>NW_027611669.1:1802408-2523630 GCF_964261635.1 Lissotriton helveticus | reverse complement strand
GTAGGGTCAACTGTCACAGGACTAGACCCTGAGGCCTTTCCTGTGTCAGACATGGTTACTAGTGAGGTGTAAGTGGTGCACTTACCTACACTAAGTGTTTTCCTACTGTACCTTGCTAGTTAGTTGTAGTCAGGGTGTGCTAATCCCTTCAACCTACAACTACTAAGTTCAGTAGAACTTAATATGCTAAGCTTTTGATTTTATATGTACCTAGAGGTACTTGATGTGATCTTTCAATTTGATATAAAGATTGCAATGGTAAAACAACAGCAAGCTCAAATCCGCACCGCTGCTCACCAATGTGAGAAGTTGGCCTGGTAGGGGATGTTTCCAATTCTGGAACCACCTACTACCTGACCAAACAATCCCCTTATGGTGTCTGGTTGTAAGTCAACCTTATTAGACAAGCTATCCTAGTGGTAGCATGGACTAAGCAGCCTAAAGGCTTAACTTAAGAGGTCGTGTTAAGCGAGCTGTTTTACCACATACAATCCTGTAATACCAAATGAAAGGACACCACACAAGTATATATTATAAAAATATATGTGTTTATTACTAAAAACAATCCCCAGTATTCTTTATGAATAAAGGGGCACAAGCGTTAAATCAAAAGCACTGTTTAAACATACAAGTTGCACAATTATGGATGAGGGCGGGGGGCCACTCAAACCATATACTAAACAAGTGGTATAAGAGAGGCCACTCGAACAGTGGTTAGGCCTAGGGCCTAGGGAATCGCTGGGAGCAGTCAGGACAAGCAATGCTGAAGTCGGGAATGGCCCTCGGGATTCGGGAGATGTGCGGAAAGCGCACGCATGCACCAATGTTAACCAATGGTGCGTAAAAGTCAAATAGTTAAAGTTTAAGGACACTTCCGCTGAACCTAGAGGAACAAAACTTAACACACAGACCCTAGAGGTGTGCACCAGTGTGGGAACACCGGCGGAGCAAAGTTACCTCACCCACAGGAAGTGGGTGCACAGGGTCGAAGTGGCGTCGGGTTTTGACACGCAGGCTCTTGGTGCTTGGAGCTGAAAGGGCTGCAGGCAGGGTGAAGACGAAGTGTCCGGTGGAGTCCAAGGGTGGACTCAAGTTGTAGAGTACCTGAAAGCAGAGGGGACAGAGTCTGGGTCACTCAGCAGTGACCAGGGTGGAACCAGGACGGAACCAGGCAATGTCGGGCGCAATCAGGTGGTCGTCGAGGCGCTTCTCTTCGCTGTCACGTGGGCTCTGGGGCATCTGCGACGTCCAGGAGCAGGTCACGATCTGTCCCACGCAGGCTCTCACCGTCGGTGCAGTCGGCTTCCGGTTTGGAGCAAACAAGCCTTGGTAAGAGCAATCCACGCGGGATTGGAAGATGGCGTCTCACTCGGACCAGGAAGGTCAGAGTCGGGGCTCCCTTTCAGGGGAACTGGTGTGGATCTGGAGCAACCAGAATCACGAGTCTTCTTTTGTAGTTCGTCGGCACAGGGACCACAAGCCAGCTGGCAAGTGACCGGGCCAACGCGTTGAGCCAAATCGTGCCAAAGGGCCCCACGCAGCACTCGTCGAGTGTGGAGGGCTGAACTTCGGCTCAGGAGTAGCTCAGGGTGGGGGCTTCTCAAACCCCGGTGTACAGCTTCGAGGGTCACTCGTGGGCTGCACGGTCAGCGTCTCGTGGTCACTTCAAGATGGCGTGCCCCACGCTTCCGGTTGCCTCCACGGGTCTCAGCTTTGCAGGGACTGTGGATCGGGCTGTTAGAAGCTGGGCAGGCTTGATCTCGTCGATCTCAGTCGCTCGAGTTCCGGCGGGAACTGCAACTAAGTAGACGTCGAGGGCTGGATGGTGCCTGCTGCTGCAGGGTGGTCACTCCTTGACCACAAGGGAGATTCTTCGGGCTTCCACGTTGAGATGGAGGGCGAAGGGTCCAGAATATCGTTTCAAATGTTTCTTCCAGGAAATCTGATGTGCATTGGCACTGCTCCCACTCTTATTCGAATCTGGTGGGCGTGATTACCTGCTAGGTCCCCTCCTATGGGTGGGACCCAGGAAGTGGGTGGATACACCCCCTTCCTTTGATCCAGGCCGCCCTGGCACGAGGGCTGGAGTGCCCCAGAACCGGTTTGGCCGGATTATGCAAGGGGCAGCCTTGTGCGCCCCAGGCAGTGTCTGGTTTCTTTCAAACCTCCCTGCTACAATACACTATCTCCTGTCTGGAGGGCGGTGACACCCTCCTGTGACAGGAAACCCTTTGTCCAGGACCCCCTTGACTGGGTTTCGGTCAGCTCCAGGGGTCCAGACATTTGTCTGTGGCAGAGGCATCCATTTTGTGGATCTTAAGGCCTTTGGAGAAATCAACCGCATTAAAGTGAAGTAACATGTCTTACCCCTCTAGAGGGGTGGAATGCCATCCCCGTCGCCAGAACTGGCGAGGGGATGGTATTCCAAAGCGTATGACACCTTACACGACATGTTTTGATAAAGCCAAACCAGAGTTGCTAAATAACCGCGAGGATTATAAGGCACTTAATAGTATATGGTATGGCATTATCCTGAAACAGCTTAGGGATTTGTTCCCGACGGCTGCAGACAGGCTCAGCTCATGCTAGAGCTCCATCTCACATAAAAACCATGCACCCAGCCTCCAGGATTGGTGAGGCCTGTCTATAGGAGTGGCTCACAGGTTTACATGTGTCCAGATATAGGTTTAGACATAGGTATACTATATCTAAGCAAGGGGTGTGTACACCACCTTACCCCAGCCGAATGATCAGCCAGTTGTGTCAATTTAAGAACCAGCCAGGGGTGGCAAAAGATATGCTGCAGCCCCTGGTAGGCCTTAGTGGCTCCTGTGCCCTGTGCACCTATAGTGCATTCTATAGGGGCTGACAAGGAGTCCATTTCCAATTGGTATGTGCCTATAGCACATGTGTCATTAATTTAGTGAGAGAACAGCAGGCTGGGGGTCTGATCAGCAGGCCCACAGCCTCAGTAGTCGAAAACCAGTGAAGCAAAAAGCAAAAATTTGGGGTGACCATAGGATAGCAGACCCTACTCTCCTACAAGTACCATAACTACAATGTTGGAAGTGAGGCGAATCCACCCTCGTTCCCCTCCCCCCCCATTGACTACTCATAGCCACTCCAAAGCCACACATATTCCCATTAAGCAAATTGCAAGGCTGCAGATTAAAATCCCCTGCCCAAACAACCTCAGCCTTTCTTTTCGAAAAACCCATGGCTTTAACAATTTCCTTTTCTAAAGGCGGTAGGATATCTCCTCTGGTGGCATCAAAAATGTTGTTGTAGAAATTTACTACAACTAAATCAATGCTCTTCTTACACTCCACCCTTATTACTTGACTGTGAGTCCCAACTGTCGTGCTACTTTTAACCGTACAATCGTGCAACTTGGTGGACAAAAGCAACAAAAGACCCCCCTTAGCCCTGCCCGAGCTAGATTTAGTCGCTTTAAGGCAGTGGGATGCGTACCCTTCAATATTAATAAGGTCCAGACACCACGTTTCCTGCAACAAAATTAGGTCAAAACCCTCCTCAATAAAACTAGACCAGAAGGGCGTACCTATTTTACTGGCTAAGCCAGCGATGTTCCAGGAAATAAATGAAAGTCCTGCTGGTTTACCAGGATCACCAGTCCTCAACTCCGGCTCTATCAAGCGTGGCAGGATTAAATCATCTACCCCGAGGTTGGCAGCTAAACCCAATCTAGGGGTAACAGTAGCTGTACATCCACCAAGACTGTCCCCACTTCCTGTATACATAAGGGATGTGGGTGATAACTTTATTGGGAATACATGTGGTGTGATGGAAGAAGTAGCCGATGGGACGCATTCCATATCTAGTTTAGACGTAGGGATGTTTAAGTCTAGTTCTTTAGTAGGGCTAAGTCAATCTACCTCATCCAACACAGCGTATCTGTTAGGATGGGCAAATTGTGAATACGAGAAATCTTGGGAAGAGGGTAAGTCCTGCCATGGTTGATGCCAATGAGGTTTAACTGGTTGTAGGGGCTGGCGAGGTAGTTGCCACTGATGGGCAGGCTGGTATGAGGGTGGTGGAAAATGAGGTGGTGGTGGAAAATGAAGAGGTAATTGCCAGTGAGGATTGACCTGGTGTGGGGGAAAAAAAGGAACATGTGATGGCTGCTGCTGAAAACTGGCGTGGTGTGGAAGGAATGACGGAAGATGCGGTGGTTGCTGCCAAGGTTTAGTGGTATGATGCAAAGGATACACAGATCCTCTATTACTTAAACTAGTAAAACTCAGTGGGTTTGGTCTTGAAGGCGCCGGTAGAAAATAAGACAGAGGGAGTGGATTGATTTGTGTAGCAGGACCACTATTGGGGGCATTACATATGTAACTAGCTGCCCCTACATCCCTAAAATTAACTGTAATTACATCCCCAACAATTGTTTTCTTGCTTCTGCCCACCCAGTCCCCTCTACGCACGGTAAGAATTTCACCGTTCATATTATTAGGTAAGGGTTTATGTAGATGGAGCCACTGAGCACATTTATTTCTTAGCTCAACAAAGGTTTCTTTCACTCCCTCCTTCAGTGGGGGGACAGCTGTCAGCACAACCACAAAAGGAGAGACTTCTGGTGGCAGGTTAATTGACCTAAAACGTGCCTGCTTTGATTTAGAGCCATCAATCTTGTGTGCAGGGGGAGGTATTAAAAGGGTGTTAGTTTTACCTACATCGTCTTTAACTTGAGATGTAATAGTTTGGTTAGTAGCAACAGAGTGTTGATGTGAGAAGTTGGCCTGGTAGGGGATGTTTCCAATTCTGGAACCACCTACTACCTGACCAAACAAATCCCTAAGCTGTTTCAGGATAATGCCATACCATATACTATTAAGTGCCTTATAATCCTCGCGGTTATTTAGCAACTCTGGTTTGGCTTTATCAAAACATGTCGTGTAAGGTGTCATACGCTTTGGAATACCATCCCCTCGCCAGTTCTGGCGACGGGGATGGCATTCCACCCCTCTAGAGGGGTAAGACATGTTACTTCACTTTAATGCGGTTGATTTCTCCAAAGGCCTTAAGATCCACAAAATGGATGCCTCTGCCACAGACAAATGTCTGGACCCCTGGAGCTGACCGAAACCCAGTCAAGGGGGTCCTGGACAAAGGGTTTCCTGTCACAGGAGGGTGTCACCGCCCTCCAGACAGGAGATAGTGTATTGTAGCAGGGAGGTTTGAAAGAAACCAGACACTGCCTGGGGCGCACAAGGCTGCCCCTTGCATAATCCGGCCAAACCGGTTCTGGGGCACTCCAGCCCTCGTGCCAGGGCGGCCTGGATCAAAGGAAGGGGGTGTATCCACCCACTTCCTGGGTCCCACCCATAGGAGGGGACCTAGCAGGTAATCACGCCCACCAGATTCGAATAAGAGTGGGAGCAGTGCCAATGCACATCAGATTTCCTGGAAGAAACATTTGAAACGATATTCTGGACCCTTCGCCCTCCATCTCAACGTGGAAGCCCGAAGAATCTCCCTTGTGGTCAAGGAGTGACCACCCTGCAGCAGCAGGCACCATCCAGCCCTCGACGTCTACTTAGTTGCAGTTCCCGCCGGAACTCGAGCGACTGAGATCGACGAGATCAAGCCTGCCCAGCTTCTAACAGCCCGATCCACAGTCCCTGCAAAGCTGAGACCCGTGGAGGCGACCGGAAGCGTGGGGCACGCCATCTTGAAGTGACCACGAGACGCTGACCGTGCAGCCCACGAGTGACCCTCGAAGCTGTACACCGGGGTTTGAGAAGCCCCCACCCTGAGCTACTCCTGAGCCGAAGTTCAGCCCTCCACACTCGACGAGTGCTGCGTGGGGCCCTTTGGCACGATTTGGCTCAACGCGTTGGCCCGGTCACTTGCCAGCTGGCTTGTGGTCCCTGTGCCGACGAACTACAAAAGAAGACTCGTGATTCTGGTTGCTCCAGATCCACACCAGCTCCCCTGAAAGGGAGCCCCGACTCTGACCTTCCTGGTCCGAGTGAGACGCCATCTTCCAATCCCGCGTGGATTGCTCTTACCAAGGCTTGTTTGCTCCAAACCGGAAGCCGACTGCACCGACGGTGAGAGCCTGCGTGGGACAGATCGTGACCTGCTCCTGGACGTCGCAGATGCCCCAGAGCCCACGTGACAGCGAAGAGAAGCGCCTCGACGACCACCTGATTGCGCCCGACATTGCCTGGTTCCGTCCTGGTTCCACCCTGGTCACTGCTGAGTGACCCAGACTCTGTCCCCTCTGCTTTCAGGTACTCTACAACTTGAGTCCACCCTTGGACTCCACCGGACACTTCGTCTTCACCCTGCCTGCAGCCCTTTCAGCTTCAAGCACCAAGAGCCTGCGTGTCAAAACCCGACGCCACTTCGACCCTGTGCACCCACTTCCTGTGGGTGAGGTAACTTTGCTCCGCCGGTGTTCCCACACTGGTGCACACCTCTAGGGTCTGTGTGTTAAGTTTTGTTCCTCTAGGTTCAGCGGAAGTGTCCTTAAACTTTAACTATTTGACTTTTACGCACCATTGGTTAACATTGGTGCATGCGTGCGCTTTCCGCACATCTCCCGAATCCCGAGGGCCATTCCCGACTTCAGCATTGCTTGTCCTGACTGCTCCCAGCGATTCCCTAGGCCCTAGGCCTAACCACTGTTCGAGTGGCCTCTCTTATACCACTTGTTTAGTATATGGTTTGAGTGGCCCCCCGCCCTCATCCATAATTGTGCAACTTGTATGTTTAAACAGTGCTTTTTGATTTAACGCTTGTGCCCCTTTATTCATAAAGAATACTGGGGATTGTTTTAGTAATAAACACATATATTTTTATAATATATACTTGTGTGGTGTCCTTTCATTTGGTATTACAGGATTGTATGTGGTAAAACAGCTCGCTTAACACGACCTCTTAAGTTAAGCCTTTAGGCTGCTTAGTCCATGCTACCCCTAGGATAGCTTGTCTAATAAGGTTGACTTACAACCAGACACCATAAGGGATTGTTTGGTCAGGTAGTAGGTGGTTCCAGAATTGGAAACATCCCCTACCAGGCCAACTTCTCACATTGGTGAGCAGCGGTGCGGATTTGAGCTTGCTGTTGTTTTACCATTGCAATCTTTATATCAAATTGAAAGATCACATCAAGTACCTCTAGGTACATATAAAATCAAAAGCTTAGCATATTAAGTTCTACTGAACTTAGTAGTTGTAGGTTGAAGGGAGTAGCACACCCCTGACTACAACTCACTAGCAAGGTCCAGTAGGAAAACACTTAGTGTAGGTAAGTGCACCACTTACACCTCACTAGTAACCATGTCTGACACAGGAAAGGCCTCAGGGTCTAGTCCTGTGACAGTTGACCCTACCCAGGCAACTTTTGGATATGACAAACTAACCCGCAGAGACTTGATTGCCTTGTGCAAAGCAAGAGGGTTAAAAAGGGGCAGAAGCCCCACCTGCCTAATCCTGGTAGAAATCCTAGAACAGGATGACTTAGAGAAGGCAAAAGCAGCTTCCCTAGATACAGGAACTGGAGGGAACCCCCCTGTAGTTGATCCCCCTGAAGAGGAGGATGATGATGACTTGGATGAGGACTCAGATGGTGGGGACTCACAAGTACAGGATCAGGGTAGCCAGGTTCCAGTTGGTAGGCTTAGCCAGGCCAACTTGGACCTACTGGGGAATGGAGAGGGCCAGCACCTCCCCAGAACCCAACATGTGATTCTCCCAGGCAACAGAAGAGTGAGATCTCCCTCAGGGGACTCTCATCTTTCTAGTGCCTCCAGAGAATCAGAGAGAGGCATGAGTGCTTCTCAGAAAGCTGAGCATAGGGCTAGAATGAGGGCTGTCAGACTCCAGATAGAGAGAGAGGAGGTAGCCCTGAGTCAAGCTAAGCTTACCTTAGCTCAAGCTAAACTTGCCTTGGCAAGAGAGCAGAAATTAAGTGGCTTAGATGTCACTGGTGGCAGCAATTTTCCAAGAGAAAAAGACAGGGCCTATGATAATAGAAACCTGACCAAAATTGTGCCCCCCTTTAAAGAAGGGGATGACATCCACAAATGGATGACTGCTCTTGAGAGAGCCTGCATGGTACAGCAGGTTCCTGAGAATCAGTGGGCTGCAATTTTGTGGTACTCCTTTTCTGAGAAAGGGAGGGACAGGCTCCTCACAGTTAGACCTGAGGATGCCAAAAACTACTCTGTTTTGAAGAGTGCTCTCATTGAAGGGTATGGCCTAACCACTGAGCAATACAGGTTGTTGTTCAGAGACACCCAGAAAGCACAGACTCAAGACTGGACTGATTTTGTGGAGTGTGCCACTAAGGCTTTGGAGGGTTGGTTACAGGGAAGTAAAGTTTCAGACTATACAGGATTGTACAATCTTATGATGAGAGAACAGATCCTTAATAACTGTACAAACCAGCTGTTGCATCAATACCTTATTGACTCTGATCTGACCTCTCCCCAAGAATTGGGAAAGAAGGCAGACAAATGGGTCAGAACAAGGATTAAGCAGAAACCCCAGAACCAAGGTGGTGACCAGAAGAAAACAGACCAGAAGGGTGGTAATCAGAATCAGAAAGATAAAGAAAAAGACCAGAAGTCTTCAGGCCCCCAAACTAATAGTAAGGAGGGTGGTTCCCAAAATGGTAACAAGAAGAAGAAGAACAAAGGTCCAAAGACACCTTGGTGTAATACCTGCAAATCAGTTTCACACTGGGGCAGTGAGTGCACCAAGGCAAATCCAGTTCCCACCACTACAGCTCCTAAAGCAACTGCAACCCCAAGTACAGTAAGCAGTGGTGGAACACAGTCCAAGGGTGTAGCTGGGTTGACCCTGGGTATTGAAGTAGGATCTGGCCTAGTCAGAGTCCCTACACAGGCAGTTCTCCTGTATGATGTGGACATTGAGTTGCCCACTGCAGTAAGCCCCACTAACCTGGGCAAATACAGGCAGACTCCCTTAATAAATGAGAAACTGGCTCAAGCTTACAGGGACACATGTGCTAGTGTCACCATGGTGACCCCTGGCTTTGTGGACCCTGGACAGATTGTACTAGGAGAGAGCTACCTAGTAACCAATGCAAGCAACTCCACTACCTCCCATAGTGTGGCAGTTGTGAACTTCTCCTGGGGAGGGGTTGATGGCCTAAAGAAGGTTGTGGTGAGTGCAGACCTACCAGTAGACTGTCTGTTAGGCAATGACCTTGAAAGCTCAGCATGGTCAGAAGTGGAGTACAGGACTCATGCAGAAATGCTAGGGATTTCAGAGCATGTCCTTGCCATGACAAGGGCTCAGGCTAAGAAGTGCCTTCCTGAACCAGTGGTGGATCTTGAGACAATAGACCAGCCACAACCCAAGAGAAGGAGCAAGAGAGGAAAGGCCTCGCCTTCCACCTTGCCCCAGGTTGAGGATCAGGTTTCAGAGGAAACTGATTCTGCAGTCCAAGAGGAGACTGTCTCTGAGGAGCTTGAACCTGACCAGGTTGAGTTTCTGGGGACAGGGGGACCCTCAAGGGCAGACCTGAGGCAGGCTCAATTAGATTGCCCTTCCCTTGAACCCCTCAGACAGCAGGCTGCTGCTGAGGCTGCTGGGGATGCCCAAGGTACCCATACTGTGTATTGGGATGAGGGACTCCTTTACTCAGAGGCTAGAGCCCCCAAGCCTGGCATGACCAGGAGGTTGGTGATACCTCTGCAGTTTAGGGGATTCCTCCTTACCTTGGCCCATGATATTCCCCTTGCAGGACACTTAGGCCAGAACAAGACGTGGGACAGGCTTGTTCCACACTTTCACTGGCCTCACATGTCAGAGGATGTCAAGGAGTTTTGTCGCTCCTGTGTCACTTGCCAAGCCAGTGGTAAGTCAGGTGGCACAACAAAGGCCCCCCTAATACCACTACCTGTGGTGGGGGTCCCCTTTGAGAGAGTTGGAATTGATATTGTGGGTCCAATGGACCCCCAAACAGCATCTGGGAACAGATTCATACTGGTGGTAGTGGATCATGCCACCAGGTACCCAGAGGCTATTCCCCTAAGGACCACCACAGCACCTGTGGTGGCAAAAGCCCTCATTGCAGTTTTCTCAAGAGTGGGCTTTCCTAAGGAGGTACTATCAGATAGAGGGACAAATTTTATGTCCAGCTATCTAAAAGCAATGTGGAAGGAATGTGGAGTAAACTATAAGTTTACCACCCCATATCATCCACAATGCAATGGGCTTGTGGAGAGATTTAACAAGACCCTTAAAGGCATGATAAAGGGATTACCAGAGAAGCTCAGGCGGAAATGGGACATTCTTTTACCCTGCCTGCTCTTTGCTTACAGAGAGGTCCCACAGAAGGGGGTTGGCTACAGCCCTTTTGAACTTTTGTTTGGCCACCCTGTGAGAGGTCCATTGTGTTTGGTGAAGGAAGGATGGGAGTTACCTCTCAAAAAGCCCAAACTAGACATAGTGGACTATGTACTTGGTCTCCGCTCCAGGATGGCTGAGTACATGGAAAGAGCATCCAAAAACCTGGAGGCCAGCCAAGAATTGCAGAAAGCTTGGCATGACCAAAAGGCTGTACTGGTAGAGTTCCAACCAGGACAGAAGGTATGGGTACTGGAGCCAGTGGCTCCAGCAGCACTCCAAGACAAATGGAGTGGACCCTATCCTATTATTGAGAAGAAAGGGGAAGTCACCTACTTGGTAGACTTTGGAACACCCAGGAGCCCTCACAGGGTAATCCATGTGAATCGCTTGAAAGCATTTGTAGACAGGGAGGACATGAGCTTGCTCATGGCCACAGATGGGGAACAGGAGGAAGAGAGTGACCCTCTCCCAGACCTGCTTTCCCAGAACCCTGATGATGGTTCAGTTGATGGAGTAGCCTTGGCAGGCAGCCTCACTGACCAGCAACAGAGGGACTGCAGACAAGTTTTGCAGGCTCACAGGCAAATGTTTTCACTCACACCCAGCCAAACTGACTGGTGTACCCATGTTGTGGACACTGGTGACAGTCTGCCTGTCAAGAATAAGATCTACAGGCAACCTGATCATGTCAGGGATTGCATCAAGGCTGAGGTGCAAAAGATGTTGGAGCTTGGAGTGATTGAGCCATCAGAGAGCCCATGGGCCAGCCCAGTAGTCCTGGTGCCAAAACCTCATACCCAAGATGGTAAGAGAGAAATGAGGTTTTGCGTGGATTACAGGGGTCTCAATGCTGTCACTAGGACAGATGCTCACCCCATTCCAAGAGCAGATGAGCTCATTGACAGATTGGCTTCTGCCAAGTTTCTGAGCACATTTGATCTGACAGCTGGCTACTGGCAAATCAGACTAGCTGAGGAGTCAAAAGCCAAAACAGCATTCTCTACCCCTAGTGGACATTATCAGTTTGTGGTAATGCCCTTTGGTTTGAAGAATGCACCTGCCACTTTCCAAAGGTTGGTGAACCAAGTCCTTACTGGGTTGGATGACTTTTGTGCAGCTTATCTGGATGATATTGCTGTCTTTAGCTCCACCTGGGAGGATCACCTGATCCACCTGAAGAAAGTTTTGGAGGCCCTGCAAAAGGCAGGCCTAACTATCAAGGCCACAAAGTGCCAGATAGGGCAGAGTAAGGTTGTATACCTGGGCCACCTAGTAGGTGGAGGCCAGGTTCAGCCACTGGAAAGCAAAATCCAGGCCATACAGGACTGGGCTCCTCCAGTTACCCAGACACAAGTCAGAGCCTTCTTGGGCCTGACTGGGTATTACAGAAAGTTTGTGAAAAACTATGGGTCTATAGTGACACCATTAAATGACTTGACATCCAAGAAGATGCCAAAAAAGGTTCAGTGGACAGTTAGCTGTCAGAAGGCATTTGAAGACCTGAAGAAGGCCATGTGCTCTGCACCTATCCTAAAGAGTCCTGACTACTCCAAACAGTTCATTGTTCAGACAGATGCTTCTGAGTTGGGGGTGGGAGCTGTACTCTCACAACTTAATCAAGATGGTCAAGACCAGCCAATTGCTTTCATTAGCAGGAGGCTAACCCCAAGAGAAAAACGTTGGTCAGCCATTGAGAGGGAGGCCTTTGCTGTGGTTTGGGCATTAAAGAAGTTGAGGTCCTACTTGTTTGGAACTCACTTCCTGGTGCAAACAGACCATAAGCCCCTCTTATGGCTTAATCAGATGAAGGGTGAAAATCCCAAACTGCTCAGGTGGTCCATTTCCCTACAGGGGATGGACTTTACAGTGGAGCACCGCCCAGGGACTGACCATGGTAATGCAGATGGTCTCTCCAGGTACTTCCACTTAGAACATGAAGACTTATCTGGTCAAGGTTAGTTTAATGTCCCTGCGTTTGGGGGGGGGTTGTGTAGGAGAGTAGGGTCTGCTATCCTATGGTCACCCCAAATTTTTGCTTTTTGCTTCACTGGTTTTCGACTACTGAGGCTGTGGGCCTGCTGATCAGACCCCCAGCCTGCTGTTCTCTCACTAAATTAATGACACATGTGCTATAGGCACATACCAATTGGAAATGGACTCCTTGTCAGCCCCTGTAGAATGCACTATAGGTGCACAGGGCACAGGAGCCACTAAGGCCTACCAGGGGCTGCAGCATATCTTTTGCCACCCCTGGCTGGTTCTTAAATTGACACAACTGGCTGATCACTCAGCTGGGGTAAGGTGGTGTACACACCCCTTGCTTAGATATAGTATACCTATGTCTAAACCTATATCTGGACACATGTAAACCTGTGAGCCACTCCTATAGACAGGCCTCACCAATCCTGGAGGCTGGGTGCATGGTTTTTATGTGAGATGGAGCTCTAGCATGAGCTGAGCCTGTCTGCAGCCGTCGGGAACAAATCCCTAAGCTGTTTCAGGATAATGCCATACCATATACTATTAAGTGCCTTATAATCCTCGCGGTTATTTAGCAACTCTGGTTTGGCTTTATCAAAACATGTCGTGTAAGGTGTCATACGCTTTGGAATACCATCCCCTCGCCAGTTCTGGCGACGGGGATGGCATTCCACCCCTCTAGAGGGGTAAGACATGTTACTTCACTTTAATGCGGTTGATTTCTCCAAAGGCCTTAAGATCCACAAAATGGATGCCTCTGCCACAGACAAATGTCTGGACCCCTGGAGCTGACCGAAACCCAGTCAAGGGGGTCCTGGACAAAGGGTTTCCTGTCACAGGAGGGTGTCACCGCCCTCCAGACAGGAGATAGTGTATTGTAGCAGGGAGGTTTGAAAGAAACCAGACACTGCCTGGGGCGCACAAGGCTGCCCCTTGCATAATCCGGCCAAACCGGTTCTGGGGCACTCCAGCCCTCGTGCCAGGGCGGCCTGGATCAAAGGAAGGGGGTGTATCCACCCACTTCCTGGGTCCCACCCATAGGAGGGGACCTAGCAGGTAATCACGCCCACCAGATTCGAATAAGAGTGGGAGCAGTGCCAATGCACATCAGATTTCCTGGAAGAAACATTTGAAACGATATTCTGGACCCTTCGCCCTCCATCTCAACGTGGAAGCCCGAAGAATCTCCCTTGTGGTCAAGGAGTGACCACCCTGCAGCAGCAGGCACCATCCAGCCCTCGACGTCTACTTAGTTGCAGTTCCCGCCGGAACTCGAGCGACTGAGATCGACGAGATCAAGCCTGCCCAGCTTCTAACAGCCCGATCCACAGTCCCTGCAAAGCTGAGACCCGTGGAGGCGACCGGAAGCGTGGGGCACGCCATCTTGAAGTGACCACGAGACGCTGACCGTGCAGCCCACGAGTGACCCTCGAAGCTGTACACCGGGGTTTGAGAAGCCCCCACCCTGAGCTACTCCTGAGCCGAAGTTCAGCCCTCCACACTCGACGAGTGCTGCGTGGGGCCCTTTGGCACGATTTGGCTCAACGCGTTGGCCCGGTCACTTGCCAGCTGGCTTGTGGTCCCTGTGCCGACGAACTACCAAAGAAGACTCGTGAATCTGGTTGCTCCAGATCCACACCAGCTCCCCTGAAAAGGAGCCCCGACTCTGACCTTCCTGGTCCGAGTGAGAAGCAATCTTCCGATCCTGCGTGGATTGCTCTTACCAAGGCTTGTTTGCTCCAAACCTGAAGCCGACTGCACCGACGGTGAGAGCCTGCGTGGGACAGATCGTGACCTGCTCCTGGACGTCGCAGATGCCCCAGAGCCCACGTGACAGCGGAGAGAAGCTCCTCGACGACCACCTGATTGCGCCCGACATTGCCTGGTTCCGTCCTGGTTCCACCCTGGTCACTGCTGAGTGACCCAGACTCTGTCCCCTCTGCTTTCAGGTACTCTACAACTTGAGTCCACCCTTGGACTCCACCGGACACTTCGTCTTCACCCTGCCTGCAGCCCTTTCAGCTCCAAGCACCAAGAGCCTGCGTGTCAAAACCCGACGCCACTTCGACCCTGTGCACCCACTTCCTGTGGGTGAGGTAACTTTGCTCCGCCGGTGTTCCCACACTGGTGCACACCTCTAGGGTCTGTGTGTTAAGTTTTGTTCCTCTAGGTTCAGCGGAAGTGTCCTTAAACTTTAACTATTTGACTTTTACGCACCATTGGTTAACATTGGTGCATGCGTGCGCTTTCCGCACATCTCCCGAATCCCGAGGGCCATTCCCGACTTCAGCATTGCTTGTCCTGACTGCTCCCAGCGATTCCCTAGGCCCTAGGCCTAACCACTGTTCGAGTGGCCTCTCTTATACCACTTGTTTAGTATATGGTTTGAGTGGCCCCCGCCCTCATCCATAATTGTGCAACTTGTATGTTTAAACAGTGCTTTTGATTTAACGCTTGTGCCCCTTTATTCATAAAGAATACTGGGGATTGTTTTTAGTAATAAACACATATATTTTTATAATATATACTTGTGTGGTGTCCTTTCATTTGGTATTACAGGATTGTATGTGGTAAAACAGCTCGCTTAACACGACCTCTTAAGTTAAGCCTTTAGGCTGCTTAGTCCATGCTACCCCTAGGATAGCTTGTCTAATAAGGTTGACTTACAACCAGACACCATAAGGGGATTGTTTGGTCAGGTAGTAGGTGGTTCCAGAATTGGAAACATCCCCTACCAGGCCAACTTCTCACAGGCCTGGATCAAAGGAAGGGGGTGTATCCACCCACTTCCTGGGTCCCACCCATAGGAGGGGACCTAGCAGGTAATCACGCCCACCAGATTCGAATAAGAGTGGGAGCAGTGCCAATGCACATCAGATTTCCTGGAAGAAACATTTGAAACGATATTCTGGACCCTTCGCCCTCCATCTCAACGTGGAAGCCCGAAGAATCTCCCTTGTGGTCAAGGAGTGACCACCCTGCAGCAGCAGGCACCATCCAGCCCTCGACGTCTACTTGGTTGCAGTTCCCGCCGGAACTCGAGCGACTGAGATCGACGAGATCAAGCCTGCCCAGCTTCTAACAGCCCGATCCACAGTCCCTGCAAAGCTGAGACCCGTGGAGGCGACCGGAAGCGTGGGGCACGCCATCTTGAAGTGACCACGAGACGCTGACCGTGCAGCCCACGAGTGACCCTCGAAGCTGTACACCGGGGTTTGAGAAGCCCCCACCCTGAGCTACTCCTGAGCCGAAGTTCAGCCCTCCACACTCGACGAGTGCTGCGTGGGGCCCTTTGGCACGATTTGGCTCAACGCGTTGGCCCGGTCACTTGCCAGCTGGCTTGTGGTCCCTGTGCCGACGAACTACAAAAGAAGACTCGTGATTCTGGTTGCTCCAGATCCACACCAGCTCCCCTGAAAGGGAGCCCCGACTCTGACCTTCCTGGTCCGAGTGAGACGCCATCTTCCAATCCCGCGTGGATTGCTCTTACCAAGGCTTGTTTGCTCCAAACCGGAAGCCGACTGCACCGACGGTGAGAGCCTGCGTGGGACAGATCGTGACCTGCTCCTGGACGTCGCAGATGCCCCAGAGCCCACGTGACAGCGAAGAGAAGCGCCTCGACGACCACCTGATTGCGCCCGACATTGCCTGGTTCCGTCCTGGTTCCACCCTGGTCACTGCTGAGTGACCCAGACTCTGTCCCCTCTGCTTTCAGGTACTCTACAACTTGAGTCCACCCTTGGACTCCACCGGACACTTCGTCTTCACCCTGCCTGCAGCCCTTTCAGCTTCAAGCACCAAGAGCCTGCGTGTCAAAACCCGACGCCACTTCGACCCTGTGCACCCACTTCCTGTGGGTGAGGTAACTTTGCTCCGCCGGTGTTCCCACACTGGTGCACACCTCTAGGGTGTGTGTGTTAAGTTTTGTTCCTCTAGGTTCAGCGGAAGTGTCCTTAAACTTTAACTATTTGACTTTTACGCACCATTGGTTAACATTGGTGCATGCGTGCGCTTTCCGCACATCTCCCGAATCCCGAGGGCCATTCCCGACTTCAGCATTGCTTGTCCTGACTGCTCCCAGCGATTCCCTAGGCCCTAGGCCTAACCACTGTTCGAGTGGCCTCTCTTATACCACTTGTTTAGTATATGGTTTGAGTGGCCCCCTGCCCTCATCCATAATTGTGCAACTTGTATGTTTAAACAGTGCTTTTGATTTAACGCTTGTGCCCCTTTATTCATAAAGAATACTGGGGATTGTTTTTAGTAATAAACACATATATTTTTATAATATATACTTGTGTGGTGTCCTTTCATTTGGTATTACAGGATTGTATGTGGTAAAACAGCTCGCTTAACACGACCTCTTAAGTTAAGCCTTTAGGCTGCTTAGTCCATGCTACCCCTAGGATAGCTTGTCTAATAAGGTTGACTTACAACCAGACACCATAAGGGGATTGTTTGGTCAGGTAGTAGGTGGTTCCAGAATTGGAAACATCCCCTACCAGGCCAACTTCTCACAGAGAGAACCCCCCTGTAGTTGATCCCCCTGAAGAGGAGGATGATGATGACTTGGATGAGGACTCAGATGCTGGGGACTTAGAAGTACAGGATCAGGGTAGCCAGGTTCCAGTTGGTAGGCTTAGCCAGGCCAACTTGGACCTACTGGGGAATGGAGAGGGCCAGCACCTCCCCAGAACCCAACATGTGATTCTCCCAGGCAACAGAAGAGTGAGATCTCCCTCAGGGGACTCTCATCTTTCTAGTGCCTCCAGAGAATCAGAGAGAGGCATGAGTGCTTCTCAGAAAGCTGAGCATAGGGCTAGAATGAGGGCTGTCAGACTCCAGATAGAGAGAGAGGAGGTAGCCCTGAGTCAAGCTAAGCTTACCTTAGCTCAAGCTAAACTTGCCTTGGCAAGAGAGCAGAAATTAAGTGGCTTAGATGTCACTGGTGGCAGCAATTTTCCAAGAGAAAAAGACAGGGCCTATGACAATAGAAACCTGACCAAGATTGTGCCCCCCTTTAAAGAAGGGGATGACATCCACAAATGGATGACTGCTCTTGAGAGAGCCTGCATGGTACAGCAGGTTCCTGAGAATCAGTGGGCTGCAATTTTGTGGTACTCCTTTTCTGAGAAAGGGAGGGACAGGCTCCTCACAGTTAGACCTGAGGATGCCAAAAACTACTCTGTTTTGAAGAGTGCTCTCATTGAAGGGTATGGCCTAACCACTGAGCAATACAGGTTGTTGTTCAGAGACACCCAGAAAGCACAGACTCAAGACTGGACTGATTTTGTGGAGTGTGCCACTAAGGCTTTGGAGGGTTGGTTACAGGGAAGTAAAGTTTCAGACTATACAGGATTGTACAATCTTATGATGAGAGAACAGATCCTTAATAACTGTACAAACCAGCTGTTGCATCAATACCTTATTGACTCTGATCTGACCTCTCCCCAAGAATTGGGAAAGAAGGCAGACAAATGGGTCAGAACAAGGATTAAGCAGAAACCCCAGAACCAAGGTGGTGACCAGAAGAAAACAGACCATAAGGGTGGTAATCAGAATCAGAAAGATAAAGAAAAAGACCAGAAGTCTTCAGGCCCCCAAACTAATAGTAAGGAGGGTGGTTCCCAAAATGGTAACAAGAAGAAGAAGAACAAAGGTCCAAAGACACCTTGGTGTAATACCTGCAAATCAGTTTCACACTGGGGCAGTGAGTGCACCAAGGCAAATCCAGTTCCCACCACTACAGCTCCTAAAGCAACTGCAACCCCAAGTACAGTAAGCAGTGGTGGAACACAGTCCAAGGGTGTAGCTGGGTTGACCCTGGGTATTGAAGTAGGATCTGGCCTAGTCAGAGTCCCTACACAGGCAGTTCTCCTGTATGATGTGGACATTGAGTTGCCCACTGCAGTAAGCCCCACTAACCTGGGCAAATACAGGCAGACTCCCTTAATAAATGAGAAACTGGCTCAAGCTTACAGGGACACATGTGCTAGTGTCACCATGGTGACCCCTGGCTTTGTGGACCCCAGACAAATTGTACTAGGAGAGAGCTACCTAGTAACCAATGCAAGCAACTCCACTACCTCCCATAGTGTGGCAGTTGTGAACTTCTCCTGGGGAGGGGTTGATGGCCTAAAGAAAGTTGTGGTGAGTGCAGACCTACCAGTAGACTGTCTGTTAGGCAATGACCTTGAAAGCTCAGCATGGTCAGAAGTGGAGTACAGGACTCATGCAGAAATGCTAGGGATTTCAGAGCATGTCCTTGCCATGACAAGGGCTCAGGCTAAGAAGTGCCTTCCTGAACCAGTGGTGGATCTTGAGACAATAGACCAGCCACAACCCAAGAGAAGGAGCAAGAGAGGAAAGGCCTCGCCTTCCACCTTGCCCCAGGTTGAGGATCAGGTTTCAGAGGAAACTGATTCTGCAGTCCAAGAGGAGACTGTCTCTGAGGAGCTTGAACCTGACCAGGTTGAGTTTCTGGGGACAGGGGGACCCTCAAGGGCAGACCTGAGGCAGGCTCAATTAGATTGCCCTTCCCTTGAACCCCTCAGACAGCAGGCTGCTGCTGAGGCTGCTGGGGATGCCCAAGGTACCCATACTGTGTATTGGGATGAGGGACTCCTTTACTCAGAGGCTAGAGCCCCCAAGCCTGGCATGACCAGGAGGTTGGTGATACCTCTGCAGTTTAGGGGATTCCTCCTTACCTTGGCCCATGATATTCCCCTTGCAGGACACTTAGGCCAGAACAAGACGTGGGACAGGCTTGTTCCACACTTTCACTGGCCTCACATGTCAGAGGATGTCAAGGAGTTTTGTCGCTCCTGTGTCACTTGCCAAGCCAGTGGTAAGTCAGGTGGCACAACAAAGGCCCCCCTAATACCACTACCTGTGGTGGGGGTCCCCTTTGAGAGAGTTGGAATTGATATTGTGGGTCCAATGGACCCCCAAACAGCATCTGGGAACAGATTCATACTGGTGGTAGTGGATCATGCCACCAGGTACCCAGAGGCTATTCCCCTAAGGACCACCACAGCACCTGTGGTGGCAAAAGCCCTCATTGCAGTTTTCTCAAGAGTGGGCTTCCCTAAGGAGGTACTATCAGATAGAGGGACAAATTTTATGTCCAGCTATCTAAAAGCAATGTGGAAGGAATGTGGAGTAAACTATAAGTTTACCACCCCATATCATCCACAATGCAATGGGCTTGTGGAGAGATTTAACAAGACCCTTAAAGGCATGATAAAAGGATTACCAGAGAAGCTCAGGCGGAAATGGGACATTCTTTTACCCTGCCTGCTCTTTGCTTACAGAGAGGTCCCACAGAAGGGGGTTGGCTACAGCCCTTTTGAACTTTTGTTTGGCCACCCTGTGAGAGGTCCATTGTGTTTGGTGAAGGAAGGATGGGAGTTACCTCTCAAAAAGCCCAAACTAGACATAGTGGACTATGTACTTGGTCTCCGCTCCAGGATGGCTGAGTACATGGAAAGAGCATCCAAAAACCTGGAGGCCAGCCAAGAATTGCAGAAAGCTTGGCATGACCAAAAGGCTGTACTGGTAGAGTTCCAACCAGGACAGAAGGTATGGGTACTGGAGCCAGTGGCTCCAGCAGCACTCCAAGACAAATGGAGTGGACCCTATCCTATTATTGAGAAGAAAGGGGAAGTCACCTACTTGGTAGACTTTGGAACACCCAGGAGCCCTCACAGGGTAATCCATGTGAATCGCTTGAAAGCATTTGTAGACAGGGAGGACATGAGCTTGCTCATGGCCACAGATGGGGAACAGGAGGAAGAGAGCGACCCTCTCCCAGACCTGCTTTCCCAGAACCCTGATGATGGTTCAGTTGATGGAGTAGCCTTGGCAGGCAGCCTCACTGACCAGCAACAGAGGGACTGCAGACAAGTTTTGCAGGCTCACAGGCAAATGTTTTCACTCACACCCAGCCAAACTGACTGGTGTACCCATGTTGTGGACACTGGTGACAGTCTGCCTGTCAAGAATAAGATCTACAGGCAACCTGATCATGTCAGGGATTGCATCAAGGCTGAGGTGCAAAAGATGTTGGAGCTTGGAGTGATTGAGCCATCAGAGAGCCCATGGGCCAGCCCAGTAGTCCTGGTGCCAAAACCTCATACCCAAGATGGTAAGAGAGAAATGAGGTTTTGCGTGGATTACAGGGGTCTCAATGCTGTCACTAGGACAGATGCTCACCCCATTCCAAGAGCAGATGAGCTCATTGACAGATTGGCTTCTGCCAAGTTTCTGAGCACATTTGATCTGACAGCTGGCTACTGGCAAATCAGACTAGCTGAGGAGTCAAAGGCCAAGACAGCATTCTCTACCCCTAGTGGGCATTATCAGTTTGTGGTAATGCCCTTTGGTTTGAAGAATGCACCTGCCACTTTCCAAAGGTTGGTGAACCAAGTCCTTACTGGGTTGGATGACTTTTGTGCAGCTTATCTGGATGATATTGCTGTCTTTAGCTCCACCTGGGAGGATCACCTGATCCACCTGAAGAAAGTTTTGGAGGCCCTGCAAAAGGCAGGCCTAACTATCAAGGCCACAAAGTGCCAGATAGGGCAGAGTAAGGTTGTATACCTGGGCCACCTAGTAGGTGGAGGCCAGGTTCAGCCACTGGAAAGCAAAATCCAGGCCATACAGGACTGGGCTCCTCCAGTTACCCAGACACAAGTCAGAGCCTTCTTGGGCCTGACTGGGTATTACAGAAAGTTTGTGAAAAACTATGGGTCTATAGTGACACCATTAAATGACTTGACATCCAAGAAGATGCCAAAAAAGGTTCAGTGGACAGTTAGCTGTCAGAAGGCATTTGAAGACCTGAAGAAGGCCATGTGCTCTGCACCTATCCTAAAGAGTCCTGACTACTCCAAACAGTTCATTGTTCAGACAGATGCTTCTGAGTTGGGGGTGGGAGCTGTACTCTCACAACTTAATCAAGATGGTCAAGACCAGCCAATTGCTTTCATTAGCAGGAGGCTAACCCCAAGAGAAAAACGTTGGTCAGCCATTGAGAGGGAGGCCTTTGCTGTGGTTTGGGCATTAAAGAAGTTGAGGTCCTACTTGTTTGGAACTCACTTCCAGGTGCAAACAGACCATAAGCCCCTCTTATGGCTTAATCAGATGAAGGGTGAAAATCCCAAACTGCTCAGGTGGTCCATTTCCCTACAGGGGATGGACTTTACAGTGGAGCACCGCCCAGGGACTGACCATGGTAATGCAGATGGTCTCTCCAGGTACTTCCACTTAGAACATGAAGACTTATCTGGTCAAGGTTAGTTTAATGTCCCTGCGTTTGGGGGGGGGTTGTGTAGGAGAGTAGGGTCTGCTATCCTATGGTCACCCCAAATTTTTGCTTTTTGCTTCACTGGTTTTCGACTACTGAGGCTGTGGGCCTGCTGATCAGACCCCCAGCCTGCTGTTCTCTCACTAAATTAATGACACATGTGCTATAGGCACATACCAATTGGAAATGGACTCCTTGTCAGCCCCTGTAGAATGCACTATAGGTGCACAGGGCACAGGAGCCACTAAGGCCTACCAGGGGCTGCAGCATATCTTTTGCCACCCCTGGCTGGTTCTTAAATTGACACAACTGGCTGATCACTCGGCTGGGGTAAGGTGGTGTACACACCCCTTGCTTAGATATAGTATACCTATGTCTAAACCTATATCTGCAATATATTTTGAAGTTAGGGTCACTAACTTCTAGACTGGGCTCTCCAAATTCACACGAAAACACTGTTTTCTCATTGCATGATTTACTTTTAATTGCAGTTCATATTGTTTTCATTTTGATTCTTAGATTAAATATTTACTGTTGATGTATATTTCCAACATAATAACATCTTATGCTGTCTGCACAATAGTCGAATTCATCCAAAGTTTACAACGTTTCACAATACCCAATGCATTTCGGGTCAAACCATAGCCAAGACCCTTCGTCGGGGGTCTGAATAAGGGAAAACAAACAGGACCAAATTAGTCACCCTGCCAGATCAACAGAAATGTAAACGCCTCGCTGAAACTAACACTAACAAAGAAAACGAAAAAAGAGGGTGCTTTGGAAACCAGTACAGCCCAAGCTTCAACTCTAAATAGGTTAACGCGATGCAAAACAAACGAGCCCAAGGAGGCTCCACCATACGAAAAGTGGGAAGATCTTACGCATTACTGTTAGGCAGAAATATACACGCGCTCACATGACAGTTCACAGTGCAAAACTTACAAGTTTGAACGCGCGTGGACGCTTCTATGGGAGTCTGCTGAATAACCATAGTCTAACAAGCTGCGTGCTAATAGGGAAACTTCATATCACGTGATCGCGGTGGTAACCAATAACGTTGCAGCTGAACGGTCACATGTACTGAGTGCGAAGGCTTCAAAACAACATGAGAAGCTGGCGCGATGCCAGGACTGAAGTAAAGGCATAACAAATTCGAATTCAAAGCATAAACATAACGTACATTATCAAACCCGAGTGGGCTGATGAAATAACCAAAATCAAAGAAAAAAATATTAATTGACGAAATTTCAAGGCAATTAAACAAGTTCAAAGGGGACACCAGGATTTGGAGAACAAGTCGGTGCATTATAGGACCCACGCATATTCTATGCGATCATTTAACCCAGTTGGCTGGGCTGAGCTCAGTTTTTTCATCCAAAAGTACTCTGCTTTAAGTCTTTGTTTGACGGGATCCATGTCGGGGCGCTGATGGATGACTTCAAGAACCGTAAATTTCAACTGTGATATCTGGTGATGACATTCATTCCAATGACATGCTATAGCTGACTTAAGGTTGCTAAGCCTGATGTTACTTTTGTGTTCTGTGATTCTGATTTTAACTTTCCGCTCAGTTTGACCAACATAAACCTTGCCGCATGGGCATTTGATTAAGTATATGCAGTTCGAGGTGTCACAATTTCCGGAATGCTCAAGTTTGATAGGAAAACCTTTGGTGGGGTGCATTAAAGTGTTGCCACAGATGACATTGTTGCAGTGGATGCAGTTAAAACATTTAGTCATTCCTTTCCAGTTCTTTTTCTCTTTGTTGGGAGTGTTTAACAATTCCTTCAGGTTTTTTGATCTTTGATATGCGAAAGTTACACGATCACTGTATATGTCCTTCAAATCTGGTTCATTTTGTACCAAGTGCCAATGTTTATTGATAATTCTCTTGATTTTAGAAGCATCTGTAGAATATTTCAATACGCACACTGTTTTTTGCATGGTCGGTTTGTTTTTAGGTGTCAATAAATCAATTCTCTTGATTTTGTCAACTTTAGATAAAGCTTGAATGAGAATGTCGTTAGGATACCCTCGTTTTTTGTACTTGACTGATTGTTGCACAATGGCTTGTTTCGCTTGTTCTCCATCAGAGGTTATACGTTTTAGTCGAGTGTACTGCGAGAATGGTAAGTGTTTTTTCAATGGCTCCGGATGAAAGCTTTGAAACAGTAAACTTGAGTTTCTGTCGGTGGGTTTTTGGAACACCCTAGTGGTGATCTCATGGTTAGAGATGTTGATGAATACATCCAGATAAGATATTGCATCCTGAGATATGGTGTGAGTAAATTTAATCCTTTCATTTTGAACATTTAGTACCCTGATGTTTTCTTCCAATGTTTCTCTTGGACCACACCAAATTAGGAAAATGTCATCAATGAATCTTTTGAACATGGTTAATCCTTCAATCCAAGTGTGGTTGCACAGTATGTAATCATTTTCAAACTTCTGCATAAAGATGTTCGCATATGAGGGGGCCCCCCCAAAACCCATGGATGTTCCATTAGATTGATTATAAAAAACACCATTCCATTCAAAATAACTGTGATACAGTGCATACTGCATCAATTCCAATATCAAAACTCTCTGATAGTCTTCCAAGTCGCTGTTCAATAAGCTCCATTCCAGAGCTTCAATGCCCTCTTTGTGTGGAATTGAGGTGTATAATGCTACAACGTCGATTGTGCATAGCCAATATGTCTCATTAGGTGATAATTTGACACAGTTTAACATATTCAAAAACGCAGTGGTGTCTTTGATATATGTGACGCCTTTCTGGACCAATGGTTGTAAAAACTTGTCGACAAACTTGCCAATCGGTTCTGATATCGACCCACAGGCCGAGACAATGGGTCTGAAAGGAGGTCTCCAGGGATCCTTGTGTATTTTGGGCAACATGTAGAGTTGCGGTCTCCTGGGAAATTTAAGGTGAAAAAAGGCATGAGTCTTCTGGCTTATCCATTTCATGTTCAAAGCGTGGTCAACAATATTATACAAAATTTTTTGATAGTCAATTGTAGGATCAGATGTAAGTGGTAAATAGATGTTAGCGTTCTGAACATGCTCATTCACACTGGATGTGTAAAATTTGGTGTCCATAACAATAAGGGCACCGCCCTTATCGGCTTTTTGGAATGTGAGATCTTTGTCATTACAGAGGTTTTTAAGCGTGTTCCATTCTTTCGTGCTTAAATTGGGCTTATTGACTTTGCTGAAGGAAATTTTCTGAATTTCAGACATCACTGACCTCTCGAATGCCTCAAGTGTTTTGTGAGTGGTTGGAGCACAGAAGGTGCTAGGTGATTTGAATTCCTGATCCCACACAGGGATGAGATCTGTTTGGCTAGTGTCTTTGAAGAAATATTTGAGTTTTAAGCTCCTGAAAAATTTAAAGAGAGAGAGTTCAGTCTCACCAATGTTAGACCTGTAGGTAGGTACAAATGTGGTTCCTTTGTTGAGTACTGCCAGCTGCATGGAGGTCAACGGTTTCTCCGAGATATTAATGACTAGGTTATCTTCTGTACTTGACTGCGTGTTCGCTTCGCGATTTCCTCTGCTGTTTCTTTTCCTTTTTGCCCTTCTTGTTGCGACGTGGTTGGAGGGGCGTTTGCTGCTGGACTTATGTCTAAAAAAGATGTTTGTGACACGTCTGTTGAACCGGCTGATGTTGTTTCCTTTGGTATGGTGGATTTCTTTAAGGGTGGTCTGTTTTGCGCAATATCCCCATCGGATACCACACTTTCTTGAGAGGAGGTGGTTGCTGATTGTTTTTGTTGAGCTTGTGGTTGCCATTTCCTTCTGTTGTAAATTTCAGCCCAAGAATAAACCTCTTCTAATTTGTAATCTAATGTATCACGACGATACTTGCGGATTTTTCTTTCGTTCACTTCCTTTGCGTATCTGTCGAGTTTCAAATTTGTTTCCTCCAGTAATTTTTCTAGGTCGGGAATGGTATTCAATTGCTCTTTCACAGTTTTAATTTCTTCTTCAATTTCTGTCAACACTTTCGATAGTTCCTCAACTATCAAAAGTATCAAGTCTAGAGAGCACTTGTTCAAAATCTGATACCACTTTTCTAAAAACTTTTTATTGTTCGAACAAAGCATCGGCTTGAGCGCTATCCTGAGTCCCCTAGGGATCCTTTGGTTTTTGTGATAGTGTATGAGGGTGGTTGCGTGCAACCGTTGATTTATTTCTTTTTTACTTATGTATTCAAATTGCCTGAGAATTTGCGCAGTGGTCGTTTTTTGAGGGGTGATGCGTCTGGTCTCCTGGATGAGTCCATAGATTTCATTGGCGGCTTCTGAGGTATATACTAGAGTTTCAGCTCTGTTAGTGGTGGAAAGTGCTATGTCATCCAATTGCATATTTAAGAATGGTGCTCAAGGATTAAATAGGCTGAAATCCTGTGACAAACGAGATATGTTATCCTGAGCACTCTGTAGATCGATTAAATGAATGTAACTTTAACTCTTCAGGTGCGTGCCCTGGTCGTCGCACGTAGCCTTAACGTGCCTTGGAAACTGCAATATATTTTGAAGTTAGGGTCACTAACTTCTAGACTGGGCTCTCCAAATTCACACGAAAACACTGTTTTCTCATTGCATGATTTACTTTTAATTGCAGTTCATATTGTTTTCATTTTGATTTGCATCCACTGCAACAATGTCATCTGTGGCAACACTTTAATGCACCCCACCAAAGGTTTTCCTATCAAACTTGAGCATTCCGGAAATTGTGACACCTCGAACTGCATATACTTAATCAAATGCCCATGCGGCAAGGTTTATGTTGGTCAAACTGAGCGGAAAGTTAAAATCAGAATCACAGAACACAAAAGTAACATCAGGCTTAGCAACCTTAAGTCAGCTATAGCATGTCATTGGAATGAATGTCATCACCAGATATCACAGTTGAAATTTACGGTTCTTGAAGTCATCCATCAGCGCCCCGACATGGATCCCGTCAAACAAAGACTTAAAGCAGAGTACTTTTGGATGAAAAAACTGAGCTCAGCCCAGCCAACTGGGTTAAATGATCGCATAGAATATGCGTGGGTCCTATAATGCACCGACTTGTTCTCCAAATCCTGGTGTCCCCTTTGAACTTGTTCAATTGCCTTGAAATTTCGTCAATTAATATTTTTTTCTTTGATTTTGGTTATTTCATCAGCCCACTCGGGTTTGATAATGTACGTTATGTTTATGCTTTGAATTCGAATTTGTTATGCCTTTACTTCAGTCCTGGCATCGCGCCAGCTTCTCATGTTGTTTTGAAGCCTTCGCACTCAGTACATGTGACCGTTCAGCTGCAACGTTATTGGTTACCACCGCGATCACGTGATATGAAGTTTCCCTATTAGCACGCAGCTTGTTAGACTATGGTTATTCAGCAGACTCCCATAGAAGCGTCCACGCGCGTTCAAACTTGTAAGTTTTGCACTGTGAACTGTCATGTGAGCGCGTGTATATTTCTGCCTAACAGTAATGCGTAAGATCTTCCCACTTTTCGTATGGTGGAGCCTCCTTGGGCTCGTTTGTTTTGCATCGCGTTAACCTATTTAGAGTTGAAGCTTGGGCTGTACTGGTTTCCAAAGCACCCTCTTTTTTCGTTTTCTTTGTTAGTGTTAGTTTCAGCGAGGCGTTTACATTTCTGTTGATCTGGCAGGGTGACTAATTTGGTCCTGTTTGTTTTCCCTTATTCAGACCCCCGACGAAGGGTCTTGGCTATGGTTTGACCCGAAATGCATTGGGTATTGTGAAACGTTGTAAACTTTGGATGAATTCGACTATTGTGCAGACAGCATAAGATGTTATTATGTTGGAAATATACATCAACAGTAAATATTTAATCTAAGAATCAAAATGAAAACAATATGAACTGCAATTAAAAGTAAATCATGCAATGAGAAAACAGTGTTTTCGTGTGAATTTGGAGAGCCCAGTCTAGAAGTTAGTGACCCTAACTTCAAAATATATTGCAGTTTCCAAGGCACGTTAAGGCTACGTGCGACGACCAGGGCACCCACCTGAAGAGTTAAAGTTACATTCATTTAATCGATCTACAGAGTGCTCAGGATAACATATCTCGTTAAACCTATATCTGGACACATGTAAACCTGTGAGCCACTCCTATAGACAGGCCTCACCAATCCTGGAGGCTGGGTGCATGGTTTTTATGTGAGATGGAGCTCTAGCATGAGCTGAGCCTGTCTGCAGCCGTCGGGAACAAATCCCTAAGCTGTTTCAGGATAATGCCATACCATATACTATTAAGTGCCTTATAATCCTCGCGGTTATTTAGCAACTCTGGTTTGGCTTTATCAAAACATGTCGTGTAAGGTGTCATACGCTTTGGAATACCATCCCCTCGCCAGTTCTGGCGACGGGGATGGCATTCCACCCCTCTAGAGGGGTAAGACATGTTACTTCACTTTAATGCGGTTGATTTCTCCAAAGGCCTTAAGATCCACAAAATGGATGCCTCTGCCACAGACAAATGTCTGGACCCCTGGAGCTGACCGAAACCCAGTCAAGGGGGTCCTGGACAAAGGGTTTCCTGTCACAGGAGGGTGTCACCGCCCTCCAGACAGGAGATAGTGTATTGTAGCAGGGAGGTTTGAAAGAAACCAGACACTGCCTGGGGCGCACAAGGCTGCCCCTTGCATAATCCGGCCAAACCGGTTCTGGGGCACTCCAGCCCTCGTGCCAGGGCGGCCTGGATCAAAGGAAGGGGGTGTATCCACCCACTTCCTGGGTCCCACCCATAGGAGGGGACCTAGCAGGTAATCACGCCCACCAGATTCGAATAAGAGTGGGAGCAGTGCCAATGCACATCAGATTTCCTGGAAGAAACATTTGAAACGATATTCTGGACCCTTCGCCCTCCATCTCAACGTGGAAGCCCGAAGAATCTCCCTTGTGGTCAAGGAGTGACCACCCTGCAGCAGCAGGCACCATCCAGCCCTCGACGTCTACTTAGTTGCAGTTCCCGCCGGAACTCGAGCGACTGAGATCGACGAGATCAAGCCTGCCCAGCTTCTAACAGCCCGATCCACAGTCCCTGCAAAGCTGAGACCCGTGGAGGCGACCGGAAGCGTGGGGCACGCCATCTTGAAGTGACCACGAGACGCTGACCGTGCAGCCCACGAGTGACCCTCGAAGCTGTACACCGGGGTTTGAGAAGCCCCCACCCTGAGCTACTCCTGAGCCGAAGTTCAGCCCTCCACACTCGACGAGTGCTGCGTGGGGCCCTTTGGCACGATTTGGCTCAACGCGTTGGCCCGGTCACTTGCCAGCTGGCTTGTGGTCCCTGTGCCGATGAACTACAAAAGAAGACTCGTGATTCTGGTTGCTCCAGATCCACACCAGCTCCCCTGAAAGGGAGCCCCGACTCTGACCTTCCTGGTCCGAGTGAGACGCCATCTTCCAATCCCGCGTGGATTGCTCTTACCAAGGCTTGTTTGCTCCAAACCGGAAGCCGACTGCACCGACGGTGAGAGCCTGCGTGGGACAGATCGTGACCTGCTCCTGGACGTCGCAGATGCCCCAGAGCCCACGTGACAGCGAAGAGAAGCGCCTCGACGACCACCTGATTGCGCCCGACATTGCCTGGTTCCGTCCTGGTTCCACCCTGGTCACTGCTGAGTGACCCAGACTCTGTCCCCTCTGCTTTCAGGTACTCTACAACTTGAGTCCACCCTTGGACTCCACCGGACACTTCGTCTTCACCCTGCCTGCAGCCCTTTCAGCTCCAAGCACCAAGAGCCTGCGTGTCAAAACCCGACGCCACTTCGACCCTGTGCACCCACTTCCTGTGGGTGAGGTAACTTTGCTCCGCCGGTGTTCCCACACTGGTGCACACCTCTAGGGTCTGTGTGTTAAGTTTTGTTCCTCTAGGTTCAGCGGAAGTGTCCTTAAACTTTAACTATTTGACTTTTACGCACCATTGGTTAACATTGGTGCATGCGTGCGCTTTCCGCACATCTCCCGAATCCCGAGGGCCATTCCCGACTTCAGCATTGCTTGTCCTGACTGCTCCCAGCGATTCCCTAGGCCCTAGGCCTAACCACTGTTCGAGTGGCCTCTCTTATACCACTTGTTTAGTATATGGTTTGAGTGGCCCCCCGCCCTCATCCATAATTGTGCAACTTGTATGTTTAAACAGTGCTTTTGATTTAACGCTTGTGCCCCTTTATTCATAAAGAATACTGGGGATTGTTTTTAGTAATAAACACATATATTTTTATAATATATACTTGTGTGGTGTCCTTTCATTTGGTATTACAGGATTGTATGTGGTAAAACAGCTCGCTTAACACGACCTCTTAAGTTAAGCCTTTAGGCTGCTTAGTCCATGCTACCACTAGGATAGCTTGTCTAATAAGGTTGACTTACAACCAGACACCATAAGGGGATTGTTTGGTCAGGTAGTAGGTGGTTCCAGAATTGGAAACATCCCCTACCAGGCCAACTTCTCACAGTACTATATTAAATAATATGTTAATCACTCTAGACCTAACCCTGCTAAACTGTAATATAAATAATCAGGCAATATCATGTCCTACATTTACAGGAAGAAATGCAGGGTCATTCATAGATCATATCCTTATATCTAGCAGTGGAGACTATACCAATTTGCATGTACAAGAAGAAAGTCTCAGTGACCATAATAGCATTCGTGTAACCCTCCTAGGGCATGGTACTACGATAGATCCAGGTGAAAAATGCTCTATTAACTTAGTGCCCATAAGACCGAAGGGCCTAAGGATTAAATGGACTGGTTCAAATTCTAAGGTTAAGCAGAAGGAGGTCGTTACCAGATGTAAGAACCAAATCAGTTCTTGTCTGGACAATGATTGTGACCCAGGTTGCTTACTAGTCCATTTTGTCTCTATGAATAGCATCATTGATGGCATTTTTTCTAAGGCCCGGTCACCCAATAGTGGTCTAAAGCGGGGGTGGTTCGATAAAACTTGTATAATCGCCCTTAGAGACTTAAAGAAAGCTTTAGGTACTAAACCACGCGCTAAAGAGGACATACAATATTTTAGGACCAGATACAGAACAGCAGTTATCAATAGGAACAAGCATTTACAATGCAATGGTTTTGCCTTTGTTAAAGTTAGAGCTATTGGCATTGCTCTTGACACTCTGAAGCTCCACTCTGAAGCTCCACTCTGCACTCTGAAGCTCCACTCTGCACTCTGAAGCTCCACTCTGCACTCTGAAGCTCCACTCTGCACTCTGAAGCTCCACTCTGCACTCTGAAGCTGCACTCTGAAGCTCCACTCTGCACTCTGAAGCTGCACTCTGAAGCTCCACTCTGCACTCTGAAGCTCCACTTTGAAGCTCCACTCTGCACTCTGAAGCTCCACTCTGAAGCTCCACTCTGAAGCTCCACTCTGAAGCTCCACTCTGAAGCTCCACTCTGAAGCTCCACTCTGAAGCTCCACTCTGAAGCTCCACTCTGAAGCTCCACTCTGAAGCTCCACTCTGAAGCTCCACTCTGAAGCTGCACTCTGAAGCTCCACTCTGCACTCTGAAGCTCCACTCTGCACTCTGAAGCTCCACTCTGAAGCTCCACTCTGCACTCTGAAGCTCCACTCTGCACTCTGAAGCTCCACTCTGCACTCTGAAGCTCCACTCTGCACTCTGAAGCTCCACTCTGAATCTGAAGCTCCACTCTGAAGCTCCACTCTGCACTCTAAAGCTCCACTCTGCACTCTAAAGCTCCACTCTGCACTCTAAAGCTCCACTCTGCACTCTAAAGCTCCACTCTGCACTCTAAAGCTCCACTCTGCACTCTAAAGCTCCACTCTGCACTCTAAAGCTCCACTCTGCACTCTAAAGCTCCACTCTGCACTCTAAAGCTCCACTCTGAAGCTCCACTCTGCACTCTAAAGCTCCACTCTGAAGCTCCACTCTGCACTCTAAAGCTCCACTCTGAAGCTCCACTCTGCACTCTGAAGCTCCACTCTGAAGCTCCACTCTGCACTCTGAAGCTCCACTCTGTAAAGCTCCACTCTGAAGCTCCACTCTGCACTCTAAAGCTCCACTCTGACGCCTCCACTCTGAAGCTCCACTCTGAAGCTCCACTCTGAAGCTTCCACTTCTGAAGCTCCACTCTGGAATCTGCCACTCTGAAGCTCCACTCTGACTCTGAAGCTCCACTCTGAAGCTCCACTCTGAAGCTCCACTCTGCACTCTGAAGCTCCACTCTGGTCCCACTCTGAAGCTCCACTCTGAAGCTCCACCTTGATGCTGCCACTCTGAAGCTCCACTCTGAAGCTCCACTCTGAAGCTCCACTCTGAAGGCCCCACTCTGAAGCTCCACTCTGAAGCTCCACTCTGCCTCGAAAGCTCACTGCACTCTGAAGCTCCACTCTGAAGCTCCACTCTGAAGCTCCACTCTGAAGCTCCACTCTGAAGCTCCACTCTGAAGCTCCACTCTGAAGCCTCCACGCTGCACTCTGCACTCTGAACTCCACTCTGAAGCTCCACTCTGAAGCTCCACTCCTGCAAAGCTCCACTCTGCACTCTGATGGTCCACTCTGCACTCTGATGCTCCACTCTGAAGCTCCACTCTGAAGCTCCACTCTGAAGCTCCACTCTGAAGCTCCACTCTGAAGCTCCACTCTGCACTCTGAAGCTCCACTCTGAAGCTCCACTCTGAAGCTCCACTCTGAAGCTCCACTCTGAAGCTCCACTCTGAAGCTCCACTCTGCACTCTGAAGCTCCACTCTGAAGCTCCACTCTGCACTCTGAAGCTCCACTCTGAAGCTCCACTCTGCACTCTGAAGCTCCACTCTGAAGCTCCACTCTGCACTCTGAAGCTCCCACTCTGAAGCTCCACTCTGAAGCTCCACTCTGAAGCTCCACCTGAAGATCACTTGAAGCTCCACTCTGAAGCTCCACTCTGAAGCTCCACTCTGAAGCTCCACTCTGAAGCTCCACTCTGAAGCTCCACTCTGAAGCTCCACTCTGCCTCTGGCAGCACTCTGAAGCTCCACTCTGAAGCTCCACTCTGCACTCTGAAGCTCCACTCTGAAGCTCCACTCTGCACTCTGAAGCTCCACTCTCCACTCTGCACTCTGAAGCTCCACTCTGCACTCTGAAGCTCCACTCTGAAGCTCCACTCTGAAGCTCCACTCTGAAGCTCCACTCTGAAGCTCCACTCTGAAGCTCCACTCTGAAGCTCCACTCTGAAGCTCCACTCTGAAGCTCCACTCTGAAGCTCCACTCTGAAGCTCCACTCTGAAGCTCCACTCTGCACTCTGAAGCTCCACTCTGCACTCTGAAGCTCCACTCTGCACTCTGAAGCTCCACTCTGAAGCTCCACTCTGAAGCTCCACTCTGAAGCTCCACTCTGAAGCTCCACTCTGAAGCTCCACTCTGCACTCTGAAGCTCCACTCTGAAGCTCCACTCTGAAGCTCCACTCTGAAGCTCCACTCTGAAGCTCCACTCTGAAGCTCCACTCTGAAGCTCCACTCTGAAGCTCCACTCTGAAGCTCCACTCTGAAGCTCCACTCTGAAGCTCCACTCTGAAGCTCCACTCTGAAGCTCCACTCTGAAGCTCCACTCTGCACTCTGAAGCTCCACTCTGAAGCTCCACTCTGCACTCTGAAGCTCCACTCTGAAGCTCCACTCTGCACTCTGAAGCTCCACTCTGAAGCTCCACTCTGAAGCTCCACTCTGAAGCTCCACTCTGAAGCTCCACTCTGCACTCTGAAGCTCCACTCTGCACTCTGAAGCTCCACTCTGAACTCTGAAGCTCCACTCTGAAGCTCCACTCTGCACTCTGAAGCTCCACTCTGAACTCTGAAGCTCCACTCTGAAGCTCCACTCTGAAGCTCCACTCTGCACTCTGAAGCTCCACTCTGAAGCTCCACTCTGCACTCTGAAGCTCCACTCTGAACTCTGAAGCTCCACTCTGAAGCTCCACTCTGAAGCTCCACTCTGCACTCTGAAGCTCCACTCTGAAGCTCCACTCTGCACTCTGAAGCTCCACTCTGAAGCTCCACTCTGCACTCTGAAGCTCCACTCTGAAGCTCCACTCTGAAGCTCCACTCTGAAGCTCCACTCTGAAGCTCCACTCTGAAGCTCCACTCTGAAGCTCCACTCTGAAGCTCCACTCTGAAGCTCCACTCTGCACTCTGAAGCTCCACTCTGAAGCTCCACTCTGCACTCTGAAGCTCCACTCTGAAGCTCCACTCTGCACTCTGAAGCTCCACTCTGAAGCTCCACTCTGCACTCTGAAGCTCCACTCTGAAGCTCCACTCTGCACTCTGAAGCTCCACTCTGAAGCTCCACTCTGAAGCTCCACTCTGAAGCTCCACTCTGAAGCTCCACTCTGAAGCTCCACTCTGAAGCTCCACTCTGAAGCTCCACTCTGAAGCTCCACTCTGAAGCTCCACTCTGAAGCTCCACTCTGCACTCTGAAGCTCCACTCTGCACTCTGAAGCTCCACTCTGAAGCTCCACTCTGAAGCTCCACTCTGAAGCTCCACTCTGAAGCTCCACTCTGAAGCTCCACTCTGAAGCTCCACTCTGAAGCTCCACTCTGAAGCTCCACTCTGCACTCTGAAGCTCCACTCTGAAGCTCCACTCTGAAGCTCCACTCTGAAGCTCCACTCTGAAGCTCCACTCTGAAGCTCCACTCTGCACTCTGAAGCTCCACTCTGAAGCTCCACTCTGAAGCTCCACTCTGAAGCTCCACTCTGCACTCTGAAGCTCCACTCTGAAGCTCCACTCTGAAGCTCCACTCTGAAGCTCCACTCTGAAGCTCCACTCTGAAGCTCCACTCTGAAGCTCCACTCTGAAGCTCCACTCTGCACTCTGAAGCTCCACTCTGCACTCTGAAGCTCCACTCTGCACTCTGAAGCTCCACTCTGCACTCTGAAGCTCCACTCTGCACTCTGAAGCTCCACTCTGAAGCTCCACTCTGAAGCTCCACTCTGAAGCTCCACTCTGAAGCTCCACTCTGAAGCTCCACTCTGAAGCTCCACTCTGAAGCTCCACTCTGAAGCTCCACTCTGAAGCTCCACTCTGAAGCTCCACTCTGAAGCTCCACTCTGAAGCTCCACTCTGCACTCTGAAGCTCCACTCTGCACTCTGAAGCTCCACTCTGAAGCTCCACTCTGAAGCTCCACTCTGAAGCTCCACTCTGAAGCTCCACTCTGAAGCTCCACTCTGAAGCTCCACTCTGAAGCTCCACTCTGAAGCTCCACTCTGAAGCTCCACTCTGAAGCTCCACTCTGATGCTCCACTCTGAAGCTCCACTCTGAAGCTCCACTCTGAAGCTCCACTCTGAAGCTCCACTCTGAAGCTCCACTCTGAAGCTCCACTCTGAAGCTCCACTCTGAAGCTCCACTCTGAAGCTCCACTCTGAAGCTCCACTCTGAAGCTCCACTCTGAAGCTCCACTCTGCACTCTGAAGCTCCACTCTGCACTCTGAAGCTCCACTCTGCACTCTGAAGCTCCACTCTGAATCTGCACTCTGCAGCTCCACTCTGAAGCTCCACTCTGAAGCTCCACTCTGAAGCTCCACTCTGAAGCTCCACTCTGAAGCTCCACTCTGAAGCTCCACTCTGAAGCTCCACTCTGAAGCTCCACTCTGAAGCTCCACTCTGCACTCTGAAGCTCCACTCTGAAGCTCCACTCTGCACTCTGAAGCTCCACTCTGAAGCTCCACTCTGCACTCTGAAGCTCCACTCTGAATCTGCACTCTGAAGCTCCACTCTGCACTCTGAAGCTCCACTCTGAAGCTCCACTCTGAAGCTCCACTCTGCACTCTGAAGCTCCACTCTGAAGCTCCACTCTGAAGCTCCACTCTGCACTCTGAAGCTCCACTCTGAAGCTCCACTCTGAAGCTCCACTCTGCACTCTGAAGCTCCACTCTGAAGCTCCACTCTGAAGCTCCACTCTGCACTCTGAAGCTCCACTCTGAAGCTCCACTCTGAAGCTCCACTCTGCACTCTGAAGCTCCACTCTGAAGCTCCACTCTGCACTCTGAAGCTCCACTCTGAAGCTCCACTCTGAAGCTCCACTCTGAAGCTCCACTCTGCACTCTGAAGCTCCACTCTGAAGCTCCACTCTGAAGCTCCACTCTGAAGCTCCACTCTGAAGCTCCACTCTGAAGCTCCACTCTGAAGCTCCACTCTGAAGCTCCACTCTGAAGCTCCACTCTGAAGCTCCACTCTGCACTCTGAAGCTCCACTCTCCACTCTGAAGCTCCACTCTGAAGCTCCACTCTGAAGCTCCACTCTGAAGCTCCACTCTGAAGCTCCACTCTGAAGCTCCACTCTGAAGCTCCACTCTGAAGCTCCACTCTGAAGCTCCACTCTGAAGCTCCACTCTGAAGCTCCACTCTGAAGCTCCACTCTGAAGCTCCACTCTGATGCTCCACTCTGAAGCTCCACTCTGAAGCTCCACTCTGCACTCTGAAGCTCCACTCTGCACTCTGAAGCTCCACTCTGCACTCTGAAGCTCCACTCTGAAGCTCCACTCTGCACTCTGAAGCTCCACTCTGAAGCTCCACTCTGCACTCTGAAGCTCCACTCTGAAGCTCCACTCTGCACTCTGAAGCTCCACTCTGAAGCTCCACTCTGCACTCTGAAGCTCCACTCTGAAGCTCCACTCTGCACTCTGAAGCTCCACTCTGAAGCTCCACTCTGCACTCTGAAGCTCCACTCTGAAGCTCCACTCTGCACTCTGAAGCTCCACTCTGAAGCTCCACTCTGAAGCTCCACTCTGCACTCTGAAGCTCCACTCTGAAGCTCCACTCTGCACTCTGAAGCTCCACTCTGAAGCTCCACTCTGAAGCTCCACTCTGCACTCTGAAGCTCCACTCTGAAGCTCCACTCTGAAGCTCCACTCTGAAGCTCCACTCTGCACTCTGAAGCTCCACTCTGAAGCTCCACTCTGAAGCTCCACTCTGAAGCTCCACTCTGAAGCTCCACTCTGAAGCTCCACTCTGCACTCTGAAGCTCCACTCTGAAGCTCCACTCTGAAGCTCCACTCTGAAGCTCCACTCTGAAGCTCCACTCTGAAGCTCCACTCTGAAGCTCCACTCTGAAGCTCCACTCTGAAGCTCCACTCTGAAGCTCCACTCTGAAGCTCCACTCTGCACTCTGAAGCTCCACTCTGCACTCTGAAGCTCCACTCTGAAGCTCCACTCTGAACTCTGAAGCTCCACTCTGCACTCTGAAGCTCCACTCTGCACTCTGAAGCTGCACTCTGAAGCTCCACTCTGAAGCTCCACTCTGAAGCTCCACTCTGAAGCTCCACTCTGAAGCTCCACTCTGAAGCTCCACTCTGAAGCTCCACTCTGAAGCTCCACTCTGAAGCTCCACTCTGAAGCTCCACTCTGAAGCTCCACTCTGAAGCTCCACTCTGAAGCTCCACTCTGAAGCTCCACTCTGAAGCTCCACTCTGAAGCTCCACTCTGAAGCTCCACTCTGAAGCTCCACTCTGCACTCTGAAGCTCCACTCTGAAGCTCCACTCTGCACTCTGAAGCTCCACTCTGAAGCTCCACTCTGCACTCTGAAGCTCCACTCTGAAGCTCCACTCTGCACTCTGAAGCTCCACTCTGAAGCTCCACTCTGCACTCTGAAGCTCCACTCTGAAGCTCCACTCTGCACTCTGAAGCTCCACTCTGAAGCTCCACTCTGCACTCTGAAGCTCCACTCTGAAGCTCCACTCTGAAGCTCCACTCTGAAGCTCCACTCTGAAGCTCCACTCTGAAGCTCCACTCTGAAGCTCCACTCTGAAGCTCCACTCTGCACTCTGAAGCTCCACTCTGCACTCTGAAGCTCCACTCTGAAGCTCCACTCTGCACTCTGAAGCTCCACTCTGAAGCTCCACTCTGAAGCTCCACTCTGAAGCTCCACTCTGAAGCTCCACTCTGAAGCTCCACTCTGCACTCTGAAGCTCCACTCTGCACTCTGAAGCTCCACTCTGCACTCTGAAGCTCCACTCTGAAGCCTGAAGCTCCACTCTGAAGCTCCACTCTGAAGCTCCACTCTGAAGCTCCACTCTGAAGCTCCACTCTGAAGCTCCACTCTGAAGCTCCACTCTGAAGCTCCACTCTGCACTCTGAAGCTCCACTCTGCACTCTGAAGCTCCACTCTGCACTCTGAAGCTCCACTCTGAAGCTCCACTCTGAAGCTCCACTCTGAAGCTCCACTCTGAAGCTCCACTCTGCACTCTGAAGCTCCACTCTGAAGCTCCACTCTGCACTCTGAAGCTCCACTCTGCACTCTGAAGCTCCACTCTGCACTCTGAAGCTCCACTCTGCACTCTGAAGCTCCACTCTGCACTCTGAAGCTCCACTCTGAAGCTCCACTCTGAAGCTCCACTCTGAAGCTCCACTCTGAAGCTCCACTCTGAAGCTCCACTCTGAAGCTCCACTCTGAAGCTCCACTCTGAAGCTCCACTCTGAAGCTCCACTCTGAAGCTCCACTCTGCACTCTGAAGCTCCACTCTGAAGCTCCACTCTGCACTCTGAAGCTCCACTCTGAAGCTCCACTCTGCACTCTGAAGCTCCACTCTGAAGCTCCACTCTGCACTCTGAAGCTCCACTCTGAAGCTCCACTCTGAAGCTCCACTCTGAAGCTCCACTCTGAAGCTCCACTCTGAAGCTCCACTCTGAAGCTCCACTCTGAAGCTCCACTCTGAAGCTCCACTCTGAAGCTCCACTCTGCACTCTGAAGCTCCACTCTGAAGCTCCACTCTGAAGCTCCACTCTGAAGCTCCACTCTGAAGCTCCACTCTGAAGCTCCACTCTGAAGCTCCACTCTGAAGCTCCACTCTGAAGCTCCACTCTGAAGCTCCACTCTGAAGCTCCACTCTGAAGCTCCACTCTGCACTCTGAAGCTCCACTCTGAAGCTCCACTCTGCACTCTGAAGCTCCACTCTGAAGCTCCACTCTGAAGCTCCACTCTGAAGCTCCACTCTGCACTCTGAAGCTCCACTCTGCACTCTGAAGCTCCACTCTGCACTCTGAAGCTCCACTCTGAAGCTCCACTCTGCACTCTGAAGCTCCACTCTGAAGCTCCACTCTGAAGCTCCACTCTGCACTCTGAAGCTCCACTCTGAAGCTCCACTCTGAAGCTCCACTCTGCACTCTGAAGCTCCACTCTGAAGCTCCACTCTGAAGCTCCACTCTGAAGCTCCACTCTGAAGCTCCACTCTGAAGCTCCACTCTGAAGCTCCACTCTGAAGCTCCACTCTGAAGCTCCACTCTGCACTCTGAAGCTCCACTCTGCACTCTGAAGCTCCACTCTGCACTCTGAAGCTCCACTCTGAAGCTCCACTCTGAAGCTCCACTCTGAAGCTCCACTCTGAAGCTCCACTCTGAAGCTCCACTCTGAAGCTCCACTCTGAAGCTCCACTCTGAAGCTCCACTCTGCACTCTGAAGCTCCACTCTGCACTCTGAAGCTCCACTCTGAAGCTCCACTCTGAAGCTCCACTCTGAAGCTCCACTCTGCACTCTGAAGCTCCACTCTGAAGCTCCACTCTGAAGCTCCACTCTGAAGCTCCACTCTGAAGCTCCACTCTGAAGCTCCACTCTGAAGCTCCACTCTGAAGCTCCACTCTGAAGCTCCACTCTGAAGCTCCACTCTGAAGCTCCACTCTGAAGCTCCACTCTGAAGCTCCACTCTGAAGCTCCACTCTGCACTCTGAAGCTCCACTCTGCACTCTGAAGCTCCACTCTGAAGCTCCACTCTGAACTCTGAAGCTCCACTCTGCACTCTGAAGCTCCACTCTGCACTCTGAAGCTGCACTCTGAAGCTCCACTCTGAAGCTCCACTCTGAAGCTCCACTCTGAAGCTCCACTCTGAAGCTCCACTCTGAAGCTCCACTCTGAAGCTCCACTCTGAAGCTCCACTCTGAAGCTCCACTCTGAAGCTCCACTCTGAAGCTCCACTCTGCACTCTGAAGCTCCACTCTGAAGCTCCACTCTGCACTCTGAAGCTCCACTCTGAAGCTCCACTCTGAAGCTCCACTCTGAAGCTCCACTCTGAAGCTCCACTCTGAAGCTCCACTCTGAAGCTCCACTCTGAAGCTCCACTCTGAAGCTCCACTCTGAAGCTCCACTCTGAAGCTCCACTCTGCACTCTGAAGCTCCACTCTGAAGCTCCACTCTGCACTCTGAAGCTCCACTCTGAAGCTCCACTCTGCACTCTGAAGCTCCACTCTGAAGCTCCACTCTGCACTCTGAAGCTCCACTCTGAAGCTCCACTCTGCACTCTGAAGCTCCACTCTGAAGCTCCACTCTGCACTCTGAAGCTCCACTCTGAAGCTCCACTCTGCACTCTGAAGCTCCACTCTGAAGCTCCACTCTGAAGCTCCACTCTGAAGCTCCACTCTGAAGCTCCACTCTGAAGCTCCACTCTGAAGCTCCACTCTGAAGCTCCACTCTGAAGCTCCACTCTGAAGCTCCACTCTGAAGCTCCACTCTGAAGCTCCACTCTGCACTCTGAAGCTCCACTCTGCACTCTGAAGCTCCACTCTGAAGCTCCACTCTGCACTCTGAAGCTCCACTCTGAAGCTCCACTCTGAAGCTCCACTCTGAAGCTCCACTCTGAAGCTCCACTCTGAAGCTCCACTCTGAAGCTCCACTCTGCACTCTGAAGCTCCACTCTGCACTCTGAAGCTCCACTCTGCACTCTGAAGCTCCACTCTGCAGCCTGAAGCTCCACTCTGAAGCCTGAAGCTCCACTCTGAAGCTCCACTCTGAAGCTCCACTCTGAAGCTCCACTCTGAAGCTCCACTCTGAAGCTCCACTCTGAAGCTCCACTCTGAAGCTCCACTCTGAAGCTCCACTCTGCACTCTGAAGCTCCACTCTGCACTCTGAAGCTCCACTCTGCACTCTGAAGCTCCACTCTGAAGCTCCACTCTGAAGCTCCACTCTGAAGCTCCACTCTGAAGCTCCACTCTGCACTCTGAAGCTCCACTCTGCACTCTGAAGCTCCACTCTGCACTCTGAAGCTCCACTCTGCACTCTGAAGCTCCACTCTGCACTCTGAAGCTCCACTCTGCACTCTGAAGCTCCACTCTGCACTCTGAAGCTCCACTCTGAAGCTCCACTCTGAAGCTCCACTCTGAAGCTCCACTCTGAAGCTCCACTCTGAAGCTCCACTCTGCACTCTGAAGCTCCACTCTGAAGCTCCACTCTGCACTCTGAAGCTCCACTCTGAAGCTCCACTCTGCACTCTGAAGCTCCACTCTGAAGCTCCACTCTGCACTCTGAAGCTCCACTCTGAAGCTCCACTCTGAAGCTCCACTCTGAAGCTCCACTCTGAAGCTCCACTCTGAAGCTCCACTCTGAAGCTCCACTCTGAAGCTCCACTCTGAAGCTCCACTCTGAAGCTCCACTCTGCACTCTGAAGCTCCACTCTGAAGCTCCACTCTGAAGCTCCACTCTGAAGCTCCACTCTGAAGCTCCACTCTGAAGCTCCACTCTGAAGCTCCACTCTGCACTCTGAAGCTCCACTCTGAAGCTCCACTCTGCACTCTGAAGCTCCACTCTGAAGCTCCACTCTGCACTCTGAAGCTCCACTCTGAAGCTCCACTCTGCACTCTGAAGCTCCACTCTGAAGCTCCACTCTGAAGCTCCACTCTGAAGCTCCACTCTGAAGCTCCACTCTGAAGCTCCACTCTGAAGCTCCACTCTGAAGCTCCACTCTGAAGCTCCACTCTGCACTCTGAAGCTCCACTCTGAAGCTCCACTCTGCACTCTGAAGCTCCACTCTGAAGCTCCACTCTGAAGCTCCACTCTGAAGCTCCACTCTGAAGCTCCACTCTGAAGCTCCACTCTGAAGCTCCACTCTGAAGCTCCACTCTGAAGCTCCACTCTGAAGCTCCACTCTGAAGCTCCACTCTGAAGCTCCACTCTGAAGCTCCACTCTGAACTCTGAAGCTCCACTCTGCACTCTGAAGCTCCACTCTGAACTCTGAAGCTCCACTCTGCACTCTGAAGCTCCACTCTGCACTCTGAAGCTCCACTCTGCACTCTGAAGCTCCACTCTGAAGCTCCACTCTGAAGCTCCACTCTGAAGCTCCACTCTGAAGCTCCACTCTGAAGCTCCACTCTGAAGCTCCACTTTGAAGCTCCACTCTGAAGCTCCACTCTGAAGCTCCACTCTGCACTCTGAAGCTCCACTCTGCACTCTGAAGCTCCACTCTGAAGCTCCACTCTGCACTCTGAAGCTCCACTCTGAAGCTCCACTCTGCACTCTGAAGCTCCACTCTGAAGCTCCACTCTGAAGCTCCACTCTGCACTCTGAAGCTCCACTCTGAAGCTCCACTCTGAAGCTCCACTCTGCACTCTGAAGCTCCACTCTGAAGCTCCACTCTGAAGCTCCACTCTGAAGCTCCACTCTGAAGCTCCACTCTGAAGCTCCACTCTGAAGCTCCACTCTGCACTCTGAAGCTCCACTCTGCACTCTGAAGCTCCACTCTGCACTCTGAAGCTCCACTCTGCACTCTGAAGCTCCACTATGAATCTGCACTCTGCAGCTCCACTCTGCAGCTCCACTCTGAAGCTCCACTCTGCAGCTCCACTCTGAAGCTCCACTCTGCAGCTCCACTCTGCAGCTTCACTCTGCAGCTCCACTCTGAAGCTCCACTCTGAAGCTCCACTCTGAAGCTCCACTCTGAAGCTCCACTCTGAAGCTCCACTCTGAAGCTCCACTCTGAAGCTCCACTCTGAAGCTCCACTCTGCACTCTGAAGCTCCACTCTGAATCTGCACTCTGAAGCTCCACTCTGCACTCTGAAGCTCCACTCTGCACTCTGAAGCTCCACTCTGAAGCTCCACTCTGAAGCTCCACTCTGAAGCTCCACTCTGAAGCTCCACTCTGAAGCTCCACTCTGAAGCTCCACTCTGAAGCTCCACTCTGAAGCTCCACTCTGAAGCTCCACTCTGAAGCTCCACTCTGAAGCTCCACTCTGAAGCTCCACTCTGCACTCTGAAGCTCCACTCTGCACTCTGAAGCTCCACTCTGCACTCTGAAGCTCCACTCTGAAGCTCCACTCTGAATCTGCACTCTGCAGCTCCACTCTGCAGCTCCACTCTGCAGCTCCACTCTGAAGCTCCACTCTGAAGCTCCACTCTGAAGCTCCACTCTGAAGCTCCACTCTGAAGCTCCACTCTGCACTCTGAAGCTCCACTCTGCACTCTGAAGCTCCACTCTGCACTCTGAAGCTCCACTCTGAAGCTCCACTCTGAAGCTCCACTCTGAAGCTCCACTCTGAAGCTCCACTCTGCACTCTGAAGCTCCACTCTGCACTCTGAAGCTCCACTCTGCACTCTGAAGCTCCACTCTGCACTCTGAAGCTCCACTCTGCACTCTGAAGCTCCACTCTGCACTCTGAAGCTCCACTCTGCACTCTGAAGCTCCACTCTGAAGCTCCACTCTGAAGCTCCACTCTGAAGCTCCACTCTGAAGCTCCACTCTGAAGCTCCACTCTGAAGCTCCACTCTGAAGCTCCACTCTGCACTCTGAAGCTCCACTCTGAAGCTCCACTCTGCACTCTGAAGCTCCACTCTGAAGCTCCACTCTGCACTCTGAAGCTCCACTCTGAAGCTCCACTCTGAAGCTCCACTCTGAAGCTCCACTCTGAAGCTCCACTCTGAAGCTCCACTCTGAAGCTCCACTCTGAAGCTCCACTCTGAAGCTCCACTCTGAAGCTCCACTCTGAAGCTCCACTCTGAAGCTCCACTCTGCACTCTGAAGCTCCACTCTGAAGCTCCACTCTGAAGCTCCACTCTGAAGCTCCACTCTGAAGCTCCACTCTGAAGCTCCACTCTGAAGCTCCACTCTGCACTCTGAAGCTCCACTCTGAAGCTCCACTCTGCACTCTGAAGCTCCACTCTGAAGCTCCACTCTGCACTCTGAAGCTCCACTCTGAAGCTCCACTCTGCACTCTGAAGCTCCACTCTGAAGCTCCACTCTGAAGCTCCACTCTGAAGCTCCACTCTGAAGCTCCACTCTGAAGCTCCACTCTGAAGCTCCACTCTGAAGCTCCACTCTGAAGCTCCACTCTGAAGCTCCACTCTGAAGCTCCACTCTGCACTCTGAAGCTCCACTCTGAAGCTCCACTCTGCACTCTGAAGCTCCACTCTGAAGCTCCACTCTGAAGCTCCACTCTGAAGCTCCACTCTGAAGCTCCACTCTGAAGCTCCACTCTGAAGCTCCACTCTGAAGCTCCACTCTGAAGCTCCACTCTGAAGCTCCACTCTGAAGCTCCACTCTGAAGCTCCACTCTGAACTCTGAAGCTCCACTCTGCACTCTGAAGCTCCACTCTGAACTCTGAAGCTCCACTCTGCACTCTGAAGCTCCACTCTGCACTCTGAAGCTCCACTCTGCACTCTGAAGCTCCACTCTGAAGCTCCACTCTGAAGCTCCACTCTGAAGCTCCACTCTGAAGCTCCACTCTGAAGCTCCACTCTGAAGCTCCACTCTGAAGCTCCACTTTGAAGCTCCACTCTGAAGCTCCACTCTGAAGCTCCACTCTGCACTCTGAAGCTCCACTCTGCACTCTGAAGCTCCACTCTGAAGCTCCACTCTGCACTCTGAAGCTCCACTCTGAAGCTCCACTCTGCACTCTGAAGCTCCACTCTGAAGCTCCACTCTGAAGCTCCACTCTGCACTCTGAAGCTCCACTCTGAAGCTCCACTCTGAAGCTCCACTCTGCACTCTGAAGCTCCACTCTGAAGCTCCACTCTGAAGCTCCACTCTGAAGCTCCACTCTGAAGCTCCACTCTGAAGCTCCACTCTGAAGCTCCACTCTGCACTCTGAAGCTCCACTCTGCACTCTGAAGCTCCACTCTGCACTCTGAAGCTTCACTCTGCACTCTGAAGCTCCACTCTGAATCTGCACTCTGCAGCTCCACTCTGCAGCTCCACTCTGAAGCTCCACTCTGCAGCTCCACTCTGAAGCTCCACTCTGCAGCTCCACTCTGCAGCTCCACTCTGCAGCTCCACTCTGAAGCTCCACTCTGAAGCTCCACTCTGAAGCTCCACTCTGAAGCTCCACTCTGAAGCTCCACTCTGAAGCTCCACTCTGAAGCTCCACTCTGAAGCTCCACTCTGCACTCTGAAGCTCCACTCTGAATCTGCACTCTGAAGCTCCACTCTGCACTCTGAAGCTCCACTCTGCACTCTGAAGCTCCACTCTGAAGCTCCACTCTGAAGCTCCACTCTGAAGCTCCACTCTGAAGCTCCACTCTGAAGCTCCACTCTGAAGCTCCACTCTGAAGCTCCACTCTGAAGCTCCACTCTGCACTCTGAAGCTCCACTCTGCACTCTGAAGCTCCACTCTGCACTCTGAAGCTCCACTCTGAAGCTCCACTCTGAATCTGCACTCTGCAGCTCCACTCTGCAGCTCCACTCTGCAGCTCCACTCTGAAGCTCCACTCTGAAGCTCCACTCTGAAGCTCCACTCTGAAGCTCCACTCTGAAGCTCCACTCTGAAGCTCCACTCTGCACTCTGAAGCTCCACTCTGAAGCTCCACTCTGCACTCTGAAGCTCCACTCTGAAGCTCCACTCTGCACTCTGAAGCTCCACTCTGAAGCTCCACTCTGCACTCTGAAGCTCCACTCTGAATCTGCACTCTGAAGCTCCACTCTGCACTCTGAAGCTCCACTCTGAAGCTCCACTCTGAAGCTCCACTCTGAAGCTCCACTCTGAAGCTCCACTCTGCACTCTGAAGCTCCACTGAAGCTACACACCGCGCAGGGCAGCTCTGGATGCTGATGCGAGAGGCCAGCTGGGAGGCGCGCTGCTCGTCTTCCTGCTCGTGCTGACTCGGAGAGAAAACTTGTTTTCATTGGGAGAGCGGCCTTCAAAGACCCGGTCACTGCGCCTCTCCGAGTGTTTAGCTTGGGATAAAATGGGCGCAGTGTTGTGGTGATGACAGTAGAGCAAGGGAGGTGCCGGCAATGCCGGACCAGACTCGGGGGCGTTCCCGGCGTCGCGTGACGTCGGCAAAAGGCAAAGAATGTCAGGAACGCCCCCGTGTCTGGTCCGGCATTGACGGACAGGCCCCTCGTCCAATGGCAAGGCTCCGTTTACGGAGCCAGCCAATCAATGACGAGGGCCGACCCAAAGCACCCTACAGTTCTCAACAGGATTTCGCCTGCGCGAAAAGCTGCGCAGAGCGCAGCTTTCGCTAGGCAAAACCTAAAAAGGTACTGCAGTCTGAAGCGTGGGAAAAGCTGAAGGAAGCAGCCAAGACCAAAAATAGCAAACTTTATTGGGATACAATTAACAGCTCTTTTCTCAATAAAGAAGATGTACCAGAATTAACATCCCATGTGGCATGCAGTGATTGGGTTAGTCACTTCTCAAACATCTTTAATCCAGAAGGGTTATCCCTTGCGCCATTGTCACCTGAGTCTACCCCCTGGTTACCCCTCCCGCTGGGTATAACATTAGAGGAAAGCCACGAGGGAATTTCCATTAGTAAGGGAGGCAAGGCCCCCGGCCCTGATGGGGTCCCGCTTGATTTATACAAAGATGAACCAGTGTTGTGGGCTCCCATCTTGGCGAGGATTTTTAACTGTGCGGCAGAAACTGATTTCCCTCCTACATGGGGTCAATCGGTTATCGTCCCTTTACATAAGAAAGGTAACAAATCAGAGGCCTCCAACTATCGGCCAATTTCATTATTGGACGCCTCTGTAAAAGTAATGAGTAGGATTTTGCTCAAAAGGCTTGAAGATTGGGCAACTGATTCCAATATTTTAACTAGAGTCCAATATGGCTTCCGGAAAGGTTTGGGCACATTGGAGCAATGTGTTAATTTGGACCTTTTAATTAATAAATACACTGTGGCGAAAAATGGTAACCTTTTTTTATGTTTTGCTGATTTGAGTAGCGCATTTGATTTGGTTAACCACGCTATTCTTTGGGAGGTTTTGCTCGATGCCGGGGCACCGAGGGAAATCGTTCACTTCTTAGCCAGACTTTATGAAAAACTCTCCTGTAAAGTCCGCTATGGTACCCTAGGCGAATGTACCCCGTTCTTTAAAGTATCTCGGGGCATACGCCAGGGATGCGTTTTGGCCCCGCTTTTATTTTCTCTTTTTATCAACGATGTCGACCGTTCCTTGGTGGACATCCCAGCAGATGCCCCCCTGATCAGTGGCAAACCCGTCCCGTTGTTACTTTATGCGGATGACGCGGTACTCTTATCTCGAACACAAATTGGCCTCCAGCGTTTAATTGACAAATTTATGCAGTTTATCCAAGGCCGGAGGCTTCGAGTGAATAAAGCTAAGACATATGTCATGTCATGTGGCCAGGCAGTAAAGCAGTCTAAACATTCCTTTTTCCTGGATAAAGAAAAATTGACTCGTGTCAAATCCTTCTGTTATCTAGGTATCACATATAATGATAGTGGGGCTTGGACCTCTGAATTTGATTCAGTTAGGCTAAAAATGCTGCGGTCTACTAGCAGTATTTTTCGATTTGCCTCTAAACTTGGCTCACGAAGCATTTTAGATATGATGCACATATACAATGTTTGTTGCGTCTCCTCAGCTCTGTACGGGGCAGGCGTATGGGGCCACAGCAAGGCTATACCCATGCAAATGGAGGAAAACAAGTTTCTAAGGAGGCTGTTATGTGTTCCTCCCTCTGCCTCTGTTCAACTGATTCATGAAGAAGTCGGGGTCGATTCCATCTCCGACTTAGCAGCAGTCCGGCCACTTTTATTGTGGCGTTCTATTTGGGCTAAGCCGGAGACTCGATTCACTCAGGATATTATCCTTGACTGTATAGGCTTGCACCATTCTTCACGAATACAGTGGTTGAGATACATCCATCACTGGTATCTCCTTCTTTTTAATATTGATGTGTATCTTGAGCCAGAAGAGGTTGTCTCTATTTCAAAAAAAGAAATTAAGACAACATTTCTAAATTTTCAAAAGGCAGAACGAAATAGAATTTCTGATGATCTTACTACTGTGAAATTCTATAAAAATCTGAATCTATTTCCGGGGTTCCAACCTTATTTGGGGTTTGTGACTCGTCCCACTCATCAGTATGTCTTGACACGTGTTAGATTGGGTACTGTCCACCACTTGGTTGCATTTCCTAATGCAAGAGCCAGATCAGAGTCACCTTGCCCGTGTGATAGTACCTCTCGCCAAAGTAGTTGTCACTTTTTACTTTTTTGTAAATTTTTTCATTCTTTCAGGTTAAAATACCTCAAACCAATTTTTAAAAAATATAATATTCGTACTACTGAAACAGCACTGCTACTTTTATCCTCTTTAGAGAATGAGGAGATTTGCTTTTTTTTGGCCACTTTTATCTTGAAGTGTACAGCTGCCAGGAAAAGTATAGTACTGTAATATTCTTTATGCTTACCTGTCTGTACCTATGTTATTTAATACAGCTGCCAGGAATTGTATTATGCTGCTATTTTTCTTCTTACATTCCTGTCTGTATATATGAGCCTTTAAATTTTATAACAATTCTTTTAATTAAGGTTATCCCTATTGGTTGATGACCACAGTGTGTTATGATTATTTAAATGATATGTACAGCTGCCAGGAAATGTCTATTGAGCAATCTTTATTGATTTCCTGTCTGTCCATTTTCTGAGTGTTTTGTATATGTTAACAGTTTGTTGATCTAAAAACTTGCAAGATTACTTTTTCAATTGTTGCCCACTACCCTTTGTATAGCTTCCTACCTCCTTTCTTATATATGTTTATATGTCGATTTTCAAAGTTTTAACTGTGTACTTTATTATGCTTGTATGATTTGTATGTACAAATCGAATAAAAGCTTTATGAATTGAATTGAATTGACTTAGTTGACCTGGTTCCCTGCTAATCAGGGCCCCAGGCCATCTGCTCTCTCTGTAAAATGGATTCCATGTACCCTAGGTACATACCACAATTGGAAATGGACTCCTTGTCAGCCCCTGTATAATGCACTATAGGTGCCCAGGGCATAGGAGCCACCAAGGCCTACCAGGGGCTGCAGCATATCTTTTGCCACCCCTGGCTGGATCTTAAATTGACACAACTGGCTGATCACTCAGCTGGGGTAAGGTGGTGTAATCACCCCTTGCTTAGATATAGTATACCTATATCTAAACCTATATCTGGACACATATTAACCTGTGAGCCACTCCTATGGAAGGCCTCATCAATCCTGGAGGCAGAGTGCGTGGTTTCATGTGAGATGGAGCTCTAGCATGAGCTGAGCCTGTCTGCAGCTGTCGGGAACAACTCCCTAAGCTGTTTCAGGATAATGCCATACCATATACTCTTAAGTGCCTTATAATCCTCGCGGTTATATAGCATCTTTGGTTTGGCTTTATCAAAACATGTCGTGTAAGGTGTCATACGATTTGGAATACTATCCCCTCGCCAGTTCTGGCGACGGGGATAGAATTCCACCCCTCTAGAGGGGTAAGACATGTTACTTTACTTAAATGCGGTTAATTTCTACAAAGACCTTAGATCCACAAAATGGATGCCTCTGCCACAGACAAGAGTCTGGACCCCTGCAGCTGACTGAAACTCAGCCAAATGGGGCCTGGACAAAGGGTTTCCTGTCACAGGAGGGTGTCACCGCCCTCCAGACAGGAGATAGTGGATTGTAGCAGGGAGGTTTGAAAGAAACCAGACACTGCATGGGGAGCACAAGGCTGCCCCTTGCATAATCCGGCCAAACCGGTTCTGGGGCACTCCAGCCCTCGTGCCAGGGCGGCCTGGATCAAAGAAAAGGGGTGTAACCACCCCCTTCCTGGGTCCCACCCATAGGAGGGGACCTAGCAGGTAATCACGCCCCCCAGATTCGAATAAGAGTGGGAGCAGTGCCAATGCACATCAGATCATCCTGAAATCACCTTTAAACTAAGAAGACGACTGGACTTCGACATTCTGATGAACAGAAGACTGAAGAGCATCTCCCTTGTGGCCTAGGAGGGGCCACCCTGTGAACACAGGCACCACCCAGCACCTCGACGTCTGCTTTGCCGCCGCCTCCCGCCGGAGCCCGAGTGCAGAGCCTGACAAGACCCAGCTTCCCAGACTTCTCCCAGCCCGATCCACAGTCCCTGCAAAGAAGGGACCCGTGGAGGCACCGAGAGACGTGGGAGCGGACATCTTGAAAGACCCCTGAGACGCTGACTGCGCAGCACCCGAGGCACCCTCGACTCTGTGCTTTGGAGTTTGAGAAGCCCCACAATCGAGCAGCATTTGCACCAAAGATCAGCCCTCCAGCATCTCCACGATCTGCGTGGGGCCCTTTTGCTTTGTGCCACTCGACTCGCCATCCCGGCCGCTTGTCACGTGGTCAGCGGCCATCTTGGCGACGAAACCTACAATTTACACTGTGGGTCTGGTTGCACCAGACCTGCCCTCGCTCCTGTAGAAAGGAGTACCCGCTCGAACCTTGCTGGTCCGAGTAATAAGCCTTTTTCACTTTCCCCGTGGCTTGCATTAGCCAAGGCTTGTTTGCTTCAATCGAGTTACCGACACCGCCATCAGCTAGAGCCTTCGAGGGACAGCTCCTGATCGACTCCTGGACGTCCTTGACCTCTTCGTGTCCACGTAGCTGCAGAGAGAAGCAACACCTCATCACCTGTTTGCACCCGACTTTGCCTGGTTCCAATCTGGTTCCACGGTGGTCACTGGTCAGTGACTTTGAACACTGTCCCCTCTGCTTTCAGGTCTTCACCACTTCAGATCCACCCTTGGATCCACCGGACACTTCTCCTTCACATCGCCTGCAGCGTCTTCAGCTTCAAGCGCCAAGAACCTGCGTGTCAAAACCCGACGCCTCTTCGACCCTGTGCACCCACTTCCTGTGGGTGAGGTAACTTTGCTCCGCCGGTGTTCCCACACTGGTGCACACCTCTAGGGTCTGTGTGTTAAGTTTTGTTCCTCTAGGTTCAGCGGAAGTGTCCTTAAACTTTAACTCTATGACTTTTACGCACCTTTGGTTAACATTGGTGCATGCGTGCGCTTTCCGCACATCTCCCGAATCCCGAGGGCCATTCCCGACTTCAGCATTGCTTGTCCTGACTGCTCCCAGCGATTCCCTAGGCCCTAGGCCTAACCACTGTTCGAGTGGCCTCTCTTATACCACTTGTTTAGTATATGGTTTGAGTGGCCCCCTGCCCTCATCCATAATTGTGCAACTTTGTATGTTTAAACAGTGCTTTTGATTTAACGCTTGTGCCCCTTGTAGGAAGGTGGCTACCTGACTATGGTTACCCCAGATTTTTTGCCTGTGTTTAGCTGGTTTTTTGACTTAGTTGACCTGGTTCCCTGCTAATCAGGGCCCCAGGCCATCTGCTCTCTCTGTAAAATGGATTCCATGTACCCTAGGTACATACCAATTGGAAATGGACTCCTTGTCAGCCCCTGTAGAATGCACTATAGGTGCACAGGGCACAGGAGCCACTAAGGCCTACCAGGGGCTGCAGCATATCTTTTGCCACCCCTGGCTGGTTCTTAAATTGACACAACTGGCTGATCACTCAGCTGGGGTAAGGTGGTGTACACACCCCTTGCTTAGATATAGTATACCTATGTCTAAACCTATATCTGGACACATGTAAACCTGTGAGCCACTCCTATAGACAGGCCTCACCAATCCTGGAGGCTGGGTGCATGGTTTTTATGTGAGATGGAGCTCTAGCATGAGCTGAGCCTGTCTGCAGCCGTCGGGAACAAATCCCTAAGCTGTTTCAGGATAATGCCATACCATATACTATTAAGTGCCTTATAATCCTCGCGGTTATTTAGCAACTTTGGTTTGGCTTTATCAAAACATGTCGTGTAAGGTGTCATACGCTTTGGAATACCATCCCCTCGCCAGTTCTGGCGACGGGGATGGCATTCCACCCCTCTAGAGGGGTAAGACATGTTACTTTGCTTTAATGCGGTTGATTTCTCCAAAGGCCTTAAGATCCACAAAATGGATGCCTCTGCCACAGACAAATGTCTGGACCCCTGGAGCTGACCGAAACCCAGTCAAGGGGGTCCTGGACAAAGGGTTTCCTGTCACAGGAGGGTGTCACCGCCCTCCAGACAGGAGATAGTGTATTGTAGCAGGGAGGTTTGAAAGAAACCAGACACTGCCTGGGGCGCACAAGGCTGCCCCTTGCATAATCCGGCCAAACCGGTTCTGGGGCACTCCAGCCCTCGTGCCAGGGCGGCCTGGATCAAAGGAAGGGGGTGTATCCACCCACTTCCTGGGTCCCACCCATAGGAGGGGACCTAGCAGGTAATCACGCCCACCAGATTCGAATAAGAGTGGGAGCAGTGCCAATGCACATCAGATTTCCTGGAAGAAACATTTGAAACGATATTCTGGACCCTTCGCCCTCCATCTCAACGTGGAAGCCCGAAGAATCTCCCTTGTGGTCAAGGAGTGACCACCCTGCAGCAGCAGGCACCATCCAGCCCTCGACGTCTACTTAGTTGCAGTTCCCGCCGGAACTCGAGCGACTGAGATCGACGAGATCAAGCCTGCCCAGCTTCTAACAGCCCGATCCACAGTCCATGCAAAGCTGAGACCCGTGGAGGCGACCGGAAGCGTGGGGCACGCCATCTTGAAGTGACCACGAGACGCTGACCGTGCAGCCCACGAGTGACCCTCGAAGCTGTACACCGGGGTTTGAGAAGCCCCCACCCTGAGCTACTCCTGAGCCGAAGCTCAGCCCTCCACACTCGACGAGTGCTGCGTGGGGCCCTTTGGCACGATTTGGCTCAACGCGTTGGCCCGGTCACTTGCCAGCCGGCTTGTGGTCCCTGTGCCGACGAACTACAAAAGAAGACTCGTGATTCTGGTTGCTCCAGATCCACACCAGCTCCCCTGAAAGGGAGCCCCGACTCTGACCTTCCTGGTCCGAGTAAGACGCCATCTTCCAATCCCGCGTGGATTGCTCTTACCAAGGCTTGTTTGCTCCAAACCGGAAGCCGACTGCACCGACGGTGAGAGCCTGCGTGGGACAGATCGTGACCTGCTCCTGGACGTCGCAGATGCCCCAGAGCCCACGTGACAGCGAAGAGAAGCGCCTCGACGACCACCTGATTGCGCCCGACATTGCCTGGTTCCGTCCTGGTTCCACCCTGGTCACTGCTGAGTGACCCAGACTCTGTCCCCTCTGCTTTCAGGTACTCTACAACTTAAGTCCACCCTTGGACTCCACCGGACACTTCGTCTTCACCCTGCCTGCAGCCCTTTCAGCTTCAAGCACCAAGAGCCTGCGTGTCAAAACCCGACGCCACTTCGACCCGGTGCACCCACTTCCTGTGGGTGAGGTAACTTTGCTCCGCCGGTGTTCCCACACTGGTGCACACCTCTAGGGTCTGTGTGTTAAGTTTTGTTCCTCTAGGTTCAGCGGAAGTGTCCTTAAACTTTAACTATTTGACTTTTACGCACCATTGGTTAACATTGGTGCATGCGTGCGCTTTCCGCACCTCTCCCGAATCCCGAGGGCCATTCCCGACTTCAGCATTGCTTGTCCTGACTGCTCCCAGCGATTCCCTAGGCCCTAGGCCTAACCACTGTTCGAGTGGCCTCTCTTATACCACTTGTTTAGTATATGGTTTGAGTGGCCCCCTGCCCTCATCCATAATTGTGCAACTTTGTATGTTTAAACAGTGCTTTTGATTTAACGCTTGTGCCCCCTTTATTCATAAAGAATACTGGGGATTGTTTTTAGTAATAAACACATATATTTTTATAATATATACTTGTGTGGTGTCCTTTCATTTGGTATTACAGGATTGTATGTGGTAAAACAGCTCGCTTAACACGACCTCTTAAGTTAAGCCTTTAGGCTGCTTAGTCCATGCTACCACTAGGATAGCTTGTCTAATAAGGTTGACTTACAACCAGACACCATAAGGGGATTGTTTGGTCAGGTAGTAGGTGGTTCCAGAATTGGAAACATCCCCTACCAGGCCAACTTCTCACATTGGTGGCAGCGGTGGGATTTGAGCTTGCTGTTGTTTTACCATTGCAATCTTTATATCAAATTGAAAGATCACATCAAGTACCTCTAGGTACATATAAAATCAAAAGCTTAGCATATTAAGTTCTACTGAACTTAGTAGTTGTAGGTTGAAGGGAGTAGCACACCCCTGACTACAACTCACTAGCAAGGTCCAGTAGGAAAACACTTAGTGTAGGTAAGTGCACCACTTACACCTCACTAGTAACCATGTCCGACACAGGAAAGGCCTCAGGGTCTAGTCCTGTGACAGTTGACCCTACCCAGGCAACTTCTGGATATGACAAACTAACCCGCAGAGACTTGATTGTCTTGTGCAAAGCAAGAGGGTTAAAAAGGGGCAGAAGCCCCACCTGCCTAATCCTGGTAGAACTCCTAGAACAGGATGACTTAGAGAAGGCAAAAGCAGCTTCCCTAGATACAGGAACTGGAGGGAACCCCCCTGCAGTTGATCCCCTTGAAGAGGAGGATGATGATGACTTGGATGAGGACTCAGATGTTGAGGACTTAGGAGTACAGGATCAGGGTAGCCAGGTTCCAGTTGGTAGGCTTAGCCAGGCCAACTTGGACCTACTGGGGAATGGAGAGGGCCAGCACCTCCCCAGAACCCAACATATGATTCCCCCAGGCAACAGAAGAGTGAGATCTCCCTCAGGAGACTCTCATCTTTCTAGTGCCTCCAGGGAATCACAGAGAGGCATGAATGCTTCTCAAAAGTTAGAGCATAGGGCCAGAATGAGGGCTGTCAAACTCCAGATAGAGAGGGAGGAGGTAGCCTTGGCTCAAGCTAAACTTGCCTTGGCAAGAGAGCAGAAGTTGTGTGGCTTAGATGCCACTGGTGGCAGCAATATTCCTAAAGAGAAACCCAGGTCCTATGATAGTAGAAACCTGACAAAGATTGTGCCCCCCTTCAAAGAAGGGGATGACATCCACAAATGGATGACTGCTCTTGAGAGAGCCTGCATGGTACAGCAGGTTCCTGAGGAACAGTGGGCAGCAATCTTATGGTACTCCTTTTCAGAGAAAGGGAGGGACAAGCTCCTCACTGTCAGACATGAGGATGCAAACAATTACAAAGTCCTGAAGAGTGTTCTGATAGATGGGTTTGGCTTAACCACTGAACAGTACAGGTTCAAGTTCAGAGACACCCAGAAGACACAGACTCAGGACTGGACTGATTTTGTAGATTGTGCTACTAAGGCTCTGGAGGGTTGGCTACATGGCAGCAAAGTACATGACTTTACAGGATTGTATAATTTGATTATGAGGGAGCAGATCCTAAGTAATTGTCAGAACCAGCTCTTACACCAGCACCTGGTAGACTCTGATCTGACCTCTCCCCAAGAATTGGGAAAGAAGGCAGACAAATGGGTCAGAACCAGGATTAGGCCTAAGAATCAGGACAGTAACCAGAAGAAGGAGTCTACCAAGCCTCAAGATAAGGGTGGGGATAAAAGTAAAGAAAAGACTTCCCCAGGGCCCCAAAACTCCAAGGATGGGGGTGGGTCCCAAGACACTTCTTCAACTGAGAAAAAGCCTTATTGTTATGCCTGTAAACAGGTGGGGCATTACAAAACAGACAACTGTTGTCCCAAGAATAACAATAAAGAAAATATACCTCCAAAGCCAGCTTCAACACCTCCTGTTACTGTCAGCAGTAATCCCCCAGGAAGTGGAAGCACACCCAGGAATCTGGGTGGGTTTACTTTTGGAAATCAGGTGGACCCTGGCCTATCCAGGTCCCCATCACCCAATGATCTTGTTTATGAGGTTGGCATGGGGTTTGCCAACTTCTCTGCTTGCCCAAATACTTTGAGCAAGTATAGACAAGAACCCATCATCAATGGTTTGAAAGTTGAGGCTTTTAGAGACACAGGGGCTAGCATCACCATGGTGGCTGATGGCATAGTCCCCTCTAAGCAACTTTTACCTGGTGCCACATACCAGGTAATAAACATTGATGGCATCCAAACAAATCATCCCATGGCAGTAGTAAGTCTCAGCTGGGGAGGTGTCATTGGCCCAAAGAGAGTGGCAGTGTCACCAAACTTGCCTGTAGACTGCCTACTTGGTAATGATTTGGAGATCTCAGCCTGGGCTGAGGTTGAACAGGAAACCCATTCTAGAATGGTAAATTCCAATGGAAAGGTTAGTAAGGCTGTAATGGCTACAGCCCCAATTCAAGATGTCCTTCCTGAAAAGGTTGGTAGGGCTGAGAAACTCTCTGCCCCATCTTTAGCAAAAGCTCTTCCTGAACAGAATAGCAAAGCTGTTATGATAACAGCAGAAACCCAAACTGAGTCTCCTCCTGAAAAGGTTGGTGGGGCTGTGATGGCCACAGCCCGAACTCAAACTGACAGGTGTGTTGTGAAACATGAAATGATGGACAACTCCACACAAACTGAGAGCATGGAGGAGGAAGAGAAATCTCCCCCTCACCAGACTTTAGGACAGGATCAGCCTCCTCAGGGAACTGATCTTACCCCTGATGAAGGAGCTGCCCCAGAGGTGGTTGGGCCTAGCCTGACAGAACATCTGATGTCAGTGGACCCTTCTCAGGTGGGACCCAGTCTGGAGCAGGTAACCTGCCCCTCTCTCCCTTGCCTTAGCCAGCCCAGGGCTGCAGAGGACAAGAAGGACAGTGAGACCCAGAGGGCCCCCTGTCAAATAAAGCACCCCCATCAAAAGATTAGGTGCACCAAAACTAGTAGCCCTAGTAAGGTGAAAACTTTAAAAACTCCTGAGGGAGCCCCCTTAAAAACAGTTAGGGACCTCCCCCAGATGGATTCTGTTGGGCACAGCCAAACCTGGGACCCAAAGGGCCCAAACCTGAACTGTCCCTCCAGCAAGCCAAACAGAGGGACCCAGCCTCCAGCTTTAGGTAGCCAGAGGTTGACCCTGAGAGCACAGTGCAACTCAGTTAAAGAAAGAAAGGCACACATGGTGGAAGATAATTGGAGGAAGCTAAGCCCTAAATTAGTAGAGCCTCACTTCAATACTCCATATCCAAACCAGCCTTTAACTTTGCATAAACACACCCAAGGTAGTGATTCCCTATGGTGGAGACCCTCTAATACCCAAAGGGTGAGGGACTGCTTAGTGGACCATGAGACAGGGGGTACCCATGCTAGTGCAGGTACTTCCTTATATGGCCACTCAGGCAATATAGGCTTACCTGGCCAAGGATAGCCTTATCTCCTTTCGTTTGGGGGGGGGTTATGTAGGAAGGTGGCTACCTGACTATGGTTACCCCAGATTTTTTGCCTGTGTTTAGCTGGTTTTTTGACTTAGTTGACCTGGTTCCCTGCTAATCAGGGCCCCAGGCCATCTGCTCTCTCTGTAAAATGGATTCCATGTACCCTAGGTACATACCAATTGGAAATGGACTCCTTGTCAGCCCCTGTAGAATGCACTATAGGTGCACAGGGCACAGGAGCCACTAAGGCCTACCAGGGGCTGCAGCATATCTTTTGCCACCCCTGGCTGGTTCTTAAATTGACACAACTGGCTGATCACTCAGCTGGGGTAAGGTGGTGTACACACCCCTTGCTTAGATATAGTATACCTATGTCTAAACCTATATCTGGACACATGTAAACCTGTGAGCCACTCCTATAGACAGGCCTCACCAATCCTGGAGGCTGGGTGCATGGTTTTTATGTGAGATGGAGCTCTAGCATGAGCTGAGCCTGTCTGCAGCCGTCGGGAACAAATCCCTAAGCTGTTTCAGGATAATGCCATACCATATACTATTAAGTGCCTTATAATCCTCGCGGTTATTTAGCAACTTTGGTTTGGCTTTATCAAAACATGTCGTGTAAGGTGTCATACGCTTTGGAATACCATCCCCTCGCCAGTTCTGGCGACGGGGATGGCATTCCACCCCTCTAGAGGGGTAAGACCTGTTACTTTGCTTTAATGCGGTTGATTTCTCCAAAGGCCTTAAGATCCACAAAATGGATGCCTCTGCCACAGACAAATGTCTGGACCCCTGGAGCTGACCGAAACCCAGTCAAGGGGGTCCTGGACAAAGGGTTTCCTGTCACAGGAGGGTGTCACCGCCCTCCAGACAGGAGATAGTGTATTGTAGCAGGGAGGTTTGAAAGAAACCAGACACTGCCTGGGGCGCACAAGGCTGCCCCTTGCATAATCCGGCCAAACCGGTTCTGGGGCACTCCAGCCCTCGTGCCAGGGCGGCCTGGATCAAAGGAAGGGGGTGTATCCACCCACTTCCTGGGTCCCACCCATAGGAGGGGACCTAGCAGGTAATCACGCCCACCAGATTCGAATAAGAGTGGGAGCAGTGCCAATGCACATCAGATTTCCTGGAAGAAACATTTGAAACGATATTCTGGACCCTTCGCCCTCCATCTCAACGTGGAAGCCCGAAGAATCTCCCTTGTGGTCAAGGAGTGACCACCCTGCAGCAGCAGGCACCATCCAGCCCTCGACGTCTACTTAGTTGCAGTTCCCGCCGGAACTCGAGCGACTGAGATCGACGAGATCAAGCCTGCCCAGCTTCTAACAGCCCGATCCACAGTCCATGCAAAGCTGAGACCCGTGGAGGCGACCGGAAGCGTGGGGCACGCCATCTTGAAGTGACCACGAGACGCTGACCGTGCAGCCCACGAGTGACCCTCGAAGCTGTACACCGGGGTTTGAGAAGCCCCCACCCTGAGCTACTCCTGAGCCGAAGCTCAGCCCTCCACACTCGACGAGTGCTGCGTGGGGCCCTTTGGCACGATTTGGCTCAACGCGTTGGCCCGGTCACTTGCCAGCCGGCTTGTGGTCCCTGTGCCGACGAACTACAAAAGAAGACTCGTGATTCTGGTTGCTCCAGATCCACACCAGCTCCCCTGAAAGGGAGCCCCGACTCTGACCTTCCTGGTCCGAGTAAGACGCCATCTTCCAATCCCGCGTGGATTGCTCTTACCAAGGCTTGTTTGCTCCAAACCGGAAGCCGACTGCACCGACGGTGAGAGCCTGCGTGGGACAGATCGTGACCTGCTCCTGGACGTCGCAGATGCCCCAGAGCCCACGTGACAGCGAAGAGAAGCGCCTCGACGACCACCTGATTGCGCCCGACATTGCCTGGTTCCGTCCTGGTTCCACCCTGGTCACTGCTGAGTGACCCAGACTCTGTCCCCTCTGCTTTCAGGTACTCTACAACTTGAGTCCACCCTTGGACTCCACCGGACACTTCGTCTTCACCCTGCCTGCAGCCCTTTCAGCTTCAAGCACCAAGAGCCTGCGTGTCAAAACCCGACGCCACTTCGACCCGGTGCACCCACTTCCTGTGGGTGAGGTAACTTTGCTCCGCCGGTGTTCCCACACTGGTGCACACCTCTAGGGTCTGTGTGTTAAGTTTTGTTCCTCTAGGTTCAGCGGAAGTGTCCTTAAACTTTAACTATTTGACTTTTACGCACCATTGGTTAACATTGGTGCATGCGTGCGCTTTCCGCACCTCTCCCGAATCCCGAGGGCCATTCCCGACTTCAGCATTGCTTGTCCTGACTGCTCCCAGCGATTCCCTAGGCCCTAGGCCTAACCACTGTTCGAGTGGCCTCTCTTATACCACTTGTTTAGTATATGGTTTGAGTGGCCCCCTGCCCTCATCCATAATTGTGCAACTTTGTATGTTTAAACAGTGCTTTTGATTTAACGCTTGTGCCCCCTTTATTCATAAAGAATACTGGGGATTGTTTTTAGTAATAAACACATATATTTTTATAATATATACTTGTGTGGTGTCCTTTCATTTGGTATTACAGGATTGTATGTGGTAAAACAGCTCGCTTAACACGACCTCTTAAGTTAAGCCTTTAGGCTGCTTAGTCCATGCTACCACTAGGATAGCTTGTCTAATAAGGTTGACTTACAACCAGACACCATAAGGGGATTGTTTGGTCAGGTAGTAGGTGGTTCCAGAATTGGAAACATCCCCTACCAGGCCAACTTCTCACACCCCTTTATTCATAAAGAATACTGGGGATTGTTTTTAGTAATAAACACATATATTTTTATAATATATACTTGTGTGGTGTCCTTTCATTTGGTATTACAGGATTGTATGTGGTAAAACAGCTCGCTTAACACGACCTCTTAAGTCAAGCCTTTAGGCTGCTTAGTCCATGCTACCCCTAGGATAGCTTGTCTAATAAGGTTGACTTACAACCAGACACCATAAGGGATTGTTTGGTCAGGTAGTAGGTGGTTCCAGAATTGGAAACATCCCCTACCAGGCCAACTTCTCACACATACCAATTGGAAATGGACTCCTTGTCAGCCCCTGTATAATGCACTATAGGTGCCCAGGGCATAGGGGCCACCAAGGCCTACCAGGGGCTGCAGCATATCTTTTGCCACCCCTGGCTGGTTCTTAAATTGACACAACTGGCTGATCACTCAGCTGGGGTAAGGTGGTGTAATCACCCCTTGCTTAGATATAGTATACCTATATCTAAACCTATATCTGGACACATGTAAACCTGTGAGCCATTCCTATGGAAGGCCTCATCAATCCTGGAGGCAGAGTGCGTGGTCCCTGTGCCGACGAACTACCTAAGAAGACTCGTGAATCTGGTTGCTCCAGATCCACACCAGCTCCCCTGAAAAGGAGCCCCAACTCTGACCTTCCTGGTCCGAGTGAGAAGCAATCTTCCGATCCCGCGTGGATTGCTCTTGCCAAGGCTTGTTTGCTCCAAACTTGAAGCCGACTGCACCGACGGTGAGAGCCTGCGTGGGACAGATCGTGACCTGCTCCTGGACGTCGCAGATGCCCCAGAGCCCACGTGACAGCGGAGAGAAGCTCCTCGACGACCACCTGATTGCGCCCGACATTGCCTGGTTCCGTCCTGGTTCCACCCTGGTCACTGCTGAGTGACCCAGACTCTGTCCCCTCTGCTTTCAGGTACTCTACAACTTGAGTCCACCCTTGGACTCCACCGGACACTTCATCTTTAACCCGCCTGCAGCCCTTTCAGCTTCAAGCACCAAGAGCCTGCGAGTCAAAACCCGACGCCACTTCGACCCTGTGCACCCACTTCCTGTGGGTGAGGTAACTTTGCTCCGCCGGTGTTCCCACACTGGTGCACACCTCTAGGGTCTGTGTGTTAAGTTTTGTTCCTCTAGGTTCAGCGGAAGTGTCCTTTAACTTTAACTTTACAACTTTTACGCACCATTGGTTAACATTGGTGCGTGCGTGCGCTTTCCGCACATCTCCCGAATCCCGAGGGCCATTCCCGACTTCAGCATTGCTTGTCCTGACTGCTCCCAGCGATTCCCTAGGCCCTAGGCCTAACCACTGTTCGAGTGGCCTCTCTTATACCACTTGTTTAGTGTATGGTTCGAGTGGCCCCCTGCCCTCATCCATAATTGTGCAACTTTGTATGTTTAAACAGTGCTTTTGATTTAACGCTTGTGCCCCTTTATTCATAAAGAATACTGGGGATTGTTTTTAGTAATAAACACATATATTTTTATAATATATACTTGTGTGGTGTCCTTTCATTTGGTATTACAGGATTGTATGTGGTAAAACAGCTCGCTTAACACGACCTCTTAAGTTAAGCCTTTAGGCTGCTTAGTCCATGCTACCCCTAGGATAGCTTGTCTAATAAGGTTGACTTACAACCAGACACCATAAGGGATTGTTTGGTCAGGTAGTAGGTGGTTCCAGAATTGGAAACATCCCCTACCAGGCCAACTTCTCACATTGGTGAGCAGCGGTGCGGATTTGAGCTTGCTGTTGTTTTACCATTGCAATCTTTATATCAAATTGAAAGATCACATCAAGTACCTCTAGGTACATATAAAATCAAAAGCTTAGCATATTAAGTTCTACTGAACTTAGTAGTTGTAGGTTGAAGGGAGTAGCACACCCCTGACTACAACTCACTAGCAAGGTCCAGTAGGAAAACACTTAGTGTAGGTAAGTGCACCACTTACACCTCACTAGTAACCATGTCTGACACAGGAAAAGCCTCAGGGTCTACTCCTGTGACAGTTGACCTTACCCAGGCAACTTTTGCATATGACAAGTTAACCCGCAGAGACTTGATTGCCTTGTGCAAAGCAAGAGGGTTAAAAAGGGGCAGAAGCCCCACCTGCCTAATCCTGGTAGAAATCCTAGAACAGGATGACTTAGAGAAGGCAAAAGCAGCTTCCCTAGACACAGGAAGTGGAGGGAACCCCCCTGTTACTGATCCCCCTGAAGAGGAGGATGATGATGACTTAGATGAGGACTCAGATGTTGAGGACTTAGAAGTACAGGATCAGGGTAGCCAGGTTCCAGTTGGTAGGCTTAGCCAGGCCAACTTGGACCTACTGGGGAATGGAGAGGGCCAGCACCTCCCCAGAACCCAACATGTGATTCTCCCAGGCAACAGAAGAGTGAGATCTCCCTCAGGGGACTCTCATATTTCTAGTGCCTCCAGAGAATCAGAGAGAGGCATGACTGCTTCTCAGAAAGCTGAGCATAGAGCTAGAATGAGGGCTGTCAAACTCCAGATAGAGAGAGAGGAGGTAGCCCTGAGCCAAGCTAGACTTACCTTAGCTCAAGCTAAACTTGCCTTGGCAAGAGAGCAGAAATTGTGTGGCTTAGATGCCACTGGTGGCAGCAATATTCCTAAAGAGAAACCCAGGTCCTATGATAGTAGAAACCTGACAAAGATTGTGCCCCCCTTCAAAGAAGGGGATGACATCCACAAATGGATGACTGCTCTTGAGAGAGCCTGCATGGTACAGCAGGTTCCTGAGTGTAGGAAGGTGGCTACCTGACTATGGTTACCCCAGATTTTTTGCCTGTGTTTAGCTGGTTTTTCGACTTAGTTGACCTGGTTCCCTGCTAATCAGGGCCCCAGGCCATCTGCTCTCTCTGTAAAATGGATTCCACGTACCCTAGGTACATACCACAATTGGAAATGGACTCCTTGTCAGCCCCTGTATAATGCACTATAGGTGCCCAGGGCATAGGAGCCACCAAGGCCTACCAGGGGCTGCAGCATATCTTTTGCCACCCCTGGCTGGTTCTTAAATTGACACAACTGGCTGATCACTCAGCTGGGGTAAGGTGGTGTAATCACCCCTTGCTTAGATATAGTATACCTATATCTAAACCTATATCTGGACACATATTAACCTGTGAGGCACTCCTATGGAAGGCCTCATCAATCCTGGAGGCAGAGTGCGTGGTTTCATGTGAGATGGAGCTCTAGCATGAGCTGAGCCTGTCTGCAGCTGTCGGGAACAACTCCCTAAGCTGTTTCAGGATAATGCCATACCATATACTCTTAAGTGCCTTATAATCCTCGCGGTTATATAGCATCTTTGGTTTGGCTTTATCAAAACATGTCGTGTAAGGTGTCATACGATTTGGAATACTATCCCCTCGCCAGTTCTGGCGACGGGGATAGAATTCCACCCCTCTAGAGGGGTAAGACATGTTACTTTACTTAAATGCGGTTAATTTCTACAAAGACCTTAGATCCACAAAATGGATGCCTCTGCCACAGACAAGAGTCTGGACCCCTGCAGCTGACTGAAACTCAGCCAAATGGGGCCTGGACAAAGGGTTTCCTGTCACAGGAGGGTGTCACCGCCCTCCAGACAGGAGATAGTGGATTGTAGCAGGGAGGTTTGAAAGAAACCAGACACTGCATGGGGAGCACAAGGCTGCCCCTTGCATAATCCGGCCAAACCGGTTCTGGGGCACTCCAGCCCTCGTGCCAGGGAGGCCTGGATCAAAGGAAGGGGGTGTATCCACCCACTTCCTGGGTCCCACCCATAGGAGGGGACCTAGCAGGTAATCACGCCCCCCAGATTCGAATAAGAGTGGGAGCAGTGCCAATGCACATCAGATCATCCTGAAATCACCTTTAAACTAAGAAGACGACTGGACTTCGACATTCTGATGAAAAGAAGACTGAAGAGCATCTCCCTTGTGGCCTAGGAGGGGCCACCCTGTGAACACAGGCACCACCCAGCACCTCGACGTCTGCTTTGCCGCCGCCTCCCGCCGGAGCCCGAGTGCAGAGCCTGACAAGACCCAGCTTCCCAGAATTCTCCCAGCCCGATCCACAGTCCCTGCAAAGAAGGGACCCGTGGAGGCACCGAGAGACGTGGGAGCGGACATCTTGAAAGACCCCCGAGACGCTGACTGCGCAGCACCCGAGGCACCCTCGACTCTGTGCTTTGGGGTTTGAGAAGCCCCACAATTGAGCAGCATTTGCACCAAAGATCAGCCCTCCAGCATCTCCACGATCTGCGTGGGGCCCTTTTGCTTTGTGCCACTCGACTCGCCATCCCAGCCGCTTGTCACGTGGTCAGCGGCCATCTTGGCGACGAAACCTACGATTTACACTGTGGGTCTAGTTGCTCCAGACCTGCCCTCGCTTTTGTAGAAAGGAGTACCCGCTCTGACCTTGCTGGTCCGAGTAATAAGCCTTTTTCACTTTCCCCGTGGCTTGCATTAGCCAAGGCTTGTTTGCTTCAATGGAGTTGCCGACACCGCCATCAGCTAGAGCCTTCGAGGGACAGCTCGTGATTGACTCCTGGACGTCCTTGACCTCTTCGTGTCCACGTGGCTGCAGAGAGAAGCAACACCTCATCACCTGTTTGCACCCGACTTTGCCTGGTTCCAATCTGGTTCCACGGTGGTCACTGGCCAGTGACTTTGAACACTGTCTGTAGGAAGGTGGCTACCTGACTATGGTTACCCCGGATTTTTTGCCTGTGTTTAGCTGGTTTTTTGACTTAGTTGACCTGGTTCCCTGCTAATCAGGGCCCCAGGCCATCTGCTCTCTCTGTAAAATGGATTCCATGTACCCTAGGTACATACCAATTGGAAATGGACTCCTTGTCAGCCCCTGTAGAATGCACTATAGGTGCACAGGGCATAGGAGCCACTAAGGCCTACCAGGGGCTGCAGCATATCTTTTGCCACCCCTGGCTGGTTCTTAAATTGACACAACTGGCTGATCACTCAGCTGGGGTAAGGTGGTATACACACCCCTTGCTTAGATATAGTATACCTATGTCTAAACCTATATCTGGACACATGTAAACCTGTGAGCCACTCCTATGGAAAGGCCTCATCAATCCTGGAGGCTGAGTGCGTGGTTTTATGTGAGATGGAGCTCTAGCATGAGCTGAGCCTGTCTGCAGCTGTCGGGAACAAATCCCTAAGCTGTTTCAGGATAATGCCATACCATATACTATTAAGTGCCTTATAATCCTCGCGGTTATTTAGCAACTTTGGTTTGGCTTTATCAAAACATGTCGTGTAAGGTGTCATACGCTTTGGAATACCATCCCCTCGCCAGTTCTGGCGACGGGGATGGCATTCCACCCCTCTAGAGGGGTAAGACATGTTACTTTGCTTTAATGCGGTTGATTTCTCCAAAGACCTTAAGATCCACAAAATGGATGCCTCTGCCACAGACAAATGTCTGGACCCCTGGAGCTGACCGAAACTCAGCCAAAGGGGTCCTGGACAAAGGGTTTCCTGTCGCAGGGAGGTGTTACACCCCCCCAGACAGGAGATAGTGGATTGTAGCAGGGAGGTTTGAAAGAAACCAGACAGTGCCTGGGGAGCACAAGGCTTCCCCTTGCATAATCCGGTCAAACCGGTTCTGGGGCAGCCCAGCCCCAGCTCCAGTGAGACCTGGACAAAGGAAAGAAGGTGTAACCACCCCCCTTCCTGGTCCCACCCATAGGGAGGGACCTAGCAGGAGATCCACCCCTCAGATTGGAATAAGAGTGGGAGCAGTGCCCTAGCACAGCAGATCATCCTGAAATCACCTTTAAACTAAGAAGACGACTGGACTTCGACATTCTGATGAACAGAAGACTGAAGAGCATCTCCCTTGTGGCCTAGGAGGGGCCACCCTGTGAACACAGGCACCACCCAGCACCTCGACGTCTGCTTTGCTGCCGCCTCCCGCCGGAGCCCGAGTGCAGAGCCTGACAAGACCCAGCTTCCCAGACTTCTCCCAGCCCGATCCACAGTCCCTGCAAAGAAGGGACCCGTGGAGGCACCGAGAGACGTGGGAGCGGACATCTTGAAAGACCCCCGAGACGCTGACTGCGCAGCACCCGAGGCACCCTCGACTCTGTGCTTTGGGGTTTGAGAAGCCCCACAATCGAGCAGCATTTGCACCAAAGATCAGCCCTCCAGCATCTCCACGATCTGCGTGAGGCCCTTTTGCTTTGTGCCACTCGACTTGCCTTCCCGGCCGCTTGTCACATGGTCAGCGGCCATCTTGGTGACGAAACCTACGATTTACACTGTGGGTCTGGTTGCTCCAGACCTGCCCTCGCTCCTGTAGAAAGGAGTACCCGCTCTGACCTTGCTGGTCCGAGTAATAAGCCTTTTTAACTTTCCCCGTGGCTTGCATTAGCCAAGGCTTGTTTGCTTCAATCGAGTTGCCGACACCGCCATCAGCTAGAGCCTTCAAGGGACAGCTCGTGATTGACTCCTGGACGTCCTTGACCTCTTCGTGTCCACGTGGCTGCAGAGAGAAGCAACACCTCTTCACCTGTTTGCACCCGACTTTGCCTGGTTCCAATCTGGTTCCACGGTGGTCACTGGCCAGTGACTTTGAACACTGTCCCCTCTGCTTTCAGGTCTTCACCACTTCAGATCCACCCTTGGATCCACCGGACACTTCTCCTTCACATCGCCTGCAGCGTCTTCAGCTTCAAGCGCCAAGAACCTGCGTGTCAAAACCCGACGCCACTTCGACCCTGTGCACCCGCTTCCTGTGGGTGAGGTAACTTTGCTCCGCCAGTGTTCCCACACTGGTACACATCTCTAGGGTCTGTGTCTTAAGTTTTGTTCCTCAAGGTTCAGCGGAAGTGTCCTTAAACTTTAACTCTATGACTTTTACGCACCATTGGTTAACATTGGTGCATGCGTGCGCTTTCCGCACATCTCCCGAATCCCGAGGGCCATTCCCGACTTCAGCATTGCTTGACCTGACTGCTCCCAGCGATTCCCTAGGCCCTAGGCCTAACCACTGTTCGAGTGGCCTCTCTTATACCACTTGTTTAGTATATGGTTTGAGTGGCCACCTGCCCTCATCCATAATTGTGCAACTTGTATGTTTAAACAGTGCTTTTGATTTAACGCTTGTGCCCGTTTATTCATAAAGAATACTGGGGATTGTTTTAGTAATAAACACATATATTTTTATAATATATACTTGTGTGGTGTCCTTTCATTTGGTATTACAGGATTGTATGTGGTAAAACAGCTCGCTTAACACGACCTCTTAAGTTAAGCCTTTAGGCTGCTTAGTCCATGCTACCCCTAGGATAGCTTGTCTAATAAGGTTGACTTACAACCAGACACCATAAGGGGATTGTTTGGTCAGGTAGTAGGTGGTTCCAGAATTGGAAACATCCCCTACCAGGCCAACTTCTCACATTGGTGGCAGCGGTGGGATTTGAGCTTGCTGTTGTTTTACCATTGCAATCTTTATATCAAATTGAAAGATCACATCAAGTACCTCTAGGTACATATAAAATCAAAAGCTTAGCATATTAAGTTCTACTGAACTTAGTAGTTGTAGGTTGAAGGGAGTAGCACACCCCTGACTACAACTCACTAGCAAGGTCCAGTAGGAAAACACTTAGTGTAGGTAAGTGCACCACTTACACCTCACTAGTAACCATGTCTGACACAGGAAAAGCCTCAGGGTCTACTCCTGTGACAGTTGACCTTACCCAGGCAACTTTTGGATATGACAAGTTAACCCGCAGAGACTTGATTGCCTTGTGCAAAGCAAGAGGGTTAAAAAGGGGCAGAAGCCCCACCTGCCTAATCCTGGTAGAAATCCTAGAACAGGATGACTTAGAGAAGGCAAAAGCAGCTTCCCTAGACACAGGAAATGGAGGGAACCCCCCTGTAGTTGATCCCCCTGAAGAGGAGGATGATGATGACTTAGATGAGGACTCAGATGTTGAGGACTTAGAAGTACAGGATCAGGGTAGCCAGGTTCCAGTTGGTAGGCTTAGCCAGGCCAACTTGGATCTACTGGGGAATGGAGAGGGCCAGCACCTCCCCAGAACCCAACATGTGATTCTCCCAGGCAACAGAAGAGTGAGATCTCCCTCAGGGGACTCTCATATTTCTAGTGCCTCCAGAGAATCAGAGAGAGGCATGACTGCTTCTCAGAAAGCTGAGCATAGGGCCAGAATGAGGGCTGTCCAACTCCAAATAGAGAGGGAGGAGGTAGCCTTGGCTCAAGCTAAACTTACCTTAGCTCAAGCTAAACTTGCCTTGGCAAGAGAGCAGAAATTGTGTGGCTTAGATGCCACTGTTGGCAGCAATATTCCTAAAGAGAAACCCAGGTCCTATGATAGTAGAAACCTGACAAAGATTGTGCCCCCCTACAAGGAAGGGGATGACATCCACAAGTGGATAACTGCTCTTGAGAGAGCCTGCATGGTACAGCAGGTTCCTGAGGAACAGTGGGCAGCAATCTTATGGTACTCCTTTTCAGAGAAAGGGAGAGATAAGCTCCTCACTGTTAGACATGAGGATGCAAACAATTACAAAGTCCTGAAGAGTGTTCTGATAGATGGGTTTGGCTTAACCACTGAACAGTACAGGTTGAAGTTCAGAGATACCCAGAAGACACAGACTCAGGACTGGACTGATTTTGTAGATTGTGCTACTAAGGCTCTGGAGGGTTGGCTACATGGCAGCAAAGTACATGACTTTACAGGATTGTATAATTTGATTATGAGGGAGCAGATCCTAAGTAATTGTCAGAACCAGCTCTTACACCAGCACCTGGTGGACTCTGATCTGACCTCTCCCCAAGAATTGGGAAAGAAGGCAGACAAATGGGTCAGAACCAGGATTAGGCCTAAGAATCAGGACAGTAACCAGAAGAAGGAGTCTACCAAGCCTCAAGATAAGGGTGGGGATAAAAGTAAAGAAAAGACTTCCCCAGGGCCCCAAAACTCCAAGGATGGGGGTGGGTCCCAAGACACTTCTTCAACAGAGAAAAAGCCTTATTGTTATGCCTGTAAACAGGTTGGGCATTACAAAACAGACAACTGTTGTCCCAAGAATAACAATAAAGAGAATATACCTCCAAAGCCAGCTTCAACACCTCCTGTTACTGTCAGCAGTAATCCCCCAGGAAGTGGAAGCACACCCAGGAATCTGGGTGGGTTTACTTTTGGAACTCAGGTGGACCCTGGCCTATCCAGGTCCCCATCACCCAATGATCTTGTTTATGAGGCTGGCATGGGGTTTGCCAACTTCTCTGCTTGCCCAAATACTTTGAGCAAGTATAGACAAGAACCCATCATCAATGGTTTAAGAGTTGAAGCTTTTAGAGACACAGGGGCTAGCATCACCATGGTGGCTGATGGCATAGTCCCCTCTAAGCAACTTTTACCTGGTGCCACATACCAGGTAATAAACATTGATGGCATCCAAACAAATCATCCCATGGCAGTAGTAAGTCTCAGCTGGGGAGGTGTCACTGGCCCAAAGAGAGTGGCAGTGTCCCCAAACTTGCCTGTAGACTGTCTACTGGGTAATGATTTAGAAATCTCAGCCTGGGCTGGGGTTGAACAGGAAATCCATTCTAGAATGGTAAATTCCAATGGAAAGGTTAGTGGGGCTGTAATGGCTACAGCCCCAATTCAAGATGTCCTTCCTGAAAAGGTTGGTAGGGCGGAGATACTCCCTGCCCCATCTTTAGCAAAAGCTCTTCCTGAACAGAATAGCAAAGCTGTTATGATAACAGCAGAAACCCAAACTGAGTCTCCTCCTGAAAAGGTTGGTGGGGCTGTGATGGCCACAGCCCAAACTCAAACTGATATGTGTGTTGTGAAACCTGAAATGATGGATAACTCCACACAAACTGAGAGCATGGAGGAGGAAGAGAAATCTTCCCCTCACCAGACTTTAGGACCGGATCAGCCTCCTCAGGGAACTTATCTTACCCCTGATGAAGGAACTGCCCCAGAGGTGGTTGGGCCTAGCCTGACAGAACCTCTGATGTCAGTGGACCCTTCTCAGGTGGGACCCAGTCTGGAGCAGGTAACCTGCCCCTCTCCACCTTGCCTTAGCCAGCCCAGGGCTGCAGAGGACAAGAAGGACAGTGAGACCCAGAGGGCCCCCTGTCAAATAAAGCACCCCCATCAAAAGATTAGGTGCACCAAAACTAGTAGCCCTAGTAAGGTGAAAACTTTAAAAACTCCTGAGGGAGCCCCCTTAAAAATAGTTAGGGACCTCCCACAGATGGATTCTGTTGGGCACAGCCAAACCTGGGACCCAAGGTGCCCAAACCTGAACTGTCCCTCCAGCAAGCCAAACAGAGGGACCCAGCCTCCAGCTTTAGGTAGCCAGAGGCTGACCCTGAGAGCACAGTGCAACTCAGTTAAAGAAAGAAAGGCACACCTGGTGGAAGATAATTGGATGAAGCCAAGCCCTAACTTAGTAGAGCCTCACTTCAATACTCCATATCCAAACCAGCCTTTAACTTTGCATAAACACACCCAAGGTAGTGATTCCCTATGGTGGAGACCCTCTAATACCCAAAGGGTGAGGGACTGCTTAGTGGACCATGAGACAGGGGGTACCCATGCTAGTGCAGGTACTTCCTTATATGGCCACTCAGGCAATATAGGCTTACCTGGCCAAGGATAGCCTTATCTCCTTTCGTTTGGGGGGGGGGTTATGTAGGAAGGTGGCTACCTGACTATGGTTACCCCGGATTTTTTGCCTGTGTTTAGCTGGTTTTTTGACTTAGTTGACCTGGTTCCCTGCTAATCAGGGCCCCAGGCCATCTGCTCTCTCTGTAAAATGGATTCCATGTACCCTAGGTACATACCAATTGGAAATGGACTCCTTGTCAGCCCCTGTAGAATGCACTATAGGTGCACAGGGCATAGGAGCCACTAAGGCCTACAGGGGCTGCAGCATATCTTTTGCCACCCCTGGCTGGTTCTTAAATTGACACAACTGGCTGATCACTCAGCTGGGGTAAGGTGGTATACACACCCCTTGCTTAGATATAGTATACCTATGTCTAAACCTATATCTGGACACATGTAAACCTGTGAGCCACTCCTATGGAAAGGCCTCATCAATCCTGGAGGCTGAGTGCGTGGTTTTATGTGAGATGGAGCTCTAGCATGAGCTGAGCCTGTCTGCAGCTGTCGGGAACAAATCCCTAAGCTGTTTCAGGATAATGCCATACCATATACTATTAAGTGCCTTATAATCCTCGCGGTTATTTAGCAACTTTGGTTTGGCTTTATCAAAACATGTCGTGTAAGGTGTCATACGCTTTGGAATACCATCCCCTCGCCAGTTCTGGCGACGGGGATGGCATTCCACCCCTCTAGAGGGGTAAGACATGTTACTTTGCTTTAATGCGGTTGATTTCTCCAAAGACCTTAAGATCCACAAAATGGATGCCTCTGCCACAGGCAAATGTCTGGACGCCTGGAGCTGACCGAAACTCAGCCAAAGGGGTCCTGGACAAAGGGTTTCCTGTCGCAGGGAGGTGTTACACCCCCCCAGACAGGAGATAGTGGATTGTAGCAGGGAGGTTTGAAAGAAACCAGACAGTGCCTGGGGAGCACAAGGCTTCCCCTTGCATAATCCGGTCAAACCGGTTCTGGGGCAGCCCAGCCCCAGCTCCAGTGAGACCTGGACAAAGGAAAGGGGGTGTAACCACCCCCCTTCCTGGTCCCACCCATAGGGAGGGACCTAGCAGGAGATCCACCCCTCAGATTGGAATAAGAGTGGGAGCAGTGCCCTAGCACAGCAGATCATCCTGAAATCACCTTTAAACTAAGAAGACGACTGGACTTCGACATTCTGATGAACAGAAGACTGAAGAGCATCTCCCTTGTGGCCTAGGAGGGGCCACCCTGTGAACACAGGCACCACCCAGCACCTCGACATCTGCTTTGCCGCCGCCTCCCGCCGGAGCCCGAGTGCAGAGCCTGACAAGACCCAGCTTCCCAGACTTCTCCCAGCCCGATCCACAGTCCCTGCAAAGAAGGGACCTGTGGAGGCACCGAGAGACGTGGGAGCAAACATCTTGAAAGACCCCCGAGACGCTGACTGCGCAGCACCCGAGGCACCCTCGACTCTGTGCTTTGGGGTTTGAGAAGCCCCACAATCGAGCAGCATTTGCACCAAAGATCAGCCCTCCAGCATCTCCACGATCTGCGTGGGGCCCTTTTGCTTTGTGCCACTCGACTCGCCTTCCCGGCCGCTTGTCACGTGGTCAGCGGCCATCTTGGCGACAAAACCTACGATTTACACTGTGGGTCTGGTTGCTCCAGACCTGTCCTCGCTCCTGTAGAAAGGAGTACCCGCTCTGACCTTGCTGGTCCGAGTAATAAGCCTTTTTCACTTTCTCCATGGCTTGCATTAGCCAAGGCTTGTTTGCTTCAATCGAGTTGCCGACACCGCCATCAGCTAGAGCCTTCAAGGAACAGCTCGTGATTGACTCCTGGACGTCCTTGACCTCTTCGTGTCCACGTGGCTGCAGAGAGAAGCAACACCTCATCACCTGTTTGCACCCGACTTTGCCTGGTTCCAATCTGGTTCCACGGTGGTCACTGGCCAGTGACTTTGAACACTGTCCCCTCTGCTTTCAGGTCTTCACCACTTCAGATCCACCCTTGGATCCACCGGACACTTCTCCTTCACATCGCCTGCAGCGTCTTCAGCTTCAAGCGCCAAGAACCTGCGTGTCAAAACCCGACGCCACTTCGACCCTGTGCACCCGCTTCCTGTGGGTGAGGTAACTTTGCTCCGCCAGTGTTCCCACACTGGTACACATCTCTAGGGTCTGTGTCTTAAGTTTTGTTCCTCAAGGTTCAGCGGAAGTGTCCTTAAACTTTAACTCTATGACTTTTACGCACCATTGGTTAACATTGGTGCATGCGTGCGCTTTCCGCACATCTCCCGAATCCCGAGGGCCATTCCCGACTTCAGCATTGCTTGTCCTGACTGCTCCCAGCGATTCCCTAGGCCCTAGGCCTAACCACTGTTCGAGTGGCCTCTCTTATACCACTTGTTTAGTATATGGTTTGAGTGGCCACCCGCCCTCATCCATAATTGTGCAACTTGTATGTTTAAACAGTGCTTTTGATTTAACGCTTGTGCCCCTTTATTCATAAAGAATACTGGGGATTGTTTTTAGTAATAAACACATATATTTTTATAATATATACTTGTGTGGTGTCCTTTCATTTGGTATTACAGGATTGTATGTGGTAAAACAGCTCGCTTAACACAACCTCTTAAGTTAAGCCTTTAGGCTGCTTAGTCCATGCTACCCCTAGGATAGTTTGTCTAATAAGGTTGACTTACAACCAGACACCATAAGGGATTGTTTGGTCAGGTAGTAGGTGGTTCCAGAATTGGAAACATCCCCTACCAGGCCAACTTCTCACATTGGTGAGCAGCGGTGCGGATTTGAGCTTGCTGTTGTTTTACCATTGCAATCTTTGTATCAAATTGAAAGATCACATCAAGTACCTCTAGGTACATATAAATCAAAAGCTTAGCATATTAAGTTCTACTGAACTTAGTAGTTGTAGATTAAAGGGATTAGCACACCCTGACTACAACTCACTAGCAAGGTACAGTAGGAAAACACTTAGTGTAGGTAAGTGCACCACTTACACCTCACTAGTAACCATGTCTGACACAGGAAAAGCCTCAGGGTCTACTCCTGTGGCAGTTGACCTTACCCAGGCAACTTTTGGATATGACAAATTAACCCGTAGAGACTTGATTGCCTTGTGCAAAGCAAGAGGGTTAAAAAGGGGCAGAAGCCCCACCTGCCTAATCCTGGTAGAAATCCTAGAACAGGATGACTTAGAAAAGGCGAAGCAAGCTTCCCTAGAAACAGGAAATGGAGGGAACCCCCCTGTAACTGACCTCCCTCAGGAGGAAGAAGAAGAGGAGGAGGAGGACTCAGAAGTTGAGGACTTAGAAGATCAGGATCAGAGGGGTAGCCAGGTCCCAGTTGCCAGGCTTAGCCAGGCCAACTTGGACCTACTGGGGAATGGAGAGGGCCAGCACCTCCCCAGAACCCACCATGGGATTCTCCCAGGCAACAGAAGAGTGAGATCTCCCTCAGGGGACTCTCATATTTCTAGTGCCTCCAGAGAATCAGAGAGAGGCATGACTGCTTCTCAGAAGGTTGAGCATAGGGCTAGAATGAGGGCTGTCAAACTCCAAATAGAGAGAGAGGAGGTAGCCCTGAGTCAAGCTAAACTTACCTTAGCTCAAGCTAGACTTGCCTTGGCAAGAGAGCAGAAATTGTGTGGCTTAGATGCCACTGGTGGCAGCAATATTCCTAAAGAGAAACCCAGGTCCTATGATAGTAGAAACCTGACAAAGATTGTGCCCCCCTACAAGGAAGGGGATGACATCCACAAGTGGATAACTGCTCTTGAGAGAGCCTGCATGGTACAGCAGGTTCCTGAGGAACAGTGGGCAGCAATCTTATGGTACTCCTTTTCAGAGAAAGGGAGAGATAAGCTCCTCACTGTTAGACATGAGGATGCAAACAATTACAAAGTCCTGAAGAGTGTTCTGATAGATGGGTTTGGCTTAACCACTGAACAGTACAGGTTGAAGTTCAGAGATACCCAGAAGACACAGACTCAGGACTGGACTGATTTTGTAGATTGTGCTACTAAGGCTCTGGAGGGTTGGCTACATGGCAGCAAAGTACATGACTTTACAGGATTGTATAATTTGATTATGAGGGAGCAGATCCTAAGTAATTGTCAGAACCAGCTCTTACACCAGCACCTGGTGGACTCTGATCTGACCTCTCCCCAAGAATTGGGAAAGAAGGCAGACAAGTGGGTCAGAACCAGGATTAGGCCTAAGAATCAGGACAGTAACCAGAAGAAGGAGTCTACCAAGCCTCAAGATAAGGGTGGGGATAAAAATAAAGAAAAGACTTCCCCAGGGCCCCAAAACTCCAAGAATGGGGGTGGGTCCCAAGACACTTCTTCAACTGAGAAAAAGCCTTATTGTTATCCCTGTAAACAGGTTGGGCATTACAAAACAGACAACTGTTGTCCCAAGAATAACAATAAAGAAAATATACCTCCAAAGCCAGCTTCAACACCTCCTGTTACTGTCAGCAGTAATCCCCCAGGAAGTGGAAGCACACCCAGGAATCTGGGTGGGTTTACTGTTGGAGCTCAGGTGGACCCTGGCCTAACCAGGTCCCCATCACCCAATGATCTTGTTTATGAGACTGGCATGGGGTTTGCCAACTTCTCTGCTTGCCCAAATACTTTGAGCAAGTATAGACAAGAACCCATCATCAATGGTTTGAAAGTTGAAGCTTTTAGAGACACAGGGGCTAGCATCACCATGGTGGCTGATGGCATAGTCCCCTCTAAGCAACTTTTACCTGGTGCCACATACCAGGTTACAAACATTGATGGAATCCAAACAAATCATCCCATGGCAGTAGTAAGTCTCAGCTGGGGAGGTGTCATTGGCCCAAAGAGAGTGGCAGTGTCACCAAACTTGCCTGTAGACTGCCTACTTGGTAATGATTTGGAAATCTCAGCCTGGGCTGAGGTTGAACAGGAAACCCATTCTAGAATGGTGAATTCCAATGGAAAGGTTAGTGGGGCTGTAATGGCTACAGCCCCAATTCAAGATGTCCTTCCTGAAAAGGTTGGTAGGGCTGAGAAACTCTCTGCCCCATCTTTAGCAAAAGCTCTTCCTGAACAGAATAGCAAAGCTGTTATGATAACAGCAGAAACCCAAACTGAGTCTCCTCCTGAAAAGGTTGGTGGGGCTGTGATGGCCACAGCCCAAACTCAAACTGATATGTGTGTTGTGAAGCCTGAAATGATGGATAACTCCACACAAACTGAGAGCATGGAGGAGGAAGAGAAATCTCCCCCTCACCAGACTTTAGGACAGGATCAGCCTCCTCAGGGAACTGATCTTACCCCTGATGAAGGAACTGCCCCCGAGGTTGTTAGGCCTGGCCTGACAGAGCCTCTGATGGTGGTGGACCCTTCTCAGGTGGGACCCAGTCTGGAGCAGGTAACCTGCCCCCCTCTCCCTTGCCTTAGCCAGCCCAGGGCTGCAGAGGACAAGAAGGACAGTGAGACCCAGAGGGACCCCTGTCAAATAAAGCACCCCCATCAACAGATTAGGTGCACCAAAACTAGTAGCCCTAGTAAGGTGAAAACTTTAAAAACTCCTGAGGGAGCCCCCTTAAAAACAGTTAGGGACCTCCCACAGATGGATTCTGTTGGGCACAGCCAAACCTGGGACCCAAAGGGCCCACACCTGAACTGTCCCTCCAGCAAGCCAAACAGAGGGACCCAGCCTCCAGCTTTAGGTAGCCAGAGGTTGACCCTGAGAGCACAGTGCAACTCAGTTAAAGAAAGAAAGGCACACATGGTGGAAGATAATTGGAGGAAGCCAAGCCCTAACTTAGTAGAGCCTCACTTCAATACTCCATATCCAAACCAGCCTTTAACTTTGCATAAACACGCCCAAGGTAGTGATTCCCTATGGTGGAGACCCTCTAATACCCAAAGGGTGAGGGACTGCTTAGTGGACCATGAGACAGGGGGTACCCATGCTAGTGCAGGTACTTCCTTATATGGCCACTCAGGCAATATAGGCTTACCTGGCCAAGGATAGCCTTATCTCCTTTCGTTTGGGGGGGGGGTTATGTAGGAAGGTGGCTACCTGACTATGGTTACCCCAGATTTTTTGCCTGTGTTTAGCTGGTTTTTTGACTTAGTTGACCTGGTTCCCTGCTAATCAGGGCCCCAGGCCATCTGCTCTCTCTGTAAAATGGATTCCATGTACCCTAGGTACATACCCCAATTGGAAATGGACCCCTTGTCAGCCCCTGTATAATGCACTATAGGTGCCCAGGGCATAGGGGCCACCAAGGCCTACCAGGGGCTGTAGCATATCTTTTGCCACCCCTGGCTGGTTCTTAAATTGACACAACTGGCTGATCACTCAGCTGGGGTAAGGTGGTGTAATCACCCCTTGCTTAGATGTAGTATACCTATATCTAAACCTATATCTGGACACATATTAACCTGTGAGCCACTCCTATGGAAGGCCTCATCAATCCTGGAGGCAGAGTGTGACAAGTTGGCCTGGTAGGGGATGTTTCCAATTCTGGAACCACCTACTACCTGACCAAACAATCCCTTATGGTGTCTGGTTGTAAGTCAACCTTATTAGACAAGCTATCCTAGGGGTAGCATGGACTAAGCAGCCTAAAGGCTTAACTTAAGAGGTCGTGTTAAGCGAGCTGTTTTACCACATACAATCCTGTAATACCAAATGAAAGGACACCACACAAGTATATATTATAAAAATATATGTGTTTATTACTAAAAACAATCCCCAGTATTCTTTATGAATAAAGGGGCACAAGCGTTAAATCAAAAGCACTGTTTAAACATACAAAGTTGCACAATTATGGATGAGGGTAGGGGCCACTCAAACCATATACTAAACAAGTGGTATAAGAGATGCCACTCGAGCAGTGGTTAGGCCTAGGGCCTAGGGAATCGCTGGGAGCAGTCAGGACAAGCAATGCTGAAGTCGGGAATGGCCCTCGGGATTCGGGAGATGTGCGGAAAGCGCACGCATGCACCAATGTTAACCAATGGTGCGTAAAAGTTGTAAAGTTAAAGTTAAAGGACACTTCCGCTGAACCTAGAGGAACAAAACTTAACACACAGACCCTAGAGGTGTGCACCAGTGTGGGAACACCGGCGGAGCAAAGTTACCTCACCCACAGGAAGCGGGTGCATAGGGTCGAAGTGGCGTCGGGTTTTGACACGCAGGCTCTTGGTGCTTGAAGCTGAAAGGGCTGCAGGCGGGTTGAAGATGAAGTGTCCGGTGGAGTCCAAGGGTGGACTCAAGTAGAAAAGTACCTGAAAGCAGAGGGGACAGAGTCTGGGTCACTCAGCAGTGACCAGGGTGGAACCAGGACGGAACCAGGCAATGTTGGGCTCAATCAGGTGGTCGTCGAGGAGCTTCTCTCCGCTGTCACGTGGGCTCTGGGGCATCTGCGACGTCCAGGAGCAGGTCACGATCTGTCCCATGCAGGCTCTCACCGTCGGTGCAGTCGGCTTCAAGTTTGGAGCAAACAAGCCTTGGTAAGAGCAATCCACGCGGGATCGGAAGATTGCTTCTCACTCGGACCAGGAAGGTCAGAGTCGGGGCTCCTTTTCAGGGGAGCTGGTGTGGATCTGGAGCAACCAGATTCACGAGTCTTCTTAGGTAGTTCGTCGGCACAGGGACCACAAGCCAGCTGGCAAGTGACCGGGCCAACGCGTTGAGCCAAATTGTGCCAAAGGGCCCCACGCAGCACTCGTCGAGTGTGGAGGGCTGAACTTCGGCTCAGGAGTAGCTCAGGGTGGGTGCTTCTCAAACCCCGGTGCACAGCTTCGAGGATCACTTGTGGGCTGCACGGTCAGCGTCTCGTGGTCAATTCAAGATGGCGTGCCCCACGCTTCCGGTCGCCTCCACGGGTCTCAGCTTTGCAGGGACTGTGGATCGGGCTGTTAGAAGCTGGGCAGGCTTGATCTCGTCGGTCTCAGTCGCTCGAGTTCCGGCGGGAACTGCAACTAAGTAGACGTCGAGGGCTGGATGGTGCCTGCTGCTGCAGGGTGGTCACTCCTTGACCACAAGGGAGATTCTTCGGGCTTCCACGTTGGAGTGGAGGTCCAAGGGTCCAGAGTTTCATTTCAAATGTTTCTTCCAGGAAATCTGAAGTGCATTGGCACTGCTCCCACTCTTATTCCAATCTGGGGGGCGTGATTACCTGCTAGGTCCCCTCCTATGGGTGGGACCCAGGAAGTGGGTGGATACACCCCCTTCCTTTGATCCAGGCCGCCCTGGCACGATGGCTGGAGTGCCCCAGAACCGGTTTGGCCGGATTATGCAAGGGGCAGCCTTGTGCGCCCCAAGCAGTGTCTGGTTTCTTTCAAACCTCCCTGCTACAATACACTATCTCCTGTCTGGAGGGCGGTGACACCCTCCTGTGGCAGGAACTCTTTGTCCAGGACCCCCTTGACTGAGTTTCGGTCAGCTCCAGGGGTCCAGACATTTGTCTGTGGCAGAGGCATCCATTTTTTGGATCTTAAGGTCTTTGGAGAAATCAACCGCATTAAAGTAAAGTAACATGTCTTACCCCTCTAGAGGGGTGGAATGCCATCCCCGTCGCCAGAACTGGCGAGGGGATGGTATTCCAAATCGTATGACACCTTACATGACATGTTTTGATAAAGCCAAACCAAAGTTGCTAAATAACCGCGAGGATTATAAGGCACTTAATAGTATATGGTATGGCATTATCCTGAAACAGCTTAGGGATTTGTTCCCGACGGCTGCAGACAGGCTCAGCTCATGCTAGAGCTCCATCTCACATAAAACCACGCACTCAGCCTCCAGGATTGATGAGGCCTTTCTATAGGAGTGGCTCACAGGTTTACATGTGTCCAGATATAGGTTTAGACATAGGTATACTATATCTAAGCAAGGGGTGTGTACACCACCTTACCCCAGCTGAGTGATCAGCCAGTTGTGTCAATTTAAGAACCAGCCAGGGGTGGCAAAAGATATGCTGCAGCCCCTGGTAGGCCTTGGTGGCTCCTATGCCCTGTGCACCTATAGTGCATTCTACAGGGGCTGACAAGGAGTCCATTTCCAATTGGTATGTACCTAGGGTACATGGAATCCATTTTACAGAGAGAGCAGATGGCCTGGGGCCCTGATTAGCAGGGAGCCAGGTCAACTAAGTCAAAAAACCAGCTAAACACAGGCAAAAAAATCCGGGGTAACCATAGTCAGGTAGCCACCTTCCTACATAACCCCCCCCCAAACGAAAGGAGATAAGGCTATCCTTGGCCAGGTAAGCCTATATTGCCTGAGTGGCCATATAAGGAAGTACCTGCACTAGCATGGGTACCCCCTATCTCATGGTCCACTAAGCAGTCCCTCACCCTTTGGGTATTAGAGGGTCTCCACCATAGGGAATCACTACCTTGGGTGTGTTTATGCAAAGTTAAAGGCTGGTTTGGATATGGAGTTTTGAAGTGAGGCTCTACTAAGTTAGGGCTTGGCTTCCTCCAATTATCTTCCACCATGTGTGCCTTTCTTTCTTTAACTGAGTTGCACTGTGCTCTCAGGGTCAACCTCTGGCTACCTAGAGCTGGAGGCTGGGTCCCTCTGTTTGGCTTGCTGGAGGGACAGTTCAGGTTTGGGCCCCTTGGGTCCCAGGTTTGGCTGTGCCCAACAGAATCCATCTGTGGGAGGTCCCTAACTGTTTTTAAGGGGGCTCCCTCAGGAGTTTTTAAAGTTTTCACCTTACTAGGGCTACTAGTTTTGGTGCACCTAATCTTTTGATGGGGGTGCTTTATTTGACAGGGGGCCCTCTGGGTCTCACTGTCCTTCTTGTCCTCTGCAGCCCTGGGCTGGCTAAGGCAAGGTAGAGAGGGGCAGGTTACCTGCTCCAGACTGGGTCCCACCTGAGAAGGGTCCACTGACATCAGAGGTTCTGTCAGGCTAGGCCCAACCACCTCTGGGGCAACTCCTTCATCAGGGGTAAGATCAGTTCCCTGAGGAGGCTGATCCTGTCCTAAAGTCTGGTGAGGGGGAGATTTCTCTTCCTCCTCCATGCTCTCAGTTTGTGTGGAGTTATCCATCATTTCAGGTTTCACAACACACATGTCAGTTTGAGTTTGGGCTGTGGCCCTCACAGCCCCACCAACCTTTTCAGGAGGAGACTCAGTTTGGGTTTCTGCTGTTATCATAACAGCTTTGCTATTCTGTTCAGGAAGAGCTTTTACTAAAGATGGGGCAGAGAGTTTCTCAGCCCTACCAACCTTTTCAGGAAGGACATCTTGGATTGGGGCTGTAGCCAGTACAGCCTCACTAACCTTTCCATGGGAATTCACCATTCTAGAATGGGTGTCCTGTTCAACCTCAGCCCAGGCTGAGATTTCTAAATCATTCCCCAGTAGACAGTCTACAGGCAAGTTTGGGGACACTGCCACTCTCTTTGGGCCAGTGACACCTCCCCAGCTGAGACTTACTACTGCCATGGGGTGATTTGTTTGGATGCCATCAATGTTTATTACCTGGTATGTGGCACCAGGTAAAAGTTGCTTAGAGGGGACTATGCCATCAGCCACCATGGTGATGCTAGCCCCTGTGTCTCTAAAAGCTTCAACTCTTAAACCATTGATGATGGGTTCTTGTCTATACTTGCTCAAAGTATTTGGGCAAGCAGAGAAGTTGGCAAACCCCATGCCAGCCTCATAAACAAGATCATTGTGTGATGGGGACCTGGATAGGCCAGGGTCCACCTGATTTCCAAAAGTAAACCCACCCAGATTCCTGGGTGTGCTTCCACTTCCTGGGGGATTACTGCTGACAGTAACAGGAGGTGTTGAAGCTGGCTTTGGAGGTATATTTTCTTTATTGTTATTCTTGGGACAACAGCTGTCTGTTTTGTAATGCCCCACCTGTTTACAGGGATAACAATAGGGCTTTTTCTCAGTTGAAGAAGTGTCTTGGGACCCACCCCCATCCTTGGAGTTTTGGGGCCCAGGGGAAGTCTTTTCTTTACTTTTATCCCCACCCTTATCTTGAGGCTTGGTAGTCTCCTTCTTCTGGTTACTGTCCTGATTCTTAGGCCTAATCCTGGTTCTGACCCATTTGTCTGCCCTCTTTCCCAATTCTTGGGGAGAGGTCAGATCAGAGTCTACCAGGTGCTGGTGTAAGAGCTGGTTCTGACAATTACTTAGGATCTGCTCCCTCATAATCAAATTATACAATCCTGTAAAGTCATGTACTTTGCTGCCATGTAGCCAACCCTCCAGAGCCTTAGTAGCACAATCTACAAAATCAGTCCAGTCCTGAGTCTGTGTCTTCTGGGTGTCTCTGAACTTCAACCTGTACTGTTCAGTGGTTAAGCCAAACCCATCTATCAGAACACTCTTCAGGACTTTGTAATTGTTTGCATCCTCATGTCTAACAGTGAGGAGCTTGTCTCTCCCTTTCTCTGAAAAGGAGTACCATAAGATTGCTGCCCACTGTTCCTCAGGAACCTGCTGTACCATGCAGGCTCTCTCAAGAGCAGTCATCCATTTGTGGATGTCATCCCCTTCCTTGTAGGGGGGCACAATCTTTGTCAGGTTTCTACTATCATAGGACCTGGGTTTCTCTTTAGGAATATTGCTGCCACCAGTGGCATCTAAGCCACACAATTTATGCTCTCTTGCCAAGGCAAGTTTAGCTTGAGCCAAGGCTACCTCCTCCCTCTCTATCTGGAGTTTGACAGCCCTCATTCTGGCCCTATGTTCTAGCTTTTGAGAAGCACCCATGCTTCTCTGTGATTCTCTGGAGGCACTAGAAATATGAGAGTCCCCTGAGGGGGATCTCACTCTTCTGTTGCCTGGGAGAATAACATGTTGGGTTCTGGGGAGGTGCTGGCCCTCTCCATTCCCCAGTAGGTCCAAGTTGGCCTGGCTAAGCCTACCAACTGGAACCTGGCTACCCTGATCCTGTACTTCCAAGTCCTGAACCTCTGAGTCCTCATCTTCATCATCCTCCTCTTCTTCAGGGGGATCAACTACAGGGGGGTTCCCTCCATTTCCTGTTTCTAGGGAAGCTTCCTTCACTTTCTCTAAGTCATCCTGTTCTAGGATGTCTACCAGGATTTGGCAGGTGGGGTTTCTGCCCCTTTTTAACCCTCTTGCTTTGCACAAGGCAATCAAGTCTCTGCGGGTTAACTTGTCATATCCAAAAGTTGCCTGGGTAGGGTCAACTGTCACAGGACTAGACCCTGAGGCCTTTCCTGTGTCAGACATGGTTACTAGTGAGGTGTAAGTGGTGCACTTACCTACACTAAGTGTTTTCCTACTGGACCTTGCTAGTGAGTTGTAGTCAGGGGTGTGCTACTCCCTTCAACCTACAACTACTAAGTTCAGTAGAACTTAATATGCTAAGCTTTTGATTTTATATGTACCTAGAGGTACTTGATGTGATCTTTCAATTTGATATAAAGATTGCAATGGTAAAACAACAGCAAGCTCAAATCCCACCGCTGCCACCAATGTGACAAGTTGGCCTGGTAGGGGATGTTTCCAATTCTGGAACCACCTACTACCTGACCAAACAATCCCTTATGGTGTCTGGTTGTAAGTCAACCTTATTAGACAAGCTATCCTAGGGGTAGCATGGACTAAGCAGCCTAAAGGCTTAACTTAAGAGGTCGTGTTAAGCGAGCTGTTTTACCACATACAATCCTGTAATACCAAATGAAAGGACACCACACAAGTATATATTATAAAAATATATGTGTTTATTACTAAAAACAATCCCCAGTATTCTTTATGAATAAAGGGGCACAAGCGTTAAATCAAAAGCACTGTTTAAACATACAAAGTTGCACAATTATGGATGAGGGTAGGGGCCACTCAAACCATATACTAAACAAGTGGTATAAGAGATGCCACTCGAGCAGTGGTTAGGCCTAGGGCCTAGGGAATCGCTGGGAGCAGTCAGGACAAGCAATGCTGAAGTCGGGAATGGCCCTCGGGATTCGGGAGATGTGCGGAAAGCGCACGCATGCACCAATGTTAACCAATGGTGCGTAAAAGTTGTAAAGTTAAAGTTAAAGGACACTTCCGCTGAACCTAGAGGAACAAAACTTAACACACAGACCCTAGAGGTGTGCACCAGTGTGGGAACACCGGCGGAGCAAAGTTACCTCACCCACAGGAAGCGGGTGCATAGGGTCGAAGTGGCGTCGGGTTTTGACACGCAGGCTCTTGGTGCTTGAAGCTGAAAGGGCTGCAGGCGGGTTGAAGATGAAGTGTCCGGTGGAGTCCAAGGGTGGACTCAAGTAGAAAAGTACCTGAAAGCAGAGGGGACAGAGTCTGGGTCACTCAGCAGTGACCAGGGTGGAACCAGGACGGAACCAGGCAATGTCGGGCGCAATCAGGTGGTCGTTGAGGAGCTTCTCTCCGCTGTCACGTGGGCTCTGGGGAATCTGCGATGTCCAGGAGCAGGTCACGATCTGTCCCACGCAGGCTCTCACCGTCGGTGCAGTCGGCTTCAAGTTTGGAGCAAACAAGCCTTGGTAAGAGCAATCCACGCGGGATCGGAAGATTGCTTCTCACTCGGACCAGGAAGGTCAGAGTCGGGGCTCCTTTTCAGGGGAGCTGGTGTGGATCTGGAGCAACCAGATTCACGAGTCTTCTTAGGTAGTTTGTCGGCACAGGGACCACAAGCCAGCTGGCAAGTGACCGGGCCAACGCGTTGAGCCAAATTGTGCCAAAGGGCCCCACGCAGCACTCGTCGGGTGTGGAGGGCTGAACTTCGGCTCAGGAGTAGCTCAGGGTGAGGGCTTCTCAAACCCCGGTGCACAGCTTCGAGGATCACTCGTGGGCTGCACGGTCAGCGTCTCGTGGTCAATTCAAGATGGCGTGCCCCACGCTTCCGGTCGCCTCCACGGGTCTCAGCTTTGCAGGGACTGTGGATCGGGCTGTTAGAAGCTGGGCAGGCTTGATCTCGTCGGTCTCAGTCGCTCGAGTTCCGGCGGGAACTGCAACTAAGTAGACGTCGAGGGCTGGATGGTGCCTGCTGCTGCAGGGTGGTCACTCCTTGACCACAAGGGAGATTCTTCGGGCTTCCACGTTGGAGTGGAGGTCCAAGGGTCCAGAGTTTCGTTTCAAATGTTTCTTCCAGGAAATCTGAAGTGCATTGGCACTGCTCCCACTCTTATTCCAATCTGGGGGGCGTGATTCCCTGCTAGGTCCCCCCCTATGGGTGGGACCCAGGAAGTGGGTGGATACACCCCCTTCCTTTGATCCAGGCCGCCCTGGCATGAGGGCTGGAGTGCCCCAGAACCGGTTTGGCCGGATTATGCAAGGGGCAGCCTTGTGCGCCCCAAGCAGTGTCTGGTTTCTTTCAAACCTCCCTGCTACAATACACTATCTCCTGTCTGGAGGGCGGTGACACCCTCCTGTGGCAGGAACCCTTTGTCCAGGACCCCCTTGACTGAGTTTCGGTCAGCTCCAGGGGTCCAGACATTTGTCTGTGGCAGAGGCATCCATTTTGTGGATCTTAAGGTCTTTGGAGAAATCAACCGCATTAAAGTAAAGTAACATGTCTTACCCCTCTAGAGGGGTGGAATGCCATCCCCGTCGCCAGAACTGGCGAGGGGATGGTATTCCAAATCGTATGACACCTTACACGACATGTTTTGATAAAGCCAAACCAAAGTTGCTAAATAACCGCGAGGATTATAAGGCACTTAATAGTATATGGTATGGCATTATCCTGAAACAGCTTAGGGATTTGTTCCCGACGGCTGCAGACAGGCTCAGCTCATGCTAGAGCTCCATCTCACATAAAACCACGCACTCAGCCTCCAGGATTGATGAGGCCTTTCTATACGAGTGGCTCACAGGTTTACATGTGTCCAGATATAGGTTTAGACATAGGTATACTATATCTAAGCAAGGGGTGTGTACACCACCTTACCCCAGCTGAGTGATCAGCCAGTTGTGTCAATTTAAGAACCAGCCAGGGGTGGCAAAAGATATGCTGCAGCCCCTGGTAGGCCTTGGTGGCTCCTATGCCCTGTGCACCTATAGTGCATTCTACAGGGGCTGACAAGGAGTCCATTTCCAATTGGTATGTACCTAGGGTACATGGAATCCATTTTACAGAGAGAGCAGATGGCCTGGGGCCCTGATTAGCAGGGAGCCAGGTCAACTAAGTCAAAAAACCAGCTAAACACAGGCAAAAAAATCTGGGGTAACCATAGTCAGGTAGCCACCTTCCTACACAGAGTGCGTGGTTTCATGTGAGATGGAGCTCTAGCATGAGCTGAGCCTGTCTGCAGCTGTCGGGAACAACTCCCTAAGCTGTTTCAGGATAATGCCATACCATATACTCTTAAGTGCCTTATAATCCTCGCGGTTATATAGCAACTTTGGTTTGGCTTTATCAAAACATGTCGTGTAAGGTGTCATACGATTTGGAATACTATCCCCTCGCCAGTTCTGGCGACGGGGATAGCATTCCACCCCACTAGAGGGGTAAGACATGTTACTTTGCTTAAATGCTGTTGATTTCTCCAAAGACCTTAGATCCACAAAATGGATGCCTCTGCCACAGACAAATGTCTGGACCCCTGCAGTTGACTGAAACTCAACCAAATGGGTCCTGGACAAAGGGTTTCCTGTCACAGGAGGGTGTCACCGCCCTCCAGACAGGAGATAGTGGATTGTAGCAGGGAGGTTTGAAAGAAACCAGACACTGCCTGGGGCGCACAAGGCTGCCCCTTGCATAATCCGGCCAAACCGGTTCTGGGGCACTCCAGCCCTCGTGCCAGGGTGGCCTGGATCAAAGGAAAGGGGTGTATCCACCCCCTTCCTGGGTCCCACCCATAGGGAGGGACCTAGCAGGTAATCACGCCCCCCAGATTGGAATAAGAGTGGGAGCAGTGCCAATGCACATCAGATTTCCTGGAAGAAACATTAGAAACGAAACTCTGGACCCTTGGACGTCCATCTCAACGTGGAAGCCCGAAGAATCTCCCTTGTGGTCAAGGAGTGACCACCCTGCAGCAGCAGGCACCATCCAGCCCTCGACGTCTACTTAGTTGCAGTTCCCGCCGGAACTCGAGCGACTGAGATCGACGAGATCAAGCTTGGCTGCCTTCCAACAGCCCGATCCACAGTCCCTGCAGAGCTGAGACCCGTGGAGGCGACCGGAAGCGTGGGGCACGCCATCTTGAATTGACCACGAGACGCTGACCGTGCAGCCCACGAGTGACCCTCGAAGCTGTGCACCGGGGTTTTAGAAGCTCCCACCCTGAGCTGCTCCTGAGTCGAAGTTCAGCCCTCCACACTCGACGAGTGCTGCGTGGGGCCCTTTGGCTCTATTTGGCTCAACGCGTTGGCCCGGTCACTTGCCAGCTGGCTAGTGGTCCCTGTGCCGACGAAACTACAAGGAAGACTCGTGAATCTGGTTGCTTCAGATCCACACCAGCTCCCCTGAAAAGGAGCCCCGACTCTGACCTTCCTGGTCCGAGTGAGAAGCAATCTTCCGATCCCGCGTGGATTGCTCTTGCCAAGGCTTGTTTGCTCCAAACTTGAAGCCGACTGCACCGACGGTGAGAGCCTGCGTGGGACAGATCGTGACCTTCTCCTGGATGTCGCAGATGCCCCAGAGCCCACGTGACAGCGGAGAGAAGCTCCTCAAAGACCACCTGATTGCGCCCGACATTGCCTGGTTCCGTCCTGGTTCCACCCTGGTCACTGCTGAGTGACCCAGACTCTGTCCCCTCTGCTTTCAGGTACTCTACAACTTGAGTCCACCCTTGGACTCCACCGGACACTTCATCTTTAACCCGCCTGCAGCCCTTTCAGCTTCAAGCACCAAGAGCCTGCGTGTCAAAACCCGACGCCACTTCGACCCTGTGCACCCACTTCCTGTGGGTGAGGTAACTTTGCTCCGCCGGTGTTCCCACCCTGGTGCACACCTCTAGGGTCTGTGTGTTAAGTTTTGTTCCTCAAGGTTCAGCGGAAGTGTCCTTAAACTTTAACTCTATGACTTTTACGCACCATTGGTTAACATTGGTGCATGCGTGCGCTTTCCGCACATCTCCCGAATCCCGAGGGCCATTCCCGACTTCAGCATTGCTTGTCCTGACTGCTCCCAGCGATTCCCTAGGCCCTAGGCCTAACCACTGTTCGAGTGGCCTCTCTTATACCACTTGTTTAGTATATGGTTTGAGTGGCCACCCGCCCTCATCCATAATTGTGCAACTTGTATGTTTAAACAGTGCTTTTGATTTAACGCTTGTGCCCCTTTATTCATAAAGAATACTGGGGATTGTTTTTAGTAATAAACACATATATTTTTATAATATATACTTGTGTGGTGTCCTTTCATTTGGTATTACAGGATTGTATGTGGTAAAACAGCTCGCTTAACACGACCTCTTAAGTTAAGCCTTTAGGCTGCTTAGTCCATGCTACCCCTAGGATAGCTTGTCTAATAAGGTTGACTTACAACCAGACACCATAAGGGATTGTTTGGTCAGGTAGTAGGTGGTTCCAGAATTGGAAACATCCCCTACCAGGCCAACTTCTCACACAAGTTAACCCGAAGAGACTTGATTGCCTTGTGCAAAGCAAGAGGGTTAAAAAGGGGCAGAAGCCCCACCTGCCAAATCCTGGTAGAAATCCTAGAACAGGATGACTTAGAGAAGGCGAAGGAAGCTTCCCTAGAAACAGGAAATGGAGGGAACCCCCCTGTAACTGATCCCCCTGAAGAGGAGGATGATGATGACTTAGATGAGGACTCAGATGTTGAGGACTTAGAAGTACAGGATCAGGGTAGCCAGGTTCCAGTTGGTAGGCTTAGCCAGGCCAACTTGGACCTACTGGGGAATGGAGAGGGCCAGCACCTCCCCAGAACCCAACATGTTATTCTCCCAGGCAACAGAAGAGTGAGATCTCCCTCAGGGGACTCTCATATTTCTAGTGCCTCCAGAGAATCACAGAGAAGCATGGGTGCTTCTCAAAAGCTAGAACATAGGGCCAGAATGAGGGCTGTCAAACTCCAGATAGAGAGGGAGGAGGTAGCCTTGGCTCAAGCTAGACTCGCCTTGGCAAGAGAGCAAAAATTGTGTGGCTTAGGTGCCACTGGTGGCAGCAATATTCCTAAAGAGAAACCCAGGTCCTATGATAGTAGAAACCTGACAAAGATTGTGCCCCCCTACAAGGAAGGGGATGACATCCACAAATGGATAACTGCTCTTGAGAGAGCCTGCATGGTACAGCAGGTTCCTGAGGAACAGTGGGCAGCAATCTTATGGTACTCCTTTTCAGAGAAAGGGAGAGATAAGCTCCTCACTGTTAGACATGAGTGTAGGAGAGTAGGGTCTGCTATCCTATGGTCACCCCAAATTTTTGCTTTTTGCTTCACTGGTTTTCGACTACTGAGGCTGTGGGCCTGCTGATCAGACCCCCAGCCTGCTGTTCTCTCACTAAATTAATGACACATGTGCTATAGGCACATACCAATTGGAAATGGACTCCTTGTCAGCCCCTATATAATGCACTATAGGTGCACAGGGCATAGGAGCCACTAAGGCCTACCAGGGGCTGCAGCATATCTTTTGCCACCCCTGGCTGGTTCTTAAATTGACACAACTGGCTGATCACTCAGCTGGGGTAAGGTGGTGTACACACCCCTTGCTTAGATATAGTATACCTATGTCTAAACCTATATCTGGACACATGTAAACCTGTGAGCCACTCCTATAGAAAGGCCTCATCAATCCTGGAGGCTGAGTGCGTGGTTTTATGTGAGATGGAGCTCTAGCATGAGCTGAGCCTGTCTGCAGCCGTCGGGAACAAATCCCTAAGCTGTTTCAGGATAATGCCATACCATATACTATTAAGTGCCTTATAATCCTCGCGGTTATTTAGCAACTTTGGTTTGGCTTTATCAAAACATGTCGTGTAAGGTGTCATACGCTTTGGAATACCATCCCCTCGCCAGTTCTGGCGACGGGGATGGCATTCCACCCCTCTAGAGGGGTAAGACATGTTACTTTACTTTAATGCGGTTGATTTCTCCAAAGGCCTTAAGATCCACAAAATGGATGCCTCTGCCACAGACAAATGTCTGGACCCCTGGAGCTGACCGAAACTCAGTCAAGGGGGTCCTGGACAAAGGGTTTCCTGTCACAGGAGGGTGTCACCGCCCTCCAGACAGGAGATAGTGTATTGTAGCAGGGAGGTTTGAAAGAAACCAGACACTGCTTGGGGCGCACAAGGCTGCCCCTTGCATAATCCGGCCAAACCGGTTCTGGGGCACTCCAGCCCTCGTGCCAGGGCGGCCTGGATCAAAGGAAGGGGGTGTATCCACCCACTTCCTGGGTCCCACCCATAGGAGGGGACCTAGCAGGTAATCACGCCCACCAGATTCGAATAAGAGTGGGAGCAGTGCCAATGCACATCAGATTTCCTGGAAGAAACATTTGAAACGATATTCTGGACCCTTCGCCCTCCATTTCAACGTGGAAGCTCGAAGAATCTCCCTTGTGGTCAAGGAGTGACCACCCTGCAGCAGCAGGCACCATCCAGCCCTCGACATCTACTTAGTTGCAGTTCCCGCCGGAACTCGAGCGACTGAGATCGACGAGATCAAGCCTGCCCAGCTTCTAACAGCCCGATCCACAGTCCCTGCAAAGCTGAGACCCGTGGAGGCGACCGGAAGCGTGGGGCACGCCATCTTGAATTGACCACGAGACGCTGACCGTGCAGCCCACGAGTGACCCTCGAAGCTGTGCACCGGGGTTTGAGAAGCCCCCACCCTGAGCTACTCCTGAGCCGAAGTTCAGCCCTCCACACTCGACGAGTGCTGCGTGGGGCCCTTTGGCACTATTTGGCTCAACGCGTTGGCCCGGTCACTTGCCAGCTGGCTTGTGGTCCCTGTGCCAACGAACTACCTAAGAAGACTCGTGAATCTGGTTGCTCCAGATCCACACCAGCTCCCCTGAAAAGGAGCCCCGACTCTGACCTTCCTGGTCCGAGTGAGAAGCAATCTTCCGATCCCGCGTGGGTTGCTCTTGCCAAGGCTTGTTTGCTCCAAACTTGAAGCCGACTGCACCGACGGTGAGAGCCTGCGTGGGACAGATCGTGACCTGCTCCTGGACGTCGCAGATGCCCCAGAGCCCACGTGACAGCGGAGAGAAGCTCCTCGACGACCACCTGATTGCGCCCGACATTGCCTGGTTCCGTCCTGGTTCCACCCTGGTCACTGCTGAGTGACCCAGACTCTGTCCCCTCTGCTTTCAGGTACTCTACAACTTGAGTCCACCCTTGGACTCCACCGGACACTTCATCTTTAACCCGCCTGCAGCCCTTTCAGCTTCAAGCACCAAGAGCCTGCGAGTCAAAACCCGACGCCACTTCGACCCTGTGCACCCACTTCCTGTGGGTGAGGTAACTTTGCTCCGCCGGTGTTCCCACACTGGTGCACACCTCTAGGGTCTGTGTGTTAAGTTTTGTTCCTCTAGGTTCAGCGGAAGTGTCCTTTAACTTTAACTTTACAACTTTTACGCACCATTGGTTAACATTGGTGCGTGCGTGCGCTTTCCGCACATCTCCCGAATCCCGAGGGCCATTCCCGACTTCAGCATTGCTTGTCCTGACTGCTCCCAGCGATTCCCTAGGCCCTAGGCCTAACCACTGCTCGAGTGGCATCTCTTATACCACTTGTTTAGTATATGGTTTGAGTGGCCCCCTGCCCTCATCCATAAAAGTGCAACTTTGTATGTTTAAACAGTGCTTTTGATTTAACGCTTGTGCCCCTTTATTCATAAAGAATACTGGGGATTGTTTTTAGTAATAAACACATATATTTTTATAATATATACTTGTGTGGTGTCCTTTCATTTGGTATTACAGGATTGTATGTGGTAAAACAGCTCGCTTAACACGACCTCTTAAGTTAAGCCTTTAGGCTGCTTAGTCCATGCTACCCCTAGGATAGCTTGTCTAATAAGGTTGACTTACAACCAGACACCATAAGGGATTGTTTGGTCAGGTAGTAGGTGGTTCCAGAATTGGAAACATCCCCTACCAGGCCAACTTCTCACATTGGTGAGCAGCGGTGCGGATTTGAGCTTGCTGTTGTTTTCCATTGCAATCTTTATATCAAATTGAAAGATCACATCAAGTACCTCTAGGTACATATAAAATCAAAAGCTTAGCATATTAAGTTCTACTGAACTTAGTAGTTGTAGGTTGAAGGGAGTAGCACACCCCTGACTACAACTCACTAGCAAGGTCCAGTAGGAAAACACTTAGTGTAGGTAAGTGCACCACTTACACCTCACTAGTAACCATGTCTGACACAGGAAAAGCCTCAGGGTCTACTCCTGTGACAGTTGACCTTACCCAGGCAACTTTTGGATATGACAAGTTAACCCGCAGAGACTTGATTGCCTTGTGCAAAGCAAGAGGGTTAAAAAGGGGCAGAAGCCCCACCTGCCAAATCCTGGTAGAAATCCTAGAACAGGATGACTTAGAGAAGGCGAAGGAAGCTTCCCTAGAAACAGGAAATGGAGGGAACCCCCCTGTAACTGATCCCCCTGAAGAGGAGGATGATGATGACTTAGATGAGGACTCAGATGTTGAGGACTTAGAAGTACAGGATCAGGGTAGCCAGGTTCCAGTTGGTAGGCTTAGCCAGGCCAACTTGGACCTACTGGGGAATGGAGAGGGCCAGCACCTCCCCAGAACCCAACATGTTATTCTCCCAGGCAACAGAAGAGTGAGATCTCCCTCAGGGGACTCTCATATTTCTAGTGCCTCCAGAGAATCACAGAGAAGCATGGGTGCTTCTCAAAAGCTAGAACATAGGGCCAGAATGAGGGCTGTCAAACTCCAGATAGAGAGGGAGGAGGTAGCCTTGGCTCAAGCTAGACTCGCCTTGGCAAGAGAGCAAAAATTGTGTGGCTTAGGTGCCACTGGTGGCAGCAATATTCCTAAAGAGAAACCCAGGTCCTATGATAGTAGAAACCTGACAAAGATTGTGCCCCCCTACAAGGAAGGGGATGACATCCACAAATGGATAACTGCTCTTGAGAGAGCCTGCATGGTACAGCAGGTTCCTGAGGAACAGTGGGCAGCAATCTTATGGTACTCCTTTTCAGAGAAAGGGAGAGATAAGCTCCTCACTGTTAGACATGAGTGTAGGAGAGTAGGGTCTGCTATCCTATGGTCACCCCAAATTTTTGCTTTTTGCTTCACTGGTTTTCGACTACTGAGGCTGTGGGCCTGCTGATCAGACCCCCAGCCTGCTGTTCTCTCACTAAATTAATGACACATGTGCTATAGGCACATACCAATTGGAAATGGACTCCTTGTCAGCCCCTATATAATGCACTATAGGTGCACAGGGCATAGGAGCCACTAAGGCCTACCAGGGGCTGCAGCATATCTTTTGCCACCCCTGGCTGGTTCTTAAATTGACACAACTGGCTGATCACTCAGCTGGGGTAAGGTGGTGTACACACCCCTTGCTTAGATATAGTATACCTATGTCTAAACCTATATCTGGACACATGTAAACCTGTGAGCCACTCCTATAGAAAGGCCTCATCAATCCTGGAGGCTGAGTGCGTGGTTTTATGTGAGATGGAGCTCTAGCATGAGCTGAGCCTGTCTGCAGCCGTCGGGAACAAATCCCTAAGCTGTTTCAGGATAATGCCATACCATATACTATTAAGTGCCTTATAATCCTCGCGGTTATTTAGCAACTTTGGTTTGGCTTTATCAAAACATGTCGTGTAAGGTGTCATACGCTTTGGAATACCATCCCCTCGCCAGTTCTGGCGACGGGGATGGCATTCCACCCCTCTAGAGGGGTAAGACATGTTACTTTACTTTAATGCGGTTGATTTCTCCAAAGGCCTTAAGATCCACAAAATGGATGCCTCTGCCACAGACAAATGTCTGGACCCCTGGAGCTGACCGAAACTCAGTCAAGGGGGTCCTGGACAAAGGGTTTCCTGTCACAGGAGGGTGTCACCGCCCTCCAGACAGGAGATAGTGTATTGTAGCAGGGAGGTTTGAAAGAAACCAGACACTGCTTGGGGCGCACAAGGCTGCCCCTTGCATAATCCGGCCAAACCGGTTCTGGGGCACTCCAGCCCTCGTGCCAGGGCGGCCTGGATCAAAGGAAGGGGGTGTATCCACCCACTTCCTGGGTCCCACCCATAGGAGGGGACCTAGCAGGTAATCACGCCCACCAGATTCGAATAAGAGTGGGAGCAGTGCCAATGCACATCAGATTTCCTGGAAGAAACATTTGAAACGATATTCTGGACCCTTCGCCCTCCATTTCAACGTGGAAGCTCGAAGAATCTCCCTTGTGGTCAAGGAGTGACCACCCTGCAGCAGCAGGCACCATCCAGCCCTCGACATCTACTTAGTTGCAGTTCCCGCCGGAACTCGAGCGACTGAGATCGACGAGATCAAGCCTGCCCAGCTTCTAACAGTCCGATCCACAGTCCCTGCAAAGCTGAGACCCGTGGAGGTGACCGGAAGCGTGGGGCACGCCATCTTGAATTGACCACGAGACGCTGACCGTGCAGCCCACGAGTGACCCTCGAAGCTGTGCACCGGGGTTTGAGAAGCCCCCACCCTGAGCTACTCCTGAGCCGAAGTTCAGCCCTCCACACTCGACGAGTGCTGCGTGGGGCCCTTTGGCACTATTTGGCTCAACGCGTTGGCCCGGTCACTTGCCAGCTGGCTTGTGGTCCCTGTGCCAACGAACTACCTAAGAAGACTCGTGAATCTGGTTGCTCCAGATCCACACCAGCTCCCCTGAAAAGGAGCCCCAACTCTGACCTTCCTGGTCCGAGTGAGAAGCAATCTTCCGATCCCGCGTGGGTTGCTCTTGCCAAGGCTTGTTTGCTCCAAACTTGAAGCCGACTGCACCGACGGTGAGAGCCTGCGTGGGACAGATCGTGACCTGCTCCTGGACGTCGCAGATGCCCCAGAGCCCACGTGACAGCGGAGAGAAGCTCCTCGACGACCACCTGATTGCGCCCGACATTGCCTGGTTCCGTCCTGGTTCCACCCTGGTCACTGCTGAGTGACCCAGACTCTGTCCCCTCTGCTTTCAGGTACTCTACAACTTGAGTCCACCCTTGGACTCCACCGGACACTTCATCTTTAACCCGCCTGCAGCCCTTTCAGCTTCAAGCACCAAGAGCCTGCGAGTCAAAACCCGACGCCACTTCGACCCTGTGCACCCACTTCCTGTGGGTGAGGTAACTTTGCTCCGCCGGTGTTCCCACACTGGTGCACACCTCTAGGGTCTGTGTGTTAAGTTTTGTTCCTCTAGGTTCAGCGGAAGTGTCCTTTAACTTTAACTTTACAACTTTTACGCACCATTGGTTAACATTGGTGCGTGCGTGCGCTTTCCGCACATCTCCCGAATCCCGAGGGCCATTCCCGACTTCAGCATTGCTTGTCCTGACTGCTCCCAGCGATTCCCTAGGCCCTAGGCCTAACCACTGCTCGAGTGGCATCTCTTATACCACTTGTTTAGTATATGGTTTGAGTGGCCCCCTGCCCTCATCCATAAAAGTGCAACTTTGTATGTTTAAACAGTGCTTTTGATTTAACGCTTGTGCCCCTTTATTCATAAAGAATACTGGGGATTGTTTTTAGTAATAAACACATATATTTTTATAATATATACTTGTGTGGTGTCCTTTCATTTGGTATTACAGGATTGTATGTGGTAAAACAGCTCGCTTAACACGACCTCTTAAGTTAAGCCTTTAGGCTGCTTAGTCCATGCTACCCCTAGGATAGCTTGTCTAATAAGGTTGACTTACAACCAGACACCATAAGGGATTGTTTGGTCAGGTAGTAGGTGGTTCCAGAATTGGAAACATCCCCTACCAGGCCAACTTCTCACATTGGTGAGCAGCGGTGCGGATTTGAGCTTGCTGTTGTTTTCCATTGCAATCTTTATATCAAATTGAAAGATCACATCAAGTACCTCTAGGTACATATAAAATCAAAAGCTTAGCATATTAAGTTCTACTGAACTTAGTAGTTGTAGGTTGAAGGGAGTAGCACACCCCTGACTACAACTCACTAGCAAGGTCCAGTAGGAAAACACTTAGTGTAGGTAAGTGCACCACTTACACCTCACTAGTAACCATGTCTGACACAGGAAAAGCCTCAGGGTCTACTCCTGTGACAGTTGACCTTACCCAGGCAACTTTTGGATATGACAAGTTAACCCGCAGAGACTTGATTGCCTTGTGCAAAGCAAGAGGGTTAAAAAGGGGCAGAAGCCCCACCTGCCTAATCCTGGTAGAAATCCTAGAACAGGATGACTTAGAGAAGGCAAAAGCAGCTTCCCTAGACACAGGAACTGGAGGGAACCCCCCTGTAGTTGATCCCCCTGAAGAGGAGGATGATGATGACTTGGATGAGGACTCAGAGGTTGAGGACTTAGAAGTACAGGATCAGGGTAGCCAGGTTCCAGTTGGTAGGCTTAGCCAGGCCAACTTGGACCTACTGGGGAATGGAGAGGGCCAGCACCTCCCCAGAACCCAACATGTTATTCTCCCAGGCAACAGAAGAGTGAGATCCCCCTCAGGGGACTCTCATATTTCTAGTGCCTCCAGAGAATCACAGAGAGGCATGAATGCTTCTCAAAAGCTAGAGCATAGGGCCAGAATGAGGGCTGTCAAACTCCAGATAGAGAGGGAGGAGGTAGCCTTGGCTCAAGCTAGACTTGCCTTGGCAAGAGAGCAGAAATTAAGTGGCTTAGATGTCACTGGTGGCAGCAATTTTCCAAGAGAAAAAGACAGGGCCTATGACAATAGAAACCTGACTAAAATTGTGGCCCCCTTCAAAGAAGGGGATGACATCCACAAATGGATGACTGCTCTTGAGAGAGCCTGCATGGTACAGCAGGTTCCTGAGGAACAGTGGGCTGCAATTTTGTGGTACTCCTTTTCTGAGAAAGGGAGGGACAGGCTCCTCACAGTTAGACCTGAGGATGCCAAAAACTACTCTGTTTTGAAGAGTGCTCTCATTGAAGGGTATGGCCTAACCACTGAGCAATACAGGTTGTTGTTCAGAGACACCCAGAAAGCACAGACTCAAGACTGGACTGATTTCGTTGAGTGTGCCACTAAGGCTTTGGAGGGTTGGTTGCAGGGAAGTAAAGTTTCAGACTATACAGGATTGTACAATCTTATGATGAGAGAACAGATCCTTAATAACTGTACAAACCAGCTGTTGCATCAATACCTTATTGACTCTGATCTGACCTCTCCCCAAGAATTGGGAAAGAAGGCAGACAAATGGGTCAGAACAAGGATTAAGCAGAAACCCCAGAACCAAGGTGGTGACCAGAAGAAAACAGACCAGAAGGGTGGTAATCAGAATCAGAAAGATAAAGAAAAAGACCAGAAGTCTTCAGGCCCCCAAACTAATAGTAAGGAGGGTGGTTCCCAAAATGGTAACAAGAAGAAGAAGAACAAAGGTCCAAAGACACCTTGGTGTAATACCTGCAAATCAGTTTCACACTGGGGCAGTGAGTGCACCAAGGCAAATCCAGTTCCCACCACTACAGCTCCTAAAGCAACTGCAGCCCCAAGTACAGTAAGCAGTGGTGGAACACAGTCCAAGGGTGTAGCTGGGTTGACCCTGGGTATTGAAGTAGGATCTGGCCTAGTCAGAGTCCCTACACAGGCAGTTCTCCTGTATGATGTGGACATTGAGTTGCCCACTGCAGTAAGCCCCACTAACCTGGGCAAATACAGGCAGACTCCCTTAATTAATGAGAAACTGGCTCAAGCATACAGGGACACATGTGCCAGTGTCACAATGGTGACACCTGACTTTGTGGACCCTGGACAGATTGTACTAGGAGAGAGCTACCTAGTAACCAACGCCAGCAACTCCACTACCTCCCATAGTGTGGCAGTTGTGAACTTCTCCTGGGGAGGGGTTGATGGCCTAAAGAAGGTTGTGGTGAGTGCAGACCTACCAGTAGACTGTCTGTTAGGCACTGACCTTGAAAGCTCAGCATGGTCAGAAGTGGAGTACAGGACTCATGCAGAAATGCTAGGGATTTCAGAGCATGTCCTTGCCATGACAAGGGCTCAGGCTAAGAAGTGCCTCCCTGAACCAGTGATGGATCTTGAGACAATAGACCAGCCACAACCCAAGAGAAGGAGCAAGAGAGGAAAGGCCTCGCCTTCCACCTTGCCCCAGGTTGAGGATCAGGTTTCAGAGGAAACTGATTCTGCAGTCCAAGAGGAGACTGTCTCTGAGGAGCTTGAACCTGACCAGGTTGAGTTTCTGGGGACAGGGGGACCCTCAAGGGCAGACCTGAGGCAGGCTCAATTAGATTGCCCTTCCCTTGAACCCCTCAGACAGCAGGCTGCTGCTGAGGCTGCTGGGGATGCCCAAGGTACCCATACTGTGTATTGGGATGAGGGACTCCTTTACTCAGAGGCTAGAGCCCCCAAGCCTGGCATGACCAGGAGGTTGGTGATACCTCTGCAGTTTAGGGGATTCCTCCTTACCTTGGCCCATGATATTCCCCTTGCAGGACACTTAGGCCAGAACAAGACGTGGGACAGGCTTGTTCCACACTTTCACTGGCCTCACATGTCAGAGGATGTCAAGGAGTTTTGTCGCTCCTGTGTCACTTGCCAAGCCAGTGGTAAGTCAGGTGGCACAACAAAGGCCCCCCTAATACCACTACCTGTGGTGGGGGTCCCCTTTGAGAGAGTTGGAATTGATATTGTGGGTCCAATGGACCCCCAAACAGCATCTGGGAACAGATTCATACTGGTGGTAGTGGATCATGCCACCAGGTATCCAGAGGCTATTCCCCTAAGGACCACCACAGCACCTGTGGTGGCAAAGGCCCTCATTGCAGTTTTCTCAAGAGTGGGCTTTCCTAAGGAGGTACTATCAGATAGAGGGACGAATTTTATGTCCAGCTATCTGAAAGCAATGTGGAAGGAATGTGGAGTAAACTATAAGTTTACCACCCCATATCATCCACAGTGCAATGGGCTTGTGGAGAGATTTAACAAGACCCTTAAAGGCATGATAAAAGGATTACCAGAGAAGCTCAGGCGGAAATGGGACATTCTTTTACCCTGCCTGCTCTTTGCTTACAGAGAGGTCCCACAGAAGGGGGTTGGCTACAGCCCTTTTGAACTTGTGTTTGGCCACCCTGTGAGAGGTCCATTGTGTTTGGTGAAGGAAGGATGGGAGTTACCTCTCAAAAAGCCCAAACTAGACATAGTGGACTATGTACTTGGTCTCCGCTCCAGGATGGCTGAGTACATGGAAAGAGCATCCAAAAACCTGGAGGCCAGCCAAGAATTGCAGAAAGCTTGGCATGACCAAAAGGCTGTGCTGGTAGAGTTCCAACCAGGACAGAAGGTGTGGGTACTGGAGCCAGTGGCTCCAGCAGCACTCCAAGACAAATGGAGTGGACCCTATCCTATTATTGAGAAGAAGGGGGAAGTCACCTACTTGGTAGACTTTGGAACACCCAGGAGCCCTCACAGGGTAATCCATGTGAATCGCTTGAAAGCATTTGTGGACAGGGAGGACATGAGCTTGCTCATGGCCACAGATGGGGAACAGGAGGAAGAGAGTGACCCTCTCCCAGACCTGCTTTCTCAGAACCCTGATGATGGTTCAGTTGATGGAGTAGCCTTGGCAGGCAGCCTCACTGACCAGCAACAGATGGACTGCAGACAAGTTTTGCAGGCCCACAGGCATTTGTTTTCACTCACACCCAGCCAGACTGACTGGTGTACCCATGTTGTGGACACTGGTGACAGTCTGCCTGTCAAGAATAAGATCTACAGGCAACCTGACCATGTCAGAGACTGCATCAAGGCTGAGGTGCAAAAGATGTTAGAGCTTGGAGTGATTGAGCCATCAGAGAGCCCATGGGCCAGCCCAGTAGTCCTGGTGCCAAAACCTCATACCCAAGATGGTAAGAGAGAAATGAGGTTTTGCGTTTTGCTTCGGCTGCACCAGTGCTGCTTCGGCTGCACTGGTGCAGCTTCTCAGACTTGAGGCGTTGCACCAGTGCAGCATAGAAAAGAAACTTTTTAATAAAAGGATTTAAAACTAATTCAAGATATACATTATCTAAGGAATGTTATAAAAACTCAGATATGGAGAATATTTTTCATTTTCGTCCATTTTTGACCGTTTTGGAGCACTTTGAAGCACTGATGCAGCTTTGGGATTTTTATGGTTATTTTGATCAGAGATGCTCCTAATGTGTTTAAAATTCATGTGGGATGTATCCAAGACACTGCCATCACACCTATATAGTTTTTAAATGATTTTGATGTATTAAAATTTTGACCTCCATAAGGGGGGAAAGGTTGAACTTTTACACCGCTCGGAGTTCCATGACTTTCGTGACCTTGTCCCCCTGCAATTTAAAATTGCATTTTCAAAGTAATGTGTACAACTATTCATTCTGTGTCATTCATTGTGTGTTTAGCATGCTATTGGGCCACTGTAGCACTTGTTTTTTTTCGTTTTTATGCATTTTTGACCGTTTTTGAACACTTTGATGCTCCAAATGGTCTTTGGACTTAGTCACTTTTTGCTTCATGGAGACTTCAAAAGTGTTAGAAAGTCACTTTGGAGGCACACAGGACAGTGCAAATGCACCTATATAGCAACCAGGACACTCCAATCACACCTATATAGTTTTTAAATGATTTTGATGAATTAAAAATTTTGACCTCGATGAGGGGTGGAAAGTTTGAACTTTTACCCCGCTCGGAGTTCCATGACTTCTGTGACCTCGTCCCCCTGAAATTTAAAATAGCATTTTCCAAGTAATTTGTAAATATATTCATTCTGGGTCATTCATTGTGTGTTTAGCTTGCTATTGGACCAGTGTAGCACTTAGTTTTTTTCATTTTTATGCATTTGTGACCGTTTTTAAACACTTTCATGCACCAATGATGTCTTTGTACTTCGTCATTTTTCACTTCATGGAGACTTCAAAAGTGTTAGAAATTCATTTTGGAGGCACACAGAACAGTGCAAATGCAGTTACATAGCATTCAGGACACTGCAATTACACCTATATAGTTTTTAAAAGATTTTGATGTAATAACATTTTTGACCTCCATGGGGAGGGCCCTTAAGCTGAACTTTTACCCAGCTCGGAGTTCCATGACTTCCATGACCTTGTCCCCCTGAAATTGAAAATCGAATTTTCAAAGTGTTTAGTAAAACTGTTCATTCTGTGTCATTCATTATGTCTTTAGCCTGCTATTGGACAACTGCAGCACTATGTTTTGTTAATTTTAACCCAATGTTGACCTTTTTTGACCACTTTGATGCACCAGTGAAGTTTTTGGACTTAGTCATTTTTCACTTCATGGAGACTTCAAAAGTGTTAGAAATTCATTTTGTAAATACCTAGAACGGTGCAAATGCAGCCATATAGCATTCAGGGCACTACAATTACACCTATATAGTTTTTAAATGATTTTGATGCAATAACATTTTTGACCTCCATGGGGAGGGCACTCAAGCTAAACTTTTACCCAGCTCCGAGTTCCACGACCTCGTGTGGAAAAAGTGACTTTGCCCCCTTAAACCCAAAAACTTCCAAAAAGTCACCCCTGGAGGCCAGAAATGGGTCTTAGACACTCTTGGTATGTCATCTGAGGTATACTATGGTGTTCTTGGGTCCAGAACTAGAAATGTGATGTGACTCTGATATCTAGGGCCTATAATGGAAAAAATGAATTTGACACCAAACACCTCAAAATGTCTGAAATAGGACTCAGACATGTACCTGGAGGCTGGAAATGAGCCCTAGACACTCTTGCTATATCACCTGAGAAATAATATAGGGTCCTGGTGGCCACAGGGACCCAAAAACAGTCAGGTGGGTTGATACTGAAAATTAGCAAAAATCGTCCAAAATTTTTTTGGGACAAGATTTGCTAATTTTCCAAATAGCTCAGAATGGATATCACAGTCACTTTGTGAGTACCCATGACCTAAATATACTTGTTAGAAAGCTCAGATCTGATGCTTTCATTTGATCTATCTACCTTTGCTATTATCTGAAGTTTTTTTTTCAGCTTCCAGCCAAGGGAAGAACCTGACATCGTACCCGATTTTGAGCAACGTAGCCTGGATGGAAGAAGTGACTATGCCCCCTTAAACCCCAAAACTTCAAAAAGTCATCCCTGGAGGCCAGAAATGGGTCTTAGACACTCCTGGTATGTCATCTGAGGTATACTAAGGGGTCCTTAGGTCCAGAACTAGAAATTTGATGTGACTCTGAGCTCAATGTGATGTGACTCTGAGCTCTATGGCCTATATTGGGAAAAATGAGTTTGATCCCAAACACCTCGAAATGTCACAAATAGGAGTCAGACATGTACCTGGAGGCTGGAAATGAGCCCTAGCCACTCTTGTTATATCATCTGAGATATATTATGGGGTCCTGGTGGCTACAGGGACCTGAAAACAGTCATACAAAGCAATTTGAATCCATACGAGGCAATTTTTAATTTGCGGCCATCTGGTCACCCTTTGAAATGGATAGGATATACTACAGAGGATGTAGTGCACTCTATTTCTTGAAGCATATGATGTACTGACTTAATTTCAATTGCAGTATGTAGCTAAGACATTTACAATTCATAGTGATAACTCTCATGGTTGTGGCTTATAGGGACAAGGTACAAATCAAGTGTAACCTTCAGGTAAGTTTTTATTTTTCACTTTCATGTGTGTTGTAGAACACTTCTTAATTTTGGCTATAATTCATAGTCTGTACATTATAGAGACATAATTTAAACAGCACTTTGTTCCTAGTGATGTGCATCTTACCCATGTGAATTATTATGTGTGTGGCGTATTGTAAAGTTGTCAAAATTTGAGGTTGAATGTATGACGTTTTTCAATACCGTCGCATGTACGAAAAAGTATGCCTTACATTTTGTCCCATACTTCTAAAACCATACAATCTGGATCCATAATTGGAATTCCTCCAGCTTTTGCAAAATGTGTCACGTATGTTATGTCATCAGTCAAGATCCATATTAGATAGAGCTTGATTTCCAACTGCAACACATTCTATAACATAGCCTACTACAGTGTGCCATTTTATATGCATGTGGCTCACACACAAGGTGCATACAAAGCAATTTAAATCCATACGAGGCGATTTTTAATTTGCGGCCATCTGGTCACCCATTGAAATGGATAGGATATATTACATAGTATGTGGTGCACTATAAATCTTGAACCATATGAGGTATAAGTATAAGTTATAGGGACAAGGTACAAATCAAGTGTAATATTCAGGAAAAGTTTTTATTTTTCACTTTCATGTGTGTTGAAGAACACTTTATGCTTTTTGCTACAAAATGTGAAGTTGAATGTATGATGTTTTTCAATAACGTCACATGTGTGAAAAAATATGCCTTACGTTGTGGCCCATAATTCTAAAACCATACAATCTGGATCCATAATTCTGAGTGCAGCATACAGTTACCATCATGCCACTGCCCTGTGGTCATTGTCATGCCTGTGCCATGCTTAGAAGTGGTGAGAATCATTCAGTGATTAAACGCATGTTTTATAAAATTTGCCTCCATTTTTTGCAAAATGAGTCACGTATATTGTGTCATCAGTCATGATCCATACTAGATAGAGCTTGATTTCCAACTGCAACACATTCTATAGCATACCCTACTACATTGTGTCATTTTAAATGCATGTGGCTTACACGTAAGGTACATACAACGCAATATGAATCCATACGACGCGATTTTCAATTTGCGGCCATCTGGTCGTCCCATTGAAATGGATAGGATATTATACATAGCAGAATGTGCCCTATAATTCTTGAAGCATATAAGTTAAAGACTTAATTTCAATTGCAGATTCTAGCTAAGATTCGTATGCATTATTGTACCAATTCTTATGCATGTGGCCCACATAGAAAGTGCACGAAATGGAAGTTAAATCCATACGAGGCGATTTTCAATTTCCGGTCATCTGGTCACCCAAATCTCAAAGATTATTGTTAATAATTCAGTATGTTTTTATGCTATTTAGCTAATAATGCATGAACTTGTTTATTAACATGTGCATAATGAGATACCAAAGAGAAAATAATGAAAATGTATTGGTAAACCGTATTTTGGTAGACTTTAAAAAACCCCATTGAAAAACACATGCATCACCAATGCTGCTTTTTGCTTGTGCCTAAAACGAAAATGTGTTATTAAAAAGTGAATATAACACATAGAGATGTTTTTTCTTTTGTTTATGAAGCCTAATGTGAAGGCATGTCACACCTATGTTTTACTTTGAAAAAATCTCTTTTCTAAAATTTACGGCGTTACCTTGTTTTTTAATATAGCTAAAAAAACAATTGTTAAAGTCGCTTATAAAAAGTGATCGTAAATGCTATTTTGGTTTTTTTTTCAGCTTGAGGTTCAGTTTAATATGAGTCTTAATTTGATGTATCACTTGCCCTAGTAAACAATCCCCAAAGTCTATTTTTTTTCAATTTTCCCAAGCTCAATGTTAAACACATGCATCACCAATGATGCAAAAAGTCAAGTCAGAAATTTCAAACAGCAATAAAAAAGTGAGAAAAACAGATATTTGAAAAATTCCTTTTGTTTATGCGGCCTTATGTCCAAAGCCATCCAACAAGAGCATTTTTTTTTTAATTCGGTCGATTTAAAAAAAATCTGCGAACTATTTTATTTCTCTCAAAAAAGTGCCAAAAAGTGACTTTTTGTGCAAAAAAGTGCCCGTACAATATTTTTTCATCTAATAAACTTTTTATGACTCAGAATACACTTAGGCTTCAGGTCAATGTGTTTTCGTTTGGGGGAGGGGCCCAGGGAAAAAAACACCTTTTTTTTTCTTGGATTGGTCAAAGGTCAGGCTACCTAGACTTGAGGCGTTGCACCAGTGGAGACAGATTATATTTAGCTTCTGCCACTCCACGCATGCTCAGTTGAGCATGCAGCTGTCCCTAGCATGTAACTGTCAGAATGTGTTTTTATTTCAACTAGCTAACTGTTAGCTGTGCAACCGTGCATTTTCTGTATGACCTTGTATGTGCCTAAGAACAGCAGCTTGCACTTGTACCGCCTGCTTTTGAGACCCTGTGTGGGTATAAAAGGACCCAGCTCCTTCCAGTCAGTCTGCTACCTCATACTATACTGAAGGGTGTTGTGTGAATGTAGTTCCACCTCATGAGGTTTAATAAACTCTGTCTTTTCTATTCCAGTTTCTGTGCCAACTTCTTACTATTGGTCTAAGGACTCTGAGCAGAAAAGGGCGAATCCCTTGCACTAGTAGGCCTGGCTGGGGCTTGCTACTACAAATTGGCGCGTCCAACGTGGGGCTCATCGGCGACTCGGATGCCTGAAAGACTGGTCGATACGAAGGGTTGGAATCTCGCTTTGGACGTGATCACTGCCGGAGGAGACCTGAGTCTTGGCATCCACTGCGTTTTCCCTTTCTTTCTGATCTAACCATCCAGGTGGCGTCGGTCCTCGACTGAGATCTCTTCTGTTGATTCGCCGTGCAGTGACCGTTTGGTCGATTTGTGAACTTGGCAGTATGAACCTGGACACCATTTGATTGGTAAGAGCAGTTTTGCGGCACTTGTTCTAAGATTGATGCCTTGGATTGGTAAGGTAGTTTTAGAAAACACTTACTGTGGCATTTTTGATATGTATTGGCCAAATATTGAGTTAGTCCTATGATTATGAAAATTATATATGTGTTGCAACACATATAGGCAGGTAATGAGGAGATTTTTCTCTGCTCCTAAGAATATTTGAACGGCGCAACGTACGAAGAGTACTTTAAGTGCTACTTTTTTATAATACTGCATATTTTGCACTATTTTCAGCATGCCTGTTTCCAGCACACTTCGTAAGATGTGATGCTTTTGTAGTGGTACCAATTTGAGAATTGATGAAGCACAACCTGCCCTCCCGGAGGGGACGCCTAATAGGGATATGTATATTAAATATGGTATTTCGTCCATAATGTACAGCACATTGCAAGGGCCGAAAAGGGTTGCCTACCTGTGAACGCCGTGATTTTGTTGGAGGGTGTTGGAGTTTCCCTCTTCCTCAGTGCCTTGCTACACCCGCTTCGTGGGTGCCGCTTCGCGGCGTTTGGATTCCCGTAAGGACCCCCGGTTGTGGCATGGAGAAGAACAGCTGCTGCAGGGGTTGAGCGCTGCAGGGACTCACTGACCCAGGAGTCCCTGCGTGGCCTGAGTGACCCGGCCTGCGCCCCCTGCTAGCCCCGCCTCCATCACATGCTCTTATAACTCACTCGTTTCTACCGCGGAGCGGGACGCGCGGGGGAGCGCCCGGGGCTAAGCCCGGGCAAAGGGCGGGCCCTCTGAGGCCCTCAGAGGTCAAGGAGTCCGGTCAAGGAGACCCCCCTAACATTGACTTTGTTAACTGTCATAAGGAACGTCATCATAGCTACAAACTGACTGAGCAGTGTATTTGGGTTCTTTGTTGGGTATTTATACCCTCTAATTCATCATTTGAGGGAATTTTTGGGCCTTATGAGGACCTATGAACATCGCTCCCTCCCAAGTGAACTTTACTGCATGGCTCTTTGCATCTCCTCATATAAAACTGAATGCTACTAATGCGTGAGCTATACTTACTGTATTGCACTTGTAGAGCCTGATTTTGCACCGGGTTGTTCTTTTATTTTTTGCATTTGTTAACCGCAGTTGTATTACGAGGCATTTATCTGTTTAACTGTTACTACCTCTATTCAGCAGGGGGAGGGATTAAGACTATTATAACGCCTCTGCTGGGAATTGAACTGTATAGTAGAAGTGTGTCGGGTGTTGATCGATCCAATCCCACCCCTTAGCACCTTATTTGCTGCTTCCCTGCATCCTCACCCCGTAGATTTTGTGCACAAGCTAGGCTGTGACAAAATATATACTTCTTATCTAATATTATGACTACCAGAGGTAGTAGAAGTAAAATGGCAGCACGTGGGGCTCCACTGATAGGCCCAATAGATAACTTCATAACTAGGGCCAATGATGCTATAAACCAGGAAATTACACTCTTGGAGCGCAGGGTTTCACAAGACCTAGCCCTAGCAAAACGCTCATCCCTTGGACTTATTGCATCAGATAGAACTCCAGTTCAGGCTAGAAACATCAATACTGGTCCTATAATTGATGTCCACGCCGAAATTCACAGCATACCGAATGAGGTCAACTTATCAGCATCTAATCCCTTGATAGATTCGGATCTAGAGTCTAGCATGGAACTAGAAAGGACCCCAGAACTGCTCATAAAGCACACACCAGATGAGGTAGTCGAAGCTAGCACAAGGCAATTAAGGGGTAGGCGGGAGGGTGCTATACGGAAACATAAAACACACACAAGACAGTTGAGCAAGCCTAAGGTAATAAAGCATAGCATGCCTAAGCGAAAGCATAGGAAGGATACCAATCCAAACCCAAATGTAGATGAGACAAATGCACCTATAGACATAGAAAGTGAGGAGTCACATTGGATCCCGACGGCTAAAGGGGATAATCTTGCAGCTTATGACCAACTTCTGGAAAGAATGGGCGAACTACTTAGCATCTATTTGTCCCCGATAGAATCTAGACTTACCCGAATTGAAAAACTAGCTGAATTGAGTTCTCCCATTACAAATATCGCCAGTTAGGGTTCTGCTGTAACGCTGGGACTCAAACCGAGCTATTCTAAATCTACATGCACTAAAGCTAAGAATCCCACTGTCACAATCTTAACTACAAAGCCCAAAACCCCACAAGTGCCTGGCAAAGGAATAGCTGCCAATCAACCATTAACAAAAACCACTGCAATTCATAACACGATTAAGGACGCCACACAGGAAGGCAAGGTGCAAAATGTTGATAAAAGCAAGGAGACCCAAATTAGACCAACTAATAATAATAACGCTCAGAACGCGTTAGGGGCCCAGCCCGATCGAAATATGGCAATTAATGGGAGACAGATACCTCCCCGCATCAGCTTACCACCTGAATGCGGGGCGTATGTGCTGGTCCTAGTTAATGTAACAAAACTAAGGAAGGATCAAGAGGAACATTCTACATCCCTTAAGAACAGGACCTTCCACTGGTTAATTGCAAATTGCAACTTTCCAATGGCAGGAGCAAGGGAGATTATTCACACCCAAAGTCTCATATTTGTGGCTTATAGGGACAAGGTACAAATCAAGTGTAATCTTCAGGAAAAGTTTTTATTTTTCACTTTCATGTGTGTTGAAGAACACTTTATGCTTTTGGCTACAAAATGTGAAGTTGAATGTATGATGTTTTTCAATAACGTCACATGTGTGAAAAAATATGCCTTACGTTGTGGCCCAAAATTCTAAAACCATACAATCTGGATCCATAATTCTGAGTGCAGCATACAGTTACCATCATGCCACTGCCCTGTGGTCATTGTCATGCCTGTGCCATGCTTAGAAGTGGTGAGAATCATTCAGTGATTAAACGCATGTTTTATAAAATTTGCCTCCATTTTTTGCAAAATGAGTCACGTATATTGTGTCATCAGTCATGATCCATACTAGATAGAGCTTGATTTCCAACTGCAACACATTCTATAGCATACCCTACTACATTGTGTCATTTTAAATGCAAGTGGCTTACACGTAAGGTACATACAACGCAATATGAATCCATACGACGTGATTTTCAATTTGCGGCCATCTGGTCGTCCCATTGAAATGGATAGGATATTATACATAGCAGAATGTGCCCTATAATTCTTGAAGCATATAAGTTAAAGACTTAATTTCAATTGCAGATTCTAGCTAAGATTCGTATGCATTATTGTACCAATTCTTATGCATGTGGCCCACATAGAAAGTGCACGAAATGGAAGTTGAATCCATACGAGGCGATTTTCGATTTCCGGCCATCTGGTCACCCAAATCTCAAAGATTATTGTTAATAATTCAGTGTGTTTTTATGCTATTTAGCTAATAATGCATGAACCTGTTTATTAACATGTGCATAATGAGATACCAAAGAGAAAATAATGAAAATGTATTGGTAAACCGTATTTTGGTAGACTTTAAAAAACCCCATTGAAAAACACATGCATCACCAATGCTGCTTTTTGCTTGTGCCTAAAACGAAAATGTGTTATTAAAAAGTGAATATAACACATAGAGATGTTTTTTCTTTTGTTTATGAAGCCTAATGTGAAGGCAGGTCACACCTATGTTTTACTTTGAAAAAATCTCTTTTCTAAAATTTACGGCGTTACCTTGTTTTTTAATATAGCTAAAAAAACAATTGTTAAAGTCGCTTATAAAAAGTGATCGTAAATGCTATTTTGGTTTTTTTTTCAGCTTGAGGTTCAGTTTAATATGAGTCTTAATTTGATGTATCACTTGCCCTAGTAAACAATCCCCAAAGTCTATTTTTTTTCAATTTTCCCAAGCTCAATGTTAAACACATGCATCACCAATGATGCAAAAAGTCAAGTCAGAAATTTCAAACAGCAATAAAAAAGTGAGAAAAACAGATATTTGAAAAATTCCTTTTGTTTATGCGGCCTTATGTCCAAAGCATCCAACAAGAGCATTTTTTTCTTTATTCGGTCGATTTAAAAAAAATCTGCGAACTATTTTATTTCTCTCAAAAAAGTGCCAAAAAGTGACTTTTTGTGCAAAAAAGTGCCCGTACAATATTTTTTCATCTAATAAACTTTTTATGACTCAGAATACACTTAGGCTTCAGGTCAATGTGTTTTCGTTTGGGGGAGGGGCCCAGGGAAAAAAACACCTTTTTTTTTCTCTGATTGGTCAAAGGTCAGGTCAGGGAGGCTTGACTCTTGTTGCACCAGTGCTGCTTCGGCTGCACCAGTGCTGCTTCGGCTGCACTGGTGCAGCTTCTCAGACTTGAGGCGTTGCACCAGTGCAGCATAGAAAAGAAACTTTTTAATAAAAGGATTTAAAACTAATTCAAGATATACATTATCTAAGGAATGTTATAAAAACTCAGATATGGAGAATATTTTTCATTTTCGTCAATTTTTGACCGTTTTGGAGCACTTTGAAGCACTGATGCAGCTTTGGGATTTGTATGGTTATTTTGATCAGAGATGCTCCTAATGTGTTTAAAATTCATGTGGGATGTATCCAAGACACTGCCATCACACCTATATAGTTTTTAAATGATTTTGATGTATTAAAATGTTGACCTCCATAAGGGGGGAAAGGTTGAACTTTTACCCCGCTCGGAGTTCCATGACTTTCGTGACCTTGTCCCCCTGAAATTTAAAATTGCATTTTCAAAGTAATGTGTACAACTATTCATTCTGTGTCATTCATTGTGTGTTTAGCATGCTATTGAGCCACTGTAGCACTTGTTTTTTTTCGTTTTTATGCATTTTTGACCGTTTTTGAACACTTTGATGCTCCAAATGGTCTTTGGACTTAGTCACTTTTTGCTTCATGGAGACTTCAAAAGTGTTAGAAAGTCACTTTGGAGGCACACAGGACAGTGCAAATGCACCTATATAGCAACCAGGACACTCCAATCACACCTATATAGTTTTTAAATGATTTTGATGAATTAAAAATTTTGACCTCGATGAGGGGTGGAAAGTTGGAACTTTTACACCGCTCGGAGTTCCATGACTTCTGTGACCTCGTCCCCCTGAAATTTAAAATAGCATTTTCCAAGTAATTTGTAAATATATTCATTCTGGGTCATTCATTGTGTGTTTAGCTTGCTATTGGGCCAGTGTAGCACTTAGTTTTTTTCATTTTTATGCATTTGTGACCGTTTTTAAACACTTTCATGCACCAATGATGTCTTTGTACTTCGTCATTTTTCACTTCATGGAGACTTCAAAAGTGTTAGAAATTCATTTTGGAGGCACACAGAACAGTGCAAATGCAGTTATATAGCATTCAGGACACTGCAATTACACCTATATAGTTTTTAAAAGATTTTGATGTAATACAATTTTTGACCTCCATGGGGAGGGCCCTTAAGCTGAACTTTTACCCAGCTCGGAGTTCCATGACTTCCATGACCTTGTCCCCCTGAAATTGAAAATCGAATTTTCAAAGTGTTTAGTAAAACTGTTCATTCTGTGTCATTCATTATGTCTTTAGCCTGCTATTGGACCACTGCAGCACTATGTTTTGTTAATTTTAACCCAATGTTGACCTTTTTTGACCACTTTGATGCACCAGTGAAGTTTTTGGACTTAGTCATTTTTCACTTCATGGAGACTTCAAAAGTGTTAGAAATTCATTTTGTAAATACCTAGAACGGTGCAAATGCAGCCATATAGCATTCAGGGCACTACAATTACACCTATATAGTTTTTAAATGATTTTGATGCAATAACATTTTTGACCTCCATGGGGAGGGCACTCAAGCCAAACTTTTACTCCATTCCGAGTTCCACGACCTCGGGTGGAAAAAGTGACTTTGCCCCCTTAAACCCAAAAACTTCAAAAAGTCACCCCTGGAGGCCAGAAATGGGTCTTAGACACTCTTGGTATATCATCTGAGGTATACTATGGTGTTCTTGGGTCCAGAACTAGAAATGTGATGTGACTCTGATATCTAGGGCCTATAATGGAAAAAATGAATTTGACACCAAACACCTCAAAATGTCTGAAATAGTACTCAGACATGTACCTGGAGGCTGGAAATGAGCCCTAGACACTCTTGCTATATCACCTGAGAAATAATATAGGGTCCTGGTGGCCACAGGGACCCAAAAACAGTCAGGTGGGTTGATACTGAAAATTAGCAAAAATCGTCCAAAAATTTTTTTTGACAAGATTTGCTAATTTTCCAAATAGCTCAGAATGGATATCAGAGACACTGTTTGAGTGCGCAAGATATGAATACACTTGTTAGAAAGGTCAGCTCTGATGCTTTCATGTGATATATATAACTTTGATATTATATAAAGTTTTTCTTCCGCTACCAGCCAAGGGAAACAACTGATATCGTACCCGATTTTGAGAACATTGGGCTGGGTGGAAAAAGTCACTTTGCCCCCTTAAACCCAAAAACTTCAAAAAGTCACCCCTGGAGGCCAGAAATGGGTCTTAGACACTCTTGGTATGTCATCTGAGGTATACTATGGTCTTCTTGGGTCCAGAACTAGAAATCTGATGTGACTCTGATATCTAGGAGCTATAATGGAAAAAAATGAATTTGACACCAAACACCTCAAAATGTCACAAATAGGAGTCAGACATGTACCTGGAGGCTGGAAATGAGCCCTAGCCACTCTTGTTATATAATCTGAGATATATTATGGGGTCCTGGTGGCTACAGGGACCTGAATACAGTCATGAGGGTTGATACCGAAAATTAGCAAAAATCGTCCAAAAAAGTTTTTTTGACAAGATTTGCTAATTTTCCAAATAGCTCAGAATGGATATCACAGTCACTTTGTGAGTACCCAGGACCTAAATATACTTGTTAGAAAGCTCAGATCTGATGCTTTCATTTGATCTATCTACCTTTGCTATTATCTGAAGTTTTTTTTTCAGCTTCCAGCCATGGGAAAAACCTGACATTGTACCCGATTTTGAGCACCTGCGGCTGGATGGAAGAAGTGACTTTGCCCCCTTAAACCCCAAAACTTCAAGAAGTCATCCCTGGAGGCCAGAAATGGGTCTTAGACACTCCTGGTATGTCATCTGAGGTATACTAAGGGGTCCTTAGGTCCAGAACTAGAAATTTGATGTGATTTTGAGCTCAATGTGATGTGACTCTGAGCTATATGGCCTATAATGGAAAAAATGAGTTTGACCCCAAACACCTCGAAATGTCACAAATAGGAGTCAGACATGTACCTGGAGGCTGGAAATGAGCGCTAGCCACTCTTGTTATATCATCTGAGATATATTATGGGGTCCTGGTGGCTACAGGGACCCGAAAACAGTCATGAGGGTTGATACCGAAAATTATCAAAAATCGTCAAAAAAAGTTTTTTTGACAAGATTTGCTAATTTTCCAAATAGCTCAGAATGGATATCACAGTCACTTTGTGAGTACCCATGACCTAAATATACTTGTTAGAAAGCTCAGATCTGATGCTTTCATTTGATCTATCTACCTTTGCTATTATCTGAAGTTTTTTTTTCAGCTTCCAGCCAAGGGAAGAACCTGACATCGTACCCGATTTTGAGCAACGTAGCCTGGATGGAAGAAGTGACTATGCCCCCTTAAACCCCAAAACTTCAAAAAGTCATCCCTGGAGGCCAGAAATGGGTCTTAGACACTCCTGGTATGTCATCTGAGGTATACTAAGGGGTCCTTTGGTCCAGAACTAGAAATTTGATGTGACTCTGAGCTCAATGTGATGTGACTCTGAGCTCTATGGCCTATATTGGGAAAAATGAGTTTGATCCCAAACACCTCGAAATGTCACAAATAGGAGTCAGACATGTACCTGGAGGCTGGAAATGAGCCCTAGCCACTCTTGTTATATCATCTGAGATATATTATGGGGTCCAGGTGGCTACAGGGACCTGAAAACAGTCATACAAAGCAATTTGAATCCATACGAGGCAATTTTTAATTTGCGGCCATCTGGTCACCCTTTGAAATGGATAGGATATACTACAGAGGATGTAGTGCACTCTATTTCTTGAAGCATATGATGTACTGACTTAATTTCAATTGCAGTATGTAGCTAAGACATTTACAATTCATAGTGATAACTCTCATGGTTGTGGCTTATAGGGACAAGGTACAAATCAAGTGTAACCTTCAGGTAAGTTTTTATTTTTCACTTTCATGTGTGTTGTAGAACACTTTATAATTTTGGCTATAATTCATAGTCTGTACATTATAGAGACATAATTTAAACAGCACTTTGTTCCTAGTGATGTGCATCTTACCCATGTGAATTATTATGTGTGTGGCGTATTGTAAAGTTGTCAAAATTTGAGGTTGAATGTATGACGTTTTTCAATACCGTCGCATGTACGAAAAAGTATGCCTTACATTTTGTCCCATACTTCTAAAACCATACAATCTGGATCCATAATTGGAATTCCTCCAGCTTTTGCAAAATGTGTCACGTATGTTATGTCATCAGTCAAGATCCATATTAGATAGAGCTTGATTTCCAACTGCAACACATTCTATAACATAGCCTACTACAGTGTGCCATTTTATATGCATGTGGCTCACACACAAGGTGCATACAAAGCAATTTGAATCCATACGAGGCGATTTTTAATTTGCGGCCATCTGGTCACCCATTGAAATGGATAGGATATATTACATAGTATGTGGTGCACTATAAATCTTGAACCATATGAGGTACTGACCTAATTTCAATCACAGTATGTAGCTAAGACATCTACACTTTATAGTGGTAACTCTCATATTTGTGGCTTATAGGGACAAGGTACAAATCAAGTGTAATCTTCAGGAAAAGTTTTTATTTTTCACTTTCATGTGTGTTGAAGAACACTTTATGCTTTTGGCTACAAAATGTGAAGTTGAATGTATGATGTTTTTCAATAACGTCACATGTGTGAAAAAATATGCCTTACGTTGTGGCCCATAATTCTAAAACCATACAATCTGGATCCATAATTCTGAGTGCAGCATACAGTTACCATCATGCCACTGCCCTGTGGTCATTGTCATGCCTGTGCCATGCTTAGAAGTGGTGAGAATCATTCAGTGATTAAACGCATGTTTTATAAAATTTGCCTCCATTTTTTGCAAAATGAGTCACGTATATTGTGTCATCAGTCATGATCCATACTAGATAGAGCTTGATTTCCAACTGCAACACATTCTATAGCATACCCTACTACATTGTGTCATTTTAAATGCATGTGGCTTACACGTAAGGTACATACAACGCAATATGAATCCATACGACGCGATTTTCAATTTGCGGCCATCTGGTCGTCCCATTGAAATGGATAGGATATTATACATAGCAGAATGTGCCCTATAATTCTTGAAGCATATAAGTTAAAGACTTAATTTCAATTGCAGATTCTAGCTAAGATTCGTATGCATTATTGTACCAATTCTTATGCATGTGGCCCACATAGAAAGTGCACGAAATGGAAGTTGAATCCATACGAGGCGATTTTCGATTTCCGGCCATCTGGTCACCCAAATCTCAAAGATTATTGTTAATAATTCAGTGTGTTTTTATGCTATTTAGCTAATAATGCATGAACCTGTTTATTAACATGTGCATAATGAGATACCAAAGAGAAAATAATGAAAATGTATTGGTAAACCGTATTTTGGTAGACTTTAAAAAACCCCATTGAAAAACACATGCATCACCAATGCTGCTTTTTGCTTGTGCCTAAAACGAAAATGTGTTATTAAAAAGTGAATATAACACATAGAGATGTTTTTTCTTTTGTTTATGAAGCCTAATGTGAAGGCAGGTCACACCTATGTTTTACTTTGAAAAAATCTCTTTTCTAAAATTTACGGCGTTACCTTGTTTTTTAATATAGCTAAAAAAACAATTGTTAAAGTCGCTTATAAAAAGTGATCGTAAATGCTATTTTGGTTTTTTTTCAGCTTGAGGTTCAGTTTAATATGAGTCTTAATTTGATGTATCACTTGCCCTAGTAAACAATCCCCAAAGTCTATTTTTTTTCAATTTTCCCAAGCTCAATGTTAAACACATGCATCACCAATGATGCAAAAAGTCAAGTCAGAAATTTCAAACAGCAATAAAAAAGTGAGAAAAACAGATATTTGAAAAATTCCTTTTGTTTATGCGGCCTTATGTCCAAAGCCATCCAACAAGAGCATTTTTTTTTTAATTCGGTCGATTTAAAAAAAATCTGCGAACTATTTTATTTCTATCAAAAAAGTGCCAAAAAGTGACTTTTTGTGCAAAAAAGTGCCCGTACAATATTTTTTCATCTAATAAACTTTTTATGACTCAGAATACACTTAGGCTTCAGGTCAATGTGTTTTCGTTTGGGGGAGGGGCCCAGGGAAAAAAACACCTTTTTTTTTCTTGGATTGGTCAAAGGTCAGGCTACCTAGACTTGAGGCATTGCACCAGTGGAGACAGATTATATTTAGCTTCTGCCACTCCACGCATGCTCAGTTGAGCATGCAGCTGTCCCTAGCATGTAACTGTCAGAATGTGTTTTTATTTCAACTAGCTAACTGTTAGCTGTGCAACCGTGCATTTTCTGTATGACCTTGTATGTGCCTAAGAACAGCAGCTTGCACTTGTACCGCCTGCTTTTGAGACCCTGTGTGGGTATAAAAGGACCCAGCTCCTTCCAGTCAGTCTGCTACCTCATACTATACTGAAGGGTGTTGTGTGAATGTAGTTCCACCTCATGAGGTTTAATAAACTCTGTCTTTTCTATTCCAGTTTCTGTGCCAACTTCTTACTATTGGTCTAAGGACTCTGAGCAGAAAAGGGCGAATCCCTTGCACTAGTAGGCCTGGCTGGGGCTTGCTACTACAAATTGGCGCGTCCAACGTGGGGCTCATCGGCGACTCGGATGCCTGAAAGACTGGTCGATACGAAGGGTTGGAATCTCGCTTTGGACGTGATCACTGCCGGAGGAGACCTGAGTCTTGGCATCCACTGCGTTTTCCCTTTCTTTCTGATCTAACCATCCAGGTGGCGTCGGTCCTCGACTGAGATCTCTTCTGTTGATTCGCCGTGCAGTGACCGTTTGGTCGATTTGTGAACTTGGCAGTATGAACCTGGACACCATTTGATTGGTAAGAGCAGTTTTGCGGCACTTGTTCTAAGATTGATGCCTTGGATTGGTAAGGTAGTTTTAGAAAACACTTACTGTGGCATTTTTGATATGTATTGGCCAAATATTGAGTTAGTCCTATGATTATGAAAATTATATATGTGTTGCAACACATATAGGCAGGTAATGAGGAGATTTTTCTCTGCTCCTAAGAATATTTGAACGGCGCAACGTACGAAGAGTACTTTAAGTGCTACTTTTTTATAATACTGCATATTTTGCACTATTTTCAGCATGCCTGTTTCCAGCACACTTCGTAAGATGTGATGCTTTTGTAGTGGTACCAATTTGAGAATTGATGAAGCACAACCTGCCCTCCCGGAGGGGACGTCTAATAGGGATATGTATATTAAATATGGTATTTCGTCCATAATGTACAGCACATTGCAAGGGCCGAAAAGGGTTGCCTACCTGTGAACGCCGTGATTTTGTTGGAGGGTGTTGGAGTTTCCCTCTTCCTCAGTGCCTTGCTACACCCGCTTCGTGGGTGCCGCTTCGCGGCGTTTGGATTCCCGTAAGGACCCCCGGTTGTGGCATGGAGAAGAACAGCTGCTGCAGGGGTTGAGCGCTGCAGGGACTCACTGACCCAGGAGTCCCTGCGTGGCCTGAGTGACCCGGCCTGCGCCCCCTGCTAGCCCCGCCTCCATCACATGCTCTTATAACTCACTCGTTTCTACCGCGGAGCGGGACGCGCGGGGGAGCGCCCGGGGCTAAGCCCGGGCAAAGGGCGGGCCCTCTGAGGCCCTCAGAGGTCAAGGAGTCCGGTCAAGGAGACCCCCCTAACATTGACTTTGTTAACTGTCATAAGGAACGTCATCATAGCTACAAACTGACTGAGCAGTGTATTTGGGTTCTTTGTTGGGCAGTTATACCCTCTAATTCATCATTTGAGGGAATTTTTGGGCCTTATGAGGACCTATGAACATCGCTCCCTCCCAAGTGAACTTTACTGCATGGCTCTTTGCATCTCCTCATATAAAACTGAATGCTACTAATGCGTGAGCTATACTTACTGTATTGCACTTGTAGAGCCTGATTTTGCACCGGGTTGTTCTTTTATTTTTTGCATTTGTTAACCGCAGTTGTATTACGAGGCATTTATCTGTTTAACTGTTACTACCTCTATTCAGCAGGGGGAGGGATTAAGACTATTATAACGCCTCTGCTGGGAATTGAACTGTATAGTAGAAGTGTGTCGGGTGTTGATCGATCCAATCCCACCCCTTAGCACCTTATTTGCTGCTTCCCTGCATCCTCACCCCGTAGATTTTGTGCACAAGCTAGGCTGTGACAAAATATATACTTCTTATCTAATATTATGACTACCAGAGGTAGTAGAAGTAAAACGGCAGCACCTGGGGCTCCACTGATAGGCCCAATAGATAACTTCATAACTAGTGCCAATGATGCTATAAACCAGGAAATTACACTCTTGGAGCGCAGGGTTTTACAAGACCTAGCCCTAGCAAAACGCTCATCCCTTGGACTTATTGCATTAGATAGAACTCCAGGTCAGGCTAGAAACATCAATACTGGTCCTATAATTGATGTCCACGCCGAAATTCACAGCATACCGAATGAGGTCAACTTATCAGCATCTAATCCCTTGATAGATTCGGATCTAGAGTCTAGCATGGAACTAGAAAGGACCCCAGAACTGCTCATCAAGCACACACCAGATGAGGTAGTCGAAGCTAGCACAAGGCAATTAAGGGGTAGGCGGGAGGGTGCTATACGGAAACATAAAACACACACAAGACAGTTGAGCAAGCCTAAGGTAATAAAGCATAGCATGCCTAAGCGAAAGCATAGGAAGGATACCAATCCAAACCCAAATGTAGATGAGACAAATGCACCTATAGACATAGAAAGTGAGGAGTCACATTGGATCCCGACGGCTAAAGGGGATAATCTTGCAGCTTATGACCAACTTCTGGAAAGAATGGGCGAACTACTTAGCATCTATTTGTCCCCGATAGAATCTAGACTTACCCGAATTGAAAAACTAGCTGAATTGAGTTCTCCCATTACAAATATCGCCAGTTAGGGTTCTGCTGTAACTGTGGGACTCATACCGAGCTATTCTAAATCTACATGCACTAAAGCTAAGAATCCCACTGTCACAATCTTAACTACAAAGCCCAAAACCCCACAAGTGCCTGGCAAAGGAATAGCTGCCAATCAACCATTAACAAAAACCACTGCAATTCATAACACGATTAAGGACGCCACACATGAAGGCAAGGTGCAAAATGTTGATAAAAGCAAGGAGACCCAAATTAGACCAACTAATAATAATAACGCTCAGAACGCGTTAGGGGCCCAGCCCGATCGAAATATGGCAATTAATGGGAGACAGATACCTCCCCGCATCAGCTTACCGCCTGAATGCGGGGCGTATGTGCTGGTCCTAGTTAATGTAACAAAACTAAGGAAGGATCAAGAGGAACATTCTACATCCCTTAAGAACAGGACCTTCCACTGGTTAATTGCAAATTGCAACTTTCCAATGGCAGGAGCAAGGGAGATTATTCACACCCAAAGAGTAGGATGGGTAGGCCCACTGAGGAAAAGGTTTGAGGGGGACTGCATAATAATACATTTTAAGTCCCCACAATGGGCCCAAAAAACTTTGGCTAGTGCCCCACCTCCCTCACCTCGGGAATTCAATACTACTTTGCTCTCATTGGGCTATTTTTATAGACATCTGATTTCCCCCAATGCTAATATGGTGAATAACTCTGTTGTGTGTTATCAGGACCCAAATTTGGGTACAGGGATTAAGTTTCCATTCTTTCACCAGGATCAAGGGCTTACTTACCCGAAGGGACCTGCACAGTACCATCAGGTATCATCCTTAGCAAATCCATTGCATTACCCAGACCCCCCCATAATGAAACAGTACGACCATATGGAGAGGTCACACCCAATGATTAACCCAAATCGGTATTTGCCTCAGAATGAGGTAAGCTCTATATACAACATTCCGACCTATAATCGGTTTGAATATGCCTTCTCAAGTCTAGACGAGCAGGATTGACTGGGCAACAGGGAAGACAACATCAATGGATGTGAAGATATAAGTAATGATAACGCGGAATATCCAGTACCAGTAGAAGCAAGTATTACTCAGGGAACATTAGCTGATGACAGGGAAGGTAATAGTGTTCGCTCAGCTTCAATCAATATTACTGAGGAATATCTACCATCATTACAAGTCAATGCTACACAGGGAACAGTAATGCTTGATTGTACTGTCACACTTATGGCCATACATGACCATATAATCCCCACATCATCTAAAACTAATACGAATGTAGTGATGAGTACAAGGAACAAGCTAACCAGTCACTCCACCCGCTGTGACTTGTCAATCCTTAGTTGGAATGTGGCAGGGTTAGAGTCAAGGCTCTCAGACCCCCAATGGGCAAAGACTTTGGATGGTATAGACATTTTAATGTTTCAAGAGACCTGGGCTGTTGGGAATTCTCATATAGAGGGTTACCATTGTTTTAGTGTGACCGCACTGAAACCAAATTCTGGCCGCCCTGTCGGAGGTCTATTCATCGGGGTTAAGATACTGGCTGGTGGTACCATCAGAGACCTATCCAGAGGGAACCCGAATATACAAATTCTCGAATTCAAGCGAAAGACCCGGATTTATTTAATCAATTTTTATAATAATGATTCTTACTGTGTACCTAATAAGAACTTTGAGGCACTTTCCAAAACTTTACATAATCTGGAAACCAGTCTACAGGCTGACGATGGGACAGGGATCTTAGTTGGGGGTGACTTCAACGCAAAAATATTAAAGAATCAAGGGATCAAGGTTAGGAACTGCTTAGACCAAGCCGAACGAAGGGGTATTGAACTCGTTAATATACTAACCGAGTTCAATCTTGGCGATGCCATGGAAACTAGTCTCATCCCTAGTGCTCCCCATGCCCCTACGTTTAGAGGCAGGGACTGCAGTCCCACCATTGATTTTATCTTTATGTCCCCACATCTAATAGATTGTGTTATAAAGTCCACAGTGATGGAGACATCGTTTGGAGATCACAACCCACTTGTAGTAACTCTGCACTTAGCCCCCACCCCCGTTTATACCAATTTAAAAGGTGCAAGGGACATCACACCTTCAGTTGATGGCTTGCGATTAAAATGGAGGGGGGTGGATGGTGGGGCAATTTTGGAAAGTGTAAAAATGAAACACCCACATCTAATTAATTCCTGTTTGTCCATGGATGGGAACTACCACAGAATAATTGCTGATTTTGGTGAATTGTGTCTTATTATAAAAACTCTTTTGTCAGTACCATTACCAAAGGAAGGGAGAGAACCAAGGTGGTTTGATTCCGCCTGTTTTACTGGCAAATAGGGAATTACGCAGGGCACTAACCACCAAACCCAGGTGTATAATGGCGGTTCAGACAGCCAGGAAATTCTACAAATCTGAAATAGCTAGAAGAAAGTCCGCACTACTGACTGAGCAGCGGGAGTCGCTGGTCGCCAGTGCCAATCTGGGGGGCAGCGGCCCCTTCTGGTCTGCGGTCAGGAAAACGCGGGAAATGGGGAAACAGTTAACACCAATTAGTTGTAACATAACTAGCAGCGTTTGGGAGGCTCACTTCTCTAAAATTTCTGCCGCACCAACCAAGGACTTGGTGACCTTTACTCCAGGACAGACGTGCGGTCTTCAGATTGATCTCCACGAGGTGAAAATAGCCATAAAAGAGAGCCTTGGAAACAAGGCACCAGGCCCCGATGGATTGCCCATCGATATTATTAAGCATAACCCGGATCTATGGGCACCAATCCTTCTTAACGTCTTCAACAGCTTGCCAACAGTGCCTATGCCCATTACCTGGGCAACCAGCACTATTGTCCCAATTTTTAAAAAGGGTGATAGGTCGGACCCAGTTAATTATCGTCCGATCTCCCTTGCTAATAGATGAATCTCCTGAGGCACAGCCGGGAGCAGGGACTAGATTGCTTTTAAAACTTACTTGTGTGATATTCTGTGTTTTTAATAGCGTAATTTGCACTATCACCTCTGCACAGCGGATAGAACGCTGATGCGGGCGGGTACTTAGCTGTGAACCGACGCTATTGGCCGGATTCCAGAGGCACGCCCACCAACTATAGCCACGCCCCCTTTGTGATAAAACGCGCGCTGACTACAAGCGCAGCGTCTAATAGCTGAATCTCCTGAGGCACAGCAGGGAGCAGGGACTAGATTGCTTTTAAAACTTACTTGTGTGATATTCTGTGTTTTTAATAGCGTAATTTGCACTATCTCCTCTGCACATCGGATAGAACGCTGATGCGGGCGGGTACTTGGCTGTGAACCGACGCTATTGGCCGAATTTCAGAGGCACGCCCACCAACTATAGCCACGCCCCCTTTGTGATAAAACGCGCGCTGACTACAAGCGCAGCGTCTAATAGCTGAATCTCCTGAGGCACAGCCGGGAGCAGGGACTAGATTGCTTTTAAAACTTACTTGTGTGATATTCTGTGTTTTTAATAGCATAATATGCACTATCTCCTCTGCACAGCGAATAGAATGCTGATGCGGGCGGGTACTTGGCTGTGAACCGACGCTATTGGCCGGATTCCAGAGGCACGCCCACCAACTATAGCCACGCCCCCTTTGTGATAAAACGCGCGCTGACTACAAGCGCAGCGTCTAATAGCTGAATCTCCTGAGGCACAGCCGGGAGCAGGGACTAGATTGCTTTTAAAACTTACTTGTGTGATATTCTGTGTTTTTAATAGCGTAATTTGCACTATCTCCTCTGCACAGCGGATAGAACGCTGATGCGGGCGGGTATTTGGCTGTGAACCGACGCTATTGGCCGGATTCCAGAGGCACGCCCACCAACTATAGCCACGCCCCCTTTGTGATAAAACAAGAATCCATGTCCTTACTGCCGAGGGTGTCTGCCAATTATTAATCCCCTCCCTCCTAAACCTCTATTAAAACCCAATCTGATCTCTGCTAACAGACATATCCCGTTAACTCATGCTGGATCTAAGCATACCATTAAGGGAAAATTAATTAGTGGATTACTAAATGTCAGATCCCTCCCGAAACACGCCACTGAAATACAGTTACTGATTGAGTCCAACAACTTAGACATTTTATTTCTAACCGAGACATGGATGGCCGCGGGAATGGAACCAGAGCTAGGGCCAGCATGTCCAGCAGGATATAAGATTATTCATAAACCTAGGAACATAGGACGAGGAGGAGGAATAGGAATCATTTTCAAGGAGGAGCTAAACATTGCAACCTTGGATGTTGATACAATCTCGTGTGCTGAAATCCTTGGGGTTTCGATTAAACATGATTCTGTCCATTGCCTCACGGGCCTAATCTGCTACAGGACGCCGGGCATATCAATGCTACTCAACAGCAGGAATTGATTGCTGTTATTAATAATATTTCAATTTCTCATAGCAGACTGTTGGTACTGGGAGATTTTAACTTATGGGACAATGACCAACTACATACGGCCTTCTATAACATTACTCAATCTTGTAATAATTTGGGGCTGAAACAATGGATAACTACCCCTACGCATAAACAAGGAAATATACTGGACTTAATATTTGCTGCGGAGGATTTAATTACTATGGGTACAATTCTCCCAGTAGATTGGTCAGACCACCACCTCCTTCTATTTAACATCCACACCCTGATTAACACAGGACCTACAAACGTGCAGACTAAGACCTTCATTGGTCGTGATTGGAGGGGCCTGTTAAAAAGGAAAGAGGAAGGAAAGTTTGACTTTCGTCAAGTTTGGATCTCGCTCAACCCTGAGAGTGATGTCACTACAAATTATCTTTCATTTTGTAAAGAGATAACTAGGAAACTTGATGATACTATACCTCTGAAAACAATCAGGAAAAGAGGAAAACCCTCCGCGCCTTGGTATACGGATAAACTAAAAGAACTGAAAAGCGCCTGTAAAAAGGCGGAGAAACTCTGGAGGAAAAATTATTCGGAACAGGAGAAATTGACATGGAGGCTTACAATTGTACAATATAAGAAAGAAATCACTATAGCCAAAGCAAGCCACTTCGCAGACCTAATACTTAATAGTACCAATAAATCTCGTGACACCTTCAGGATAATCAGAGAGCTATGTGACGGTTTAGCATTATTCTTTCAAGAGAAAATCTGTAAAATTGTTGAGGGAATGAAATGTGTTTCTATTCCGCCGGTGCAGGATAATAGCAATCCAGAGAATAGGGAGAAGAATGTGGAAAATGTAAGATGTCCCGCTCCAAAGGCCACATTGGAAAATTTTGAGATCCCTACAGAGCAAGAATTCTTAAGAATAGCCCTTAACACGTCATCAGGGTCCCCTTTGGACCCTCTACCTCACAAAATGATAAAGGAGTTCGGGGATGAAATCCTCCCAGTGTTGCATCAGCTGTGCAACCAATCTCTCCACACAGGCACCGTACCAAAAGACTGGAAACTGGCGGTTGTTACCCCACTATTAAAAAAACCAAATCTGTACCCAAATTGCCAAAAGAACTACCGACCTATTTCGCTCCTGCCATACCCTATTAAGATCATAGAACGGTGGGTCACCAGATCTTTAGCCCTCTTCCTTGAAACTAACAACATCCTGGAAGAGGAGCAATTTGGATTCAGACCAGCTCACGGAACTGAGACTGCTTTGCTGACAGTTCTGGACGACTTACGAATGAGGGTGTACAGGGGAGAATCAGCAATATTAATCTTGCTGGACCTGTCCGCCGCATTCGATACGGTGAGTCATGACATCCTGCTGACAAGGCTGAGGAACATCGGAGTCGGGGGAGCTGTGCTTGATTGGTTTCGATCATACCTGATGGACAGATGGCAGGCAGTAGCTATCCCTCCATATCAGTCAGAGATTGTTAAAGTTCCACATGGGGTCCCACAGGGGTCTGCAATTAGTCCTATACTCTTCAACATATATATGCAACCCCTGATGAGCATCATCAAGGCTCACGGCATTAGCGTGATCAACTATGCGGATGACACGCAGCTGATGATCTCTCTTGATGGTGCTCATGCAGACTCGCTTGAGACCTTCCACACCTGCTTGTTGGAAATGACACTCTGGCTGAATCAGAATTCACTACAATTCAACAGTGACAAGACTGAAATAATGCACTGTACGGTAGGAAGAATCCCCAAAAGTCTACCCACAGATTTCTGGCCTCCGGCGCTAGGGGACTCACTAATCCCAGTGAAATCAGTAAGAAACCTTGGAGTCACTTTTAATAACAGTCTGAGCTTAGAGACCAATGTCAACAAGCAGGCTAGTAGCTGCTTTGCTCTAATGCGAGGACTGCGAAAGCTGCTACCCCTTCTACCTTCACAGGTTAGAGCCACCATAGTTAGGAGCACCATTCTCAGCCGCCTGGACTACTGTAATGCCTTATTACTGGAATCCCCTGCCTACCTGATTTCCAGACTTCAGAGTATCCAGGCGGCTGCAGCAAAACTGGCACTTTCTCGAGAGCGAAGATCCTCTACCACCCTTGCCCTGGCTGACCTTCACTGGTTACCTACACACCAGAGGATCCGCTTTAAATCCCTATGTATTGTCTTTAGGGCAGTACATGGGCTAGGCCCCCGACCACTTCAAAACAAATTTAATTGGTATGAGCCTACCCGGTCTCTTCAATCCCCTTCTTCAAATTTCATAAGTATACCCAGGATCAAGAAAACCACCTTTGGTGGCAGAGCCTTTAGCATAGCTGCAGCTCATCTGTGGAACAGTTTACCTATTGACATCAGAAAAACAAATGAACTGATGGCCTTTCGTAAAAAGGTGAAAACATGGCTCTTCCCAAAAATGTAACCTACCAGTATTTAACGCTATTATTCCTCCTCTGATGCACAGTGTTTTTCAGCCATATGTACACAGCGCCAGGATGCCCGTAGGGTTGCAGAGCGCTTTACAAATACCATAAATAAAAATAAATAAATAAATTCTGGATAACACTTTAAAAATTCTGGCGCGAATTATTTATAATAGGGTGCTAGAATGTACTGATGACATAGACCTATTGGACCCGTGTCAGATGGGATTTAGGAGCAGGGTAGGGACGGTGGAGCAATGTCTGAATCTAAAATTGATAATCGATAAGTACAGCGTTGCTCGATTGTCTCCTATTTACCTTGCATTTATGGATCTTTCATCCGCCTTTGATCTAGTGAATAGATCCAAACTCTGGGCTATCCTTTTGAATTCTGGACTAGACGAGGTGCTTGTTAATTTCCTGGCCTATCTTCACACGGATCTTAAAGCACAGGTCAGGATTGGGATGGGTGGAGAAGTCTCTGGAGCTATTAACATCGGCAGGGGGGTGAGACAGGGGTGCGTTTTAGCACCCCTGTTGTTCATCATTTACATCAATGGCCTTGCAAGAAGCCTGAAAGAAGTGACTAGTGATGTACCAACAATTCTGGGGCAACCATTACCAGTGTTATTATATGCTGACGAAGCGGTGCTTATGGGCCGCACGCCAAATGCCCTCCGCCTACTTGTCCATAGCTTTGTTCAATACATGGAGGGATTAGATTTGCGCGTAAATTTAAAAAAATCTTTTATCATGTCTGGTGGCCCTGGGAAACGGAAGCTCAATACAATACACATAGGGACAGATAAACTTGAATCTGTGCCTACATTTCCATATTTAGGTTTGGTTTTCACTGCGAACGGCTCATGGGGTGGGCACTTGGCCCATGCCATGGGCAAGTTCTGGAAAGCCACCAATTCAGTCTTTAGCTTGCCTTGCCCAAAGAAAATAGGTGCCACTAGAGCTATTTTAAAAATGTTTAGATTACAGTGCCTACCGGTAGCCACATATGGAGCAGAGGTCTGGGGGTTGGGAAGAAGCCCAAGTATCCAGCGAGAAGAAAGCCGATTTTGCAGGAAAATATTGGGCGCCCCAATCTCATCTTCTGAATTTATCTGCCATGATGAATTAAACCTCCCCTTTGTATGTGATTTTATCAGATCTAGACCAGCTCTATTCTGGGTCAGGATTTGGAGGAATAACTCAGCCACTCTTACACAAAATATTATAAAGGATTGTTTAAAATGTGACCATGGCATGGCGATTCCATGGCTTTCTGGAGTGTCGAAAACATTGAGCGCCATGGACAGAGGCAGCCTCTTTTCCGACCCTACTAGGATCGAGCCAAGGGATAAAATCGAGGTTAAACATGCACTGTACGCACTTTATAATTCTGAACAAATGGGAAGAGAATAATCAAAATCAACTGTTGTAAAATACATGGGGAACGATCTATGTAGGCAACCACTCCCGCACTATCTTACCCTACCTATGACCAACTGGGAGAGATCACTTTTGTTTCGCCTAAGAGCGGGTTCTGTGAAATATCTGTTGGCCTTCCCTCTGGGCTACCAACATAGCACAGATTATAACCCATGTCCTTGTGATGGTGTTAGCACACAAGATGATTTGCACTTCCTATTCTTCTGTAAATTTTATTTAAAATATATCAACTGGCTTTTAACCCCATATTTTAGGAAACATAGACCCCCTCTCGTTGGGGGAGTCTTACCTATTGATGGTTTCCCTGGATTCAGATGAATTAATTCTACGCACTAGCACTTTTTAGGTCTCGTGACCTATCAATGCGCGCAAGCGCATTGAGGGAGCGAGAATTCAAGTGCTGAAAACAATCGTGAAACCAAGGGTTTCGTTCGTGCGGTTTTCTTTAAGTTCACGTGAATCACGTGAGCAAACAAGCACACGCATTCACGCCGCACAGCACATCAAAGGGCTTCGCCCAGCGTGCGCTCTGCGGCTTCTCCTCCCCTAACACGCTGGCATTCACGGCCGCACAGCACATCAAAGGGCTTCGCCCAGCGTGCGCTCTGCGGCTTCTCCTCCCCTAACACGCTATCTCAGCTCTCCTGCCCCCATCCGGCTTCCCTCCGGCCACTCTGCATTCTACGAGACCTACTGGCAAGGCCAGTGCTTGTTTGAGACTGACAACACGAGTACGCAAAATGATGGAAAACCCTTAAAATTAGTTTCAAAAACTCCCCCAAACGAAAACACATTGACCTGAAGCCTAAGTGTATTCTGAGTCATAAAAAGTTTATTAGATGAAAAAATATTGTACGGGCACTTTTTTGCACAAAAAGTCACTTTTTGGCACTTTTTTGAGAGAAATAAAATAGTTCGCAGATTTTTTTTAAATCGACCGAATAAAAAAAAAAATGCTCTTGTTGGATGGCTTTGGACATAAGGCCGCATAAACAAAAGGAATTTTTCAAATATCTGTTTTTCTCACTTTTTTATTGCTGTTTGAAATTTCTGACTTGACTTTTTGCATCATTGGTGATGCATGTGTTTAACATTGAGCTTGGGAAAATTGAAAAAAATAGACTTTGGGGATTGTTTACTAGGGCAAGTGATACATCAAATTAAGACTCATATTAAACTGAACCTCAAGCTGAAAAAAAAAACAAAATAGCATTTACGATCACTTTTTATAAGCGATTTTAACAATTGTTTTTTTAGCTATATTAAAAAACAAGGTAACGCCGTAAATTTTAGAAAAGAGATTTTTTCAAAGTAAAACATAGGTGTGACCTGCCTTCACATTAGGCTTCATAAACAAAAGAAAAAACATCTCTATGTGTTATATTCACTTTTTAATAACACATTTTCGTTTTAGGCACAAGCAAAAAGCAGCATTGGTGATGCATGTGTTTTTCAATGGGGTTTTTTAAAGTCTACCAAAATACGGTTTACCAATACATTTTCATTATTTTCTCTTTGGTATCTCATTATGCACATGTTAATAAACAGGTTCATGCATTATTAGCTAAATAGCATAAAAACACACTGAATTATTAACAATAATCTTTGAGATTTGGGTGACCAGATGGCCGGAAATCGAAAATCGCCTCGTATGGATTCAACTTCCATTTCGTGCACTTTCTATGTGGGCCACATGCATAAGAATTGGTACAATAATGCATACGAATCTTAGCTAGAATCTGCAATTGAAATTAAGTCTTTAACTTATATGCTTCAAAAATTATAGGGCACATTCTGCTATGTATAATATCCTATCCATTTCAATGGGACGACCAGATGGCCGCAAATTGAAAATCGCGTCGTATGGATTCATATTGCGTTGTATGTACCTTACGTGTAAGCCACATGCATTTAAAATGACACAATGTAGTAGGGTATGCTATAGAATGTGTTGCAGTTGGAAATCAAGCTCTATCTAGTATGGATCATGACTGATGACACAATATACGTGACTCATTTTGCAAAAAATGGAGGCAAATTTTATAAAACATGCGTTTAATCACTGAATGATTCTCACCACTTCTAAGCATGGCACAGGCATGACAATGACCACAGGGCAGTGGCATGATGGTAACTGTATGCTGCACTCAGAATTATGGATCCAGATTGTATGGTTTTAGAATTTTGGGCCACAACGTAAGGCATATTTTTTCACACATGTGACGTTATTGAAAAACATCATACATTCAACTTCACATTTTGTAGCCAAAAGCATAAAGTGTTCTTCAACACACATGAAAGTGAAAAATAAAAACTTTTCCTGAAGATTACACTTGATTTGTACCTTGTCCCTATAAGCCACAAATATGAGAGTTACCACTATAAAGTGTAGATGTCTTAGCTACATACTGTGATTGAAATTAGGTCAGTACCTCATATGGTTCAAGATTTATAGTGCACCACATACTATGTAATATATCCTATCCATTTCAATGGGTGACCAGATGGCCGCAAATTAAAAATCGCCTCGTATGGATTCAAATTGCTTTGTATGCACCTTGTGTGTGAGCCACATGCATATAAAATGGCACACTGTAGTAGGCTATGTTATAGAATGTGTTGCAGTTGGAAATCAAGCTCTATCTAATATGGATCTTGACTGATGACATAACATACGTGACACATTTTGCAAAAGCTGGAGGATTTTTTTAAAAAATATGTGTTTAATCGCTGAAAGATTCACACCACTTTGAAGCTTTCCACATGCATGAAAATGAACACAGGACAGTGGCATCATGTTAGCTTAATGCTGCACTTCCAATTATGGATCCAGATTGTATGGTTTTAGAAGTATGGGACAAAATGTAAGGCATACTTTTTCGTACATGCGACGGTATTGAAAAACGTCATACATTCAACCTCAAATTTTGACAACTTTACAATACGCCACACACATAATAATTCACATGGGTAAGATGCACATCACTAGGAACAAAGTGCTGTTTAAATTATGTCTCTATAATGTACAGACTATGAATTATAGCCAAAATTATAAAGTGTTCTACAACACACATGAAAGTGAAAAATAAAAACTTACCTGAAGGTTACACTTGATTTGTACCTTGTCCCTATAAGCCACAACCATGAGAGTTACCACTATGAATTGTAAATGTCTTAGCTACATACTGCAATTGAAATTAAGTCAGTACATCATATGCTTCAAGAAATAGAGTGCACTACATCCTCTGTAGTATATCCTATCCATTTCAAAGGGTGACCAGATGGCCGCAAATTAAAAATTGCCTCGTATGGATTCAAATTGCTTTGTATGACTGTTTTCAGGTCCCTGTAGCCACCAGGACCCCATAATATATCTCAGATGATATAACAAGAGTGGCTAGGGCTCATTTCCAGCCTCCAGGTACATGTCTGACTCCTATTTGTGACATTTCGAGGTGTTTGGGATCAAACTCATTTTTCCCAATATAGGCCATAGAGCTCAGAGTCACATCACATTGAGCTCAGAGTCACATCAAATTTCTAGTTCTGGACCTAAGGACCCCTTAGTATACCTCAGATGACATACCAGGAGTGTCTAAGACCCATTTCTGGCCTCCAGGGATGACTTTTTGAAGTTTTGGGGTTTAAGGGGGCATAGTCACTTCTTCCATCCAGGCTACGTTGCTCAAAATCGGGTACGATGTCAGGTTCTTCCCTTGGCTGGAAGCTGAAAAAAAAACTTCAGATAATAGCAAAGGTAGATAGATCAAATGAAAGCATCAGATCTGAGCTTTCTAACAAGTATATTTAGGTCATGGGTACTCACAAAGTGACTGTGATATCCATTCTGAGCTATTTGGAAAATTAGCAAATCTTGTCAAAAAAACTTTTTTTGACGATTTTTGCTAATTTTCGGTATCAACCCTCATGACTGTTTTCGGGTCCCTGTAGCCACCAGGACCCCATAATATATCTCAGATGATATAACAAGAGTGGCTAGGGCTCATTTCCAGCCTCCAGGTACATGTCTGACTCCTATTTGTGACATTTCGAGGTGTTTGGGGTCAAACTCATTTTTTCCATTATAGGCCATATAGCTCAGAGTCACATCACATTGAGCTCAGAGTCACATCAAATTTCTAGTTCTGGACCTAAGGACCCCTTAGTATACCTCAGATGACATACCAGGAGTGTCTAAGACCCATTTCTGGCCTCCAGGGATGACTTTTTGAAGTTTTGGGGTTTAAGGGGGCAAAGTCACTTCTTCCATCCAGCCGCAGGTGCTCAAAATCGGGTACAATGTCAGGTTTTTCCCATGGCTGGAAGCTGAAAAAAAAACTTCAGATAATAGCAAAGGTAGATAGATCAAATGATAGCATCAGATCTGAGCTTTCTAACAAGTATATTTAGGTCCTGGGTACTCACAAAGTGACTGTGATATCCATTCTGAGCTATTTGGAAAATTAGCAAATCTTGTCAAAAAAACTTTTTTTGACGATTTTTGCTAATTTTCGGTATCAACCCTCATGACTGTTTTCAGGTCCCTGTAGCCACCAGGACCCCATAATATATCTCAGATTATATACCAAGAGTGGCTAGGGCTCATTTCCAGCCTCCAGGTACATGTCTGACTCCTATTTGTGACATTTTGAGGTGTTTGGTGTCAAATTCATTTTTTTCCATTATAGCTCCTAGATATCAGAGTCACATCAGATTTCGAGTTCTGGACCCAAGAAGACCATAGTATACCTCAGATGACATACCAAGAGTGTCTAAGACCCATTTCTGGGCTCCAGGGGTGACTTTTTGAAGTTTTTGGGTTTAAGGGGGCAAAGTGACTTTTTCCACCCAGCCCAATGTTCTCAAAATCGGGTACGATATCAGGTGTTTCCCTTGGCTGGTAGCGGAAAAAAAACTTTATATAATATCAAAGTTATATATATCACATGAAAGCATCAGAGCTGACCTTTCTAACAAGTGTATTCATATCTTGCGCACTCAAACAGTGTTTCTGATATCCATTCTGAGCTATTTGGAAAATTAGCAAATCTTGTCAAAAAAAATTTTTGGACGATTTTTGCTAATTTTCAGTATCAACCCACCTGACTGTTTTTGGGTCCCTGTGGCCACCAGGACCCTATATTATTTCTCAGGTGATATAGCAAGAGTGTCTAGGGCTCATTTCCAGCCTCCAGGTACATGTCTGAGTACTATTTCAGACATTTTGAGGTGTTTGGTGTCAAATTCATTTTTTCCATTATAGGCCCTAGATATCAGAGTCACATCACATTTCTAGTTCTGGACCCAAGAACACCATAGTATACCTCAGATGACATACCAAGAGTGTCTAAGACCCATTTCTGGCCTCCAGGGGTGACTCTTTGAAGTTTTTGGGTTTAAGGGGGCAAAGTCACTTTTTCCACCCGAGGTCGTGGAACTCGGAATGGGGTAAAAGTTTGGCTTGAGTGCCCTCCCCATGGAGGTCAAAAATGTTATTGCATCAAAATCATTTAAAAACTATATAGGTGTAATTGTAGTGCCCTGAATGCTATATGGCTGCATTTGCACCGTTCTAGGTATTTACAAAATGAATTTCTAACACTTTTGAAGTCTCCATGAAGTGAAAAATGACTAAGTCCAAAAACTTCACTGGTGCATCAAAGTGGTCAAAAAAGGTCAACATTGGGTTAAAATTAACAAAACATAGTGCTGCAGTGGTCCAATAGCAGGCTAAAGACATAATGAATGACACAGAATGAACAGTTTTACTAAACACTTTGAAAATTCGATTTTCAATTTCAGGGGGACAAGGTCATGGAAGTCATGGAACTCCGAGCTGGGTAAAAGTTCAGCTTAAGGGCCCTCCCCATGGAGGTCAAAAATTGTATTACATCAAAATCTTTTAAAAACTATATAGGTGTAATTGCAGTGTCCTGAATGCTATGTAACTGCATTTGCACTGTTCTGTGTGCCTCCAAAATGAATTTCTAACACTTTTGAAGTCTCCATGAAGTGAAAAATGACGAAGTACAAAGACATCATTGGTGCATGAAAGTGTTTAAAAACGGTCACAAATGCATAAAAATGAAAAAAACGAAGTGCTACACTGGCCCAATAGCAAGCTAAACACACAATGAATGACCCAGAATGAATATATTTACAAATTACTTGGAAAATGCTATTTTAAATTTCAGGGGGACGAGGTCACAGAAGTCATGGAACTCCGAGCGGGGTAAAAGTTCAAACTTTCCACCCCTCATCGAGGTCAAAATTTTTAATTCATCAAAATCATTTAAAAACTATATAGGTGTGATTGGAGTGTCCTGGTTGCTATATAGGTGCATTTGCACTGTCCTGTGTGCCTCCAAAGTGACTTTCTAACACTTTTGAAGTCTCCATGAAGCAAAAAGTGACTAAGTCCAAAGACCATTTGGAGCATCAAAGTGTTCAAAAACGGTCAAAAATGCATAAAAACGAAAAAAAACAAGTGCTACAGTGGCTCAATAGCATGCTAAACACACAATGAATGACACAGAATGAATAGTTGTACACATTACTTTGAAAATGCAATTTTAAATTTCAGGGGGACAAGGTCACGAAAGTCATGGAACTCCGAGCGGGGTAAAAGTTCAACCTTTGGAGGTCAAAATTTTAATACATCAAAATCATTTAAAAACTATATAGGTGTGATGGCAGTGTCTTGGATACATCCCACATGAATTTTAAACACATTAGGAGCATCTCTGATCAAAATAACCATAAAAATCCCAAAGCTGCATCAGTGCTTCAAAGTGCTCCAAAACGGTCAAAAATGGACGAAAATGAAAAATATTCTCCATATCTGAGTTTTTATAACATTCCTTAGATAATGTATATCTTGAATTAGTTTTAAATCCTTTTATTAAAAAGTTTCTTTTCTATGCTGCACTGGTGCAACGCCTCAAGTCTGAGAAGCTGCACCAGTGCAGCCGAAGCAGCACTGGTGCAGCCGAAGCAGCACTGGTGCAACAAGAGTCAAGTATATTTAGGTCATGGGTACTCACAAAGTGACTGTGATATCCATTCTGAGCTATTTGGAAAATTAGCAAATCTTGTCAAAAAAACTCTTTTTTGACGATTTTTGCTAATTTTCGGTATCAACCCTCATGACTGTTTTCGGGTCGCTGTAGCCACCAGGACCCCATAATATATCTCAGATGATATAACAAGAGTGGCTAGGGCTCATTTCCAGCCTCCAGGTACATGTCTGACTCCTATTTGTGACATTTCGAGGTGTTTGGGGTCAAACTCATTTTTTTCCATTATAGGCCATATAGCTCAGAGTCACATCACATTGAGCTCAGAGTCACATCAAATTTCTAGTTCTGGACCTAAGGACCCCTTAGTATACCTCAGATGACATACCAGGAGTGTCTAAGACCCATTTCTGGCCTCCAGGGATGACTTTTTGAAGTTTTGGGGTTTAAGGGGGCAAAGTCACTTCTTCCATCCAGCCGCAGGTGCTCAAAATCGTGTACAATGTCAGGTTTTTCCCATGGCTGGAAGCTGAAAAAAAAACTTCAGATAATAGCAAAGGTAGATAGATCAAATGAAAGCATCAGATCTGAGCTTTCTAACAAGTATATTTAGGTCCTGGGTACTCACAAAGTGACTGTGATATCCATTCTGAGCTATTTGGAAAATTAGCAAATCTTGTCAAAAAAACTTTTTTTGACGATTTTTGCTAATTTTCGGTATCAACCCTCATGACTGTTTTCAGGTCCCTGTAGCCACCAGGACCCCATAATATATCTCAGATTATATAACAAGAGTGGCTAGGGCTCATTTCCAGCCTCCAGGTACATGTCTGACTCCTATTTGTGACATTTTGAGGTGTTTGGTGTCAAATTCATTTTTTTCCATTATAGCTCCTAGATATCAGAGTCACATCAGATTTCTAGTTCTGGACCCAAGAAGACCATAGTATACCTCAGATGACATACCAAGAGTGTCTAAGACCCATTTCTGGCCTCCAGGGGTGACTTTTTGAAGTTTTTGGGTTTAAGGGGGCAAAGTGACTTTTTCCACCCAGCCCAATGTTCTCAAAATCGGGTACGATATCAGGTGTTTCCCTTGGCTGGTAGCGGAAAAAAAACTTTATATAATATCAAAGTTATATATATCACATGAAAGCATCAGAGCTGACCTTTCTAACAATTGTATTCATATCTTGCGCACTCAAACAGTGTCTCTGATATCCATTCTGAGCTATTTGGAAAATTAGCAAATCTTGTCAAAAAAAATTTTTGGACGATTTTTGCTAATTTTCAGTATCAACCCACCTGACTGTTTTTGGGTCCCTGTGGCCACCAGGACCCTATATTATTTCTCAGGTGATATAGCAAGAGTGTCTAGGGTTCATTTCCGGCCTCCAGGTACATGTCTGAGTACTATTTCAGACATTTTGAGGTGTTTGGTGTCAAATTCATTTTTTCCATTATAGGCCCTAGATATCAGAGTCACATCACATTTCTAGTTCTGGACCCAAGAACACCATAGTATACCTCAGATGACATACCAAGAGTGTCTAAGACCCATTTCTGGCCTCCAGGGGTGACTTTTTGAAGTTTTTGGGTTTAAGGGGGCAAAGTCACTTTTTCCACCCGAGGTCGTGGAACTCGGAGCTGGGTGAAAGTTTAGCTTGAGTGCCCTCCCCATGGAGGTCAAAAATGTTATTGCATCAAAATCATTTAAAAACTATATAGGTGTAATTGTAGTGCCCTGAATGCTATATGGCTGCATTTGCACCGTTCTAGGTATTTACAAAATGAATTTCTAACACTTTTGAAGTCTCCATGAAGTGAAAAATGACTAAGTCCAAAAACTTCACTGGTGCATCAAAGTGGTCAAAAAAGGTCAACATTGGGTTAAAATTAACAAAACATAGTGCTGCAGTGGTCCAATAGCAGGCTAAAGACATAATGAATGACACAGAATGAACAGTTTTACTAAACACTTTGAAAATTCGATTTTCAATTTCAGGGGGACAAGGTCATGGAAGTCATGGAACTCCGAGCTGGGTAAAAGTTCAGCTTAAGGGCCCTCCCCATGGAGGTCAAAAATTTTATTACATCAAAATCTTTTAAAAACTATATAGGTGTAATTGCAGTGTCCTGAATGCTATGTAACTGCATTTGCACTGTTCTGTGTGCCTCCAAAATGAATTTCTAACACTTTTGAAGTCTCCATGAAGTGAAAAATGACGAAGTACAAAGACATCATTGGTGCATGAAAGTGTTTAAAAACGGTCACAAATGCATAAAAATGAAAAAAACTAAGTGCTACACTGGCCCAATAGCAAGCTAAACACACAATGAATGACCCAGAATGAATATATTTACAAATTACTTGGAAAATGCTATTTTAAATTTCAGGGGGACGAGGTCACAGAAGTCATGGAACTCCGAGCGGGGTAAACGTTCAAACTTTCCACCCCTCATCGAGGTCAAAATTTTTAATTCATCAAAATCATTTAAAAACTATATAGGTGTGATTGGAGTGTCCTGGTTGCTATATAGGTGCATTTGCACTGTCCTGTGTGCCTCCAAAGTGACTTTCTAACACTTTTGAAGTCTCCATGAAGCTTAAAGTGACTAAGTCCAAAGACCATTTGGAGCATCAAAGTGTTCAAAAACGGTCAAAAATGCATAAAAACGAAAAAAAAACAAGTGCTACAGTGGCCCAATAGCATGCTAAACACACAATGAATGACACAGAATGAATAGTTGTACACATTACTTTGAAAATGCAATTTTAAATTTCAGGGGGACAAGGTCACGAAAGTCATGGAACTCCGAGCGGGGTAAAAGTTCAACCTTTCCCCCCTTATGGAGGTCAAAATTTTAATACATCAAAATCATTTAAAAACTATATAGGTGTGATGGCAGTGTCTTGGATACATCCCACATGAATTTTAAACACATTAGGAGCATCTCTGATCAAAATAACCATAAAAATCCCAAAGCTGCATCAGTGCTTCAAAGTGCTCCAAAACGGTCAAAAATTGACGAAAATGAAAAATATTCTCCATATCTGAGTTTTTATAACATTCCTTAGATAATGTATATCTTGAATTAGTTTTAAATCCTTTTATTAAAAAGTTTCTTTTCTATGCTGCACTGGTGCAACGCCTCAAGTCTGAGAAGCTGCACCAGTGCAGCCGAAGCAGCACTGGTGCAGCCGAAGCAGCACTGGTGCAACAAGAGTCAAGCTGGTAGCCTGACCTTTGACCAATCCGAGAAAAAAAAAGGTGTTTTTTTCCCTGGGCCCCTCCCCCAAACGAAAACACATTGACCTGAAGCCTAAGTGTATTCTGAGTCATAAAAAGTTTATTAGATGAAAAAATATTGTACGGGCACTTTTTTGCACAAAAAGTCACTTTTTGGCACTTTTTTGAGAGAAATAAAATAGTTCGCAGATTTTTTTTAAATCGACCGAATAAAAAAAAAAATGCTCTTGTTGGATGGCTTTGGACATAAGGCCGCATAAACAAAAGGAATTTTTCAAATATCTGTTTTTCTCACTTTTTTATTGCTGTTTGAAATTTCTGACTTGACTTTTTGCATCATTGGTGATGCATGTGTTTAACATTGAGCTTGGGAAAATTGAAAAAAAATAGACTTTGGGGATTGTTTACTAGGGCAAGTGATACATCAAATTAAGACTCATATTAAACTGAACCTCAAGCTGAAAAAAAAAACAAAATAGCATTTACGATCACTTTTATAAGCGACTTTAACAATTGTGTTTTTTAGCTATATTAAAAAACAAGGTAACGCCGTAAATTTTAGAAAAGAGATTTTTTCAAAGTAAAACATAGGTGTGACCTGCCTTCACATTAGGCTTCATAAACAAAAGAAAAAACATCTCTATGTGTTATATTCACTTTTTAATAACACATTTTCGTTTTAGGCACAAGCAAAAAGCAGCATTGGTGATGCATGTGTTTTTCAATGGGGTTTTTTAAAGTCTACCAAAATACGGTTTACCAATACATTTTCATTATTTTCTCTTTGGTATCTCATTATGCACATGTTAATAAACAGGTTCATGCATTATTAGCTAAATAGCATAAAAACACACTGAATTATTAACAATAATCTTTGAGATTTGGGTGACCAGATGGCCGGAAATCGAAAATCGCCTCGTATGGATTCAACTTCCATTTCGTGCACTTTCTATGTGGGCCACATGCATAAGAATTGGTACAATAATGCATACGAATCTTAGCTAGAATCTGCAATTGAAATTAAGTCTTTAACTTATATGCTTCAAGAATTATAGGGCACATTCTGCTATGTATAATATCCTATCCATTTCAATGGGACGACCAGATGGCCGCAAATTGAAAATCGCGTCGTATGGATTCATATTGCGTTGTATGTACCTTACGTGTAAGCCACATGCATTTAAAATGACACAATGTAGTAGGGTATGCTATAGAATGTGTTGCAGTTGGAAATCAAGCTCTATCTAGTATGGATCATGACTGATGACACAATATACGTGACTCATTTTGCAAAAAATGGAGGCAAATTTTATAAAACATGCGTTTAATCACTGAATGATTCTCACCACTTCTAAGCATGGCACAGGCATGACAATGACCACAGGGCAGTGGCATGATGGTAACTGTATGCTGCACTCAGAATTATGGATCCAGATTGTATGGTTTTAGAATTATGGGCCACAACGTAAGGCATATTTTTTCACACATGTGACGTTATTGAAAAACATCATACATTCAACTTCACATTTTGTAGCCAAAAGCATAAAGTGTTCTTCAACACACATGAAAGTGAAAAATAAAAACTTTTCCTGAAGATTACACTTGATTTGTACCTTGTCCCTATAAGCCACAAATATGAGAGTTACCACTATAAAGTGTAGATGTCTTAGCTACATACTGTGATTGAAATTAGGTCAGTACCTCATATGGTTCAAGATTTATAGTGCACCACATACTATGTAATATATCCTATCCATTTCAATGGGTGACCAGATGGCCGCAAATTAAAAATCGCCTCGTATGGATTCAAATTGCTTTGTATGCACCTTGTGTGTGAGCCACATGCATATAAAATGGCACACTGTAGTAGGCTATGTTATAGAATGTGTTGCAGTTGGAAATCAAGCTCTATCTAATATGGATCTTGACTGATGACATAACATACGTGACACATTTTGCAAAAGCTGGAGGAATTTTTTTAAAAATATGTGTTTAATCGCTGAAAGATTCACACCACTTTGAAGCTTTCCACATGCATGAAAATGAACACAGGACAGTGGCATCATGTTAGCTTAATGCTGCACTTCCAATTATGGATCCAGATTGTATGGTTTTAGAAGTATGCTTAACCGATTGATGGGAAATGCTGATAACACTCAAGGCTGCCTTTGGGGACCAGTGATACATTATGTTGGTAGATATAGGTCCATCTGTCGCATAACCTCACGGAAGCAGAAGATTGAGCGAAGGAAGTCAGTTACAATAATCTTATTATTAAGGTTTCCTGTTTTCTCTTTATTGCATACATGTTAACAGAATCTGTAAAGGCGATGGTGAGATGGGCCTAGTGTACTGCACAGGAATGCACAGCTTGTCATTCTGTTTCTTCCTATCTGCTCTGCCCATTTCACAGGTGTGATTCAGGTATTCAAATGGCAGGGTGGGATCTAAGGGTTAGAAGATACCTTACATCAGTCTTCTGCACTGACTAGCAGAGCCTGGCAGCGGTCTTATGGCTGGGCTCTGAGTCTTCGTCTGTGTTAGCCTGTCTGCTGGCCTGGCCTCCCATAGACTCCTTCTTGTGTAACTATGCACGGCTTCAAGAGCATTGCACACACACATGCATTCAATAGAAGGTAGTTCTGGCTACCCTGGGGGTCAAGGTGCCCAAGGAATATGTAGTCTTGGGATGTACTGTTTTCTACTCCCAAAATCAAGATACCACACATAGCTGCTGGCTGCTTCAACCTTAAAAAAATGAATGTTTTGTGCAAGAGGCATTCCAAATGTAGAATTTGCATTCCATACATAGTTCGAACGTTCCAAATTAGAAGCGCTGTTCCAATCTACATTCTAAAGGAATTCTTTCAATTCCAAATTAGAACTCTCATTCCAAACTTAGAACATCCTTTACAAAATAGAACTGTCAATCTTAGAACTCAAATGTTATTTGAGCAAAAAGCCTTGACATTACATCATGCCTTCATTGTGACACCAAAAACACCTTCATTAACTCTATATATACCAAAGAGGTGAATGATGTCATAAAGCCTGCCAGACCCAGGGGTGTGATGTAGTACATGATGTCACAAACCTGCCAGGGTCAGGGGTGTGGTGTAGGAGATGACATCACAACCGATTGATGGGAAATGCTGATAACACTCAAGGTTGCCTTTGGGGACCAGTGATACATTATGTTGGTAGATATAGGTCCATCTTTCGCATAACCTCACGGAAGCAGAAGATTGAGCGAAGGAAGTCAGTTACAATAATCTTATTATTAAGGTTTCCTGTTTTCTCTTTATTGCATACATGTTAACAGAATCTGTAAAGGCGATGGTGAGATGGGCCTAGTGTACTGCACAGGAATGCACAGCTTGTCATTCTGTTTCTTCCTATCTGCTCTGCCCATTTCACAGGTGTGATTCAGGTATTCAAATGGCAGGGTGGGATCTAAGGGTTAGAAGACACCTTACATCAGTCTTCTGCACTGACTAGCAGAGCCTGGCAGAGGTCTTATGGCCGGGCTCTGAGTCTTCGTCTGTGTTAGCCTGTCTGCTGGCCTGGGCTCCCATAGACTCCTTCTTGTGTAACTGCACACAGCTTCAAGAGCACACACACACATGCATTCAATAGAAGGTAGTTCTGGATACCCTGGGGCGTCAAGGTGCCCAAGGAATCTGTAGTCTTGGGATGTACTGTTTTCTACTCCCAAAATTAAGATATCACACATAGCTGCTGGCTGCTTCAACCTTAAAAAAAATGAATGTTTTGTGCAAGAAGCATTCCAAATGTAGAATTTGCATTCCATACATAGTTCGAACGTTCCAAATTAGAAGCGTTGTTCCAATCTACATTCTAAAGGAATTCTTTCAATTCCAAATTAGAACTCTCATTCCAAACTTAGAACATCCTTTACAAAATAGAACTGTCAATCTTAGAACTCAAATGTTATTTGAGCAGAAAGCCTTGACATTACATCATGCCTTCATTGTGACACCAAAAACACCTTCATTACAAGTTTGTAAATTCGATTTTGCGCAGAAACTGGAGTTTCTGATCTAAGGGGTGTTGCAAAAAGAGTAACAGTACTGCACTTTGTGGGTTTCTCATGGACACATTTGGTCAGGTAAAACTTTATGGAACTTGTCCATGGAAAACAGCTCTGTGCTTGGGAAAAACCCAACAAAATCTAGGCAGAAAGGTGGACATCAGCTATAATTCTCCCGTGCTGAGAGGAAAGTGCCTAGCATTGCAATATTCTGCATCGTAGAATGTTTAAACACTACAGTATCGTCGATTGAAGTTATGAAATTTCTGATGCGGTATCGGCACAGCACTGGTCATTATGAGATCAGCGACATGGTGCGAGAGCACCGCTGTCACATGAGTGTTCGTGCACATTATAGCATTAGCCAGTCAATGAACCAGCACACAATCACAATGTTCTCCGAGTCAACTGCTCCACCCAAGAAGAGGATGGACAGATCCAGGGCCATTAACTGATCCATAGGAGGGGCAAGGGAGAATGGGATGCTACCTGGGGGACAGAATGATATAGGGACTGTGGGTACCATCTCAAATATTAGCCCTCTTTTTCAAATTTCTTCACATGTATATACCATTTAAAGAAAACGATTTTACATGTTTCTTTTTTATGTTAATGCACTTTATTAATCTGGTATTTTAATTTAATTTTCAAAATAGTCACAATTCCCATGAGTAGGGGTTGTAGACAACAGGTTAAGAACTGTTGTTTCAGACTGAAGTATTTGAGAAAAGAACGTAAAGGAAATGAACGTTTGCTAATTATCAGAGTAGAAATTAGAGTTGTAGAAGGCTGGACCAGAAAACCAACACATGATGGAGGCGCAAGTTAGAGTAATCTTCGGGCAGACCCAATTCTCTTATTCATCACAGCAACCATCGCAGAGCGCTCTTCACTTGAGAAAAATTGCAACATTTCCCACAATTATCAGATTTTTTCCAAAGTGCAAGTAAGTTGGTTCAGGCTTTAGGTTTGGAGAATTGGCATTTATCAAAATGGAAATGTCATTTCTAGAGAAGGGGTATAACTGGCAAAGTAATGTGAACGTGGAGAAGTGTGGCTCAGGTGTTAGAGGCAGCAGACCCGGAAGCTGAGATCGGTCCTGGACCAGGGTTCAATTCCCCGCCTCGGCGGGTCTTGGGCTAAAAATTCCACGGACTCGACAATTCTCGCCCCGGTGCCTCCTCGACTCACGGGTTCACACTCTGCAACTCTGGGCAACAGCTTGCTTAATCTCCACAACGGCCCCTCGCGGCAGGATGCCTGACTTTCACCTTGTGGATACCCTGCTATCTCACAGGGGAATATCAGGAAGGGTTCCCTAAGCAAGCGCCGGGAAACCCACTGCGGGTAGCTGTGCGCTATATAAGCTCAACTACATTTACATTTACAATGATAAAAGAGAAATCTGTCTCTGTAGAATGACTAGTCCTTTCCTAGCATTTTTTATTCATCCAGTGGTCTTGTTTTAGATAGTGCTTTATGATGCTGCACGCCTTTGTGCGGAGCGAAATATGGTATTACAGAAGGAGCCAGAGACACTTGTGTAGCCCCTTTAATATGAATTGTGCTGGTGCGTGTCTTCTGCTGGTGCAGTCACTAGCAGGTATCCCCTCATTTGAACTGCATGTGACCCATGAAATTGAAGGAACCTATTGCATGTACTCCAAGGGATATTACAAAGGTGGGAGCAAGGACAGATAAGCCATTGGTAGGTGCAGTGATAGGACAACACACATTAGGTGAGGTACAATCAGTTTGCCCCCCTGAGGCACAACTTTGGAAAGAGGTACAGAGTCGTCAAACACCCCAATTACCCTGTGCAGTAGGGTGTAATCTGAATCCCTGCTCCTCTATTTGTTGAAACCCTAAGGATTTTTAGACGAAAATCCATATGCCCATGATAGGTTCTCACAGAGGGCAATAATCCTGCTAATAAGAAGATTTGCAGGAGTATAGAATGGAAACTTACATGAAGGAACTCTGAGAAAAACTGTAGAAATCAACAAAAAATGGGGATCTTCCTGGGGGCGAAGACAAAAGCACAAAGACTGAAAAGATGCATAGGGGCAGGCAGGAGCAAAACCAGAGAGAACATGTTGAAAAAGGGCAACAATAAAGAAGAACAATCAATACAGTTACCAAATATTTTGAATAGAAACCAAACAATCAATGCAAAGAGAATAGGCCTGGCTTTCAAGTGGTTAATATTTTGATGATTGTAATCGTGGTTGGTAACGGTGATGTTGGTGGAGATGGTAACAGGAGAAGTAATGGTTGTGGGTGTAGTACAAATGATAGCGGCATTGGTGGTGGTAACAATTCACACCCGAGTCCTGAGACAACCACTAAAAGAAGCCTCCCAGGGGCCGTGGCGAAGACGGAAATGGAGTGTGACATGTTTTGTCTCTGCTCTGGATCCCCGTGGGCCTTTCATGCAGTATTGAAGCACCGGGACCTGCTTGTTTGTGCAGTTCCCCATGGGCATCTTCCTGGACACCTCCATAGGCGGGGCAGCTCTGTGGGCCAGACGAGAGGGGATCCCCCGTGGGTGATCGCGGATCCTGGAAGCTGGTGGGTTTATCAAGGTCTGCCATCTTGCGGGAGCGACTGGGCTGTGCGAGACACCTCAGGCCCTGCTGGGAGTGATTGCCTGATCATCAGGGCTCATCCGACATGGCTACGCCATGTGGGGGATGGGCGGATACAGACCTGCATGGAATTGGGTGCCCCTGGTCTCTGTTTGATCCCGGGGGCGTGCCTGTGGGTGGCTTGGACCTGCAGCATAAAACCCAGTGGAAAGTGTGAGGCATCAATTGCTGACCACCCCAACAGTGAGTAGCTGTGCCGACACAGAGGGTGCTGGTAAATGCCAAAATCAAGGCCCTGACATAGGGTTACGCCTGCAAGCCCTGAGAGGAGAGAAGCAGTTGCTGCCCACCCGCATGTTGCAACAACAGTGCTTGCTGGCCCGTGAAACTGTGACAGGCCTGTGGGCAACTCTGGGACCTGTAAACTTCTGAGGCCCCCCTCTTAATTCTTGTGGTCTGTGTCACGTTTTGCATTGGCCCCCTGTAGCAACTGGAAAGCATCTCACCTAGTGCCAAGAATCAGCATCACCAGCCCCACCTGCACGGGACCACCCACGTTAGGGCCCCTGGAGGTCGCCTCTTCCAGCCTTGAACTGGTCCTCACCTGCCTCCGATGCTGGGAGGACTGCTGGTAACAAGACTCCTTCAGTGTGTGTAGAGTCGCACCTTGAGGTTGAGGAGCCGGCGCAATACCTGGACTGTTGCTTGAACTGCAATTCCCTCCGTCCTTCCACCCAAACCACCTTCAACACCCGCGTGCACCTGGGAGACACCTGGCGTCTGCTCTTGTGACCATTGAGAAACACCCTTGAAGGAGCAGGTTGTAGAAAATCACCTGAGTTTGCCCTTATAATAAGACATCCCTGACACCTCTAGTGGGATCTGTGCGCTTACACGCCGATCTTTGCTGGAGATGTTGGGGACTGTTGGACCTCTGTTATTTGTTTTCTCTGTTTGTTTCCTACTTTCTTAGGTCACATGCGCACTGCTGAGCCTATGTTCAGTTCTCTAATGGTCTGAATTATACACAACCACACTTCGGCTCGTGATTCACTCCTTGATTCCCTGTCCCGCTCCCTCCGCCCACAGACACAATGTTCACGAGACCAGCAGCATCTTGGTTATTAAACCCTTGGAATATGGCATTCCCTTGCCTGTGCCACCTTGCCCTACCCCTGTCAAGCCATAACAGGGGCCCACCTTCTGTTCTAGTGGCTGTGGGCACTGACCCCTGCCTTGGGGACAGTCCCACACAATAAACTGCTCTCCCGAAACATTTGCGCCTTAAAATCGCCTAACAAATGTAAGCAGGTTTGGCGATACCTCCTGAGACATGATCTGGACATCATCCTTCTCCAAGAGACACATCTCCTGAGGGAAGACAATCACCAAATGTCACACCCAAAATATCTCCTTTGTTACTGGGCACATGCCCCTACTGAAACGCTGGGAGTGGTGAGTGGACACACTGTGCAAGGGGTGATCCAGCTCCACAACCTTCAAGGGTGTCAAGGATAAGGAAGGACGCCTTTTAAAGTTGAGTATCTTAAGGGGCACACGCCCTCTCACCCTGCCTAACATTTACTCCCCCAATCAAATGTTTAACATTTACATTAGGAGCATCGTTTGGGATCAACAAGCAGAAGTGGTGGGTGATGGTATAGTGGAAGGAGACTTTTCTTGGTCTGTAGCTTGGTCTGTAGCATGGCTTCATATCATGGCACCGTCACAAAGTCAGCTAAGCTGAAGCGTGGCATAGCAGATCTGGTGTTAGTAGACGCTTGGTGTTATAGATATCCTGTCTTGCAAGATTACTCATTTTACTCTCATGTACATGCCCCCTACTCCCCTATTGATTATGTCTTTCATACATACTCCTTACTCCGGGATCTCGATACCGCAACCATCTCATACATCTCAATCTCAGATTATGGTCAAGTGGAGCTGGTATGGACTAGTGGCTCGAGCTCCCATAGGTGACCGTCATAATGGAGCTTCCCCCGCATCTACTTACTGACCCGGTAGACACAGAAAAGATCCAAAAAGGGATTATAAAGTCTTTTGATCTCAATGCCCTCCTGGACACACTGCATCAGATGCTTTGGAGCATGTACAAGGCTCCCATTAGGAGGGTTATTTCTTCTATTACCAAAGCCAGAGTGAGGGAGGCCGGACTGGTAGAAATGGACATATCAGCAGACGTTAAGGCCCTTGAGATGCTTGAGCAAATCACCCTCACCAGACACATCAAAGGACAACTTGCAATCCTGTGGGGACAGTTGAGAGTGCATAGGACCAACAAGGCTAAACGCTCTCCACTGGCCTTAAAACAGAAGTATTATTAGGGGAAGAGCAAGGTTTGCTCATTTCTAGCCCGCAAACTATACCATCAACAAGCCAAGACCCATATTTCTAAAATCCAGACAGGGGATGCTCCCTGGGCAACCACTGAGAGAGCTAAGTGTTGGACTTGGCCTTTTCCCCCCAAATTTTTCGCTTTTCCCCCCCTAATTTGAAATGTCTCCCCCATGGGATTAAACCTGTATATGCCATGAGTGGTGTGAGACCCCTTGTTAAAAATGTAACGTCAAGTAATGGTGTGAGCACTTGTAAATTTCCCCATTTTAGAAATGCACCTGACTAACTGTACTGTATGTAAGATGGATGCCATGGCCATGGGTTGTTTTGCCACTGTACTGCCATAGGTCAGCGGTCTAGTTATTATTACCCAGCTACCCCTAGCTTTTGGAGGGAAAGCCTGGCACCCAGGGTGCTCACCCCCTCCCCTTGAGCCAGTTTAGGCCAGTTTTGCCAACATTCTAGAAGGTTCTGGCACTGTCTGGGAGGAGGGTATAAGTAAGGGGGATGTGCCACCAGAGAGTCAGGCAGAGCTGGGACAAGAAAGAGAGGGGACCTGCTGCGAGGTGCTAACGCCACATGGGCCTGTGAGCTGGGCCCTGTACCCCTAAAACACCCCTACTCTGCTGTCCCTTGGGCCCCTGAATTAGGAGGGCCCACCCAGGTCCCTGACACTGTGGGGACCGGGAATTACGCCAGCGCTGCGAGGAAGAAGCGCCCAGGAGGTGAGGAGTGGGACTGTCTACCCCCCTTAGTAAGTTGTGGTCCCTGTGGAAGCATTGGACTGGGAGGAGCTGCCCGGGGAGAATTGTGCCCCAGAGGAACTGTGTCTTGCTGACCTGCCTCAGAAAATTGCCCCTGGACTGCCTACTAAGCGCTGGGGCTGGGTGGCCTGAAGGAACTGTGAAGGGAAAGAGCGCTGGAGGAGCCTACCCTCGTTGCGGCGCGCTTGCTGCATTATTAATAATTAATAAAAGGGAGCCTACCCCTTATTGTGGCCGTCCTCACCGCCGCAGCCCGAGGAGTTTTGGCGCTGCCTTGCGCCGGTGGGATATCGCCGAAAATCACTGCCGCGGGCCGGCGCTGTAAGGGAGGGACCCCCGCTGTGGTGAGCCTCGTTGCGGCGGCCCCCGGTGCCAGGAGAGGGCCACCGAGGTGAAGAGAGGGCCGCGCTAGGCCCTGAGGCCGTCAGGGCCCGCGTCACGTGACGGGGGCGACCGGCCACGTCATCGGCCCGCCCCCCCGCCAACGCCGCACACTGATTGGCCCGCGCGGCCGTGCCCCCGGAAAGGGAGCACAGGGATTGGCTGCCGGCCGGGCAGCCAGTGAAGGACAGGCCGACCCTAAGCCCCGGGTCCCCGTGAGGAAGGGGGGACCCGGGTGAAGCACCAGTGCGGGCCCCCGTGGTCGAGGGGGAGCCCCGCCGAGAGAACGACCGGAGTGGGAGCCGACCCCGCCGGTCTGTGCCCCAAGAGAAGCGCGGCTGGCCATCTGGAGGGAGCCCTCGGTTGTGAGGAGAGCTCCGTGTGGAGAGTGCTGCGCGGCGGGGCCGGCCTCGAGGCATATTGCTGGTGCCTCCCCCGCCGCATTGAAGCCCCGGGTCCCCGTGAGGCAGAGGGGCCTGGGAGAAGCAGGAAGAACCCGCTGGGAGGGGCGCGAGTGAAGCGCGGTGCAGCAGGGACCTCGAGGCACATTGTCGGTGCCTGCCCCTACTGCCAAGGAGCCCCTGGACAGCCCGGTGAGTGCGGGCGACAATATACGGTGTGGAGGGTGGAGAGGGCCACGGGACACAGGGTCGGTGTCCGCCCCATCCCCTCTGTTGACTGAGTGGGGCCCAAGTGCCCAGAAACCGGGTAAAGGCTCCTAGCGACTGCTACCTCAGAATCCCAGGATACCAGTAAGGCCTACTGAACTGCCTACAGAAGCCCCTGCTCATCCTAGAAGTCACAGAGGAACGGTTTGATATGCATAGCCAAGTGGGATGCTCATTGACATGCACATTTTTGCCTGCTGCCTGATTTTCCTGGAAGGACTTAGGCCTGACATCCCAGTTATATGTGTATGCCAGAGGAGGGTTTGCCCTAGGTTGAGGTTCTTAGGCCTGGAAGTTAATGCCCCTGTTAGTGGTGGGCATCCCCAGGCGCTATGCTGATGAGGCTGACTGCCCCCCTCTAAGGAAGTGTTGCTTGCCCGAGGAGATATTCAGGGGTGCTCATGGAAAATGTGATACAGGCCTGGTGCATATGTATTGATGTCAATGTACTGCCTGATATTTGTGTTGCCGGTTGGGGGGCTAAGGAGTCATGTTCCCCAGGTTACCTTTGATGCCTAGCGCGCATATCTAAGGTTTGATTGAATACCAGGCCCCTGCCTGATGTTAATGCAGCGTTTGTTCTCCTAATGAGATGTTACAGGAATGCTAAAGGATTAGGATGGCACGAGGTTATCTGATTTTCACTAAAGTGTTTAGGCCTGCCTAAAGGAACCTGCTGACTTACGGCCTATATGAGGTTACTGATGCCAATGCATATTAATGCTTCCCGCCTGATGTTTGATATCCCCATGCTGATTTATTGCAGGTGTTCCTGTATGTTGGGATTTACTGTGATGCCCTGAAGTTTCCCTTACAGGGGTTGTGGTGGAGTGATAATGCAGGTTATGTGTACTCATACTAATGGTATTTTGCATTACAGTCTATTACTAAGGATGAGAGCCTGAGTTGGCCCCGCCATATTGGCCCCAGGTTCAATGTTAATTGATTCTTCTTTATTTCAGATGGACTTACAGACTCAGCCCCTACTTTCCATGTAAATAATCCCCCTTTTTAAAAAAAAATCTTTTTATTGAATTCAAATAACAAGAAACATAGAAATAAAACAAAAGCAAGGCAGTACAATACAAATATGTCACTTCGTTGCTGGGGGGGGTACATACACAAATCAAATGTCAGAAGTATTCGATGAGATTGGGGGGGGGGGAGGAGACCAGAAGCAAACTAAATATCTAAACACCTGCGGAGGAAACATCAGGTTGGGAGGATGACAGGTCAGTATTCAGGTCCGGAAGGGGGGGAGTACATATATTACCACAATATGTGTTCCATTGAGTCCAAGTTTTCCCCCATTTGCGGGGCGTGCCACGGGAAACATAAACAGTCTTTTCTCTAAACATGCACCAGTCCATGTTTTGTTGCCACACCAGAACTGTCGGAGGCCTCTGGGCGCCCCATAACTGGGCAATGTCTCTCTTGGCAATCATATTACCCAAGGTCACCCATCGAAGCTGCGCCTGGTCATAATCATTCGGCTCCCAGACATTCAACAGACACCTCCGCGCCTCAGGCATTAATTGCACACCCGTGACCTCACTCATAACTTCATGCACGCGAGTCCAATAGCGTAACACAGCAGGACATTCCCAAATAATATGGAGAAACGTGCCCACCATACCACAGCCACGCCTGCACAATCCATCCGCTGAGAATCCCATGCGTACCAGACGAGGACCAGTCACGTATACCCTATGAAGAATTTTGAGCTGGACAAACCGGAGGCGTGCCGGGATAGCCACCTCCTTCGGGGAAAAGATCGCAGCCTGCCAGTCTTCGTCATAGAGTTCCAGACCATCACTAGTCCATAACTCTCGAAGGTTATCCAATAGGTCAAGTCTGGTATTAATTAACTTTTTATATATGAGCGAGATCGTGCTATCAGGGACGTGCCCATCCAGAATCCGATCTTCAAGCGGGGACGCCTCCGGAATATCCGAGCCCAGGGGAAAAACAGACAGAACCGCATTTCGGATTTGCGCATACCGAAAGGATTCTCTATCATTCAGGTCGTACTCAACTTTCAGCTCCTCAAATGTCTTGACTCTACCCTTGATCCATACATCATTAACCCTGCTGATACCGATCTCGTCCCACCTATCAAAACCCTTCGACATCCAGAGGGAGCCAAGTTTTTCCGACGCATAAAGCGGAGTAGCACGGGTCAGCTTGTCAGCCCATCCCATAGCCGCTGTAGCACAATACCACACCTGCACCGCTGTCTTAGTGGGGCCCGTGAGAGATCGGCCGGCAGATTTTGCGTATAGAGCCCTGTTGTAATCTCTACCGGGCAGTAGCCATTTATCCATCTCAAAGGCCGGGTTCGGCGGAGGAGCGTAAGTGCCGTGGATGATAGCCCCCAGCTGAGAGGCCCAATAGTAGCGACGAATGTCCGGGAGGGCGATGCCCCCGTCGTACCAAGGGAGCGTCAGCTTCGAAAGGGCAATACGAGAACGGCCCCCCCATATCAATTGTCTCTGTAGACTTTCAATCTCCCGAAAGTAACTGGCTGGTATAATGTCAAGTGTGTTTTGAAGCGCATAAAGAAACCGTGGGAGCGACATCATCTTAAATAGCGCTGCTCTTCCCAGAGGCGAGTGAGGGAGCCTACCCCACGCAGTCACATCAGCACGGAGGCGCTGAAGAGGGAGCAGCAAATTGCGTTCATAACAAAGCACAGGGTCCAATGTGATAAAGATTCCCAGGTAGTTGAATCCCTCCAGCTCCACCGAGATAGGACAGTCACGAGGCAGGAGAGGAGCCTCGCCGGAGAGGACATAGACGCAAGAGTTCGACCAGTTGATGACAAGACCGGAGTTTTTACGGAAAGAAGTCAAAACGTCGAAAAGGATGATCAACGACTTCCGAGGCGACGTAAGGTACAAGAGCTGATCGTCTGCGTATAGTGATATACGATCTTCAAACTCCGGAGACCATCTAATGCCCTTCAGAGATGGCTCCCATCTCAGCCAGGCCGCCAGCGGCTCCAAAGCAAGGGCAAACAAGAGAGGGGACAAAGGGCAGCCCTGGCGCGTTCCCCTACCAAGAGCGAAGGAGGTCGGGACACGCCCGTAAATAATCCCCCTTGATACACTTGGCTCTGGTGCCAGTTGGCGCCGTGTTACGATGCCACTGTTATGCATTTTTGCTTTGCAGGTTGGAGATACTAAACTTCTTAATTTTCCAACTCAAACTGGTGTCCTGCCTCTTTTGTGGTGTGCCTGGTGTGTTGACTGTGGGTACTGTGTGAGTGCTTCACATGTCCTTCGAAGTTTGGCCTGCCCGCTTGGTTCCATGCTACCCCCTTGGAGATTTGGGTAACCCCATTTCTTACAAAAAGGGGGTGGGGTCGCACACTACTCACACACCGGCGGTATCGCCCCTAAGGACTCTGGTTAATGTAGTTATGTGTTCCGCGATGCATCATCTTTCGATCTTCTGCTGTCTTCGCCATCCCTGGACACGTGTTTCGGGGTATTACCCCTCGTCAGCAGGGATAGGCCGTGTACTGGGGTTGCCGATGGCTGCCAAATATCTGCCAGGTATAGTACCACTCAGGCGCGTAGGTGCGGGATCCCAGGCTCGTCAGCCGGCGGCTCAAGGGAGCTCAAAGTTACAAAAAGGGGGTGGGGTCGCACACTACTCACACACTGGCGGTATCGCCCCTAAGGACTCTGGTTAATGTAGTTATGTGTTCCGCGATGCATCATCTTTCGATCTTCTGCTGTCTTCGCCATCCCTGGACACGTGTTTCGGGGTATTACCCCTCGTCAGCAGGGATAGGCCGTGTACAGGGGTTGCCGATGGCTGCCAAATATCTGCCAGGTATAGTACCACTCAGGCGCGTAGGTGCGGGATCCCAGGCTCGTCAGCCGGCGGCTCAAGGGAGCTTAAAGTTACAAAAAGGGGGTGGGGTCGCACACTACTCACACACCGGCTGTATCGCCCCTAAGGACTCTGGTTAATGTAGTTATGTGTTCCGCGATGGCAACCCCAGTACACGGCCTATCCCTGCTGATGAGGGGTAATACCCCGAAACACGTGTCCAGGGATGGCGAAGACAGCGAAGATAGCAGAAGATCGAAAGATGATGCATCGCGAACACTTTACTACATTGACCAGAGTCCTTAGGGGCGACACCGCCGGTGTGTGAGTAGTGTGCGACCCCACCCCCATTTGTAACTTTAAAGCTCCCTTGAGCAGCAGGCTGACGAGCCTGGGATCCCGCACCTACGCGCCTGAGTGGTACTATACCTGGCAGATATTGGCAGCCATCGGCAACCCCAGTACACGGCCTATCCCTGCTGATAAGGGGTAATACCCCTAAACACGTGTCCAGGGATGGCGAAGACAGCGAAGATAGCAGAAGATCAAAAGATGATGTATCGCGAACACTTTACTACATTGACCAGAGTCCTTAGGGGCGACACCGCCGGTGTGTGAGTAGTGTGCGACCCCACCCCCATTTGTAACTTTAAAGCTCCCTTGAGCAGCGGGCTGACGAGCCTGGGATCCCGCACCTACGCGCCTGAGTGGTACTATACCTGGCAGATATTGGCAGCCATCGGCAACCCCAGTACACAGCCTATCCCTGCTGATGAGGGGTAATACCCCGAAACACGTGTCCAGGGATGGCGAAGACAGCGAAGATAGCAGAAGATCGAAAGATGATGCATCGCGAACACTTTACTACATTGACCAGAGTTCTTAGGGGCGACACCGCCGGTGTGTGAGTAGTGTGCGACCCCACCCCCATTTGTAACTTTAAAGCTCCCTTGAGCAGCGGGCTGACGAGCCTGGGATCCCGCACCTACGCGCCTGAGTGGTACTATACCTGGCAGATATTGTCAGCCATCGGCAACCCCAGTACACGGCCTATCCCTGCTGATGAGGGGTAATACCCCGAAACACGTGTCCAGGGATGGCGAAGACAGCGAAGATAGCAGAAGATCGAAAGATGATGCATCGCGAACACTTTACTACATTGACCAGAGTCCTTAGGGGCGACACCGCCGGTGTGTGAGTAGTGTGCGACCCCACCCCCATTTGTAACTTTAAAGCTCCCTTGAGCAGCGGGCTGACGAGCCTGGGATCCCGCACCTACGCGCCTGAGTGGTACTATAACTGGCAGATATTGGCAGCCATCGGCAACCCCAGTACACGGCCTATCCCTGCTGATGAGGGGTAATACCCCGAAACACGTGTCCACGGATGGCGAAGACAGCGAAGATAGCAGAAGATCGAAAGATGATGCATCGCGAACACTTTACTACATTGACCAGAGTCCTTAGGGGCGACACCGCCGGTGTGTGAGTAGTGTGCGACCCAACCCCATTTGTAACTTTAAAGCTCCCTTGAGCAGCGGGCTGACGAGCCTGGGATCCCGCACCTACGCGCCTGAGTGGTACTATACCTGGCAGATATTGGCAGCCATCGGCAACCCCAGTACACGGCCTATCCCTGCTGATGAGGGGTAATACCCCGAAACACGTGTCCAGGGATGGCGAAGACAGCGAAGATAGCAGAAGATCGAAAGATGATGCATCGCGAACACTTTACTACATTGACCAGAGTCCTTAGGGGCGACACCGCCGGTGTGTGAGTAGTGTGCGACCCCACCCCCATTTGTAACTTCAAAGCTCCCTTGAGCAGCGGGCTGACGAGCCTGGGATCCCGCACCTACGTGCCTGAGTGGTACTATACCTGGCAGATATTGGCAGCCATCGGCAACCCCAGTACACGGCCTATCCCTGCTGATAAGGGGTAATACCCCGAAACACGTGTCCAGGGATGGCGAAGACAGCGAAGATAGCAGAAGATCGAAAGATGATGCATCGCGAACACTTTACTACATTGACCAGAGTCCTTAGGGGCGACACCGCCGGTGTGTGAGTAGTCTGTGACCCCACCCCCATACATAAAATGTCCACCTTGATGGGAGTAAAAGCCTTTGTTTCCAAACTGCGGTGGAAAGCCTCTGCCCCGGCCCGCAAACAATGGTCCCCCCCCCCCCGTGACTCTGCTCCCCGAAACACTGAGTAATGGCATGTTTTCCTCCGCACTTGGAGCACTCATGTTTGTATTTGCAGGGGTTACGCAAACAAAATCCTTTATTGAAATTCCAGCATGCCCCAGAGACAATGGTGTTGGGTCTGTTCCAGGAACCCACCCCCCCCAAGGTGGGTCTAGTCTGAAAGGGCCGATAAGAGACCGCTAAACCACTGGCCGTGTGCATGGATGGTGGTGGCCTCTGGGGATACATTCACTGGACCCACAGTTCATTATCTACCTCTCCCCATGGTTTATCGGGTAATAAAGACAAGCGTGCCCTGAACTCTTCATCGTAATGAAGCCATGCATACCCTCCAAATTCCGATGCCGCCTTCCTGATGACATCAAGGTACTTTAAGAGTGACACAGACCTGTCAGCATATTTTTCGCAATATACACTAGCAAAAATAAGAAATGCAGCGTCCACGAATCTATGTTGGTGGGAACCCGTGGACGTTTGAGAAGTTCCCAAGTCTCTTCCTTGGAGCCCTCTTTGACCTGGATGTCCCTATGCAGGAGCTTAAAGACATCCACAAAATCCCCTTTCCATATCGTGTCTTTCGTGGCTTTACTTAAATGCGCCCCCAAAGGCATAGCAACGCCCATGTAAGGCAGACGTTTGAAAACACCCACTGATTTTTGATCAAGCTCCGGTGTGGTGGAGCTCTCAGCAACCACTGGTGTCTGACATGCAGAGAGCAATGACCCTCCTTCTCTAGTATCAGAGGCGCAATCACGAGAAGCCTCTGACAGGACAGTCAACCCATCCGTACCCACACCTTTGTCCACCTTAGTATGCTTAGCGCACCGAGCAAGGGTCTCACCTGGCATACTCTGTGCCGCACGCTCAGTCGCACCATGCTTCGCCCCCTTGGCCGATGACATCGAACTCCTTCCAGAAATGCCAGCTTCGCCACCTCTGGTCTGCAGAAAATAGAAACTAGACAACTCTTTAGCTCGCCCCCCCATCGCCCCAGTGTGAGATAAAGCACCCTCTGCACCCTCCGATCCTGACAGCTCGCCCTCTTCCAGTGAGTCTTCTCCCCCCCCTGGTGAACAATGCCCTACCACCCCTTCCGTATCACAACCACCCCACCCAGAACTACCGCTAGGACGCTCCCCATCTCCCACACCACCATCAAATTCTTTCCAATTTACAACTTTTTTCAAACGTGAAAGTCTCTCGCCTTCAATCGGGGTGGGAAAGTCCGCCACAAACTTCCCGGTCTTCTTGCTTCGGTCGGTGCAGGACGTGGGAAGCCTGAGGGGCACGCTCTCACTGCCCATTGTCGTGCTTGTCAAAGCATTTTTTCCGTTGGGCTGCAAAACGCCATAATTTGAAGCCGGAAATGTGGCATCTCGCTGTAAGCGCTTGAGCCTGCGCCCATCGGTGATTTCACTCGGCATCCAGACCCACTGGCCCTGCCCGTCAAATGTCTGAATTGCAGCAGCCCCATCTTTGCTCATGGTGGAAGGCGCAGTGAATGTGGGGGGGGGACACAAAGAGCTGTGGGGGCTGAGAAATGGCTCGGTTGGCAAAGCAGCGCTGGGCAAAGCCACTGTGTTTGTGTCAACAAAAGGGGAGAAAGGAAGTGCTGCCCTGTCAGCAACAGCGTCAGCAGCTTTGGAAACCAGAGGAGCTAGGTTCCTGTCCGAGACAAGACAGGCGAAAGGGCAGGCAGCAATGACTTCTTCAAACCAAAAACGTTAATGTCCTTCGCAGCCTGCATTTTAGATAATAAAGGTGGCACATTCCCCCCTGTAACACTAGGGGTCGCACCAGCCACATGACAAGGAACAGTAGCAGAAACAGTCTTAGCCAGGGGGACACTTTTTAAAATTAGCTCGCCTCTGTACAGTAAAAGTAGGCAGGGGGCGAGTGGCGGTTTTCTTCTTTGTGCTTTTGCCATGTTTTGGAGCAGGAAGGGCAACAGGGACAGAAACGAGTCCTGAGGGGCCAGGGGACGGGGCAGGCTGTGTGAATTGCTGCAAGAGGGGGCCACCTGTATTGGAGGGCACAGGGGAGTCCTCGCTCGATAAACAAGCTGCTACTGCAGCGGATACACCGTTGGCAGCCTGGCGCCCCCCCCTCTCCAGCCCGACCCATGCCTATGACAAAACGCCAGGCACGAGCAAATCCTCGCACCCAGCTTCTGCCAAAATACGGAGCGCCTCCCTGACCGAGGGGGCTGCCTGCTCCATGGTAATTAGGCCAAAATACTTATAAATTAAAAGTATTTACTCTGCGTCCCCGAGCGCCAACCCCCTGACCAATCCCTGCGCGCCCCCACCCGCGAGCAGCAGCGGGGCATACCAATGCCCGAACTAGCCCGGGGGCGAACGCCCTTCGTGCGTCGCCCCAAAGACCCCATTCCGGCCAGAGGGAGAGGGAGCCTAGCCAGACCACAAGTCCCAGGCTCTCTGTGGCCCCTGCCGTCGCCACCACCAGGACGTCGGATTTTTGCACCAGGAGGCGCACATAAAAAACACCAGGCTCCCGCAGCTCGGGAAGCCCGCAATTACTGCTGCTGTCGTGACCTAGCCTTCCAGCCTAAGGGAGAGGGAGCGGAGCCCAACCACAAGTCCCAGGCTCCATGTGGCTCCTGCCGTCACCACCAACATCAACGCTGGATTTTTGAGCAAGGAGGCGCGCATAAAAACAACCTTGGGCTCCCGCAGTGCGGGAAGCCCGTAATTACTGCTGCTGCTGTGACCTGCAATTCCTTACAACAAGGGGTGGTGATGGACAGTGCATCATGGGAACAGGGCAGACCAGACTACAAAAGCCAATTCTTACACTGGGAAGGAAACAAGCTTCCGGGGACCGGTTTCTGGCATTTCAGCCGTCTTCGGCCCGGCTTGCTTGAATCCTGATGGTGCAATGAGCAAGGGACTCACATCTGAGTATACCCTTCCACGCTTAGGGTGGACAAAATTATTTGCAACAAGGGGTGGTGATGGACAGAGTCTCTGAATTAAGCAGAGTACTCTCACCCAGTCAAGAGATCAGGGCTAGATCCAACACCGTTTTTTAGCTCATTGCACCATCCCAGTTTCAGAACCTGGCTGTATGCAAATTAGTCTGTCCCTGGCCCAGTGCATCATGGGAACAGGGCAGACCAGACTACAAAAGCCAATTCTTACACTGGGAAGGAAACAAGCTTCCGGGGACCGGTTTCTGGCATTTCAGCCGTCTTCGGCCCGGCTTGCTTGAATCCTGATGGTGCAATGAGCAAGGGACTCACATCTGAGTATACCCTTCCACGCTTAGGGTGGACAAAATTATTTACAACAAGGGGTGGTGATGGACAGAGTCTCTGAATTAAGCTGAGTACTCTCACCCAGTCAAGACATCAGGGCTAGATCCAACACCGTTTTTTAGCTCATTGCACCATCCCAGTTTCAGAACCTGGCTGTATGCAAATTAGTCTGTCCCTGGCCCAGTGCATCATGGGAACAGGGCAGACCAGACTACAAAAGCCAATTCTTACACTGGGAAGGAAACAAGCTTCCGGGGACCGGTTTCTGGCATTTCAGCCGTCTTCGGCCCGGCTTGCTTGAATCCTGATGGTGCAATGAGCAAGGGACTCACATCTGAGTATACCCTTCCACGCTTAGGGTGGACAAAATTATTTACAACAAGGGGTGGTGATGGACAGAGTCTCTGAATTAAGCAGAGTACTCCCACCCAGTCAAGAGATCAGGGCTAGATCCAACACCGTTTTTTAGCTCATTGCACCATCCCAGTTTCAGAACCTGGCTGTATGCAAATTAGTCTGTCCCTGGCCCAGTGCATCATGGGAACAGGGCAGACCAGACTACAAAAGCCAATTCTTACACTGGGAAGGAAACAAGCTTCCGGGGACCGGTTTCTGGCATTTCAGCCGTCTTCGGCCCGGCTTGCTTGAATCCTGATGGTGCAATGAGCAAGGGACTCACATCTGAGTATACCCTTCCACGCTTAGGGTGGACAAAATTATTTACAACAAGGGGTGGTGATGGACAGAGTCTCTGAATTAAGCAGAGTACTCTCACCCAGTCAAGAGATCAGGGCTAGATCCAACACCGTTTTTTAGCTCATTGCACCATCCCAGTTTCAGAACCTGGCTGTATGCAAATTAGTCTGTCCCTGGCCCAGTGCATCATGGGAACAGGGCAGACCAGACTACAAAAGCCAATTCTTACACTGGGAAGGAAACAAGCTTCCAGGGACCGGTTTCTGGCATTTCAGCCGTCTTCGGCCCGGCTTGCTTGAATCCTGATGGTGCAATGAGCAAGGGACTCACATCTGAGTATACCCTTCCACGCTTAGGGTGGACAAAATTATTTACAACAAGGGGTGGTGATGGACAGAGTCTCTGAATTAAGCAGAGTACTCTCACCCAGTCAAGAGATCAGGGCTAGATCCAACACCGTTTTTTAGCTCATTGCACCATCCCAGTTTCAGAACCTGGCTGTATGCAAATTAGTCTGTCCCTGGCCCAGTGCATCATGGGAACAGGGCAGACCAGACTACAAAAGCCAATTCTTACACTGGGAAGGAAACAAGCTTCCGGGGACCGGTTTCTGGCATTTCAGCCATCTTCGGCCCGGCTTGCTTGAATCCTGATGGTGCAATGAGCAAGGGACTCACATCTGAGTATACCCTTCCACGCTTAGGGTGGACAAAATTATTTACAACAAGGGGTGGTGATGGACAGAGTCTCTGAATTAAGCAGAGTACTCTCACCCAGTCAAGAGATCAGGGCTAGATCCAACACCGTTTTTTAGCTCATTGCACCATCCCAGTTTCAGAACCTGTCTGTATGCAAATTAGTCTGTCCCTGGCCCAGTGCATAATGGGAACAGGGCAGACCAGACTACAAAAGCCAATTCTTACACTGGGAAGGAAACAAGCTTCCGGGGACCGGTTTCTGGCATTTCAGCCGTCTTCGGCCCGGCTTGCTTGAATCCTGATGGTGCAATGAGCAAGGGACTCACATCTGAGTATACCCTTCCACGCTTAGGGTGGACAAAATTATTTACAACAAGGGGTGGTGATGGACAGAGTCTCTGAATTAAGCAGAGTACTCTCACCCAGTCAAGAGATCAGGGCTAGATCCAACACCGTTTTTTAGCTCATTGCACCATCCCAGTTTCAGAACCTGGCTGTATGCAAATTAGTCTGTCCCTGGCCCAGTGCATCATGGGAACAGGGCAGACCAGACTACAAAAGCCAATTCTTACACTGGGAAGGAAACAAGCTTCCGGGGACCGTTTTCTGGCATTTCAGCCGTCTTCGGCCCGGCTTGCTTGAATCCTGATGGTGCAATGAGCAAGGGACTCACATCTGAGTATACCCTTCCACGCTTAGGGTGGACAAAATTATTTACAACAAGGGGTGGTGATGGACAGAGTCTCTGAATTAAGCAGAGTACTCCCACCCAGTCAAGAGATCAGGGCTAGATCCAACACCGTTTTTTAGCTCATTGCACCATCCCAGTTTCAGAACCTGGCTGTATGCAAATTAGTCTGTCCCTGGCCCAGTGCATCATGGGAACAGGGCAGACCAGACTACAAAAGCCAATTCTTACACTGGGAAGGAAACAAGCTTCCGGGGACCGGTTTCTGGCATTTCAGCCGTCTTCGGCCCGGCTTGCTTGAATCCTGATGGTGCAATGAGCAAGGGACTCACATCTGAGTATACCCTTCCACGCTTAGGGTGGACAAAATTATTTACAACAAGGGGTGGTGATGGACAGAGTCTCTGAATTAAGCAGAGTACTCTCACCCAGTCAAGAGATCAGGGCTAGATCCAACACCGTTTTTTAGCTCATTGCACCATCCCAGTTTCAGAACCTGGCTGTATGCAAATTAGTCTGTCCCTGGCCCAGTGCATCATGGGAACAGGGCAGACCAGACTACAAAAGCCAATTCTTACACTGGGAAGGAAACAAGCTTCCAGGGACCGGTTTCTGGCATTTCAGCCGTCTTCGGCCCGGCTTGCTTGAATCCTGATGGTGCAATGAGCAAGGGACTCACATCTGAGTATACCCTTCCACGCTTAGGGTGGACAAAATTATTTACAACAAGGGGTGGTGATGGACAGAGTCTCTGAATTAAGCAGAGTACTCTCACCCAGTCAAGAGATCAGGGCTAGATCCAACACCGTTTTTTAGCTCATTGCACCATCCCAGTTTCAGAACCTGGCTGTATGCAAATTAGTCTGTCCCTGGCCCAGTGCATCATGGGAACAGGGCAGACCAGACTACAAAAGCCAATTCTTACACTGGGAAGGAAACAAGCTTCCGGGGACCGGTTTCTGGCATTTCAGCCATCTTCGGCCCGGCTTGCTTGAATCCTGATGGTGCAATGAGCAAGGGACTCACATCTGAGTATACCCTTCCACGCTTAGGGTGGACAAAATTATTTACAACAAGGGGTGGTGATGGACAGAGTCTCTGAATTAAGCAGAGTACTCTCACCCAGTCAAGAGATCAGGGCTAGATCCAACACCGTTTTTTAGCTCATTGCACCATCCCAGTTTCAGAACCTGTCTGTATGCAAATTAGTCTGTCCCTGGCCCAGTGCATAATGGGAACAGGGCAGACCAGACTACAAAAGCCAATTCTTACACTGGGAAGGAAACAAGCTTCCTGGGACCGGTTTCTGGCATTTCAGCCGTCTTCGGCCCGGCTTGCTTGAATCCTGATGGTGCAATGAGCAAGGGACTCACATCTGAGTATACCCTTCCACGCTTAGGGTGGACAAAATTATTTACAACAAGGGGTGGTGATGGACAGAGTCTCTGAATTAAGCAGAGTACTCTCACCCAGTCAAGAGATCAGGGCTAGATCCAACACCGTTTTTTAGCTCATTGCACCATCCCAGTTTCAGAACCTAGCTGTATGCAAATTAGTCTGTCCCTGGCCCAGTGCATCATGGGAACAGGGCAGACCAGACTACAAAAGCCAATTCTTACACTGGGAAGGAAACAAGCTTCCGGGGACCGGTTTCTGGCATTTCAGCCGTCTTCGGCCCGGCTTGCTTGAATCCTGATGGTGCAATGAGCAAGGGACTCACATCTGAGTATACCCTTCCACGCTTAGGGTGGACAAAATTATTTACAACAAGGGGTGGTGATGGACAGAGTCTCTGAATTAAGCAGAGTACTCTCACCCAGTCAAGAGATCAGGGCTAGATCCAACACCGTTTTTTAGCTCATTGCACCATCCCAGTTTCAGAACCTGGCTGTATGCAAATTAGTCTGTCCCTGGCCCAGTGCATCATGGGAACAGGGCAGACCAGACTACAAAAGCCAATTCTTACACTGGGAAGGAAACAAGCTTCCGGGGACCGGTTTCTGGCATTTCAGCCGTCTTCGGCCCGGCTTGCTTGAATCCTGATGGTGCAATGAGCAAGGGACTCACATCTGAGTATACCCTTCCACGCTTAGGGTGGACAAAATTATTTGCAACAAGGGGTGGTGATGGACAGAGTCTCTGAATTAAGCAGAGTACTCTCACCCAGTCAAGAGATCAGGGCTAGATCCAACACAGTTTTTTAGCTCATTGCACCATCCCAGTTTCAGAACCTGGCTGTATGCAAATTAGTCTGTCCCTGGCCCAGTGCATCATGGGAACAGGGCAGACCAGACTACAAAAGCCAATTCTTACACTGGGAAGGAAACAAGCTTCCGGGGACCGGTTTCTGGCATTTCAGCCGTCTTCGGCCCGGCTTGCTTGAATCCTGATGGTGCAATGAGCAAGGGACTCACATCTGAGTATACCCTTCCACGCTTAGGGTGGACAAAATTATTTACAACAAGGGGTGGTGATGGACAGAGTCTCTGAATTAAGCAGAGTACTCTCACCCAGTCAAGACATCAGGGCTAGATCCAACACCGTTTTTTAGCTCATTGCACCATCCCAGTTTCAGAACCTGGCTGTATGCAAATTAGTCTGTCCCTGGCCCAGTGCATCATGGGAACAGGGCAGACCAGACTACAAAAGCCAATTCTTACACTGGGAAGGAAACAAGCTTCCGGGGACCGGTTTCTGGCATTTCAGCCGTCTTCGGCCCGGCTTGCTTGAATCCTGATGGTGCAATGAGCAAGGGACTCACATCTGAGTATACCCTTCCACGCTTAGGGTGGACAAAATTATTTACAACAAGGGGTGGTGATGGACAGAGTCTCTGAATTAAGCAGAGTACTCTCACCCAGTCAAGAGATCAGGGCTAGATCCAACACCGTTTTTTAGCTCATTGCACCATCCCAGTTTCAGAACCTGGCTGTATGCAAATTAGTCTGTCCCTGGCCCAGTGCATCATGGGAACAGGGCAGACCAGACTACAAAAGCCAATTCTTACACTGGGAAGGAAACAAGCTTCCGGGGGCCGGTTTCTGGCATTTCAGCCGTCTTCGGCCCGGCTTGCTTGAATCATGATGGTGCAATGAGCAAGGGACTCACATCTGAGTATACCCTTCCACGCTTAGGGTGGACAAAATTATTTACAACAAGGGGTGGTGATGGACAGAGTCTCTGAATTAAGCAGAGTACTCTCACCCAGTCAAGAGATCAGGGCTAGATCCAACACCGTTTTTTAGCTCATTGCACCATCCCAGTTTCAGAACCTGGCTGTATGCAAATTAGTCTGTCCCTGGCCCAGTGCATCATGGGAACAGGGCAGACCAAACTACAAAAGCCAATTCTTACACTGGGAAGGAAACAAGCTTCCGGGGACCGGTTTCTGGCATTTCAGCCATCTTCGGCCCGGCTTGCTTGAATCCTGATGGTGCAATGAGCAAGGGACTCACATCTGAGTATACCCTTCCACGCTTAGGGTGGACAAAATTATTTACAACAAGGGGTGGTGATGGACAGAGTCTCTGAATTAAGCAGAGTACTCTCACCCAGTCAAGAGATCAGGGCTAGATCCAACACCGTTTTTTAGCTCATTGCACCATCCCAGTTTCAGAACCTGGCTGTATGCAAATTAGTCTGTCCCTGGCCCAGTGCATAATGGGAACAGGGCAGACCAGACTACAAAAGCCAATTCTTACACTGGGAAGGAAACAAGCTTCCGGGGACCGGTTTCTGGCATTTCAGCCGTCTTCGGCCCGGCTTGCTTGAATCCTGATGGTGCAATGAGCAAGGGACTCACATCTGAGTATACCCTTCCACGCTTAGGGTGGACAAAATTATTTACAACAAGGGGTGGTGATGGACAGAGTCTCTGAATTAAGCAGAGTACTCTCACCCAGTCAAGAGATCAGGGCTAGATCCAACACCGTTTTTTAGCTCATTGCACCATCCCAGTTTCAGAACCTGGCTGTATGCAAATTAGTCTGTCCCTGGCCCAGTGCATCATGGGAACAGGGCAGACCAGACTACAAAAGCCAATTCTTACACTGGGAAGGAAACAAGCTTCCGGGGACCGGTTTCTGGCATTTCAGCCGTCTTCGGCCCGGCTTGCTTGAATCCTGATGGTGCAATGAGCAAGGGACTCACATCTGAGTATACCCTTCCACGCTTAGGGTGGACAAAATTATTTACAACAAGGGGTGGTGATGGACAGAGTCTCTGAATTAAGCAGAGTACTCTCACCCAGTCAAGAGATCAGGGCTAGATCCAACACCGTTTTTTAGCTCATTGCACCATCCCAGTTTCAGAACCTGGCTGTATGCAAATTAGTCTGTCCCTGGCCCAGTGCATCATGGGAACAGGGCAGACCAGACTACAAAAGCCAATTCTTACACTGGGAAGGAAACAAGCTTCCGGGGACCGGTTTCTGGCATTTCAGCCGTCTTCGGCCCGGCTTGCTTGAATCCTGATGGTGCAATGAGCAAGGGACTCACATCTGAGTATACCCTTCCACGCTTAGGGTGGACAAAATTATTTACAACAAGGGGTGGTGATGGACAGAGTCTCTGAATTAAGCAGAGTACTCTCACCCAGTCAAGAGATCAGGGCTAGATCCAACACCGTTTTTTAGCTCATTGCACCATCCCAGTTTCAGAACCTGGCTGTATGCAAATTAGTCTGTCCCTGGCCCAGTGCATCATGGGAACAGGGCAGACCAGACTACAAAAGCCAATTCTTACACTGGGAAGGAAACAAACTTCCGGGGACCGGTTTCTGGCATTTCAGCCGTCTTCGGCCCGGCTTGCTTGAATCCTGATGGTGCAATGAGCAAGGGACTCACATCTGAGTATACCCTTCCACGCTTGGGGTGGACAAAATTATTTACAACAAGGGGTGGTGATGGACAGAGTCTCTGAATTAAGCAGAGTACTTTCACCCAGTCAAGAGATCAGGGCTAGATCCAACACCGTTTTTTAGCTCATTGCACCATCCCAGTTTCAGAACCTGGCTGTATGCAAATTAGTCTGTCCCTGGCCCAGTGCATCATGGGAACAGGGCAGACCAGACTACAAAAGCCAATTCTTACACTGGGAAGGAAACAAGCTTCCGGGGACCGGTTTCTGGCATTTCAGCCGTCTTCGGCCCGGCTTGCTTGAATCCTGATGGTGCAATGAGCAAGGGACTCACATCTGAGTATACCCTTCCACGCTTAGGGTGGACAAAATTATTTACAACAAGGGGTGGTGATGGACAGAGTCTCTGAATTAAGCAGAGTACTCTCACCCAGTCAAGAGATCAGGGCTAGATCCAACACCGTTTTTTAGCTCATTGCACCATCCCAGTTTCTGAACCTGGCTGTATGCAAATTAGTCTGTCCCTGGCCCAGTGCATCATGGGAACAGGGCAGACCAGACTACAAAAGCCAATTCTTACACTGGGAAGGAAACAAGCTTCCGGGGACCGGTTTCTGGCATTTCAGCCGTCTTCGGCCCGGCTTGCTTGAATTCTGATGGTGCAATGAGCAAGGGACTCACATCTGAGTATACCCTTCCACGCTTAGGGTGGACAAAATTATGTACAACAAGGGGTGGTGATGGACAGAGTCTCTGAATTAAGCAGAGTACTCTCACCCAGTCAAGAGATCAGGGCTAGATCCAACACCGTTTTTTAGCTCATTGCACCATCCCAGTTTCAGAACCTGGCTGTATGCAAACTAGTCTGTCCCTGGCCCAGTGCATCATGGGAACAGGGCAGACCAGACTACAAAAGCCAATTCTTACACTGGGAAGGAAACAAGCTTCCGGGGACCGGTTTCTGGCATTTCAGCCGTCTTCGGCCCGGCTTGCTTGAATCCTGATGGTGCAATGAGCAAGGGACTCACATCTGAGTATACCCTTCCACGCTTAGGGTGGACAAAATTATTTACAACAAGGGGTGGTGATGGACAGAGTCTCTGAATTAAGCAGAGTACTCTCACCCAGTCAAGAGTTTAGGGCTAGATCCAACTCCGTTTTTTAGCTCATTGCACCATCCCAGTTTCAGAACCTGGCTGTATGCAAATTAGTCTGTCCCTGGCCCAGTGCATCATGGGAATTCCGGCCTGAGGGAGAGGGAGCAGAGCCGGACCGCAGGTCTCAGGCTCCCCGTGGCCTCTGCCGTCGCCACCACAACCGACGCCAGATTTTTGCGCCAGGAGGCGCGCATACAAACGAAACCAGGCTCCCGCAGAGCGGGCCTGCCCGGCAAAGACAGGGCCAAGGGCGGGCTTGGGCCGGTCCGCGCCCGTCAGAGGTCGGAATAGGCTGTACTGGGCCCATTCTCTTGGCTACATCATCCAGCATCTGTCGGAAGGGTACATCGCACCCCTATCCTTGCCTGAGCTAGTGGGAAGAAGGGGGGTAAAAGAAAAACAACGGACAGCCATTCACCGAAATCGATAAGTAAGACCAAAGCTGCTAACATGACATTGCTAAACTATCTCCCTGGGGCGGTAGGTGTTATTGAAAGACAAACCACCTCTGTTGAGGAACCATTAAAAATGGACACTCTAGGGCCCACAGCAAAGGATAACACTACTGTATGTGTGAGTAGGGGGGACACTGTTAATCACAGTTTGGGAAACATAGAGGAGGGACAACTGAAAAACGGGTGTATTCAGATCATTGATGATGATATCTTCACAGTGACGTAGACAGTGACACTGTACCCCCGCAAAAAAATCCTGTAAGTTATCAAGTGCTGAAACTCTAGACATTCAGTCAAATGGTGCACGCACAACCCCACAGAAACCTCGGCTGTCAAAGACTAACTCGAAAAAACAGCAGGGCCCAAAAGGAAAAAATCAAAATAAGCCAGGCACTGCTAATGTATCTTGTTTCTGTAATAACTGATACAATCACAATCTATAAATGTTTTGACAGTTACGCTGGACAAAATCAAAGTAGGTTTAGAGAAAGTCTTAGAAAAATTGAACCTACATATTATTACTCCATCAAGTTCACACCAACAGCCTGAGTGCGTACCGCAAAAAGAGTTGATCACAGTACAAAAAAAGGCAGACAGGAGAAAGAGTTAGGGGTGAGGGGACTGGGGACAGGGACACACTTTAACCCGGAAGGAATCACTCACAACCCTGTACCAACCAGCAGATATATTCCTAGGCAAACCAGGACAGAAAGACCAGGACACTATCTAGGCGGGAGTGGGGAGCGAGGAGGGCGAGGTAAAAACAGGTACACACTTAATGCATAGTGCTACGAAGAATGTAAGGAGGCCACAGACCTTTAACTTACCTCCGGCAGCCATCCCTTATTTGGTCATTTTAGCTAACGTCCCAGTTCTAGCAACAGAGGGAAAAGAAACCTGGATGACATTAAGGAATACAACTATACACTACCTGGGGAGTAGAACTGGACTAACAAGGGATATGTTCCGAGAGTTTAAAATGGTCAGGAGAATAGACTGGGTTGGAGATAGTAGAAAACGTTTTCAAGGCAACTGTTTTGTCCTCTCACTAGGGGGCATATGTAGGTAGCCGTTTGAGATTCGCAAACGCCGAAATTCAGCGAATTTTGGCGTTTGCGAATCGCAAACGAAGTTTTGATATGTAGGTGCCACTTAGCAAAATAAGGAATCGCAAAAATTGCGATTCCTTATTTTGCTTATAGCATTTAAGTAATCGCATTTTTGCGATTCCTTAAATGCTATGCAGGGGTGCTTTAAAAATTGCGATTTTTGCATAAGGAATCGCAAAATACCACCTACTTCAAGTAGATGGTATTTTGTGATTTCCTTCAAAAAGGCATTTATTAAAAAAATTCAAAGTGCCATGTGGCGCACAGACATGCCCTTAGGGCATGCATGTGCGCCATATGTACTTACAGGCACATTCCAACGGGTGCAACAGGTGTCCTTTGGACACCCTGGCACCCTTGGAATTGCGATTCTCAAATTGCGATTTTCTCATAGAAAATCGCAATTTGAGAATGTATCCCCATTCATTCCTATGGGCCTCTTGGCCCATAGGAATGAATGGGACACTCATTCCTTAATTGCGATTCGCAATTTGCTAATCGCAATTAAGGAATGTTAGAGATTCACAAAAAAATAGCGAATTATTACCTACATTCCATTTTGCGATTCTCAAATAGCGATTCCTTAAAAATCGCTATTTGAGAATCGCAAAATGGAAATGACCTACATATGCCCCTAGGTTCACAATCCCTAGTTAAGGAAATCTTGCTAAGATGCCAAGACACAAGTATCACACATACGAGTATAAATGTTCTTCCTTTAGGTTTTTTCTATCAACCCAATCATTTAGCTCAGCAAAATAGTAACCATCCTTTTAGACAGTTCGTTGACTACCCAGCTTACAACATTGAGGTGGCTAGTGGAGTGGTGTGGCTCACTGGTTAGAGGCGGCAGACCTGTAAGCAGAGAACGGCCCGGGACCAGAGTTCAATTCCCGACGCGGCAGGGTCTGGGACCAGGGTCAACGGACTCGATAATTCTCGCCTCAGTGCCTACTCTAACCAGGGAACACACTCGGCAACTCTGGGCATTAAGCTTGCCTCATCTCTACAACGGCCCCCCACAGATGCCGGGGATGCCTGGTTTCACCCTGGAGATACCCAGAAAGGGACCATCTCACAGGGAAAACCAGGACGGGTTCCCCAGCGGTCGGTAAAAATTACTCATTCGGTAACAATCGGTAATATTTAGCGATTTTGTAAAAATCGCAAAAAAAAATACTGAATCCCCATTACTGAATTGGTATTACCGATTCCTTAATACAGATTCAGTAATTAGCGATTCAGTATTTTAAAAAATCGGAAATTGTTGAATCAGCCAATCCTGTGTTTCCTCATTTTTTTGAAAACATATTTTATTGAATTTTATATGGTTACTATACAATAAAACATATATCGCCTCATTCAAATCTGCCAAATATGTCTCCAGATTAATACCCAACTCACCCCCCCTTCCCACTTAGCGCCCTCCCCCCTACATACTCGGTGGTGTGGGCACGTTCAGCGTCTCATATTCCATTATATTACCAGTTGTACAGAAAGCTTGCACATCATTGTTCTCTGTATGATCATCACATGCACGAGTATTGCTCATTCATCCCCTTCTTCCAGCTGATAGTCCCTCAAAGCCTGAGCTAGGGCCTCCCACGCTCTTGCCATTTCCAAAGCTTTATCACTACCTACGCGTGTCGCTTGTCGGAGCCTGACCGCACTCTCACACTTTGCCCACTTACAGAATTCCGTACGCCAGCGCTTGCTCGAAGGCCCCTCTTTTGATTTCCAATGCCAAGTTATTTCACGTTTGGCCAACAATAGACCTAAATCAATAAACTTGCTGGTTATTTTAGTTTTAGCCGTGTGCGGGAACCAATGCAGCAAACAGGCAGCCATATCGTAATCTAGCTGTCTATCCGTGACGGTAGTCAAAAGGTGTCCTACGTCTTCCCAATAACTCCCAATATTCGGGTAATGCCATAGCATGTGTTCCAGTTCGACATCCTCCTCCAAGCATCTAGGACACGCCGCGTCTTGGACCCGGAAGTATTTCCGGATCCTACCCGGGGTCAGATAAGCCCGATGCAGAATAAAGAACTGTATCTGTTGAAACCGAGCATTTCTGCTCCCTTTCCATTCCCTCTTAAGGATAGATTCCCAAGTTGGATCCGGGATCGGGCAGCCTATACCCGCTTCCCACTTCGCCTTGAGGTCCGCCAATTGGCGCCATCTCTCACGCATCATCCGAGACTGGAGGCACGTGACCGCCTTGATGGTCCCCGCAGCCATTACGACATACTGACAGGCCAATGTGTTCACAGGTTCCGTTCGGCCACCTCCCCAGTGCTTTTGAATCGCGTTTGCAACCGCTGCATGAATCAGAGAGTCTCCCTCGGGGAGGCCATACATGTCTTGTAGCGCTTGAAAGGGCATCAGTTCCCCATTCATGTATAAATCCCCCATCATGTGGAGACCTAGTTGTTCCCAATCCGCTAACGGGTTCCAATCCCCCCGTGTGGGAGCGCCGTCAGCATCCCCAATGGAATCTCCGGTGCATATGGGTGGGAAGCCCCCGCCTTACGCTGGCTACTATTCCAGCAAAGCCTCAGGGTCCGTTTCTCTATGGTCAGGTCACTCAAATCAAGCTTTTGTTGTAGGACTATGTAAGAGAGGACGTGTCGTTGTATCCCTTGTCCTCGCTTATGGTCGGGACCTCGGAATTCCTGCGCTATACTTTGTGTAAGGACCTGCAGCTGTGCCGCCAGGTAGTAGAGCTCAAAATCGGGTAACGCCAGTCCCCCATCTGTTTTAGGACTCATCAAAGTTGTTAGTGCTACCCGGCGTCTGCCATTGCCCCATATAAAGCCAATGGTCAATTACCTCAATTCTTTAAAGAGTCGTGGTGGGGCCCAAATCGGCAAAGTGCGGAAGTAATAAAGCAGCTTGCGGAGTGCCACCATCTTAAGTAAAGCGATTCTGCCTATCACCGATAGAGGGAGTGTCGACCAAAACGCCATACATCCCTTCAAGGCCCTGATACAGCGCCCTACATTTCCCTCCAACAGATCTATATTGTCGTGATATATCCTAACCCCTAAATAGGTGAAGCATGTTGGTTCCCAGGTGATCTCACCAATTAAAAGTGGCGGGCTCATTCCCCGACGGATCGGGAAAAGGCACGTCTTGCTCCAGTTTACTTTGAGTCCAGAGACAGCTCCATATTGTGATAACAAAGAGGTCGCCCCTTGTAAAGCTTCCTCAGTATCTCTCAAAAAGAGAAGCAAATCATCTGCGTACAGTGCAATATGGTGTGGTATGCCACGGAGCTGCAGTCCCCGGTAGGCCACTCCCGCCAGCGCCTGAACTACCAAGGACTCTATCGCCAGCGCAAATAGCAGTGGCGACAACGAGCAGCCCTGCCTCGTTCCTCTCATAACCGGGTACTGGTCAGATATCACCTCCCCCAGCCGTACACTGGCAACGGCCGAGGAGTACAACACTCTCGTCCAGTTCCTGAACTGGTCGCCCAGTCCGAATCGTTCCAGCACTTTGTGTAGGAAAGCCCATTGCAGGCTGTCAAACGCCTTCTCTATGTCTATAGAGAGGACCGCTGGTGATTGGAGGTCATCGTAGCTCTCAGCTAGAACTCTTAGGAGGCGTCGTATATTCGAAGCAGTGTTCCTAGTCGGGATAAATCCCTCTTGATCCGTGTGTACCAGCGTGGTCATATATGGAAGGAGTCTGGTCGCCAGTATCCTGCTCAGAATCTTATAGTCCACCGTCAACATGGACAGCGGTCTATAAGAGGCTTCATCTATATCAGACCGCCCTGGTTTCAGGAGAGGAATAACCAACGCTTCACGCATCGACTTTGGTAGTTGGCCTACTTCCCCTGCTTCCTTGTAAATCTCCACTAAACGGGGCGCCAGAGTATCAACATACTGGGCATAGAATTCAATGGGCAGCCCATCAGGCCCCGGCGTCTTATTCCGGGCCATGTGTTTAATTGCGCTGCGGATCTCAGCTAGAGTGATATCTTGCCCTAGTAGTTTTGCCTGGTCTGCATCTAACTGGGGTAGAAAAATCTCTGCCAAATGCCCCTCTACGTCCGTTTCTGCAGCTTCCAGCTTACTGCTATACAGAGACTTATAATAAGTGAGGAACCGAGAGAGCGCCTGCAAGTGGACCAGTAGGCCGGTATCCGATTCTATTCTCATAATCGGGCCATTCTTCGGTATTGGGTCTGCTAACTTGGCCAACAATGTACCGACCTTGTCCCCTTCTGCATGAACCTTCGACAGGTAGCCTTTATGATCAAAGCTGCGCAACCGCTCAACTTCAACCGCAAGCATTTCTTTCACCTCTAATAGCTGTCCCTGGAGCGCTGGGAGTTCTGGCCTCTGCTGTTCTAAGTCTCTCAGTTTCTCCTCCGCTTTCCTTATATCCTCAAGCACTGTCTTCCTGGCTCCCGAGTATTTGCTAATACACATCCCCCTGACGACCACCTTAAATGCGTCCCATTCAAGTGCTCTCGTAGAAGCTGTTCCCTGATTTTCTTGAAAATAATGTTCGATGCCCTCTCCTATTTCAGTTCTAAAGACCTGATCTTCCAGAGTTTCGGGGCGCAGGCGCCACGTCAGAATCGCGGATCGCACTCGCTGCCAGTTAATCGACATCAACAACGGGTTGTGATGAGAGATAGTTCTGGTAAGGTATTCAGTGTGTGCCGCCACATGAGCAATCGAGTGGGAACAGAGAATTGCATCAATTCCAACATGAAGCTCATGTATGGATGAAAAGAAAGAATAATCCCTGTCTTGAGGATGTTGCACCCGCCATACATCCATTAGCCCCCACCTCTCTTGCCAGTCAGATCTATTTTTAGCCAATTTCCGAGCCGGCGTGTTAGCTAGAGGAGGATGCGATCTGTCCATCTCTACGTCTGCTATGGCATTAAAATCCCCACCCACCACCGCAGGACCAGCCAAGTAATGCGCCAGCACGCCTGATAAGCTATCCAAGAAATGAGCTTGGTCTACATTTGGGGCGTATATACTACATAACACAACATCCCTGCCATATAGCCTTCCCTCTACCGCAGCATACCTGCCCTCCGGATCCAACACATGTCTGGTGGCCTGAAAAGGGTCAGCCGCCCTTACCCATATGAGCACTCCCCTGGCAAACGCCGAATACGCTGTACTGAACACCTGTCCCCTCCATCTGCGCTGCAGCGCCTGCCTTCCGCTCTAGTAAGATGTGTCTCTTGTAGCAGAGCTATGTGGACTCCTCTTCTCATCAAATACGCATGAACCTTGTGGCGCCTAGTCATTGTGTGCAAACCCCTCACGTTCCATGTGATGCATTTCAAATCAGGTAATGTTGCCATTGCGCTTGCCTTGCAGCCTCAAGCTGTCCATGTAGTATGTGCCCACACCACCATCAGATCCCAAATACCAACATCCCATGCAACCCCCTCAACCCTCCCCCCAGAACAGGACCCAATGACAAGCTATCAGTTCCCATCCAAACTTCCAACAGTACACAGAGTTCTATCCTGTAGTAGTCACCACAGGTTGCCTTATGGGCAATGGAAGGGTAACTCGGCCCGACAGGTAGCAGCTTTCGCTCAAGCCCCACCGCCCTAGATCCCACATGGTAACTTTCTGTAATCGTTCTGGTCCCCATCGCTTCCAGGCGCGGTAACCCTATTGAGCAGTCCGTGGCGGCTATCCAACCTCCAGTGTGTGCTTAGATAGGCTATTCATCCAACATTCCTTCTGCTGTTCTTGGCGTGACCACAGGTCACATATTACTGTCCGATAGCTCCGTGTCCGACTTCCTCTTTTCATCATCCGATCCCGTTCCCACTGCTGACTCAGTTCTCTGCGAGCCCGTTATCTCCGCTGTCGCTGCCAATGCTCCTTGCCTTTCCAACGCCATTTGAGTCAGCTGCTGCTTCTTCAGAATTTTATTCTTTTTACGGATACGCTGGGATTTGCGCATCTGAGATGGGTTAGGTGGACCTGAGCGTCCTTGAACCTGACGATCAGTGCCCGCTCTGTATGTCTCGAGCCATGTCAATGCGTCCTCGGGCGTCAGGAAGAACTGGGTCGTGCCATCCACAATCACCCTCAATTTTGCCGGGAAGATCAGTGAGTACTGGATCCCCTCTTCCCTGAGTTCTTTTTTAATTGCCAGATAGGAGGCCCTATGTCTTTGTATTTCCTGGGTGTAATCCGGGAATATGTGACTGTCCCATTGCCCACTTTGAAGGGACCTGCCTCACGCGCCCTTTGGATCAGCATATCTCTATCTTTATAGTGCAGTAGCTTAACCACCACAGGTCAAGGAGGACAGCCAAGCTGCGGTTGCCGAGCTGGCACCCTGTGAGCTCTCTCAAGTGTGAAGAAGAGAGATAGCCCCTCCGGAGCGACCTCTGTTTTGAGCCAGGTTTCCAAGTAGGCAATCATATCAGTTCCCTCTGTTTTTTACGGCAGGTCCACCACGCGTATGTTATTGCGCCGGTTCCTACTTTCAGAATCTTCAGCTCTCTTTTCTAACATTGCTAAACGTCCTAGCGCATCTCCCAGCTTGGCTTCCATGGTAGCTTGTGCCGGCTTCAGGTCCTGTATGGCCAACTCGGTCTCCTTCACTCTGTCTGCCAGCTTCAAGTGGACCGCACGTAGGAGCCCTAGCCCCGTCGCGACCTGCGCAATGTCCTGCTGAAGGGCGTCCTTCGTCGCCGCTATGGCCTCGAGTATCTTATCAAGGTGTTGACTCAGTCCTATTTCCATCATCGCTGGCTCGGGCCCACCCTCTGCGCCATGAGTGTCATCCTGCCCCGCAGCCTCCTCTTTCTTGTTCTTTGGTTTCATCTCGTGTGGCTAGTTGTTGCTCTGAGCGGTACTAGTATACTTCCCTGCGCAAGGACTTCTCATAAACCTTCACGTGTCCTGAAATTTTAGGTAGAGAGAGATTGGCAGGACTCACATCCTATGATTATGCCAGTTGGTAAAGCCCGCACTATCACAGTGTTGATATACCAAGGAACTATCATCAAGCAGCCCCTGGCAGTACCTTAGTTCCACAGCCAATCCCGGGAAAGCCCGGAGACCCCTGCACCTCTCACCGGTTTGGGCCCAGTGGTTCCCTCCGCCCAGATTTTGTGGTGCGTATGTCCTACTGTGCACCCAGTCGCTCCCTGTGCAGACTCACGGCCCCTGTCACAGCGTGTACAGCACAGCTCTCAATAGTGTGGTCTCCTTTTTCCGGTGCTTGTCGGTCCCAATGACTCTGGATTCAGAGTATTGCCCTCCTGGAGACATTCAAATGCCCCTTTTTTGGCGTCCACAGGGCCCAAATGCGCACTCCTCCCCTGTTCGCAGCGCACTCCGGGCCTAGCCTGCAATGTTTCTGCGCCCTGTGTCGTTCCCAGCTCGAGCCCACACGTCTTGCTCGATGCCTCCGGGTGCGCGCCTCCGCTCCTGCTCATGCAATGTCGCAGACCTGCTCCCCCGCTCCCACCTCCGCAGTACTGGGTGCAGGCCCGCTCCACCACACTTACCAGGCACTGTGACTGGGCGCCACCGTTAGTTGCTCACTCTCCCTGCCAGTCGGTTGGACCTTGTTCGTCCGTATGGCTGGCATCATTCAGGGATTCCGGGCACTAGGGCTGTCTCGGTATCAGGCCTAGGATTGCCGTGCTGCTCCAGTAGGACCTTCCGTGTTCCCTCGGCTCCCAGGTCTCATCGTCTCATCTTCCCTGACGGCAGTCAGATAGCAAACATAGCCGCACAGGTGCTGCCGCATCGGCCGCTGTACTCCACTTCTCCAGCCCTCAGAGTCACAAACGTAGTGCCCAGGGGTCTCACGACCCTCCGGCCGCCATTTTAGGCTCCAGGACCATCCCGGAGCCCATCGCGCAGTCCCGGGACCAAGGCTCCCCGCTCATCAGTTTCGCCGCTCACTCAGCAGGGGCATCCGGTTGCATCTTTTTGGGCTCAGAGCTCCCTCTATGCTCACCCGCCGCCCATGTTAGCAAGATCACCTGCCCGGATCGTCCTCACTCGCTGCTCCCTTCCGCCATCTTGCCGCTTCCTCTCGGGTTGCGCCGGCAGCAAAATCCGTGCCTGTGTCGCGCAGGGCTGTCGAGGGTCGCGATGTCGGTCGGGTTTAGAAGCCCCGATGTTCCGACCCTCGCTGTTTCAATTTCACCAAGTTTCAGGAGATTTTAGCAGGATATTTTCGGGATCAGGTACGGAGCTATCCGCTCACGCCGCCTCTCCCATCGGCGCTCAAGCCACGCCCCCTGTGTTTCCTCATGACCTCAAAACCAGGAAGTGGCTACACCAATGCAGCTGCACTGATCCTGAAGCTGTTGGAGAGGCAGGGAGCACAGCTAACAACCCAGGAGCAACTTTTCCTAGTTTTTGCTGACATCACAGCCAAGATATGGATAAACAGGAGAGGGAAAAGGAAACATAAATTTAGTGAGAGGGAGCTGGATGTCCTTATTGAGGAGGTTACTAAGGACCATGGCAAACTATTTGGTAAGAATTCCCTGCAGAAGAGGCCGATATGAATGGCCGTCCAGGAAAGGATTAATGCCATCAGAGTCACCCAGTGCTCCATTGAAGAACTTAAAAAACACTGGCATGACCTCAGGAAGCATGCAAAGGAGAGGCTGGCAGAGAGAATGAAGCAAGACAACCAGACAGGTGGAGGGAGAAACACACTCCTGGTGGATTCCACACGCCAGCCGGAGAGTGTGAGTGGGATTGGGAATGCAGACAGCTCAGCCAGAGTTGGCAACAGGCAAGGTAAGGTGCATGCACAGCATGCTGTGCCCCCAATCTCTAACCCCAATCCCCAATGAGGCAGTATGAATCCCGCTCCAGTACATGTTTTACTACTAACCTGCAATGCATTATGGGAGATGTAGTCAGAAGTAACACATTTCATAACAGTTAGTCCACTGAACCCAAAGGCTTGTGACACACTTTAGCAATTAGCAAGCAGAGGACAGTCAGTTTGATTGCCAGTCATGAAATGTATTATTACGCAAATGCTGCCAGACAAGTGAGCAAATGTACATTCTGTCTCCACAGGCGAGCCATCACGCAGGGCTGCAGAAGGGGACACGGGAAAGGCACCCAGGAGAGAGAGAACACAAGAGGAGGTCTTGTCGCCTGCAGAACATACCCCACCATCACCAACACCACCATCACCAGCATCACCACTGCCACCACCACCAAGAGCCAGTGGGCATACTGTGGCTAGCCTCCAGCAGATGGAGGTGTCCAAGGAAAACAGCATGGGAGGCCAACAGGCCACGGTGGCAGAGGATGCCAACAGTGCAGGCACACAAGCCCCCACCGAGCATGCCCACACAGGTGCCAGACGCCGCAGAGCAAGGGCAGCCAGTCCAGTTTCACAGGGCGAAGATCAAAGTGTATTTGCCGGTCTTGAGGGGAACATGCTCAAGGTGCAGCGCCTGCAAGGCAAAGCAATAAGATCAGTACCACGTCAGATGGTACACATGAATAGACGCATGCCGCAAATCGAGACAGGCATCAGCAGCATGAACAACACTGCAGCTGATTGCGTGAGGGACATGTCCGAGGCAGTGAGGCTGGATGAGGACCGTTTGGCGAGGCGCAAGTGGAGGCGGAAACTTGACAACTCCACTAAGATGATAAACCGCCTCGCCACTGCCACCTTTCTGCTCTGCAGGCGCTCGATGGCCATGCAGGAAGAGATGGCTCACTGCAGCCGTGACATGGCAAGGGTGCTGGTCAGAATGACCAGTGCACTGGAAAGGCTACAGAAAAACCAGATAGCCACTACAGGTACAGGTGATGGGGGGGATAGTGAAGAGGCAACTAGTCGCAGTAGCATCACACCCCCTTTAACCAAGTCCAGGAGACGCAGCGAACGGCACAGCGCTGCCACAGGACAGACTGCCAGTGAGGTCAGTGTCCCCAGGGAACTCAGCAGTGCTGCACGTGGGCGCAGGAAGTAATGCCAGCCATCACATGGGATTGCAAAATGGGTGATGTAACCTATTTCGCCTTTGTAATCAGCATTGCATATTGGCCTGGCATATTAATCCCTTCATGTTGTGTGGGTGTGCTATGCTAATAAAACACTGTCACACAATTACAGTAACTGGCTGTGTCTTCTTACTTACTCCCATCTGGTGCTGCTGCCACACCTGCTGTGCTGTGCTCTGGCTGTGGACAATCCTCACCCTCGTCCTCGGAGTCAGTTAGTTCCACTGCTGTTCCTTTCTTTGTGGCAAGGTTATGCAGCATGGCACATGTTGCTATTATTGAACAACAGATGAAGGGCGCTACTGACGTGCACCCCACTTTTGTGGAGGCAGCGGAACCTGCCTTTTAAGAGTTCAAATGTACTCTCCACAATGTTGAGCGTAGTTCTATGTGCCACATTGTATCTTCTCTCACTTGGGGTGGATGGGTTGAGGTATGGAGTCAGGATAAATGCCCGCACTGCATATGCGCTATCACCTGAGTGAGAAAGGAAGTGCCATTAATAACAGTCACCAACACATTCATCCAAGGTATACATCCGGGTGTGTCACATTGATTTACCTAGCAGGTATCCTTCTCCAAATTCAGCCCTAGCCAGGCGGGTGTAGATCCCACTGTTCCTTAATATGTTGGAGCCATGGGTACTCACTGGAAATTTGGCTACGTCAGTGATGATGTGGTCCGCATCGCATATCACCTGCACGTTGATGGAATGTGTAGATGTGTGATTCTGATAAATGTACTCTGTAGCTGTAGGAGGGCAGATTGGTATGTGTGTCCCATCAATGCACCCTATTACACGTGGGAACTGTGCCTTTTGGTAAAAATCCATCTTTATTTTCTGCAGTTCCGTCTGTGTGCTGGGGAAGTGAATGTAGTGATGCATTCTTTGCATCATGGCATCCAGGAATGTGTTGAAAAGACGGGACAGGCAACCCTGTGACACAGCACCTGCCACAGCTACCACCCCCTCGTAACTACCTGATGCAAGTAGGGGCAGGCTACAGAGCACCTGAACATGTGTTGGTATAGCGTGCCCCCTTGGTGTCTGATGCTCCAGGAGTGGGTGCAGGTCCCATATCAGGTCTAGGATGGTTTGGGGGTCTAGCCTGTACCTCTCATGGATTTTAGCCTCAGTCAGTTGGAACAGTGTAATGCGCTGTCTGTACAGGCCCTCCTCCCGTCTCCAGAGCCTCAGTGCTGCTGCTTGCATACGTAGCCACCTTGCAATGACGTAGAGGGCTGCCATTGTGTTCACACTGTTGCATTTTGTGGCTGTTTAAATGCAGTGCACCTGATTACCACCTGCTTTGAGTCAGTGGAAATTAGCGACGCCTAAATACCAAAAAATTGAAAAATCGGTTTCTGATAGATACATCTGCCGTGTGGATTCCTCACCTTGTGAATATCCTCCTTGCGTCTTTTTGTAGCCTCGCGCCGACGTGGACTTGGACGTCATAGAGACACGACATCGCTCGCGACTCCGCTGACGTCACCGACGCCTACAATAGGCCCACGCCGGCGTGATGACATCAGTTCCCTTTTTTCCGCGTCGTCGACGCTAACGGTTTCGGGATACTCAGTAGCTTTTGGTAACTCTGTTACTGTTTTTCTTCGTTTCTCTGTTCTCTTGCCTCTTTGTTTCTTTATTATGTCGACAAAGAAGACGGGATTTAAACCCTGCAGAGAATATAGAAAGATGATGTCCGTTACGGACCCACACCAGGACTGTATTTGGTGTTTGAGCTCCGACCACGACGTGGATGGATGTTCGTTGTGTCAAAAAATGAATCCAAAGGCCCTGCGAGAAAGGGAGACCAAGCTTCTTGTGGCAAAACTGAAAGCTGATAAAGAAAAGAAGTCTTCAAAATCCCGCTCGAAGAAGTCGAAGTCAAGGTCAAGATCTCGAGAGGCGTCGGCTTCGAAGTCTTCATCGGATCATGCTTCGAGGTCGCATAAGAAGCATAAGAAAAGGAGACCTGAATCTCGATGTCATTCGGGTGAGAAGTCGGGCTCGAGGTCGAGATCACCCAAGAAGGTTAAATCGAAAGTGATCCCGCCACAAGAGATTTCAGATCAAGAAGGTGAGGCCTCGCCTACGGAGTCGCAAGTTCATTCTCCGACTCCGGTTTCCGATCCGACTCCGGCGCCGTCTCCGGCTCAAGAAGAGGTCGATGAAGTTCCTGTTGAAGAAGAGGAATCAACTCCTGTTGTTGAAACAGATTCGAATCTGCCTCGAGATCGACCTGAGGGTGTTCATCCACCTTTTCCAGCACCAGGTCAGGATCCTTCAGCGTTTCTGAACGCTATGTATGGTGTGTTCTCGAGGTCATGGTACCCCTCTGGTGCACCTTCGGGTCCCATGGGTCCAATGGAATTTAATTTGGGTGTGCCTCAATCTTATGCCCCAGCACCTTTCATGCCCTATATGCCAGCCCCTGTGGCGGTACCCAGCACCACCGAGGTTGACGCCGTTGTCGACGCCGGCTCGACCGAAGTCGATGACTCCAGCGCCGGCGTCACCCGCTCCAAGTAAATCTCTGGACCATCCTTCTAAGCCTTCGGATTCGGTACCGACGTCGACTCCGGCGCCGTCGGAGTCGACAGTGGATCCGGCTGCAATCCTTGTTAAGCAGAGATCTAGGAGAGAAGCTCAACGTCTCCTGGAAGAACGGAGGTATTATGAGTCTCATTCAGACTTAGATGAAGGTGAACTGGATGAAAATTATTTCGAGGAGCTAGCTGATGCTAGTGGTCTTGAATTTTCCCCAGAGTGGGTATTGCCACCAGGTCCCGATGCGCCCTCTAAGGATGTTCAGCCATATCATGTGGTTATGAAAAAGGCAGCAGGACTTTTAGGTTTGACATTGCCTACTGTTGAATTTAAATCAAATCTGCTTACTGAGGTTCTCCATTCTCCGAACTCAGCTGTGGAACCATTACTCTCATTTAATGAGGCGTTAACTGAACCCATTATGGAAGTGTGGAAAAAGCCTCTTTCTGCTCCTGCTGTCTCAAAAGGTGTGGCTAGGAGATATAGAGTGGCTCCTGAAGACCCTGCCTTTTTGTCATCTCACCCTTCTCCTGAAAGTCTGGTGATTCAAGCTGCATGCTCAAAAAAGTCAGTTGGTGCTTTTCCACAAGTGCCTGGTGACAAGGAAGCTAGAAAACAGGATCAAGTGGCCAAGAAAACTTTCTCCTCCGCAAGTATGGCGTTAAAATCAACGAATGCCACTTGTCTTATGGGAAGATATGTACACGCACTTATGGACTCAATGCGTTCATTGATTCCTAAGGTTCCAGAAGACTGCAGAGGTGACTTTGAGGAAGTTTTATCTGATACTCAAGCGGCAGCTCGTCAAGTTATCCAGAGCGGTCTTGATACTGCAGATTCTGTTGCAAGGATCATGGGCAATGCGGTTGCCACAAGACGTTCTGCTTGGCTAAAATCCTCAGATTTTTCTGCTGATGTGCAGTCTTTATTGTTAGATCTGCCTTTTGATGGTGAAGGACTCTTTGGCAAGAAGGCAGATACAGCCTTAGAGAGATTTAAGGATAGCAGGGCAACTGCTAGATCTCTTGGTCTTCAAGTAAGAGGTTCAACGACCAGGAAGTTCAGAGGTTTTGGTCGCTCTTCTTTTCGTACCTATAGACAAGGTCAACAGCAGCAACAACAGCAGCAGCAGCAAAATACCTTGAATAGGTCACACAGGGGAAAGCAAAGGGCACGTCCTCGAGGGCGTCAAGCCTCTTCCTCCTAGATCCGCCATTCAGGATCATGTGGGTCTGGTGGGGGGTCGGCTTACCCACTTTCTACGAGATTGGGAATCGGTTACATCAGATCTTTGGGTTCTCAATCTCGTATAAAATGGGTATGCCCTTCCCTTTTGGGAATTCCCTCCCAATTACCCTCCTTGCCAGGGATATTGCTCAGAGGAACATCTGTTACTCCTACAGGAGGAAGTTCAAACTCTGTTAGGAAAGGGTGCGATAGAGGTGGTCCCAGAGCAGGAAAGGGGTCAGGGATGCTACTCCCGGTATTTCCTGATTCCCAAAAATGATGGCAGACTTCGTCCAATCCTAGATCTCAGGATCTTGAATTTTTATCTGAAACAAGAGAAATTCAAGATGCTCACCCTTGCTCAGGTTCTTCAAGCGCTGCTGGAAGAAGACTGGATGGTGTCGCTCGACTTGCAGGATGCGTACTTTCACATCCCCATCCTGAAGTCGCACAGGAAATATCTCAGTTTTACGGTCGGTTCGCAGCACTATCAGTTTGCGGTCCTTCCGTTTGGGCTTACTACTGCGCCTCGAGTCTTCACCAAGGTGATGGCGGTGGTGGCGGCGCATCTCAGAAGGTCAGGGATTCCTGTATTCCCTTATTTGGACGACTGGCTGATCAAAGCAGAGTCGTTAGAGAGAGTGCTCCATCATCTGCGAGAGACAACCCAGTTGTTGTACAGGTTGGATTTTTCTATAAATGTACCCAAGTCTCACCTGGTGCCCTCCCAGCGCAACCTGTTCATAGGTGCTGTACTGGACACAACTGTATGTCGTGCATTCCCTCCTCCTCAAAGGATTCACGACATACAGGAAATTATTCCTTTATTTTACAATGGAGCGGTCGTTCCAGTCATGAAAGTCCTTCGCCTGCTCGTCTGATGGCTTCATGCATTCTGTTGGTCAACCATGCACGCTGGCACATGAGGGCGCTCCAGTGGTGCCTCCGCAGGCAGTGGTATCAGCACAACGGAGATCTCAGGGAGTCAGTGAGGATCTCCAGAGAAGCTGCGGTGGATCTATCTTGGTGGGGCGTGGAAGGCAACCTGTCTCAGGGGAAGCCTTTTCAACTGCCTCCTCCGGTGGCCACAGTGATCACGGATGCATCCACTCTAGGGTGGGGTGCTCATCTGGGGGATCTGGAGGTCAAGGGTCGTTGGTCTCCAGAGGAAAGGTTGCTTCACATCAACCTTCTAGAATTGCGGGCGATACGTTTGGCGCTCAAGGCCTTCCTTCCTTCCCTTCGCGGTCATTCGGTTCAGGTCCTGACGGACAACACGACCGCGATGTGGTACATCAACAAACAGGGAGGAGTGGGGTCGCAGTGTCTCTGCAGAGAGGCTCTGCATCTCTGGTCCTGGGTTCAGGACCATCAGATTTGTCTGATGGCGAATCATCTGGCCGGAGTTCTGAACGTTCGTGTAGACAGTCTCAGTCGGCAGTTCTCTGCCGACCACGAGTGGAGGCTTCACCCGGAGGTGGTTCACGACATCTTTCAGATGTGGGGGACTCCTCGGTGGACCTGTTCGCCACTTGCGAGAATGCTCACTGCCTGTCTTACTGCAGTCTCCAGTATCCAATGCAAGGAGCCTTGGAGGACGCGTTCCAGTTGAGTTGGGTAAATCAACTCCTTTACGCGTTTCCTCCCATACCTTTGATTCCTCGGGTTCTGAGGAAGATTCGCCAAGACCGGGCCCAAGTCATATTGATCGTCCCGGACTGGCCAAGAAGGGTGTGGTATACAGATCTTCTCCACCTCTTCTCTCTCCCGCCGCTCCGTCTCCCTCTCAGGGCAGACCTCCTCTCTCAGATGGAGGGGCAGGTTCTACACCCCCACCTCCAGACATTACACCTTCATGCCTGGAGATTGAACGGGGCAACCTGAATTCCTTTTCCCTCCCGCCTGACGTTGTGGATGTCATCTTGTCAGCCAGGTGTGACTCCACTAAGTCCATCTATTCTTATAGATGGTCAAAATTTGTCACGTGGTGTGGGGAAAAATCTATTGACCCTTTGAGAGCCCATTTGTCTGATGTTCTCCAGTTTGCCCTTTCTCTGGCGCAACAGGGGCTTGCTGTTGCCACAGTGAAGGGCTATCTTTCAGCGCTGTCGGCATTTCTTTGTCTGCCTGACCAGCCATCTCTTTTTAAATCTCCTGTAGTTTTAAGGTTTTTGAAGGGCCTCACAAATAAGTTCCCTCCTACTTCTTTTATTGTGCCTCAGTGGGACTTAAATCTTGTATTGACCTTTTTGATGGGTGCTCCCTTTGAGCCTCTTCACAAATGTCCTATGAGGCTTCTGACTCTTAAAACAGTCTTCCTCGTTGCAATAACCTCGGCAAGGAGGGTAAGTGAGCTTCAAGCTCCTAGTTACAAGCCCCCTTTCTTGACCATTCATGCTGATCGAATGGTTCTTAGGACCAGTGCTGCTTTTCTGCCTAAGGTGGTGACTCCTTTCCACCTTGGTCAATCCATTACCCTCCCTACCTTTTATCCTCCCCCACATCCTTCCAAGGAGGAGGAGAGGTTGCATCGTCTGGACCCCAAAAGGGCGGTGTCCTTTTACTTGGACAGATCTAAAGACTTTCGTTTGGATGACCAGCTCTTCATTGGGTTTGCTGGCTGCAAGAAAGGAAGAGCGGTCTATAAAAGAACCTTGTCGAGATGGATCGTCCTCTGTATAAAGATCTGCTACTCTTTGGCCGGTAAGGAACCACCAGAGGGTATAAGGGTTCATTCTACAAGAGCTAAGTCTTCAACCTCAGCATTGGCTAGAGGTGTTCCTGTAGAGGATATTTGTAGAGCGGCAACTTGGTCTTCCCTCCACACTTTCGCGAAGCATTACTGCTTGGATTCTGAAGTGAGGAGGGACGTCGCTTTGCACGCTCTGTTCTCCAGGATTTCCTGGTTTAGAAGAGCGGACACCCTCCTCCGGGAGTGGGGACTGCTTTGGGACTCTATTCACAAGGTGAGGAATCCACACGGCAGATGTATCTATCAGAAGAACACGTTACTTACCTTCGGTAACGCTTTTTCTGGTAGATACAATATCTGCCTGTGGATTCCTCACTGGCCCACCCGCCTCCCCGTTGTCCACTCTTTTATACCAGAGTTTCTGTGTGTATTTATTTTATTGTCAAGGAGTTGTTTATTTCAAATGTTTTATTGCATTTGCTTCACACTGTGTGTGTTTCCTTGATATTTTTACTGCGTATACTGTGTATATGTCTACTGTCATTGGTCCGTCCGTGTGCCTCGAAGGCACGGAAAAAAGGGTGGAACTGATGTCATCACGCCGGCGTGGGCCTATTGTAGGCTTCAGTGACGTCAGCGGAGTCGCGAGCGATGTCGTGTCTCTATGACGTCCAAGTCCACGTCGGCGCGAGGCTACAAAAAGAATTTCCGAATGTTGCTGACGCAAGGGGGATATTCACAAGGTGAGGAATCCACAGGCAGATATTGTATCTACCAGAAAAAGCGTTACCGAAGGTAAGTAACTTGTTCATTACCGATTTTTGGTACATCGATTTGCGAGTTTTTAAGGATTTCTTATTTAGCGATTCGGTATTTGGGGTTTTCGGTGTCTGCTAATCGCGAATTCAGGAATTGGTAACTGGTTTCCCTTATTTTTACCGATTCCTTATTTGCGATGGCGTTTGGTGTTACCTACATTGTACATGGCTAAATAATGGTCGGTAACGCAGAAATTCTGCGAATTTCGGCGTTACTGACCGGTATTTAGCCACCTACATCTGGCCCTAAGTGTTCTCTTTTGGAACATAGCAGCCATCAAAAAGAAGGTGGACAATATAGTATTGGGGGATTTTATTAATACATTTGACATATTATGCCTACCAGAAACCTGAGTGGTAGAGGAAGTGCATATAAACGAATTCAAGACGCTACATACTCCTGCAATTCACTCAATATATGGAAGACCAAAGGGGGGAATTTGTGTATATGTGTCAAATCTTATTGGGGCTTTAAAGATAGAGATGATCAAATCAGGAATGTTTTATCAAATTGTAGCAGTCCAGGTAGATGGCAAATGTATTTTGAATGTTATTAATTTTTATAACAATGTAAAAAAAGATCAGCGGGGTGAAATACTGAAGAAACTTAGCCACGATATTAGCATTCTGAACGTAAATAGAGATGTTGAAACGATCACAATATTGGGAGGTGATTTTAATGTTGGGTTGTGTCCGTTAGCCGGGCTAGGCACATGTGGGCTAACACTAGAGGATGACGATCATTTGATCCACTTTGCGCTTAACGAGAGTGGTGAGATGTTAAATGAGATCCTATTTTCACATGATCTCGACTTTGCGAACCGCTTATGCTCACCTAGGGTGGATTTCGGGCACACCTTTATAGGTAAGGCTTTAGAATCCACAATAGATTTTAGAATCACTCCTAATAGATATGCTCACTATATCAAGGGCTATAAAATACACACAAATGTTTCAAGCAATCACTTGCCCCATAGCATCAACCTCACCTTCCCAACAATTTTAGATCGTAAATGCAGTAACCAAGTAGTGTGGACCCAGAACGTTGAAATAGGAAGACAGAATGGTTACATGCTGCAATGGTCGAGCCAAGACCCCCAGGAGCTTAACAAACAAATTGTCAACAGGGCGTACAAATCGATATGAAATTGTTTGGATGAAGCTAGCTCTCACGAACTGATACTGTGTTCATTTTCCCATATTACAACTATTAAAAACTTGCTGCTGTTTGGAGGTTCTCTCAGCTTTCGAACGAACCTCAGGCCTTCGGTCAACCCGGTGAAGTCCACCCTGGTTCCCCTCCGCCCATCCCGTGCCTGTTTCGACTGGCAGACAACCATCCCCCTGCGCAGGCAATTCGTCAAGTACCTGGGGATTTGGGTTTCCCTGCTTCCAGAGCTTTCGTGGGCCCTGAACATCACACCTCTGCTCACCAAGGCCAGGACGGACCTAAAGAAATGGCAAACCCTTCCCCTTAACCCCCTTGGTAGAAGTGCCCTTTTCAAGATGATGGTCCTCCCCCGTTTTTTGTACATTCTGCAGACTATTTCCTTTCACCTACCGGCGACCTGGTTTTGAGAGTTTGACGGTGTTCTCACCCGTTTTTTGTTGGGGGGCGGGAGAGCACGTATGTCCTTGGTACACTGCAGAATACCTCCTTATGACAGAGTTATGGGTGTCACTAACCTTCATCTCTACTACCTTGCCACAAACCTTATTGTGGTTCACGGACGGCTGGTCCGACCCGGCGTATCAAGTGGAACTTACGGTGATGGACTTTCTGCGACTCCAGGCCTACTTATATGGGTCCCCCGTGCTGCAAGAACTGCCCCATCACTCGGTCGGTCCTCCTGGCTTGGCGCACCGCTTTGCGCCACACGAGGTCGGATCGGACGCTTACTAGGCAGACCCCCCTGTGGCACGGCACATGGCTGCAGGAGAGCTCATCCCTCCGGGATTTCCACTGATGGGATCTCGCTTTTCAGGGACGTTTGGGTGGGGGACCATATCACAACATTCGCAGACCTGCAACAGCGCTACTCTCTCCACCCCTCCCAGTTCTACAAATACCTGCAGCTCAGGCATGCCCTGGGGGTGAGGTCCCAGGTGATGGAGAATTTGGGCAGGGGCTGTGTCTCCCGGATAAACCGTTCCCTTGTGAACAATACCCCTGTGACCTTGGACGCGCTGCAAGTCCGTTGGGAGGGTTGGCTGGGCCCCTTGGAGGAGGCGGATTAGAGGGACGTCTTTATGACCCGTGAGGCCCTGACGACCTCATCGAAGCTGCTTTTAGTCCAACTTTACTACTTGCACGGGGCTTATCTCACCCCAGAGCGCCTACATAAAGCCCTACTACGCCTCTCCCCGGCCTGCGGGCTTTGCAACCATGCCCCCACAGATTTTTATCATATGGTGTGGCAGTGCCCTACCCTTGCTTCATTCTGGGTGGGTGTGGAATTGAAGCTCTCACAGACCCTGGGGTGGACCATTCCCCACGACCCCTTGCGCCTGATTTTAGGTGTGTTCGATGGCCTGGGCGGCTCTCGGGCCGACAAGTGTTTCCTCAGGACAGCGGTGGCAGTGGTGAAGCGAGACATAGCGGCGATGTGGTCCCAGGCTAAGCCCCGGACTGTGCGGAGGTGTAGGCGGGGGTAGACTGGTGTGGTACTCAGAAGGAGCCCCACTTCGAAGACCGGGGCTGCCCTGAGCTTTTTCAAAAGATATGGGGCAAGTGGTTCAACCTGAGCTCTTGAAGAGTGGATATGGGCTGTCTGTCTTCTGGGTTAACCCTCTGTATGAATTTACCGAGCTACTTGATTTGCCGATCTTTGTCGCTATACACATGTATGGAGTGTATGGCACACTGTTTGATTGTGATGGCACTATGCATTTGTGCTTTAAAATTTCAATAAACTTGATTATCCCCCCAAAAATTTGCTGCATGTGGAGAGCAAGGGCACACATGCTCGTAAGAATGGGTGGTTTGACTCGAGATGTACAAAAGCATATACAAATTTAAAAGAGGCCCTTCACAAGGCAGTGAGAGACAAGTATGAAGTTAGAAGATGCAGGAATCTCTATAATGAGGCAAGGAGACTACGAAAAAAAGAATTATAAGAAAAAGCATGGGATACCTTCCATGAGGCCTCTTTGAGCAAAGATAGCTCTTTGTTCTGGCTGGCTGTGAAAGCACAATTTTTTATGAACAAATCTGATGCCCCCACAATAGAAGTTGCAACAGATGAGAAAACGTGGGTAGATTTTTGCTCCTCTGTTTATAATTCTAAGATGGAAACAGAGTCGAGGGACCATTTAGAATGGGGTATTGCCCCTTTTATACCAATTGATTTTTCTATCACACACAAAGATGTATTAGCTGCAATAAAAGCCAGCAGGTCTGGCAAGGCCCCGGGCCCGAATGGGGTGGCAATCGATTTGTTTAAATCGATTCCATCTCAATGGTCCCCATTGTTAACATGGGCCCTTCAAGCATGCTGTGCAAAAGGTTTTATCACTACCTTGTCATATCGTGTCAATTTTTAAAAAAGGAGATAGGGAAAATCACGCCTGTAATCGCCTCATCTCCCTATTAGATTATTTGATAAAGATTGCGGGAAGAATAGATTGATTTAGATTTAGATCGACTTCAGACGTGGGCTGAAGAAAATAGCATCTTAAGTGATGTGCAATATGGTTTCAGATCAGGTTTAGGCACAAATGAGCACGTCCTTAATCTCAGTATTTTAATTGGAAAATACACACAGGCTAAAGCTTGGAGATTTTACCTGGCTTTTGTTGACCTCACAGCTGCGTTCGACTGTCGTTCACAATAAGCTCTGGGATATTTTGAACGATTTAAAGGTAGAACTGGCACTAGTACAGTTTTTAAGACACCTGTACCAGGGCAAAAGCGGAGATCCGATATGGAATGAAAGGGGAATGTACTGCGTCGTTTAAAGTAGAGAGGGGAGTGAGGCAAGGCTGTGTTTTGGCTCCATTCCTGTTCACTCTCTATACAAACGCTTTGGAGCAGGAATTGGTGTCAAATACCAGGGACCCACCTTATGTCAACAAACGCCCGATAGTCTCCCTTCTCTACGCGGACAACGCAGTACTAATGGCACGCACACAGATAAGGCTACAAAAGGCACTCACTGCTTATACCTGTTTTATGAATGAACTCGGATTAAAGATGAACACTAAGAAAACTTTTATTATGTCCTGTAGGCGGGGAAAGCAAAAAAGTACAACAAACAATGGTAACGGCTAGTTGGAGCGCACAGCACAGTCAAGGTACATGTAATCAAACATAAGTAGATGTGGTGCTGAGGAAGAAATGGGAGGTTGGTTACCACAACCTCCAAAGCAAACCAATGGTCCAAGAAATGTTGATGTTCCTCCGAGCACTCATTCAATATAACAAAGTCTTTATACAGTTTTCACTTTCATTTATTGTCCAATCTTCAATCGAATTCAAATAAAGTTCTTCAATCATATCCAAATAAATGATAATTCGCAGCCAACACGTGTTTCGTCTAGTCAGTAAGACAATGACTTCTTCAGGGCTGCAACCCAAATATTTACAGTAAATCATAGTTAAATTAAATTATAGTCGCAAAACCAGTACATGCTCTGTAATTAATACTTTCCAGAAGCATTGAAAAAGGGATACACCCTCAAACCATAGTCTATATTACAGTAAATCGATCTCACGTTGTGACTGTCGAAAGAAGGAACATGTACACCAAATTCGTGCTCATATCAACATGTTACACGTAACATTAATTAGTAAAACCTTAAGAACTGTTGTTCTATATAAATCAAAATTCATGGTTGTGATCACCGATAACCCCACAGGAGCCAGGTTCATGCATCGTGAGAATTAGCTAGTCATATCAAATTAATAACTCACCAAAAGGTAAGGTAGATGTCTCCAAGTATAAAGATCAATTTCAGTAAATATATTCCAATATGATCGTCAGATCAAGCAATCTTAATATCCAAAGGCAGGCATTTGCGTCCCTATTCCTACAAATAAGTCAGTGTTGCTGTCAGTAACATATGTTGATTACATGTCAGCAAACAGTTATAATTCCTCGTACATTAACAGGTCATGACAAAATACTAATAACTCACCAATAATAAAGTTTATGTGTCCGTTCAAAATAACCAAATCCCGCTATTAAGTTCCAATATGATCCTCAGATCATGATATCTCAATATCCACAGGTGGGTGTAGTGCGTACATATTCCTACAAATAAGCCAATATTGCTGTCAGTAACATGTATTAAATGCATGGCAGCAAAAAGTCACCTATCACAAATATTCGTAACGTTTCTCAGATTAATCATATCAAATTCGTAATCAGTGTCCTCACCTCAAGCATCATATAACAAAGAATGTGTCTTCGGATATGTCTTGATTGTGTATCTATGTCAGAATTATGCTCCACACGAGTACGAGTCTAAAACAAAAGTATACAGTCATAAGTTACGTGACTTCTTTCCCATACCCACACTATACTAACTAAGTTCCCGCACTCACCGATCTGTGTATGTCGACTGGCGTAAATTGGCGTTCTGCACCCGCGCCATCTTGTAATGGCTTTATATAGATTGCCTCAAGCCACATATTTTGACACTGAATCCGCCGTTTCTCTCAGCGCCATCTTGTAATGGCTATCTGAATGTAGTTTTTAGCCCGTAATTTAACAATATATCCCGTATATGACAGAAAAGTCTATGATTAGCGAAAGCCATGTAATGCTCTCTGATTATAAAAACTCCACCTTGCACATTATAGTGAGTTACAATCTACGTATATCTGCTTGTCTCGAGTAACAATAATCATCGCATCATCTCTTAAACTCCTAATATAAATACATAGCAGCGTAACGAAGTTTCAAGAGTATTGTAAAGTCTCAATAATATATCACGTTCTCTCGTAAGAAAATAATAACATGTTATCATTATCAGATAACGTGTCTGGTAAATAAGCCCATAATATGATATCTTCATTTAGTACGAATCTCCGTAGTATTTTAAGCTATATTTCTATAATAATGAATGGTATCCTCATCATTATACTTAATAGTTAATTTATGGACCACACATCTATTTAAATCATCAATGCGTGAACCTGGAAACCCACGGAACCCCCAAGTTTCCCACAACCAATATTTGTATTATCATATTGTCAATTACAAAAGCAATTCTGAGGGGTAGTGGGTCGGTCAATAATTATATTTCCTACATCAAATTAGTTGAGTACTTATGTAAACACATGAATAGTAGTACATAGTTATAGACATCAAACATCAAAACAATTTCCTGCCTGTAATGTTGTACATTGTGTAAGGATAAACAAAAGCTGTAATATACATTATCTCACTATAGAGGGGACAAGTTAACAACATGATGCAATGCATTCCAACCTTCCTCATTTTTTCATTGTCAGTTTCACAGTTGTAACATATATATTATTTCAGTTTCCCAAGTAAAACTCGTACTCATGATCAACATTGAGACCACATTCTACGGCTTTCAATTTAATCAGCCAAAGTACTTCTCGTCTTCTTAATGTCAAGAGTCTATTTCTCCCACTCGGGTCAGGTTTTATATGGTCAATTCCATGGTAAGAGAAAACGTGTTGATCCTTATTTTCAAAGTTTTGTACCAAATGAGATGCAAATGGATAACGTGTGTCACCATTTTTCAATGCTCTGAAGTGCTCCGAAATTCTGTCCCTAAGCCTCCTAATCGTGCTCCCCACATAGATTTTTCCACAGGAGCACACAATCACATATACTACAAATGTAGTATCACAGTTAATAAACGTTCCAATAGTATATTCTCCAGAATTATTATATTCAAAACACAGTACCATCTTTTTTGCCCATCTACAAGAGATGCATCTCCCACATTTATAAAAACCTTTGAAACTATTCAACCAGTCAATTTTGTTTGATTTACTAGGATAACTGGGACTCAATAAATACCTCAGAGTTGTTCCTCTCCTAAATGTCAAGCTTGGTCTGTCATAGAGATACGTCTCAAATCATGATCCATAACGAGAAGGTGCCAATGTTTATTCAAAAGCGTGAATAGTTTAGAACTATCCAAACCGTAGTTCGTTATTAATCTGACCTTCTGATCAATGACTTTGCCATCTTTGCTCTGTCTCATTAGTGTGGATTCCCTTTTCACTCTCTTGACTCTTGATACAGCTACTTTAATTGTCTCCTGTTTATAACCTTGGTTCAGAAATCTAGTTGACATGTCAACAAGGTTGCTCTCAAAATCATTATCCATTGCACAGTTACGACGGGCCCTAATCAGCTCACCATAGGGTATGGCCCTTTTCTGACAGCTAGGGTGACAACTCCCTGCATGCAGAATCGCATTACAACTCGTAGGTTTCCTATACATCCTGCTCCTTATCTTGTCTCCCTCAATAAACAGCTCCACATCCAAAAAAGTAATACTTTGTTTATCATATGAAGTAGTAAACCTCAAGTTATATGCATTATCATTAAGATAATCAAAGAAGCCTTTCAGTCTCTCTACTGTTCCAGTCCATATTAAAAGGCAGTCGTCGATAAATCGACCCCAATAATGTATATATTGGGTCCATTCTCCTCCATCTGGACCCCAGATTCGCTCCGCCTCGAACCAACCCATGAACAGGTTGGCGAAAGACGGAGCAAATCGTGAGCCCATCGCTGTCCCAAGGCGCTGCCTGTACCACTGTCCATCAAATAAAAAGACATTATTTTCTAGTACCAATTGGGTCATCCGTAATATCATTTGAGTATGATCATACATGTCAGCCGGTCTTCGGCTGAGAAAGTGATCCAAAGCACGTATACCCAGATTGTGATCAATGATAGTATATAAAGATACTACGTCTAATGTAACTAGCATCATACCGTCTTCCCATACTATGTTTTCAAGTAAGTTTAGAACATGTTTGGTATCTTCGATAAAAGACGGTAGATTATATACATGCTGTCTCAGAAAACAATCAATAAACTCTGATAACCGTTCCGTAGGACCCCCTATGCCAGAGACAATGGGCCGCCCCGGCGGTTTGTCCCGGCATTTGTGGACCTTAGGAAGTGTATACAGGCACGGTGATCTAGGTGTACTTAACGTCAGGTAAAGGTATTCATCATGATCAAGCAGTGTTTGGTCATACCATACTTTAATTTCACCATTAATTTTGGCTATTAAATCAGTCATTGGGTTGGAAGTAAGTTTCTCATAATACAAAGTATCGTTGAGTTGGGAGTAGACCTCATTATTGTAATCCTTTGTATCTAGAACAACAACATTCCCACCCTTATCAGCACTACGTATCGTGATCGATTTATTATTGACGAGTTCATGTAGGGCCTCTCTTTCACCAAAGGTAAGATTATCATGAAATCCTTTAGTGCCCCTCCGACGAGACATATCAATTTCTTTATCAATATCAGTGCTAACCATCTTAAAGAACACATCAATAGTATTGCCAGGTATAAGTTGTGGGGTCCACTTTGATTTGACTTTAAGTCCACTCCCTTCCCTCTGAATCTAGCAATTTCCAAATCCTCCATAAGTTTCAACATTGTTACAGGATCATCCTCTCTCTCCGTTAATGATAAAAGAAGTTGAGTATCTTTCAATTCTTGTATTGTCAAATCACTTAATATTTTATTAGAGGATTGTTTATCTTTCTCTGTTACATTAGCGAAGAATACTTGGGTTCGCCGCAGAGGGTTACAAATTCAACTTTAAAAAGTCAAGAATTGCCCATCTAACTGTCCTGTTTTTAGGATATGAATTATCAAGTGAAGGCAAAAGCCTGGCAGACAATTTCTTAGAGAAATGGCTGTAATCCAAGCACCAAGAACGCTGAAAAACTTACAATCAATTCTAGGTTTCCTGAATTTTGGAAGAACTTACATTCTAAATTATGCAGAGAGGGTTAAACCTCTCTACGAACTAATAAAACCAGATTTTAAAACAATCAATTGGACTACAAAACACACAGAAATTTTGAGATCATTGCAAACAGACATGTTAGCTAAAACAAAATTGCAAACATGCGATAACACACGCAACCTTGTGATCCGAGTCATCCCAGGAAGATGTGGATTCACATACCTAACCTCTAATGAGGGAGAAACGGTACCAATAGCATACAAATCACATTTGTACACAAAAGCTGAAATGAAATTTAGCTCAACTGAAAAAATTCTAACCGCGGTTCAGACTGCGGTAGCGAAAGAAAGAGCCCTAGCACACGGTAAACGAATAGTCATCGTTACACCAGTACCAGCTCTAGAAGCGGTAACAAAGGCAAGCATTCCAAATGCTAAAGCACTACATCCGAGATGGATACAATGGGTTAATTCTCTTGCTGCAACAGACGTGGTATACGAATTTGATCCTAATTGAAAAACACAAGAATTTCTCCAATATGAATTTGAATGCCCTCTGCCAACCGAAATCTTGCCTCTTGAACACTACGGCTGTGTAATATATACAGACAGATCAGCACAGCCCGCAGTTGGGGGTAAACAAGGTTACAGTGCTGCGTGCGCGATTGTTAAAGGTCGTTAGCACGAAGGAAATTTTCGACCACTGGTCACTAAAACGCAATCTCTAGGAGATTGTACAGCTCAGCGAGCTGAACTACTAGCATTTAAGATGGCGCTTGAAAATACCGATCGCGAATTCCCCACACTCATAGTGTGCGATTTATATTACTGCGTTCAGTCTTATAATGAATACTTGCAGAACTGGGTTTTAAACGGTTTCAAAGATGCAAAAGGTGGCACAATCAAGCATAAAACGCTTTGGGAACAAGTAGTTCTTTTACAGAAAGAACTAAAAAAGACTCACGTGATACATACACTGAGTCATCAACGTGATGGCGTTCACGTTGCAGGGAATTCATTGGCTGATGAGGCCGCGAAGACAGCTGAGCAACCGGCTTCCGTACCTGCCATCACCCGGTCAAAAACAAAAATAGACAGCGAGATAAAATCACTCCCGAAAGGCTTTCCAGTAAAGTACTCATACATAACTGATGCGAATAACGTTCCAATTGCTCGAATCCCTGGAGTGGGGGATAGGGCAATTCCAAACATGGAACATAGGTTAGGACTAATTATAGCGGCACACGAAGGGCTCGCTTCTGCACATGCTGGTGTTTCGGCTACAGTATCATAATTAAAACAGAGATACTGGTGGCCACGCATGAGAAAACAAACGAGGAACTATGTTCTAGAATGTGAAATATGCCAAAAAATGAAAGTTTCGACAGTGAAACGACCAGCACAGACGCCTCTTCTGATCTCAGATAAACCATTAGCGTGTGTTTACCTGGACCACTGTGGTCCCTTACAAAGGGATGGCAACTATAAATATATCATGGTCGCAGTGGATTCCTGCACGAGATTCATTTGGATGTGGCCCCAGCGCTCGGCTGACGCCAGAACTGTTATAAAAGATTTGCGAGTCTTTATTGGCACATACGCAATTGGCATGCTACACTCGGACCAAGGTCCTGCTTTTAGCTCTCGAGCTTATAAGGAGGCCATGACCAGCATGGGCATTGCATTGCGGTATTCTTGTCCCTTCCATCCTGAGGGAAACGGGATTGTGGAAAGAAAAAACCGAGACATAAAGCAATCTATAACGGCAAAGGTATTAGGTTCGGGGGTTGGGTAGGTCAAACATTTAACAAGTGTCCAACATAGTCTTAATAATCTGCCAAGAAATTCTCTAAAAGGTTTCAGTCCGTAAGAACTATTGTTCGGGACTAGAAAGCATATCCAGGACCTCGATAGTCAGACTTCAGTGGTAGAAGGAAAATGCTTTGATATCAAAGATCGTTTGGCTATTTTACAGGACTTAAACGAAACAAGAAAAGACCTGAGCAACATAAAGTTAAAACAGCAGCCAACAGCCACTGAAGAGAAACCACTTGTCCCAGCAAGGCCTGTCTGGATTCCAAAGATTGGGGATCTGGTCAGAGAGAAAATCGCGGTGAAGAAGGAATTTGGGCCTTCTTACAGAAAAGCAGTACCTGTCTTAGCTGTCAACGGAACAAGATCAGTTGTACTACCGCCCCTTGCTGGTAAAAAGGAGAACCGAGTTGTATCCATCGACCTGGTTAAACCACAATCATGTGGCCAATAATAAGTAGTAGGCCAAGTGGACTCCCAAGAAATAGCAGAACACCAAAGTTTGCTACAAATCAAGAGGTTCAAACTGAGAGACTAATCACATTTGATAAACCTACAGTGAATCGACAAGGACTATGCAACAAAGCCATGGAACTTGGGCCTCTTAAAACCCAAATTGCAACAATTCGTCAAGAAACACCTGTCTACAACGATGTAGCCACAGACTATGCTAATGAAACAAAGAAAAATCCAGAAGCAATTCCAACAATTGACAGAACTGCATCAGGCTACTTCATCAATTTCGATGACTTTTCTGAGGATCCGCGTGAACCAGAAGAAGAGCCAACATCAAAGACTTTTAAAGACAAAGCAAAAGAACTCTTTCATCAACTCCAAGAAACCTATCTGATTTCTCCATGGATTGAATTTAGGGTGGTGCTAGGTGTACCTTTCCTCCTGCTTTGGCTCATCATGGTACTGTGCTTGGGACATTTCATTGAGGGAAAATATATTATAATGGACACAGCAAGTCAGAATATCAACTTGGTCCTAAAGCCACACAAGTCTTCACACATCGAGAAAAGAGAACTATCATCAGTAAATTTCACAGCAAATCCAATACCCGGTGGGGTAGCTTGGGACAAAATAGATTACGAAATCTATGGCCCGGTCGAGCTCTTGAAGTATCCACATCAATTTAAGGTTTCATTAAGTGACTTTGTAAAACCGAGCACATTCTCTGATGATTGGGACTTTGAAAGTATTAATGATATGATGTCTGATTTGGTTATGTCAGCAACATTTACAGAACATGATTATTTTCAAGGTTCATCAAATTATGAACAGATGTACTGCTACAATCACTATGCTAACCATTATTTGCATAAATCTGCTCAACCTAGAAATGTTTTTAATTATAATCAATGGGAACATTGTGCAACTCCACCAAAAGGCAGTTCAAAAACATTTTATGATAAATTTTCATACTTCTCAGGGTTTAAAACAAGTGATGCAGAAACATTTTATTTCAAACTGTTAAATAAGACAGGAATGAAAACCATGCTGACAAATACAACATTATTCTATTCAGAAATATTTTTTGAAAAAATGAATACATTTGGTTTTGATTTTTGGAAAAATAACATTGAAACGAAAACCATCTGGGGTACCAGAGATTGGCAGGTCCAAGGTATAGAATCATTATTCAGAGCCTGCATGATCCCAGAACAAATTATATTCTTGAATGACACAATTCAACAGTCAACCTGTCTTGGCCTAGCCAAAATCAAACCGTCTATTCCAAAGCCAATACCTGACAGTAATAGCACTACAGATGTTGAGATAGACGTATCCCATATTTTTGCAGCGTGAATCTTTCTGGATTCACTATGCTGTGCATTATTCCGCGGTCTTGTGGTTGGGTCCGGATTCGTAGTCTTTTCTTTGTTTTTTTTTTTCTTAGCCCAGGTGGGCATCGGCGTCACACCCCCTTGGGTGTATTTCCGGTGACGTCGGCATGCTTCCTGCGGAAGCTCCCACTCTTGGGCGCCATCTTCAGATTCTTTTTTTCCGCGGTCGGGTCTGGATCGTTCCCGTTTGGGCTCCAGACATTTTTGGAGAAAGAAGAAAGAAAATACGAGGAAAAGTCATCTGAAGACTCCAGGGGACTTCATCGACGAAAAACCAGCAAGGATAAGGCGTTTTCCATCGAGATCTTCGACGACCGTCGACGAACACGCGACCAGAGAGGCCCTGGACGCTCGATGATGGACAACACGCCGTTCAAGTTCTGCCGTAACTGCCACCACAAGTACGCGCAGAAGGACCAGCACCCGGTATGCAACCTTTGCCTACCGGTGGACCACGAAAGCGGAGACTGCAACGCCTGTTCCGCCTTCACCCCGAAGACCCTTCGTGTGAGAGAGAGAGGCAGAGGGTAGCACACGCCGCCCTGCAGGGGAAGGCCCCGACTCCGTCACTCTACGAGCTGGGGATGTCCTCCGAGGAAGAAGACAACGCTGCCGCCGAAGACGACAGCTACACGGTCGTAGAGACCGATTACACGAAGACTTCTGACAAGGTAGGAGACTCTTCGGCCCCCAAGAACCCAAGAGACTCTGAGTCTAGAAAAATCGAGGGCAAGACCCCGGAAGCGCCGATGCCAAAAAAGGCGGCGTCCGCGACTACTCCCAGGCCCAGCGGATCCTCCGAGAAGGAGTCCCCGGCGCCGAGAGCTGCTGATCAGCAGAAAACGTCGAAAATCGTCCCCGAAAAGGATCGATCGACGCCGAGGGAGAAAGACCCAAAACTGACGACGACGACCAGAGACCCAAAATCCGGTTCGACGTCGAAAACTTCGACTCCGAGAGGCACGGCGACGAGCCATCCGCCGAAGAGAGCGGCCGACCCATCCGACGCGGAACACGCGGCCGAGATGGAGAAGAAAAGAAGGCGCCTCGAGGCAGAAAAGGAGAACATCATGCAGCGGAAGAAAGATTTCGACGCAAAGATGAAAGCCTTCACGATTCCTCACAAGACCAAGCCACCGGTGATGGAGGCGGTCGAGGAGGAGGAGGAGGAGATCGCCGAAGCCATCGAGGAACAAGACCAGGACGTCGAGGTGATCGACGACCAGGAGGAGTACGAGAATCCCTACGAGAGTTACAACTATGGGGAGGATGAGGATGGCAGGACAGACACAGAGTCGGCACCCTCGGACCTTCAGGAGGTAGATTACATCGATGTCGACACCGACAGCCCGGAGGAGGTGGTCGACACTTACCCCTCGAGGCCCTCGCCGCCGGACGACATCGGGGCCTACAACTCGGTGATACAATCTGCCGCAGCAGCTTTCAAGCTCAAGCTCGACGAAGAGAAGCAGAAAGCAGACTTCCTTCTAGAAACATTGCTCCCAACACAAACGAGGAGCCAGTTCCTTCCAATGCTCGAAAGCGTCTTGGCTCAGGGGAAGGAAGCATTCAGGGAGCCCGCAACATGCAAAGCAGTATCTCCCAGAACTGAGAAAAAGTACAAACATGCCGCAAAGGACCCGGCCTACATTCAGGGCACGGTCTCCGCAGACTCCATTATCATGGCCACAGCAAGGAGGAGGGCTAACGTACCCACTACCTCGGGCCCGCCACCGGATAAGGAGAGCAAAACGATGGATCTGGTGGGCAGAAGGATCGAACGGAATACCGCGACCCACTGGCGTATGGCTAATTCCAACGCCCTGATAAACAGGCACATGTACCAGATCATGGAGGGGCTGGGGCAGTTGGTGAAGGACCTGCCCCAGGATGCCAGGCAGAAGGCCGAAAAGCTGGTTGAAGAGGGAAAGAACGCAGCTAATTCTTGCCTTAAGACGGCCCTGGATGGGGCAGACACAGCCAGCAGGCTCATGATGATGGGTGTCACGGAAAGGAGGCACGCCTGGCTCAGGATTTCAGGTTTCAAACCGGAGGTGCAACACAGCATCCTGAACACACCATTCAACGGCAGCACGCTTTTCGGGACAACAGTTGATGAAACGCTCAGCCAACTGAAAAAAGATAACGAAACAGCAAGATCCATGGGAGCATTGCAGTTCAGAGGGAACAAGAGGGGCACCCCGTCACGGAGGCCCGGCGGAAGAGGCGGAAACCAGCCAGGTACATCACACCAGGCTTTCCAGCAAACGCACCAGTCAGACCCGCAAGCTCAGCATGGTCAGCAGAACCAGTCCTGGCAGTACCAACAAAGAGGCCAGTCCTTTCGAGGGAGAAATGGACGGGGACAAAGTAGAAGAGGGGGGCAGCAGCCCACCTCTAAGTGACTTCAAAAAACTCTGTGTGCCCGCCCACAAAGAAGATCCCAGGGGGCAGCACGTACAGATGGGTCAAGACAAACCAGACACCTACGACCACAGAACACCAGTGGGAGGAAGATTAAGATTCCACCTCCGAGAGTGGAGAGAAATCACATCAGACAAATGGATCCTCAACATTATCCAATTCGGATACTGCATAGAGTTGGAGGGGAGGCCAACAAGCAGAAAACCAAAAAGAAAGCCACTAGCAGGCAAGCAGCTGCAGTGTCTTCAGGAGGAGGCGAAGGAACTCCTGCGGAAACAGGCCATAGAACGGGTACCCTTCAAGGAAAGAAACACAGGAATATACTCAACGTACTTCCTGGTACCAAAGGTAGACGAGACAATGAGGCCCATTCTAGACTTACGGTTCATGAACAAATTCATAAGAACGCAAAAATTCAAAATGACCTCCCTGCAAGAGGTGCTCCCACAGTTGCAGACCGGGGACTTCATGGTCACAATAGACCTCAAGGACGCATACCTGCACATCCCAATGAACAGAAAGCACAAGCACATGCTCAGGTTCACCGTCGGAGAAAGCCACTACCAGTTCACCACACTGGCCTTCGGTCTCAAATCAGCTCCAAGAGTTTTCACAAAGTGCCTCGCAGCAGTCGCAGCGCACCTAAGAAGGCAGGGAATACACGTATACCCTTACCTGGACGACTGGCTGGTGAAAGCAAACTCATACCAGAAATGCAAGCTGCACGCACATACAGTGACAAGCACACTCATAAACCTGGGGTTCTCCATCCATTGGAAGAAATCATCAATGGAACCAGAACAGGTGAAGATCTTCCTGGGAGCACAGATCAACACCTTACAGGGCAAGGTGTTCCCCAGCGAGAAGAGGGCGAGGGCGCTGGTGAAGGAAACTCGCCTCTACCGGAAGGGACAAGCTCGGACAGTGAGGACTGCGAGCAAGATCATGGGCATGATGGCATCATGCATCCACCTGGTACCAAATGTACGACTCCACATGAGACCCATTCAAGAATGGCTACAGGAGCAATGGTCACAAGCTACAGGCGGTTGGGAGGATCTAGTGGTTGTAACGCACGCAGTGCAGAAGGAGATGGCATGGTGGACCATGGAGAACATAACAAGGGGAAAGCCTCTAACGCCCCCAACGCCAACAGTGACCATCACCACAGACGCATCCCTGAAGGGATGGGGCGCTCACATGGAGGAGCTCAAGGTGAGGGGACTGTGGACGCCAACAGATGCGGCGAAACACATCAATTACCTAGAACTGAAGACAATCTTCCTTGCACTGAAAGCCTTTCAAACAAGACTGTACAAACACAAGGTGTTAATGCAAACAGACAACACCACTGCGATGTTCTACATCAACAAGCAGGGGGGCACACAGTCAGCCCCGCTTTCAATGCTGGCGCAGGAGATATGGAGATGGGCCATCCCTCTCAAGATAGACCTGCTAGCTATACACCTACCAGGGAAGGACAACATACAAGCCGACTGGCTCAGCAGGCAGACATCTGCATCCCACGAGTGGGAGCTCAATGCTCAGGAGACAAGGTACCTGTTCGACAGGTGGGGGACACCATCGGTGGACCTGTTTGCCACACGCCAGAATGCAAAATGCCAAAACTTCGCATCCAGGCAGCCCGAGGAGGGGACACTGGGGAATGCCCTATGGATAGATTGGTCAAGGACATTTGCTTACGCCTTTCCCCCGATACCACTGATACACAGAGTGCTGAACAAGTGCAGAGCGAGCAACATGACACTGATACTGGTCGCACCACAGTGGGCGAGGCAGACATGGTACTCACAGATCATGGAGATGGCACAGAGTGCACCCCACAGATTCAGCAGGAGGAAAGACCTACTCTCCATGCAGAACGGAGAGGTACTACATCCAGAGCCAGAGAGCATGAGCCTAGTAGCATGGCTCCTGAGGACATAGAGTTCGCACATCTGAGACTACCAGAAAGCACCCTGAGGGTACTTCGGGAGGCACGAAGGCCCAGCACTCGGAAGTGCTACGTTGCGAAATGGAAAAGATTCACAATATGGTGCAGACAGGAAAGACTCCACAATAAAATGAAGAGGGACTCCACAGTGCTAAGGTACCTGACGCACTTGCTGGAGAAGAACCTTAGCTCATCCTCTTTAAGAGTCCACTTGGCAGCGATAGTCGCCTACACAAGGGGAGAAACGTGCAGGAGTTTCTTCAGATCACAGGTGGTGAAGAGATTCCTAGAAGGAGCAAAAAGGATCGCACCACCCAAGCGGGTGCCGCCACCTGCATGGAACTTGAACACAGTCCTAACAGAACTCATGAAAGAGCCCTTTGAACCACTTCACAAGGCCTCCCTGAAGATGCTGACTATGAAAACAGCCTTCCTGGTTGCAATAACGTCCTTACGCAGAGTAAGCGAGCTCCAAGCGCTGACGCTACAAGAACCCTACATACAAATACACAATGATAGGGTTGTGATGAGGACTGACCCACACTTCATGCCGAAGGTGGTATCCAAATTTCACATGAACCAGTCTATACAGATACCGAGTTTTTTCCAAAAACCAACAACCAGCGCAGAGCGAGCGCTGCACACCCTGGACGCCAGAAGGGCAGTCATGCACTACATTGAAAGGACAAAGGGACACAGGAAAACAAAACAGTTTTTTGTGTCATTCGCAAACAGCTTCATGGGGAAAGCTGTAACCAAAAAGACCATTGCACGATGGATCGCACAGACAATTCAGCTCTGCCACAAGCGTGCAGGACAAGAACTGGCAGAGGGGGCACGTGCCCACTCCACCAGGAAGAAGGGCGCTACAATAGCCTTCCTGGCTAACACACCCATAGAGGATATATGCCTGGCGGCAACATGGGCTTCGGTGCACACGTTCACGAAGCACTACTGTGTGGATATTCAAATGAACAAGGAAGCTCAAGTTGGACAGAAGGTGCTACAGCACATATTCAACACCCAACGCTCATCTTCCACCCAGCCGCCACAGAGATGAGAAACCGCTACAAAATCTATGCACAGCATAGTGAATCCAGAAAGATTCACGCTGCAAAACGAATAGTTTTCTTACCTGTCGGTGTAGTTTTGCAGCTTGAAGATCTTTCTGGATTCACTAGCGAACCCACCCACCTCCGCCAGAAAGATGAGGCTGGAGAGAGAAGAGGTGGTTAACTAAAGAAAGGACTTTTAAAGTACAAAGCGGTAAAATACCAACTAAATAGAACATTGCCATTACTTCGGAAACGAAAGAAACACGGAAAAAAAGAACCCGAAGATGGCGCCCAAGAGTGGGAGCTTCCGCAGGAAGCATGCCGACGTCACCGGAAATACACCCAAGGGGGTGTGACGCCGACGCCCACCTGGGCTAAGAAAAAAAAAAAAAACAAAGAAAAGACTACGAATCCGGACCCAACCACAAGACCGCGGAATAATGCACAGCATAGTGAATCCAGAAAGATCTTCAAGCTGCAAAACTACACCGACAGGTAAGAAAACTATTCGTTTAAACCAAAACAGAACACATCCTGATTCGAAAAAATGGTTGATCTGGCCCACAGACACAAATAACTGTCAAGATAGATTCCTGAACAAAATACAGGGGTTCAAATTGACCAGGCCGGACCCTAAATACTCCCAGAGACAACATCCATGGATAGTAAAAACATACAGTGTAGGAAAACTCTGCCTCGAATGGCTACAGACATCCACACTGGCAGAAATTAAGCAACACTTGACTTTACTTAAAGACGGTGCTGACTTGCGTGATTTCATAATGGGACCACGCAAACAGCGTCAAAAACGTTTCATAGCGGCCTCTATATATGTGGCATACAACGAAGCATGGAAAGAAACACAAATTGAAACAGCAGAAAAAATACAGGAAATTGACCGTATTAATTTGGAAATATCACTTTCTGTTGTGGACAATGGGTTAATGACTCTGTCTTCCAGAATATATTCACTGGACAGTATTGTATCATCTGCAATCGATATAATAGAGCAGGACTTACTAATGTTACAACATGGTCAGTCCCAATTGCATTCTATTGTACAACTTGGCTGGACGTTACAAAATCTGCGTTCAGGCTATGTGCCTTGGCGTTTAATCAACACAACGTCATTGTTCTCTATCTTTAACCTTACTGATACACAAATCAGCTTGGCACAAAAAGGAGCAGAATATACAATTCTGAGCTTTGAAAAACTTGAGAGATTACCATTGACAATGTCAGAACGACCTGTCATTGAAAGGATAATACACAGAATCATAACTATTCCGATAACAACTTTCCAATTTCAATACTGCCAAAAGTATATACAGGCAGGCCAGTATGAAAGGTTGGGTAAAGGATACATTAAGTCATCATGGAAATTACCTTACACACACACATGTTATAATAAAACAGGACAGAATGTATTTCTTAGTGGTAATAATTGTGAAAAATCACTAAGTGGTATACTTCTGTGTCAGGGTATAAATCTACATGGGGCCTGTGAGCGGACTTCAAATAACCTTTCATGCCACCAGCTTGGCACACCTGCAACTCGAATAGAGCCATTCTTTAGACGGCTTTCGAACGGGAGCTACATTCTAATAGTGGACCACAGATGTTGTGGCTTGGTGCCAGGAAAAGCTTATCTAGTAAGCGTTTCGTCCATGGTCACTTGTTGTATGCAAGTATTGTATCCGAACGACACTCTAGACAGGGAGGGAAAAATTTGGCCCAGTTTGAAAATCTCTTCTATTCGAATTGATACTTTAAGCAGAATGAAGTCTGTTCTTCTACAGACGCCTGTGCCCTTGAAGTCATCAAAAGAAACGTATGATCTCCAAGTTGCAAGGACAACGGCAGAGATACATAACCTTTTTATCAGCAAATTGCCCCTTACATTTCGCAGAAATGCTAAACCAAATTTTAAACATTTCAGATACGAATGGTATCCCAAGTGTATTTAAGACTATTTTTTCGGGAGTGTTGACACCCTTTAAAGCAGTCCTGGGCATCTTTCCTAATTTTGTCCATTCGGTCTTTGGCGGCCTTCCACTCTTGTTGGGACTCGAAGCAGGCATTTTATTCTTGATTCTGCTGCTTCGTTATGGCAAGCCATGTCACAGACAAGACTCCAGCAACAATGGATGAAACGATCCTAGCTATACTCTATCGGGACCGCATAACTAAAGTACTTGGATTAGCCCGGCTAAGAGATCTGAATATGACCTGGTTTCTTTCATTCAGACCCACCTGGCAGAATTGTATCTTACCTGTGTTAAGATGTATGCTGTGCGGAGAAGAATGCGTGTTGGACATCTGTCTCACACTACAATCAGAAGTACCATTGGATACAGATACTTTGCTAATTCCCGTAAAGGCTCATGCATTGTGTTGTCCCCAGCGGTTACCTATTGTGGCGATTACGTGGGGTGCCAGGAACAGAAAGGGACAAACAGCGTTGGTCAGACGATGTAGTGACCGCATATCGCCACTGGAGGGAGCCTGGCGTTTGCGGAACTTCAGTTCCCAGAGGCACAGCAGACATGGAAGCGGAAGCGTTGTGTCGACAAAAGCCTTCCGAGGTAACGGCTCGGGGCTTGTCAATCAGGACCCTGTGTGAGAAAGGGACGGAGCCCTTGCCTGCTCCTTGGAGCGGATTCCAGGTACATTGTTTGCCTTGAGCGGAATGATTTCTGTTTTTCTGCACTTTTAGAGACTGATTTCTTCATCCAGTTACGTGAGCGAGTCCCCGCATTTATAAGACGGGCGGCCTCGCTATTTTGGGTGACGTTTGTGAGACCCGCGCAGGAGCGCGTTGTCGTCTCCGTCACTGGCGTTCTTTCTTGGGAAATACTATTAGTGAATCCTGGCGTGCCGGTACCGGTACGTGCTGCACGAGGAAACTCTTTGCTGATTTTGTTTTTCTTTGTTTATTATTCCTTGCTGATTTTGCCTACGTTGAGAACCCTTTGCTGATTTTGTACTGCCACCGTTTATCCTGCTGATCTTGAGGAGGCTATTGTTTCCACTCGGGATATCTGCTGTTACGTGGTTTGCTTCCCGAGTGTTCTACTGGAGCTTAAGTCCACCACATCAGTTAGTATATACCCTTATAGATTGTTATGTTTCTTGGATGCCTGTGAAGTGCTGGGTTCCTAATTGATGGTTTCTTGTTCTTCCCTTACCTGCAGTATACCACCGGGGGTTCTTAGAGACCGGCGAGAGAGTGGGTGGACGGCATACTGACAAACCTTCAGAAGCCCCTCTGGACAACCTTTATTATTTTATCCACTTCCCTTTTCCCCAGGGGGCATATATACATAGTTGTGTTTTCGTTACACTGTGTGTTGTGCGTTCTGGAGAGGAGAGGGGATTTTCATCTATCCATCGTTCCTGCTGACATCTCTCAGAGGTTAGTGGTATATCACCATTGACGTCGTGACACCTATCCTGATGACGGCATTCGTGGAAACTTCACCACTGCGATTAAAGGGTAGTGAAGTACAAGATGAGCAGCATCAACCAGGTACGACCTTCTGTAAGCAATGCTGATCAATACATCGATGAAAGCAATCATGCTCAACACTGCATGGTAGCGACATTTTCCAACTTGGTCGAACTTTCACCTGAAGCGGTAAACTGCTTTTTTGAAAGTCTGTCTGAAATGATGTTCTCCCCTGAACAGAAGTAATAACTCTAAAGCAAACGAGCACACAGCGTTCCCTGAACTCTGAATTCGGCCTTCGGCTTTGAAAAACAAAAGCTACTGGAAATATTTGGAACTGTTTTTTCTTCTTCCCCTGAAAAACAAATTTTTTTTTTCCTGATTCCAAAATATTTACTTTTTTTGGGCACTCATCCTCTGCTTAAAGTAGAACTATTCTTAGAGAACAGAGCTTCTATTTTTAGGAACTCTAGAGACAATATATTACCTCAGCCTCTAGTATATTTACAAATCACTGTATTTATATGTGATGAAATGATCTCGCACTTTTCTTTTCTGTATTAAGAGCCATTTTATGTGTAATTTTCGCAAAATCATTCCGCTGATATATATGTGCATCCTATTTTATGAATGATTACTCTGCTTGAAAACGTACAATACCTATACTCATTTTTCATGTATTTCGCATACGCCATTTCAAATGCAAATTTTTTTATTTTGGGGTGGATCGGTATACACATGCACCATTAGATATGTTTACTATTGCTTAGTTTTAGTAATTATGGACATGAATTTGTGGAGTGGGTGTAGTGTGTTTATCTAGGTACCTGAATCGATATTTCTATTCTTTGCCCTTGTCCGGTTATAAATCAATAATATCCCTACAACGGCATAGAAACCCTATTCACAATTCAGTCATAGCGCATGCTGTCACATTAAGCAAGCCTATTCCTCCAGCCCCCTAGAAAGCACACCGAGTTCTTAAACAAATCCAAGCCTCCAGCAACCTGGGAAATCCCCGCTGCTTTTGTTTTGATTTCGTGCGAGAACCCCTGTAAAGCACTGTAAGAACGACCAGTTCTTAGTGACATCTTTATTGACGTCTTATGTCCATCCTTACGTCAAACCCAGCACCTCTCAGGTATAAATATACCAACGCTCCCTTAAGCAAACACACGGTGGTGATGAATCTGGAGCAGCTACTACTTGCCCGAGAGCCCACCTGATGCGAGAGCCCATGGACGCTGCCCCTCCCTCTTGACGCGCTGAGAAAGACGCTGTCTTTTCTCCTGCCGAGAAATCCAGCCTCCGGCGTTTCCAGCTTACACTTGCGGGTGACTGGGATATCGAGTCCTGAGATAGAGATACCAGCCCTCCTGTCTTCTAATACCCAGGTACTGAACTGACTAAACCCTTACAGAGAATTCTTGAGTCAGTTTCTTGGCAAAACAAACTTAACTTAAACTGCTACTTACTTACTCCTTCCCACGTATTAGGCTTAGGTCAGGTACACCGGGGTAGGCGTAGTTAGAAGCACCAGTTGAGTACGATTAGTCAATGTATATATGTATGTATCTATTTTATCCATTTTAAAGTATCATATGGCTAAGAAACCATATCAATGCTTTTACAGTATTATTTTATAATCCTGCTTTTACTGTATGCACTTTACTTAACTATAAGTATTGCAATTGTAGCAATTCATTTCTCTTGTATGAGGAAAGAAACTGCTCAATAAATAACACCTTTTATTGAAAACGCCGTCTCTCTTTTTTTCTGCAATCTGGTGAAACTAAGTACGCACTTATTGACTGAGTAAAATAGCTGTCTTTTGTTTTCACACGATTCTAGAGATATACTCTTAATCAGGGAGAGCAAAGTGGTCATGTTTTATGGTTGTCAGAAACTAAATCCCTTCTTGTCTATCCAGGGAGGTTAAACTCCTCCTCGCTTATTCGAGAAAGTTTCTAGTGAACTCTGAGCTAGCTGGCAAAAACTTAAGTCTAATATAGTCAGTAGAGACCTAGTTAACCTCAGTCCTACGCCTACACTACTGAAGGAACTACACTACACTGTAAAATCAGCACGAACAGCACTACACGTCGTGTCAGAGGGTGATGCTGCTTTCTGCCGCTCTAATTGATATTCTAATCGAATGGTAGCTTCATCAACGAGAATGACAGATTTTAACACTCGAGTGGTCGTGACCTGCTGTGACCTCCTGCAATGAGAAATCTCGCCAGTAGGAGGTCTAGCGTATTATATTTTCTCACAAGTGCTCGCCACTTTACCGTTGGCGAACCGCTGGAGAAAAAAACTCCGTTCTGCATAGAGTTTTTTGGTGCAGAGTGGGCAAAACTTCACAAGCTCCGCTGGCGCAGCGGAATTCTTCACCCACCCCTAGTTTCATAATCTGTTGGACAAACTCCTAACTAGGCCCTATGTCTGCAATAAGTGTTGTAGAAGAAGTGAGATCCATGGCCTTGTGACTATCAGGTCATTATCTGACTTCTGATGAACCCCACAGAGTGAGTGTGCAGCCAGAGGGCAGTAGGGGGGCCGAAGGCCATGAAATTAGGTTAACTTGAATATGAGAAATATGGAAAGGTAGAAATGCCGCATCACCTTTGGATAACTGACACCTCCTCCCACTCTTCCAAATGCCCATCCGGTCACAAATGGCATCCCGGGCCCCAAAAGGACAACATCATGCCAGATGCCATGTTATGTTGGAAAAGGGGGGGGGGAGAGTAATAGGCGCACATCTGCTGCAGGGATATGTCGGGTAAATTATTGGTTCTGATGGATTCTCAGTAAGTACTAAATGACTGATATCATTGAATATTAAATTATATGAATCAATATTTGTTTACCTTATCTGCGCTTATAATGTAAAGGACAGGCCTTACAGTGAACCCCTCGCTCTGTTTTACACAAAAGCTCTGGAAGGAGATGCATCTTACAGAACTTTATCCACCTTAGGAAGAACTAAAGAATTGCTTTTTAAAGACTTTCAGGGCCAGAACCGGGTGCTGTAAGCTTCACTAGTTTCAGGACAATGGACAGATGTTATGGCGATAGGAAACCCCCCTCAACCCACAATAATGTTCCTATCTTCCAGGTTAAATGAAACCAGAAATGCTTGAACCAAGGGAGCTGTTGAAAGTGTTAAAGGTGACTTATGAACAGCGAGGTAAAGACAGGAGTTGGTATTTGAGATGATCTTAAGTGAATAGGGAAGAACGAGAAGAAGTGTGTGAATGGAGTTACTTTTGTTGTATACTTCGTGAAGAGTTACTGGAAATTTTGCAGCCCAGCCTGATCCATCTCTGTTTCTAAACTCTATTGTTGTTTAAATGAAATCTTCACCATATGCCTCTATCTTAAGCTATACCTCCAGCACTTGGGTGATCCGTGAGCGCCCTTACTCTGTAAATGTAATAAGATGTCACCTGATCAACCAAACTTTTAGTTAAATATCTGTGTATGATGAAATATTCCTTGCTAAGTTTCAAAAGCGATAAAGAAGAAGGGGGAGATTTACTAAGAATTTGCGCTGTATTTGCGGCACAAAATGGCGCAAAATCTTTTTTTCCTAATTTACTTTCCAGCGCTAAACTTGTTTAGCGCTGGAAATAACGTTAAAGTAATGTGACACTGCGCATAGCATTGTTTCGCATTACTTTGTGCCATGGGTGCCTGCCAAGGGTGGTGCAAGGGCGCTCCCGTGCAACCACAAATCTAGGTGCAAGGAAGGAGAAATGCTTTAGTTTGTCCTTCCTTTTCTGACTTTGCATGCGTGCTGCACTGTGCAACACGTATACAAAGTGGTAAAACCTTTCCCTCATGTCTAGGCATAGTAATTTGTACAGGAAGAGTGTCCTTCCTGTACAAAACCTATGCTGGACTCACACACACACCTTAGCGCTCTGGTGCTAAGGTGTGTGCATAGCACAGAGCCGCTGTAATCAGTGCCGGCGCAAGGGAAAGGGAAGGAGAGAGCCATATCTCTGAAAATATGGTGCTCTCCTGTTCCCTCTTTGTTGCGCAGTGCAGCCTCGCGGGGGAGGGCTGCGCTGCATTGCGTGGAGATTTGGTAAATCTCCCCCGAAATGTCTTTTACAACCACTTAAACATTGTGAATTCTCATTCCATTATGTTTCAATTTAGTAATTTTCAATATGTTTACATCCAACAGAAAACAAGCCTTGAATGTATGAAATGACCATCAATAATGAAGCGAATGCTGTAAATCTTCAATAATAGCAGAAATATTGAGCTACAGTATTCAGGAAAACATCAGCGCAGTCGGCGACAGAGGAACCTGCACACAAACTGACAGATCCTGGATGAAGCATCAAGGGCAGTTCAGTGATTGCAAGAGGTTGAGCTGTGCACCTCGGAAAATTAAGGCAACAACAATAACAAACCGCGTCCTGGATAAACAAGTGTCCAACACCAGATTTGATCATGGGATCGGTATGATGTGATTACCGCAGTGCTCTGTTTTCTAAAATGACGACAAGCCATCATTCAGTGCTCTAGGTGAATTTTAAACTCTTTTTGGCCAAACCACAGCAACCAGAGAAAAGCACAACAGAGCGGAGCCAGACAACTGACGGGTAAAGGAAAGAGGAGTTCTTCTATCTAAAATACAACAGACTGTCCCTATTTGCACCGGCCAGAAGGAAGATACATCTTTACCCACAAGTGTGCATTGCCATAATCCAATATTAAGGCACAATCACATACAAAGACACCTTCTACGTATTTGGAGTGTGGCAAATATTTGGTGGCTATCGCATTTTGTTGTTAAAACAGAAATCAAACGTGCAAAATACTGCACACATATGAAGTGTGTGAGAAAAAACGCAAGTGCTTTATCAGCCATGTTGGCCCATCAGGAAATGCAGTCATGGGATGTAGACAAATATATACCCGACCCACAGACACTAACCAAGAAAGAAGAATCATACACATGCAGCAAGAGGTTTAGTTTGTCATCACTACTCAAGCTTCATCAGCACATGTACACAGGAGAAAAACCATTCAAGTGCAGTGAATGTGTAAAGAGCTTTAGTCAGTCATCAAACCTTCAAAGTCATCAGCGAACACACACAGGGGAAAAGCTATATCATTGCATTGAATGTGCAAAGTGCTTTAGTCACTTATCAAACCTCCAAAAACATAAGCGAATACACACAGGGGAAAAACCATTCAAGTGCAGTGAATGTGAAAAGTGCTTTAATCGGTTATCAAGCCTTCAAAGACATCAGCGAACACACACAGGGGAAAATCCATTCAAGTGCAGTGAATGTGTACAGAGCTTTAGTCAGTTATCACACCTAAAAAGTCATCAGCGAACACACACAGGAGAAAAACCATTCAAGTGCAGTGAATGTGAAAAGAGCTTTAGTGAGTTATCAAACCTAAGAAGTCATCAGCGAACACACACGGGGGAAAAACCATTCAAGTGCAGTGAATGTGCAAAGTGCTTTAGTCAGTTATCAACCCTTCAAAGACATCAGCGAACACACACAGGAGAAAAACCATTCAAGTGCAATGAATGTGTTAAGAGCTTTAGTTGGTTATCAGACCTAAAATGTCATCAGCAAACTTGCACAGGAGAAAAAACATTCAAGTGCAGTGAATGTGCAAAGTGCTTTAGTCACTTGTCAACCCTCCAAAAGCATCAACGAACACACACGGGAAAAACCATTCAAGTGCAGTGAATGTGCAAAGTGCTTTAGTCAGTTATCACACCTTCAAAGACATAATCGAACACACACAGGGGAAAAACCATTCAAGTGCAGTGAATGTGCAAAGTGCTTTAGTCAGTTATTACACCTTCAAAGTCATAATCGAACACACACGGGGGAAAAACCATTCAAGTGCAGTGAATGTGCAAAGTGCTTTAGACAGTTATCTCAGCTTCAAAGTCATCAGCGAACACACAGGGGAAAAGCCATTCAAATGCAGTGAATGTGTGAAAAACTTTAGTCGTTTAGAAAATCTACAAAGACATCAGCGAACACACAGTTATTGTGAGAGGAATGAATTACAGAAAAAGATCAAATTTAATTTATGTGGGATATTGAAATACCAGATGGTAGAACACCCGACTAGCAGTCAAGAAGAAAAACAGATAACAGTATTTGCAGAATTATAAAAGTGTTTGTTTCCAGTGATTGTTCACTTCCGTACACATTGCAAAGTGACATGATGCACCAGGATACACAGTGGGAGGCACGCACACTGTGGACTAAAAGAATTGACACTTTGCTGAGTTTTATTTGGTGAAGGAGAAATACAAAAAAAAACATTCAATCGCGCCTGACCACACTACCTGTAAAAGCAACACTGAACAATACTGGGACTAATAATGGTACTTCCAGCTAACTTGTCAGATTAGTGATAACACCCATAAACACAACACACCCAGAGTGGACATGTAGTCAGGGCTCTGGAGATGGAAGCTTCATTGGTGAAATGCATGTATTACTATTAACAAATGCCACTTCAGCATATGTAATGAACTAAAGCGAAGACCATATACCTTGTTTTTAATTAACGTTTGCTGCATGTTTTACACACTGTTATCGGTTGATGGATCAGCTCGTGCCTCGGGCCTTATAACTGAGTGTGACCCGCGGCTCCTCTCCGACTGGGCTCTCCCTATTCATTTTGTGACCTGCCAAACTCTTACTTTTTTACCAGAATTGAGCAACTGTAAGCAGCAGACTCTGTTTGAAGAATGTGGTGAAATAGCGAAATTCCACATCAAAAGCATACGTGTGCCAGGACAATCAGTTGCAATCCCAGCAACTCGTCTTCCACACTTGATTGTACCTTGTCCTCAAATGTTCTGAAGGATTTGTCGTATGAATGCCAGAAATGGCACTGACATTCATGAAGCTAACGCTAATAGGAGTGTGTGGGAGACAGAGAGGGTGAGAGATAAAGAGAGCGAGAGAGACAAAGAAATGGGCGAGAAATAGAGAGAAATGGAAGGAGTGGGAACGGCACGTTATTTGTACTCACCTAAAAATAGAAGAAGAAGCCAAATACATGTCAATATGTGACATCACCAGAGAAATGGGCTGAACACCTATGAATTTATATGTTTATTTTTAATACCTATAGACCCATGTCATGCCAATAAACAGGGCACAAGTAAGGAAAATAGTGAAGGAGCCCATTATCATATGCAAATCACAGTGACGTCACATGTAGTGATATCACAAGAAGTGATGTCAGGCCCTTATAATAATTTTCACGTGAAAGGTTGACGGCCTGTTTTAAAAACAAAAATCAAGAAACATAAAATAATGTAAAAATAAGTTTTTGGTTTCAGTTTTTATACATCATGTGTTTTCCCACTATTAGTTTGTAACTAAACTCGGAAATTACTGAAAGTATAAATATTTTTAAATAGATATGTGGAACTTATAAATTTACTTTTTAAACAGTTTTCAGCGAATAAATAAAATATGGTTTTAATTTGCGTTTGTTTCCTGACGTTATTCTTTATCCAGCCCCTAAGCCCCAAAGTGTTTCACATTTACATTGTATTAAGCAATAGAAGGGCTCATTTTGTCAAGTTCTCTGTTCCTCTCTTGCGCCACTCACACAAAAACACTCCGATGCCTGTGTCTGCAGTGCTGTGGCACAAAGTAACAATTATCAGTCGCAGGCTAAGGAGCTAGGTGGAACTGAGTCCTGTTTCTAGATAATAATGGGGGGGCACCCCTTCAAACTGTGGCTACCCCCGACTTGTGCCGTGCTGATAAAGCAATAGTGAATTTGAGTAATTTATGATGAATTGAAATGAGAGAAAGAGAAGAAGAAAGCGAGGTGCAGGATATATTAAAGAAAATGAAAAAAGAGACACAAGACTTTACCCTGTTCTATGTACAAGCACTTTACGTAAACAAGTTGTGCTGTGCGTTGTGAACAGGCTGCCACCCCCCTTTGTATGTAAATGAGCTTCTGTGACCAGACATCCCAGGCTCCCATCTCTTCCAGCGCGGATGATAATGTGAGCACTGTAAGGTAATCACAAACTAGGGCTATATTGAAAAATAATCGGCTTCTAGGTCACACAGCTGTGGTTATGTAGTTCTTTATTAGTTTTTTTAAAATTTATTTTAATTTGCAGCAATTCTCCAGGTTACTTTTTCTCAGTAGTACTCTTCAGGTCACTCATAGCTCTCCATCAGTTAAACATTAAGTTTGATGTAGGATTTGTTGTTAGTGTCCCTAGACCATGTCCCGATCCCTTTGTCCTCGATTTGTCGGCATGTGTTTTGTCCACACACTGGTCTAGAATGGGTCTTCTCAAGGTAGAAGGTGCTGTAATAGGAATAATAAATCATACATATATGAAATTGTATGTAAATAAATATGTGCCTTTCAGTTATCAGGCACCACCAGACTCACATCTACACATGTAAAAAGCACCAGACTAAAGTGACTCCTCCCTGTATAAATATGTGCCATCAGTAATCGGGCTGATGGTTCCGCTGATGCGCACAGCAAATAAAGTTCCTGGGACTGTACGTATTGGCCTAAATTTTCATTGCTAAAGTTTCATGCAGTTTCGCTGATGTGCACAGCTTATAAGGTTTGTGGATATTGCGCTCTGTAAGCCGATCACTGAAGTTCACCCTTAAGTAGTAACTAGGTCAAAACATAGGACATACATAACGCAAAATGTAACTGCCCCTCCTTTCTTTTTGACATCTCCAGGAGTTCCTCCTTGTTAGAAATGGGATCTCTGGTTGGCAGAGGCTTGCGCCAAAGCCAGGCAGAGACCACCACTCTAGTTAGGGAAAGGGAGTTACACTCCAAAGATAACCCCTGCTCACCCCCTTGGTAGCTTGGCACGAGCAGTAAGGCTTATCCAGGAGGCAATGTGTAAAGCATTTGCGCACGCACCCACCAGCAACAACATCCCAGGCCCCCCACAAAAGGAACTCCACACAAGGTTATATAAAATATAGCCTTTGTATTCTCAAAACACATCAGATAATAATCACACAATATACATTGTGCCAACTGGAACGGGCAATATTTACAAGCGATTATTTACACATGACCGGGCCAAGTGGGCCACTGTCAGAATCAGCACTTGGTAAAGAAATAGTAAAAGAATATATATGAACTTAGAACACAGCCAGTAATCACTGGCAGACACTATACTCAGCGTTAACCTGTAATATAAATCATAAAAGGCACAATATCCCACCAGTCTAAATGCATTAGACCCTAACCACCTAAGTAAAAATTACACTAGGGCGTTAATCACACAGGGAAGTATGCTCTCCCTAACACAAACCTAAATAGGTAAAACAACCTCATGAGCATAAACCATATCTAGAGGTGTCAAGCAGAGTGTGCGAAACATACTATACATAATTCATTTCCTAGCACCCAAAAGCATTAGCACACAAATAACATTAGGGCTTGGCGCCCTTATCAATGTAACCATCCCCCTGGCCAACTGGCCATCTCAGAAAAGGGGGGCTTAAATGCCCTATGTCCCGAAGTCAGGGCTGCTGCCTAGGCAGCGAAGGTCAAGGGTGCGCCACTGCGCAAACCTAAACGTGGTAGCTGCCCACTACTTGCTGGGCAGCTGAGATCAATAACAGGGAGGCCTAAACTATGCAGCTGGCACTAAGTGCTGCGCAGCTGTGTAGGCCAAGGTAGGGCGAAGGAGTGCATCTCACTCCTAGGTTCAAAAGAACATGTCCCCTGAAAGAAATACCTAAACAGTGTAGCTGCCCACTACTTGCTAGGCAGCTGAGAAAGCAAAAATGCGGCATGGGCTCTCACTTGTCCTCAGAACATTTGTGCCCAACGTTGGAGCCCTCTAGGCTCTAGAACAAATACTCCGGGGCGTTGGAGCCACAAGGGGCTCAGTAAATAAATAATGTCCCCCTGGGACCCATCTGGCTCTGTTGGAGCCATGGAGGCTCTGGAATGAATCTGCCCCATGGAGCACCCTGGCTCCTTAAATCACTTTGCGTCACTAGGGAAAAAGAACTTGCCACCAAAATACTGTGGAGTGCACTGGCGCTTTAAAACAGGACATGCCCACTGGCGAAGCCACTCGGGCTCTTGAGGCAATATGCAACTGTTGGAGCCATCTAGGCTCGGAAAAGAAAAGCTGGGGCAACACGGGCCCCTCGGTATGGGGACCTCTCAACGCCCCCCCGGCACAAGCAAGCACCCATGGGGTGCTCCGGGGGCCTCCACAACAAAGAAGGAAGCCCTCTCTCACCAGGCTCTGGAGACTCACTGGGCTCCTCGTGTGCTCCGGTTTCGGCTTCCCTCCTTTCGTCGCGGAGGCACGTGTGGCTCTCCCTACTCATGGGAGCCCGCCACGTCAGTGCCCTGATTCACCCGGTCCACCATCTCAGGACCGGGACTTGGCGTGGACCCTGCGAGACTTGGTACGGCTTCTCCCCGGCCGGGGAGAGAAGCGGAAGTGACGCTTGCGGGGACCGCCCCCAGTCAGGCAAGGATGCCTGACTTCCGGGTCGGGCCTACACAACTCCAGCAGCTCGGCAGAAGGTGTAGAACACAGCTCAGGCCGTGGCAGTAAAATGCAGGGTGGGCACCCGCTTTAGGGCTAAAGTAAATAAGCGGCCATAATTGGGGTGGGCACCCGAAATTAAATATAAAAACAGGTGGATACGATGCATGGTGGGCACCTGCAAGTCAATACAAAAATAAGCGGGTGGGCACCCGCAAAGCTCACAGGGAGGAGGGAATCCCCAGGCAGGGGGAATCCCTTTTCAGTAGCGGAGCGCATTCCGTGCTGCTGCGAGAATGCAAAGCACTCACAGGGTACTAGGCCTGCAACAAGCCCAGGCAAAAGCAACAAAAAACGGAACAAGGTCCAGGAAGTCCTGGGCATCAGGGAGGGCAGTGCAGGGCCCAGGGGCCAGCACACAGGGCACTCCAGCAAGGAGACAGCCCTCCCTCCTGGGCCCCACCAGCAGCAAGCCCCCCCTCTGTCAGGATCCAAAAGTTAGACGGGCCGAAGAAGTCCTCCAGGCATCCAGGGGCCAGCACACAGGGCCCTCCAGCAGGGAGGCAGCCCCCATGGCAGTCCCTCCTGGTCCCCACCAGCAGCACGCCCCTGGTAGATTCAAGTAGCAAAGACAAGAACATTTTTATGGGGTCACAGCCCCTTCTTTTATACACAAAATCCTTTGTCTCAAAGGTGCAGGCAACGTGTAGTAGTGAGCCCCAGCAAGACCTACCAGTGCAAGGGGTTCGCCCTTCTCTGCACAGAGTCCTCAGACCATAGAATAGAAGTTGGCACAGAAACTGGAATAGAAAATACAAGATTTATTAAACCTCATGAGGTGGAACTACATTCACAAAACATCCTTTGGTAATGTATGAAGTAGCACCCTTAATGGATGGAGCTTGGTCCTTTTATACCCACACAGGGGCTCAAAAGAAGGCTGTACAAGTACAAAAGGCAGGTTTTAGGTACATATAAGGTCATACAGAAAATGCACAGTCAACAAGTGGGAGGAGCTAACAGTTGCTAATTCTGGTGGACACATCCTGACATTTACAAACTAGGGACAGCTGCAAGCTCAACTGAGCATGTGCGAAGCAGAAAAGGCTAAATATAACCTGTCTGTAGGCAGATTTCAAGGGCAGACAACAGCAAGGTAGGACAGAGCACATGGTGAGCACACGGAAGCACATGGCAAACAAGATGGCTGCCAGAAATACAAAATGGATTCCACAAAATGGACACGATACCTTCTAAATATAGGATGGCGTCTGCTAATGCTAGCCCCTTCGCTGCCAAATTACAACAGATGACCCTTTTAGCATTAGCTGAAGACATTGATTTATCTGGGGTAGTCTAGATATGCATCCTGTAAGTCTATTAGCATTATTTCATTGATCTCCTTATGCAGCATTTGTTGGACTTTTATTCAGCAACATTTTTCTTAACAGGTGTACAAGCAGTGATGCAAATAGAGCAAAGCATAGGACCACAATGTATACATATACAGCATGTGAATAGTATCACCAGTAGTATACATAGGATAGTCAGTAGCTTCCAGCCCCAAGTGATAAAGAGTGTCCATATACAGTTTGAAAATGTCCATGTACCAGTCTCTGGGTGAATCTCTGCAGCGATCTTATGCAGTTTAGAGATTGCATCATATACTGCAGGTGAGTGGTCCGGGATGAAGACACAACAACTACTCCCAATGATGTGACATGCACCACCTCGATCAGCCAGTACCACATCTAGAACCATTCGGTTCTGGAGAGCTACGATCCTTGCAACTTGTAGCTCCTCTGTAATGTTCCCAAGTGCCATAGCTGTCTGATTGGTAACAGCTTCCACAACTCTAGTCAATCGTCTTATCTTTCTGCTGTTTAATACAGCGCCCACAAAGAAAAACAACCCTAAGTTGAAATCCACATACTGTTGCAAAGTGGTATCGGTCTGGTCCACTTCATCCATACTTATTGGGCCCGATTCACAGAACTAACTTAAGACAAAATCCTAAACTTACTACTTTTGGTATTCACAGAAGTTAGGATTTTGTCTTAAGTTTGTCTTAAGACAGGTTTAAGACAGACTTAAGTTAGGATTTTGTCTTAAGTCTGTCTTAAGTCTGTCTTAAGACAAACTTAAGACAAAATCCTAACTTCTGTGAATACCAAAAGTAGTAAGTTTAGGATTTAGTCTTAAGTTAGTTCTGTGAATCGGGCCCCCTGTTCTCTTATGTCTGCTCACGGAAATGTCATTGTACAGTCTATAGTCCTTGTGACACGATGCAGGTGCCAAAAACACAGGGGGCAACAAAAAGGACACATAGCAGATCCCCGACCACCCAACAGGTAGTTGATAGTATCCCTTATTTTCGCACACATAATAGGTATTATGTGAAGACGTAAAACTGCTGTTATTAGCACCTTCAATGGTCAGAACGACAGTACATTCACTCCTCCCCACTGGATTTCTCCCAATACTACTGACACATAAATCTGCTTTAGCTCTTGTCACAGAAATTCCGAAAGGTCCATTGTTTCTAATATTCGTAAAGACATATGGTGTCAAAATATTGTCAGGTTGATACTCTTCCCATTCCCATTTAGTCCCTTTAGCTTGAGGATAACCAACTTTGTCTTGATAGCATACTTTATTGAGGTAAAAGTTAATCCCACCTACTGAAGGCTTTCCAGAGTCAAACAAAAGCGCAAACCAAGCTTGACAAGAGCCATTGTGTGAGAATGGAAGAGGAATGAAAGGTGTTCCTCCCTTTTTCTGGTGAGCAGGTATCCTCTCACACACCCAACAGTTGGTAGTATTCGTGGCATTATGCGTTTGATGCAACATTTGAATAAAAGTGTTGTTCAAGTAAGATTGTCGATGCTTCTGCTCATGATATGGAAGCGTGTAGTAAGGATGTTCCACTGGCACTGGAGTAGTGGCAACAAAAAGCTGTCTAACAGGGGTTACCTTCTCCATGAACCAAGCTATTACTGCTATAGCCACCAGAGCAACAACAAACCCTACAGCACAAATGATTCTTTTGTTATTCATTCTAGCAACAGCAATAATCGATCTTTCTGCAAAACTTGTTGAAACAATCGTTGGAGCTCTTATCCCTGTGCAGCCACTGATTTCTTTACTGAGGGTGTCACTACACTACGCAGGGTTGATCCTCCCCCTTGCCATATCGGCGTTCCGTTTCACTAATCCAGGGCGGTAGCTCAACCAGTCTTTTTCACAAAGGCAGATTCTTTCCTTGGTCTCAGATGGTATCGCGATGCTCCAAAAATTGCGTGGTCCGGAAAGACTTCCTCAGATTCGTCAGGTGGGATGGCTTGGTTTTTCTCCGTATCCAGGATCTCTCAATGGTCGGTCAGCACAGCAGATTCCACGAAGGTAGGCGACACACGTTTGCAGTAAGTGCTGTGAACCCAATTCTTCTGGTACATCCCTCGAACTGCTGTCCTCGTAGCCAAGAGCACTTGCTCCAGTCCTCGCCACCTCGACTCCAAGCTGTTCGATCTCTCAAAGAAAGGCTCAGACCATAACCTGGTCTCCAGGCTGGAGATCGTGAGCCTCACCTGTAGATCTGTCACGAAGAGATTCTCGAACCTGTTGATGAATAGAGATTAAACTGTCGGTTAACTGTGCTAAATATTCATTCATTAGAACACAAGCTACATCATGTATGGGGCGTGGCTTAGGAACTCTCCAAATATTCAGCGGTCTTCCAAATACCACCTCGTAAGGTGTGAGCAAGGATCGTGAGTGTGGCAACGATCTTTTGGACAACAATGCCAGAGGTAATGCATCTGGCCACTTCAGGGACGTGGAAGCCAGAATTTTCGCTAAGTTCAACTTCAGAGTAGCGTTGTACCTCTCCACTAATCCTGCTGATTGTGGGTGGAAGACTGCATAGAATTTCTGTTTGATCCCTAATCCTTTCAGAACATGCTCAACAACTTGCCCAATAAAATGAGGTCCGTTGTCACTCCACAAAAATTTACAAACACCATATCTTGGGAAAAACTCCCTTAGAAGCACCTTAGCTGTAGTGAGAGCTGTATTTTCCTATGAAGGGTATGCCTCTATCCATTTACTGAAGGAACATACGTTCGGAGGGGGCGCTAGAGGGCGCACTGCGAGATGGCTGCTTGTTGAGAGAGCTCCGCCGGACAGACCTCTGTCCCGCAAGTATCACCCTTGAAACAGACAATATTTATCTGCAGCTTGACAGCAAATTCAATCGAAATATGCCGGGCTGCAGAAGAGCGCTTCTGCGTCCTGATTGTGGGCAGATTTGAGCAATAATCAGCCTACAAGCTCTTTGGGCGCAACGAACGGAGCTCAACAAGATGGGAGCCGCCAAACTACCAGGCAGCCGGAGAGCGTGGTGAGCGGTACTGAGGGGCAGAAACACTGCAGCGTGGGTCCGGGGCCAGCTTCAATAGTGCCTATCTCTGATGTTTGGGGCGACAACGGCTGTGGACACCTGCCGGTGCCGAGAGCGATACAGATGGTTGCGGCGGAAATGTGGGAGCCGCGTTAACATGGCGGCCTCCTGCACACTGCTGCATTCGGATCTCTGGGCCATGTAGGAGGTACTGTCGCTTCCCGTGCGCGACCTTCCGCGTCCCTCCTGCCGGGCTGAAACCTCTGTTGGCTGCAGCAAATGCCCCCTGGCTCTACGGCGGCCCCCTGCACATCTCAAAGTGGTCGGTATATAAAGTAGGGGCACCAGCCATATTGTGTATCCTTCTCAGCCTGAAATAGCACTGTCTATGTGTGTACGGACTGGATGTGGCCACTTGGACGCTGAGTGGGTTGTGGTTGACATACTGCCAAAACATTGAGTGGCACTGTGGTCTTCTAACTCTGCGGACAACGGTAGTGTTACGATTGGCGCCGCACGGCGGCCATTTTGTATGCCCCGGGACTGGACTCTGGCGCAATAACAGAGGAAAACCGCACCATGTTGGCCTGATCAGACTGGTGTGTTGAGGCGCCTTTCCTGCGACCAATCAATGCTGCAACATCGGGTCCGGATTGCTGTGCTGTGCCCTCTGGGTGCCTCTGTGTGGTGAGTGGAGGTGTTTATTCCACGGTGGGGCCCCTTGCTGTACCGTACCGACCGTACTCTGACACCTCACATCTAGTGCACGCATCAATCATCAGCATGGTGTTTGCAGCCATGGTTCCTAATGGAAGATGCCACCTCTGGGTCGGCCTTGAGTGTGGCGGTTGGTAGAACCCCTATACGCGTAATTCCACGGCATTGCACTTCTCGCCATCTAGCGCACTCACCCTCCACCTGGCTAGCCCCATACCAGAGGCCTTGGATCCTCCCCAAGTATAAGTGATCACAACTGCCACTGTGGTACATTCCTGCTGTGTGGTGGAGCATCTGCTGTGGTGTCATTGCGGACGTCTTAGACGACTTCCATCATTGAAGTGGTATTCCGGTCATCTTCTGGTGCTGCTCCATTTTAGTTGTTTTCTGGCGCTCATGGGTGGTGACCCTGTCCTCCACAATGGGTAAACCGGACAAGCAACTGCCGAAGCTTACTTTTGAATCACAAAGGCAGACGAAGGGTTCTGTGGCGCACTCAGACACGGAGGCTGAGGTGGACACTACCACAGACAACGGCATGGAATCCGTCCTCAAAGCAATACAGTCCAGTTTACAGGACATTAATGGGAAGCTGGACCACCTTACACATCGTGTGGATACCATGGCAGCGAAACTGGACAAACAAGGTGAGCGCCTGGACGCGGCTGAAACCCGCATCTCGGCAGTGGAGGACGAGGCGTATGCTACTACTACTAAATGTGGTGGGATGGAAAAAGTGCTGGAGGTGATTAAAAACAAGGCGGAGGATTTGGAGGCAAGATCTCGCCGAAACAATGTTAGCATCGCAGGTGTACCCGAATCAACCAACACGGACGGTATGGAGACGTACGTGGAGGAGATGTGTCAGGCGATCTTCGGAGTGGAACACTTGTCCTCGATCTTCATAGTAGAACGTGCACAAAGGTCTCTGGCACCTCGTCCACCACCGGGTGCTCCCCCCAGACCCATAGTGGCTCGTATCCTGAATTATAGGGATAGAGACAGTATTTTGCAGATGGCACGGGAGAAACAACAAGTGTCATATCAGGGCAATCAGCTGGAATTCTATCCGGATTACACGGTGGCTGCACAACAGGCCCGCAAGGAATTTGCCAATGCCAAGATGAAACTTGAGAAAGCTGAAGGTGGAGTATGCCATGCTCTATCCTGCCTGTTTGAAAGTAACATGGGACGGTCAACCAACAATCCTCCAGACTCTGAAGGCAGCCCAGGATTTCATCAAGAAGATTGCCACCAAACGCAAAGAACAAAAACGTGCTGACCAGCAACGAGATTCGGACTGAGGTACTGGCACAGCGTGAAATGTCCTGGACCCATATTATTATTGTCACTTCTATCTTTGGGTCTGCGATGCAAACATTTGAAATGGCTGACTCAGGTACCACGTACTCTTTAGGGACTGATATATCCCTGAGCGGTAAGTGCAATGTTTGATCAAAAGGAATGCAAGCTGGGCCTCCCGGTGCTGCACGCTGCACCCACTGATAGATGTCCAATGGTAGGATTTACCAGCGGTAGCGACGTGGGACATATTACCGCAAGACTACTGAACTAAATGATGGATTTCATGCATATCCCATCCTCATACTGTGAGATGTGGGCATGACTATCATCTATGTCAGGGCAGTTACTACTGCTGGGTCCCTCTTTTGAGGCGTCAGGGGTGTTAACCTCGGACCTATTCCATGCGATGCTTTAGTTCACCTCAAGACTAGGTGGAAATTTGTCATAGGTTGGTTACTGGCGAAGCCGGACCTCCGGTATATATCTTGTCCTGTATGTTGGGAACATGTCGGACGAGAGATCGTTGGGTAATGCTTCTTGCTCATTGTTTCCATCATTTACATTTTTGAAAGGGCTGATTGTAATGTTCCTTTTGTGATTTACAGTAGTGGAAGAGTTTGTTCATTCTTTACAAGATTTGGAATTCAGATGCATAGTACTTACATAGCAAGCATGGGGGTGTGGTCCTCCGGACTAAATCTATATTATTTCACAGGGGGTATGCCGGGTGCTGCCTTGTGCAGGTGATGAACTAATTGCTCACATGTTTGTTTTTGCAATAATATGCCGTGTCTGGCTCTCTCCATTGTGGGTGGGGGAGGATCTACAAACTGCAGCCTGACTGTTTTGTCTAGAAAATGTATCCACACAGTAATATGGCATGACATTTACAGCGACATTTGAATCGCTGTCAATATTATTTCAATATGTTTGTTTGGATTTATTCTGTACTAATGATTGTGGTCTGTCCACATCCATTGATTTGGATGGTGTTGTGCGCCCTGGGCGGACCGTAACACGGAGTTCCCCATGAAGTTGTTGTTTAGAGGGGGATTCTATATTGGGATACGTCTTTGGCATGATTGGGATGCTGAAGTGGGAGGGGGAAGGTGGTGTTGGGGTTTGGATATGTTTGGCGGACCAGACCACTTGAGGTGCATTGCTGAGATCCCAAATGAGGGTTTTTTTTGTAGTGAGATTCTTGTATTACCACACCACAGTTGATGTATTATTATTATTATTATTCAGACATTTATTAAGCGCACAGCTACCCCCAACGGGGGTGTCCCGGCGCTGAGGAATGCAGCTCAGGGGAGAGAAATTTATTGACCCGAGAATAGAAAGGTTTTTAATTTGCCCCTGAATTGAGACTCGACGTCAATGAGCCGAAGGCTGATGGGTAGTGAATTCCAGAGTTTTGACACTACCACTGCAAATGCTCTGCCACCCTTTCTTACTAGACGGAATCTAGGGGTGAGCAAAAGGTGAAGATGGTTAGACCTGAGATTAAGGGAGGAGTGGACTGGTTTTAATCTTTGTTTCAAGTATTTTGGGCCTTTTCTGTTGAGAGCCCTGAAGGCAAGGACCAGGGCCTTAAATTTGACACGGGCCGTGATCGGGAGCCAATGTAATTTTTTTAAATGGGGGGAGATAGAGTGTCGATAAGGGACTTTGCAGATCAACCTAGCAGCGGCGTTCTGCACAATCTGCAGCCTATGGAGGAGGTACGCCGGTAGTCCCACAAACAGGCAGTTCGCATAGTCCAAATGCGAGGTGATCAGGGCATGTATCACAGTCTTCAGTGCTTCCGTCGGTAGGAAGGGGGAAATTTTCTTTATCATGTGAAGTTTCCCAAAACATGCTGAGGTGACTTTCTGGATGTGTGTTTTAAAAGATAGATCATTGTCAAATTGGACTCCCAGATTGCGAGCCACTTTTACCGGAATAGGTGGAGGGTTGAGTTCCTTTGGCCACCAGGTGGAGGGCGACGACGGGACAGTTTGATTAAAAAACAGCACCTCCGTCTTATCGGTATTAAGTTTTAGCGTATTGGCGGTCATCCAGGCCACAATATTGGAGAGACAGATTTTAAAATTTTCAGAGCCAGAAAGTGAGTTATCTCGAAGGGAGACAATAAGCTGCGTATCGTCAGTGTAAGATATTACTCTAACCCCCAGAGACTCAATCAGCTTTGCCAGAGGTGCCACGTAGATATTAAAAAAGAGGGGGCTGAGGGCAGATCCTTGGGGCACCCCGTAGCCTAGCGGTTTCCTGTCCTTAGACCAGAAAGGATGGCACCAGACTTGTTGTGTGTGATCAGTAAGAAAGGAGGAAATCCAGGCAAGCGGAGAGCCACCGATTCCCAGCTCTCGTAGTCTACTCAGGAGAATGGCATGGGAGACCGTGTCAAAGGCTGCGGACAGGTCGAGGAGCACAAGCATGGCTACCTCTCCCCTGTCCACAGTCTCACGCACGGTCTCCGCCACCTCCAGAAGGGCCGTCTCCGTGCTATAACCGGTCCTAAAGCTGGATTGTGAGTCGTGTAGCAGACCATTGCTTTCAAGTCCGATAGTTGTTCTTGCACAATTTTTTTTTGCAAATGTATAGGAAAAGGATACTGCGCACACGTTACTCTCTATTGTTATTCAATCATCCATGACGGAAAAGACTACCACTGAACCAAGTCGGTTGCACTTAAATCTGCTCAAGTGGAATATTTGGGGGTTTACCAACCCCCAAAAAATTATGCAAGTGTTCGCTTATTTTGACAGATTGCACGTCGACATCGTGTTGCTACAAGAAACGCACATTGCCCCTCACACTAGCAGTCACTTGAGTTGCAAATGGGCTGAATCAATCCATCATTCCACGTATTCCTCATACTCTAGAGGGGTCACAGTCTTTGTGAAAAAAGGCACGCATTTCAGAGTTGAGCTTACAGTAGCGGACAATCAAGGTAGATATATCATCGTTGATGGCACGCTTCGAGGGCAGAAGATAGCGATTATCAATACATATGGTCCAAATGTAGGCGCACTGTGACTTCTTTCACGAGGTCTGGCAGAAATTACACGGGGAGCTGGGTAGAACATTGCTATGGGGAGGTGACTTCAATCTCGTCTTGAAAGAACACCTAGACCGTTCAGGTAATACTACAAAACCACACCGGAGGGCAAGGGCTAAGGTATTAGATATCATGACAGAAATGCAACTACACGATATATGGAGGGCGCGGAACCCGGGATGCATAACAGCGACACACACGTCAGCGGCACATGGTAGTTGGTCGAGTATTGATTACTGGATTGGATCAAAAGCGGTGCTGCATTGGTCCACAGATGTGAAGCACTTGCCCAAAACATTATCTGATCATAACCCCATTTTGCTGTCCCTTACGGTACCGTCATATGTTCCGCCCCCCTATAGCTGGCGATTTTAATGCAAAAGCACTTACAGAGTCGATATACACAGATACCATTGCCACGGCTATTAAAGAATATTTTCGATTGAACGTGCTCTCCACTGAGGACCGAGCCTCTTATGGGAGGCTTTTAAAGCCACCCTGAGAGGGGTATGTATAAGCATGAATGCTGGGATCTTGAGAGATATACGTGGGGAACTTACGCACTGCGAGGACAGGTTAAAAGCGCTTGAAAATTAGTACGAACTCACACAAAATCTGCAATTACTGGGGTAAATTAGGCAGGTGCTGACTGAGTACCAGTCATTTGCTGAGGAGGAACTTAAATATCTGTCCAGACGTCCCACCGCCAGGGTCTTTGGTGAAGGGGGAAGGCCAAGCTTGATCTGCATGTAAACAAAACTATCGCCACGTGCATGATGCTGTTACGCATGTTGCGTAAAGTTCTGCCCCTTCTCCCCGCCCAGGCCAGGCCAGAGGTAGTTCGCAGTACTATTTTAAGTCGCTTAGACTACTGCAATGCGCTGCTTCTGGAGGCCCCAAAAAATCTGGTGGGGAAGCTACAACGGGTGCAGAACATGGCTGCCAAGCTGGCTCTTTCGCGGGCTAGATCTAGCTCTTCCACTCTGGCCCTAAGAGATCTGCATTGGCTTCCGGTGCATCTGCGAGTGATGTATAAGGCCGCGTGTTTGGTGTTTAAGGCCGTACACCAACAGGGCCCAAGACCACTTCGCGACATGTTTGCTTGGTATGCTGCCTCGCGGCCTCTCCGCTCATCCTCAGCCAGCTTGTTGGTGGTCCCGAGGTTCCAGAGAGTCAGGATGGGTGGCCGCTCATTCAGTGTTGCGGCGGCCAGACTCTGGAACTCCCTTCCTCTCTCTCTGAGAAGCCACAAGGACTACCTACCATTTAGGAAAGCGTTGAAAACGTATTTGTTCCCGAAAATTGTCTGAGCAGTGAGTTGTGTGCCTGCTGAAGTTCAAAGCGCCAGGATGCCCTCTGGGTGATAGGTTGCGCTTTATAAGTACACAAAAATAAATAAATAAATAAATAAATAAATATTGGCATAAAAAATTTGTGAAGGTCGTAGCTCCCAAAACGTGCTGTAGATACGGGGGGAGGATGGTTGTCCAAGAACGGACGTAACTGATATCTTACAAGGCATATAGTGCACTGTATGAATCGCAGCCGGTGGCGTCGTCAACGGAGGTTATGGACTATATGGCAGACGTTGCCATTGCATGGCTATCCGATGCGCAGCGGGCCTACCTGTTATTGCCAATCACTGTAGAAGAGATAACAGACTTTAATAAATCATTACTAAGCGGTAAAGCACCGGGCCCGACGGGTTCACTTGTGAATTTTATAAAGCTTTTGTCGACCTGGTAGCCCCTCATTTGGTCGAGATGTATGGGGATGCCTTTGATAAGATGATACTCCCCCCTTCCCTCAGGGAAGCAGTACAGATTGCCCTCCTAAAGCCTGCAAAGGACCCTGAAACCTGTGACTCTTATAGGCCACTTTCGTTACTCAACGTTGACTCTAAGATCTTAGCCAAGTTACTTGCTACACGGTTGCAGCCCCTCATGACTAACTTGGTCCTCCCGGATCAGTCCGGTTCTATACCATCTAGGGCAACTACACACAACACTCGGACGTTGTTCGCGCTCTCCCACTATTTGATACCCAGTACGAAGGCAGTGGCGGTCATGTTAGATGCCGCCAAAGCCTTTGATTCCATCGAATGGTCGTATCTTCCGACGGTGCTCCGGAGGATGGGTTTCCCCCTATGTATATTCAGTGGGTTCAGTTACTGTACACACAGCCTGTAGCTAGGATCCGGATCAATGGTTATATCTCTGACCCAATAGCGCGAGGGACGAGGCAGGTCTGCCTCTTATCCACTCTGTTATTCACGCTGGCTCTTGAACCTCTAGCTTGCAAAGTTCGGCAGAGACATCGTTCTTCAGCCTTACAGTTCCCAAATAGACCCTTACATATTTCCTTATAAGCTAATGATATGTTACTTTATGTACGCGACCCAGAACCGAAGTTGGCCCCACTATTACGCGAGTATATCAAATTGTGGAGACAGTCTGGGATCCAAATCAATTGGGCAAAATCTTTAATCATCCCATTGACTAATACTACATTCCCGTACCAAACAGAATTCCCGTTGGAATGGCAAACTGACCCCATAAAATACCTAGGAGTCTGGTAACACCGGGATCCAGAGGTCGTTATTAGAACCAACTACGGTAGAGTGATCTCCTCATTGGAAGAAAAGATAAGTCGCTGGATACAGTTGCCTTTATCTCTAGCAGACAGAATAGCAATAGTGAAAATGGTCATTCTACCAAAACTTCTCTACCTTTTTAATAAGTTCCCGATTCCCCCACCAGCGGAGGTTTTCCCAAGATTGTCCTCATCATTACTGCTTAAATTGACCTGGGCAGGTAAACAAGCTCGTATAGAGTTGCGAACTTTGACACTACCGTACTCTAGACGCGGTTTTGGTGTGCCCGATTTCCTGCGATATTATCTTTGTGCCGAGGCGCAGTACGCTACCTATTGGTCCCATCCGATTCTGTACTTAACACACACTGCCATAGAAGAAGGTGATGCATTGCCAATACCCTTGAATGGAATTGTAACGCACCTAAACCATCATTGCACTCCAAAGACATTAACACCATTGATGCTACTAATGCGGCATGGCATAAGCTAGGTAGTTTAGCACGTAAGTTACCCCTCTATGCCCCAGCATTACCACTGCATCACCACCCAGAACTTTCTGTTACGAGAGAAGAGGTTAAGAAATTATACCCCAGCTACCCGGTAGAACCCCCACAGCTGAACACGTTGAAACTAATTATATCCTCATCAAATAACACGCATTTAGTATCACGACTAAACACTATGGCGCAAGATGAAATAGCCAATAACACAAACAAGGCGCTGGCAAGATGGAATGAGGCAATGGATATTCTCCTTACTGAGGCAGAGTGGCAGACTACCTGTTCCCACACTCAAATGTTAACGCCAAATGGCAATTTAAGGATACTGCATTTTAAGTACTTACATCAAACTAACTAAACTTCTGCGAGACTTTATAGATATGGCCTCCGTCAGGAAGCGGGGTGTAATCGTTGTGGTACTGACATGGCAGCCTTTCTACATATTGCATGGCACTGCCCGAAAGTGTGTGAATACTGGGTGAAAGTTACTTCGTTGTTGGGGGAGATGGTGGAGGTTGAAATTGATTGTAATGTCCACACCTGTTTGTTGGGGCTCTTAAGCAATGTACGTGCTATTAAGCGCCAGTTCTGCATGGTAGCTCTACTACTTGCCAAACGCAGAGTTTCGTTATGCTTGGAGAGTAAGGACGCACCTCAAATTAAGCAATGGTTTCATGACATGTCCTACTGTCAAGACACGTTAAAAACCTATGAAGAAGAACTGCCTGTTAGATACCGACCTAGAGACTACTGGAAATACTTGACAGCATACTTACTTGCGAATCCGACTATTTAAATGTATAATCTGAATATGTCCTTTATCTACTTCATGTAATGGGTTGTATTATGCAGAATCTCTGTTATTGTGCAACTATTATACCTGGATGATGTGTACATAGAGTGTAAAGGCCTTTGTGTAATCTGGAGTGCCTAACACTGGTGCAGAACAAAGAGCTTGACGTACTGATAAAAAGCATTCTGGCATTCAGTCATCCATGGAAGGGGCATTGGAGTGTCTTTAGTCAAAAGCGCCAACAAGGGTTTAACAATGTGTGAAAAACCTAATATCCATTGCCTACAAAACAAAGTCAAACCAATAAAGGCACAAACATCTTTCTGAGTAGAAGGTACTGGTGTGTCTAAAATTGCTTGAATGCGATCTGATGTCAGTGCACGGCCCTCCTTAGACAGAAGGTGACCTAAGTAGGTTACCTTCGGTCTACAATAATGCAATTGCTTTTGTGACACTTTATGACGGTGTGTAGCAAGAAAAGAAAGCAAAGACAAAGTACACTCTTCACACAGTTCAGGCGTATCGGCTGCCAACAAGATGTCATCAACATATTGTATGAGAGCCACTCCTTTAGGCAAAACAAAAGAATCAAGCTGGCTCTTCAATGCTTGACTGTAAATACTAGGACTCTCAGTATGGCCTTGTGGAACTCTACAAAATCCATACGATCGATTATTCAAAGTGAAACCAAACAAATATCAGCTATCAGGATCAAAAAGAAAGCGTTCTTCAAGTCTATCACGGAGAATGTAGTTGCTGTCGGAGGAACCAAAATAATTAGTGTTGTTATGTCAGAAACCAGAGGATATTGCGGTACTAGAATCTTGTTAACTTCTCCCAAATCAATAATGAATCTCTCAATCCTAGTGTCAGTATCTTTTTTCAAAATAGGAAGAATAGGACTGTTGCAAACATTATAAGAGACTTCCTCCACAACCCCAACTTTAATCAAATCATGGACAATGCGTGTAAGTGCTTCTTCGCCTTCTTGAGAGATTGTGTATTGAGGCAATCGTGGCAATGAAGCACCCTCCTTGACACTAATATGCACTGGTGGGATAACCATTTGTCCTACATCTGTGACTAAAATAGCCCACAAAGTACTAGGGAGTGAAGCTAATGCAGTATCCTCTTTAGCAAGACAAGATCTCTCAATCACGGGGTAATTTTTTTTTAAATATTTCTTTTTATTAAAATTTAAAACATAAACAATAAACAATAAAGAAACAAGGCAATACAATTGTTACAAATTGTGAAGCGTCCTGCGGGAAGGAAGGCACACAACCTTGGTACAGTCAACAATATAGGATGGGGGGGAGCAAGGGGAAACTGCAAGTCAGGAGGCATTTTAGCTGAAACAGTAGTAGGAATGTCGGGTCAGGGGGAAGGTGGAGTGCTCTCAACATGTGTGGAGGGAGGTGTACATATTTCACCTCAATAGGAGTTCCACTGGCCCCAGACCTTTCCCCATTTTCGGGGCCTACCACGTGCCACGTATGTTGTCTTCTCTCTAAACATACACCAGTCCATGTTTTCCTTCCATACCAGAACAGTGGGTGGCCTCTGAGAAGCCCACAATTGCGCAATATCTCTCTTGGCTATCATATTCCCGAGGGTCACCCACTGAGTCTGAGCCACATCATAATCAGTCGGCTCCCAAACATTCAACAAACATCTCCTTGCTTCAGGCAACAACGCAACACCCGTGACCTCTTCCATAACCGCATGCACTCTGTTCCAATAACGCACAACCGCCGGGCACTCCCAGAGTACGTGAAGAAAAGTGCCCAGTAGACCGCATCCACGCCTACACATCCCATCAGAGGAATACCCCATACTAATAAGGCGAGGAGCAGTCACATAGATCCGGTGGAGGATTTTAAGCTGCACAAACCGGAGACGAGCCGGAATTGCAACCTCCTTCGGCGAAGATACCGCCGACTGCCAGTCTTCATCATCCAACTCCAGACCATCGCCGGTCCAGGCCTCTCTGAGACGGTCTAAGAGGTCAACCCGATTATTTATCAACTTTTTATCGATCAGCGAAATTGTACTGTCGGGGACGTGCCCGTCCAATATCCGGTCTTCAAGTGGGGATGCCTCCGGGATAGTGGTACCCGACGGAAAGACCGAGGTCAACGCGTGGCGAATCTGTACATAACGGAAAAACTCCCTATCACTCAACTCGTATTCTGCCTTCAACTCCTCAAAAGTCTTGACCCTGTCCTTGACCCAGACATCATTCACTCTGCAAATACCAATCACGTCCCACCTATCAAAGCATTTCGTCTTCCACAGGGAGCCGAGCCTCTCGGATGCGTAAAGTGGAGTCGCTCGAGCCAATCTATCCTTCCATCCCATTGCAGCATTCGCACAATACCATGCTTGCACCGCTATCTTAGTTGGAGCCGTGAGCATCTTCCCGGCAGATTTTGTATAGAGCGCCCTGTTGTAATCCCCGCCAGGCAACAGCCACTTGTCCATTTCGAACCGGGGTTCGACGCAGGACCATACATGCCATGATTGATTGCCCCCAGCTGGGAGGCCCAATAATAGCGCCTAATATCTGGGAGTGCGATTCCACCATCGTACCAGGGGAGTGTCAGCTTGGCAAGGGCTAAGCGGGATCGCCCGCCCCATATCAGTTGTCTCTGTAGACCTTCCACCTCTTGAAAATAGCTCGCTGGGATAACGTCAAATGTATTTTGTAGCGCATATAAGAACCGGGGCAGTGACATCATCTTAAATGATGCTGCTCGTCCGAGGGGGACAACGGAAGCTTGCACCATGCCACAACATCAGTCCTTAGGCGTTGAAGAGGGGGAGCAAGTTACGTTCGTAGCGGACCATCGGACCTAGGGCAATAAAGGCCCCCAAGTATTTGAATCCCGCCTGCACTACCTGTATGGGACAACCACGCGGCAAGGGAGGAGATTCACCCGAAAGGACATAATCACAAGACTTAGACCAGTTAATTACGAGGCCGGAATTCTTCCCGAAGGAATTTAAAACATCAAACAACACTATCAGTGACTTCCAAGGTGACGTGAGGTACAACAGGATATCATCCGCGTAGAGTGACACTCGGTCCTCAAAGTCCGGGGTCCACCGAATACCTTTCATCGATGGTTCCCACCTCAGCCAGGCTGCCAAGGGTTCCAAGGCGAGGGCAAAAAGAAGCGGAGACAACGGACACCACTGGCCCGCCTACCCCTGCCAAGGGTAAACGGCTCAGAAACTCAACCATTCACGACTACCTGAGCCAATGGTTCCTCGTACAGCAATCTCACCCAGCCGATAAAAACAGGGCCAAAACCAAACTTCGCAAGGGCCGCCCATAGGTACGGCCATTCTAGCGTATCGAACGCCATTGTGGCATCCAAGGAGGCCAATATGGCCGGCTCACGTAGCGACGCAGCCCTCGCAAGGGCGCCATGTAAGCGCCGCAGATTCAATGCCGTGTTAGGGTGTGGAATGAAACCGGATTGATCAGGATACCCTCAGGATATCCTCCGGAAGTTCCAAAATCACTCTCCCCAAGTTGGCAAAGCTCGTAGTCTGAAGGCCCGGAGGGACATAGAAGGAAAGCAAATTGATAGTCTTCCTCTCCCATCTTACAGTGATGGCGGCGTACCGCCCCCTATCATCAAGGATGATATCATCCACCTCCAGAGGGAGGGAACTCCTGACCAGTATGCCCGCCCCCTAGAGCCAGTGGTGAATCCAGAATGTGCCAGAAGACGGTAGCCCCGCCGATTCATAGCATGGCATGTATTCCCTATCAGATGTGTCTCCTGCAGTAGTACAACATCGGGGGAGAAGCGTCTCAACAGTTGTAACACAACACCCCTCTTTATCCTATCCCCCAACCCATTAACATTCCAGCATAGTAATTTCAATCCCCTACCCCCCATCCCAGGAATAATTGCTGCATCCACCCCACCACGAATGCGACATCCAAATCCAGAAGTCAATCAATACATTGCCTTGAAATAAACGGAACACCAACAACTCCCCCCCCTCCACCCCCAATAAACACCCGAAACCCGACCCACCACCCTGCACCCCTGCGTTAGACTCAAAATCCACCCCAACTTGCAGTGTGCCTGTCGCCCAAACAGGTAACTAATCTACGAAAAGAAACCCCAGAGGAGGAAGAGACCCACCCCCCCGCCACCCCTGGGTAATCACTACTATCAAGCCAGTTCAAGAGTCATCAAACCACAGCTGGATGATCTGTATGTAATCCAGGAAACCAGGTCCATTTCTCATTCTTGCTCCATCGGGCCACCTTCAGCTCCGCCAGAGTGTTCCTGCTGCCTGGGCAGCGTGTCGAGCCAGTCACTAGCGGCCTCAGGGTGATCAAAGAAAAACGTCTGATCTCCATATTCCACACGCAGCCGAGCTGGAAAGAGCATTGCGTATTTCGTGTCTCTGTCCCTCAATCGTCTCTTCACCCCCTGGAACTCTATCCGTTGCCTCTGCACGAGCTGGGTGAAATCCGGGTAGAAGTTCACCGTAGTATTTTCTAATTTCGTGGGGCCACCCAGCCGCGACGCCTGCAGGATAGCATCTCTATCTCGAAAGTTGAAGATCCTGGCGATTATGGGTTGTGGGGTAGCACCCAGCTTAGGCTTTCCTCCCGGCACCTGTGAGCACGCTCAACGGCAAAGAAGTTGCTTAAGCCTTTAGGTGCAAGATGGTTGACGATGAGGTCCTCAACGAGGAGATCCACAGTTGGGCTTTCTGGTTTTTTAGGGACCCCAAAAATACGAACGTTGTTTCGTCTCGCCCGACCTTCAAAATCCTCCAGTCGGCGAGAAAAGAAATCGTTGGAAGACCGTAGATTGCGGACCTCTGTTTGTAGATCGGAGACATCAGTCGTGAGGCCGGAGGCCTTCAAATCCAATGATTTAACTTTTTCATTGGTCTTACCCAAATCCGCCCTGATCAGGTTGACATCGATTGCCACAGTGTCAAGTTTTAGGGCAAGAGTCTCATATTGTTGGCCAATAGAGGTCTTCATGCTGGCAATGGCGCCCATGAAATCACGTAGGGTCAAATCGTCTCCCGCCATCGAGTCATCTCCCGCATCACCCAGGGACTTACTCACACCACTTTGGGGATCCCTTAGGATGCGTGTATCGGTCCATACCATTCGATTGTACGGTACCCCCACGGTGGACGGACTTGGTCTTTCGCTTCTCGATATCCGGTTTGCAGGCAATCTTAGAAGTTGCGCCCCCAAGGGGTCCTCGAGACCTGGTGAAAATGGCTACGTTCCGCTCACCCACAGGGGTCCGATAGAAGAGCAGGTTACAACTTGCAAAACGACAACCAGTGACATGCGATCACGATACTCAAGCGAAGTTGCGGAGTTGATTACGCCATGGGTGGTAGGAGCGAGACCGAGGCGAGAGAGGGTCCAAGGCCAAAAGCGGAACTGAAAGCTAAGACTTGGGTAGAGAGCAGGGTCAGGCAGGCCGATGTTGTTCAATTACTGTCCGGGCAGGCCATTGACTCGAGCCCGGGGCAGTTCCGTGGAGCAGGCCACAAAAGTTCAGAGTATTATAAGATCGGTTCCCGGAGTCCAAATCGATTTCTGAAAACAGCTATTATATCAGCTGGTTTGCATCTTCAATGACCCGTCGTCATAACCAGGATAGTATTTAGGATAAGTGCAGGAGGTGGCGAAGGTCCGGGAGCCCTGTGCTCACGCGGCCATCACGGTTGCGCGCGAAGCTCCTCCTCATCACGGGATAATTGTCATTCAAAATAACACTGGAGTGGTATGGCTCACTGGTTAGAGGCGGCAGAACCGGAAGCATAGGACGGCCCGGGACCAGGGTTCAATTCCCGACGTGGCAGGGTCGTGGACCAGGGTCAGCGGACTCGATAATTCTCGCCTCGGTGCCTACTCTAACCAGGGATCACACTCGGCAACTCTGGGCATTAGCTTGCCTCATCTCCACAACGGCCCCCCACATACGCCGGGGATGCCTGGTTTCACCTTGGAGATACCCAGTAGGGACCATCTCACAGGGAAAGCCAGGACGGGTTCCCCAGCGGTCTCCAGCGCAGAGATACTCCTTCGGGAGTTGATTCTAGCGCTTTAGAAACCCACAATTAATTAATTAATTAATTAATGTACTCCTTCAGGAGAACATCGTATCGTAGCCCTGAAGTACTTGAGCATATCAAGACCCACAATATTGTCTGGTGTGTTCGAAGAGAGCAAAAACAGACATGGAGCAGTAATATGTCAACATGGAATGAAAGAGGCTGTGACAGTGGGCTAAGGGAAGGTGTTCCATCAAAACCTATCGATGTAATGGTTAAGCCAGACAGGGGAGCCCTGGGAACCAAGTGTTTTGATAAAGCGCTAGGAGTATCTCCTGTATCAACCAGAAACTGATCAGTAGAACCCAAAACATGTGTGTTAGACCTGGAACCTTGGCGTGGGTCTCCCTTCCACGTTTTGTTACTGTGCCGCATGTGTTTTGCTGGTGTTAGCTGCTCAGAGCACTGTGCCACTGCCAATCAGTGCCACTGCCAATCAGTGCCACAGTGCAAGTGCTCCCTGTATAAAATGTATATGTTGATTGGATTCCATGATTGGCTTATTTGGTTTACGGTCAGACCCCGGTAAAGTGCACCAGGAGTGCCCAGGGCTTGTAAGTCCAAATGCTGCTAGTGGGCTTGCAGCACTGGTTGTGCCACCCACAGAAGCAGCCTTGTAAAATGTGTCTAAGGTCTGTCATTGCAGAACCTGTGTGCAGTCTGGTATTGTCATGCTGACTGGGCAAGTGCACCCACTTGCCAGTCCCTAAACCATCCCTTTACTTCATGTGAGTCACCCCTATGGTAGGCCCAAGGGCAGGGTGCATTGTAAGCATAAGGTAGGGCAAGCCCTGATGTGTGTGGCATGTCCTCATAGTGAATTACAGCCATTTTAGTTGTTCACTATTGGAAGGCTACCTGTTCTCATAGGCCAGAATGGGCTGTTGGAATTGTTACATCCTATGATCCTAACAGACTCAGGGGGAACGTGGTAGAAATCCGTGTTTAGTATGCCTGAACTCAGAATAATAAAATACCTCTTTTAGGAAAGTTTATTTTAATGTTCTGTGTTTGCAAATACCACTTTTAGAAAGTTAGTATTTGCTTGCCTAACCATTTCAGCCTGCCTCTGCTATGATGTGTATCTGCTGTCTAGTTTCTGTGAGTGACAGGGCTGGGGGATTCCAGGAGACAGGCTGGGCAGTCAGGTGGTGAATAGGAAGATTACATCCAGATGGGTGGGAGGAGTGCACCTAGACTCTGAATAGGGCTGTGCTCTGCCACCACAATGCTGGCTCCACCTCCTGTGGAGCGTCTGATGTCTCTGCCCTGCACACTGAAAGAAGAAGTCAGAATCATGTCAACAAAGTGCTCAAAAACTGGACTGAGCGAGACAAAGGCCCCCTGGCCTCAAAGAACATTAGAATTGTGGTATAAATATTGGGACCCTGCTCCCAAGAAATTAGATCCTGCTGAAACAAGAAGAACCTCTGCCCGACGAGAAGGAACTGGGAAAAATGCCAGGAGGTGTACTGTCCCTGACCTGGGGGATTGGCCTGCAGTGGTTGCCTTGCTGCGAGCAGAGAGGAAAAGACTGGAAAAGACTTTATTTCAACTTGTTCTTTTAAGATCTCCAAGGGCTTGTGAGTGAGCTTGCCCCCTGAACGGAGTCCCAGGACTATTGGACTCCCAACGCCTTCACAAAGAGCTGCTGGAATTTGCCGTTTTCCCGGGACTGCTAGACCTGCTATCTAAAGCGCGCCTCGAAGCCCTGACTGCCGTGGAACCAGTGCCGCTGCCGCCACCGAACCGTGTGACTCCGCTCTCTTTACAAGCCGTAGCTCGCACCGACAGCTAGCTGGGCCGCACCGCACACCGCATCACCCTCCCCCCTTCGAGCCGCATCGCTTGCGGTGTCCCAGCCGCTAGACTTCTGAAGTACGCAGGGCACCGCAGGGCACCGCAGGGCGGAGTACAGCTCGCACGCTTGCAGCGTACAGTTTGCCCCGCACCGCGCTGCTTGGAACTAAATGGCATCCCCGCTCTGAAGGCACGACGCGCACAAAGCACCGGATGTGGACGCCGGAAAGTCTAGGACTGTCCGGCTCGCTCCCCGTGGCCCCTGCTCTATGCCTCACACGAGACGCCTACAGAGAGCCGCACCGCAGCAGGGCCAACAATGCTCCTGGTTCGCCTCTACTTCCACAGTGCCTCGTCCACATCGTTCCAAGGTAACTGTACGCCTCGCACTGCGGTTGACTCTGCCTAGGTACGTTTCATCCCCGTGAGAGACGCACAGACAGCACGAAGTGCACAGAACTGAAAAAATACACATTTTTAACCAAGAACTGCATTCCTAACAGTATTGTGGCCTATTTTTATGTTACTTGGTCTTGTGCTAAGCCTTTATATAAAAGATACTTATTTTTATACAAAACCTGGTGTGGTGTCCATACCTCTCTGAGATTCTCTTGAGGCACTAGAAATATGAGAGTCCCCTGAGGGAGATCTCACTCTTCTGTTGCCTGGGAGAATGACATGGTGGGATCTGGGGAGGTGCTGGCCCTCTCCATTCCCCAGTAGGTCTAAGTTGGCCTGGTTAAGCCTGGCAACTAGGACCTGGCTACCCCTCTAACCCTGATTCTCTGGGTCCTTTACATCTGAGTCCTCCTCCTCCTCCTCCTCCTCTTCTTCTTCTTCTTCCTCCTCTGGAGTGGTATCAGTTACAGGGGGGTTCACTCCTTCTCCTGATTCTAAGGGAGCTTCATTTCCCTTCTCTAAGTCATCCTGCTCTAGAATGGCTATCAGGATAGGACAGGTGGGACTTCTGCCCCTTTTTAACCCTCTTGAGATGCACAAGGCAATCAAGTCTTTTCGGGTTAGTTTGTCATAGCTGGAAGTTGCCTGGGTAAGGTCAACTGTCACAGGAGCAGACCCTGAGGCTTTTCCTGTGTCAGACATGACTCTAGTGTGGTGTAAGTGATGCACCTACCTACACTAAGTGTTTCCCTACTGTACCTTACTAGTGAGTTGTAGTCAGGGTGTGCTAATCCCTTTAATCTACAACTACTAAGTTCAGTAGAACTTAAGTATGCTAAGCTTTTGATTTATATGTACCTAGAGGTACTTGATGTGATCTTTCAATTTGATAAAAGATTGCAATGGTAAAACAACAGCAAGCTCAAATCCGCACCGCTGCTCACCAATGTGAGAAGTTGGCCTGATAGGTGATGTTTCCAATTCTGGAACCACCTGTTATCAGACCAAACAATCCCTTATGGTGTCTGGTTGTAAGTCAACCTTATTAGACAAGCTATCCTACGGGTAGCATGGACTAAGCAGCCTAAAGGCTTAACTTAAGAGGTCGTGTTAAGCGAGCTGTTTTACCACATACAATCCTGTAATATCAAATGAAAGGACACCACACAAGTATATATTATAAAAATATATGTGTTTATTACTAAAAACAATCCCCAGTATTCTTTATGAATAAAGGGGCACAAGCGTTAAATCAAAAGCACAGTTTAAACATACAAAGTTGCACAATTATGGATGAGGGCGGGGGCCACTCAAACCATATACTAAACAAGTGGTATAAGAGATACCAATCGAACAGTGGTTAGGCCTAGGGCCTAGGGAATCGCTGGGAGCAGTCAGGACAAGCAGTGCTGAAGTCGGGAAAAACCCGCGGGATTCGGGTGCAGTGCAGAAAGCGCACGCATGCACCAATGTTAACCAATGGTGCGTAAGAGTTGTAAAGTTAAAGTTTAAGGACACTTCCGCTGAACCTAGAGGAACAAAACTTAAGACACATACCCTAGAGATGTGTACCAGTGTGGGAACACCGGCGGAGCAAAGTTACCTCACCCACAGGAAGTGGGTGCACAGGGTCGAAGTTGAGTCGGGTTTCGTCACGCAGGCTCTTGGTGCTTGAAGCTGAAAGGGCTGCAGGCGGGGTGAAAGAGAAGTGTCCGGTGGAGTCCAAGGGTGGACTCAAGTCGAAAAGTACCTGAAAGCAGAGGGGACAGAGTCTGGGTCACTCAGCAGTGACCAGGGTGGAACCAGGATGGAACCAGGCAATGTCGGGCGCAATCAGGTGGTCGTCGAGGAGCTTCTCTCCGCTGTCACGTGGGCTCTCGGGCATCTGCGACGTCCAGGAGCAGGTCACGATCTGTCCAACGAGGGCTCTCACAGTCGGCGCAGTCGGCTTCAAGTTTGGAGCAAACAACACTTGGCAAGAGCAATCCACGCAGAACCGGGAGATTGCTTCTCACTCGAACTAGGAGGGTCAGAGTGGGGGCTCCTTTTCAGGGGAGCTGGTGCAAGTCTGGAGCAACCAGAATCACAAGTCGTAGTCGTAGTTTCGTCGGCACAGGGACCACTAGCCGGCTGGCAAGTGACCGGGCCAACGCGTTGAGCCAAATGGAGCAGAAGGGCCCCACGCAGCACTCGTCGAGTGTGGAGGGCTGAACTTCGGTGCAAGAGTGGCTCAGGGTGGGGGCTTCTCAAACCCCAGTGTACAGCTTCGAGGGTCACTCGTGGGCTGCACGGTCAGCGTCTTGTGGTCTTTTCAAGATGGCGTGCCCCACGCTTCCGGTCACTTCCACGGGTCTCAGCTCTGCAGGAACTGTGGATCGGGCTGTTGGAAGGCAGGCAAGCTTAATCTCGTCGATCTCTGTCGCTCGAGTTCCGGCGGGAACTGCAACAAAGCAGACGTCGATGGCTGGATGGTGCCTGTTTGCACAGGGTGGTCACTCCTTGACCACAAGGGAGATTCTTCAGTCTTCTACGTTGAGTAGGATGTCGAAGGGTCCAGAGTTTTGTTTCTTATGTTTCATCAGGAAATCTGAAGTGCATTGGCACTGCTCCCAGTCTTATACTAATTTTGGGGGCTGGATTACCTGCTAGGTCCCCCCCTATGGGTGGGACCCAGGAAGGACGTGGATACACCCCTTTCCTTTGATCCAGGCCGCCCTGGCACGAGGGCTGGAGTGCCCCAGAACCGGTTTGGCCGGATTATGCAAGGGGCAGCCTTGTGCGCCCCAGGCAGTGTCTGGTTTCTTTCAAACCTCCCTGCTACAATCCACTATCTCCTGTCTGGAGGGTGATAACACCCCCCTGCGACAGGAAACCCTTTGTCCAGGCCCCATTGGCTGAGTTTCGGTCAGCTTCAGGGGGTCAGACTCTTGTCTGTGGCAGAGGCATCCATTTTGTGGATCTAAGGTCCTTTTAGAAATTAACCGCATTAAAGTAAAGTAACATGTCTTACCCCTCTAGAGGGGTGGAATGCTATCCCCGTCGCCAGAACTGGCGAGGGGATAGTATTCCAAATCGTATGACACCTTACACGACATGTTTTGATAAAGCCAAACCAGAGTTGCTATATAACCGCGAGGATTATAAGGCACTTAAGAGTATATGGTATGGCATTATCCTGAAACAGCTTAGGGAGTTGTTCCCGACGGCTGCAGACAGGCTCAGCTCATGCTAGAGCTCCATCTCACATGAAACCACACACTCTGCCTCCAGGATTGATGAGGCCTTCCATAGGAGTGGCTCACAGGTTTATATGTGTCCAGATATAGGTTTAGATATAGGTATACTATATCTAAGTAAGGGGTGATTACACCACCTTACCCCAGCTGAGTGATCAGCCAGTTGTGTCAATTTAAGAACCAGCCAGGGGTGGCAAAAGATATGCTGCAGCCCCTGGTAGGCCTTGGTGGCCCCTATGCCCTGGGCACCTATAGTGCATTATACAGGGGCTGACGAGGAGTCCATTTCCAATTGTGGTATGTGCCTATAGCACATGTATCATTAATTTAGTGAGAGAACAGCAGGCTGGGGGTCTGATCAGCAGGCCCACAGCCTCAGTAGTCGAAAACCAGTGAAGCAAAAAGCAAAAATTTGGGGTGACCATAGGATAGCAGACCCTACTCTCCTACACACAACAACTTGTTTTTACATTTTATTGTATCTTTAGAGGGGCAGTCGGTCTTGATGGGTTGAATTCCCGCATCAGAAAAATTCCCTTTTACATCGTCAATTATTGTTTTTAAAATATCCGGAATGGTATCCAGTTTAATTAGTGGGGCACAACTACATCCTGCATACGTAGATATTGGCTGAGATTGTGCCCTTACTATTAGATTATTTTGTGGTGTTATCTTCTGCTCAGTTCCGGCAACAGAGGATGCCATAGCGCTCAAGAGATCTATTTGGACCTCCTTTTTGTTGGACTGATATGTTAAAGCTTCCAGAGTTAATTGCGAGGTTTTGAAGAATAAATCCCAAATTGCTCCCACGTTCCCACTTCCTGGTACCTAAGTACCTAGGCAATGGTGTTGCCCATTTATGAATGATAGGTCCTTATACTCCTCTTTTAGCGGTCCTTGAAAATCATGTTCCTCGTCATTAATGAATTGTGGACTACTATTCAAACCATCTTTTTGATACGGAGTACTCCAACGCTGCAGAGTTTCTGGGTTGCTGGTGTATTCATCCTTATTTATTTGAGATCCGTTATTTTGATTACATTTCGGCTGGTGCTGTTTTTGAACTGAATTTATTTTAGACAGAGTAAGATCCGATTTCAGTGGGGTATTGGCTTCCCTTATGATTTTCACCCCACTATTTAGTTCACTTGTAGCTTCTTGGTCTGATTGATTTATTTGGCCCAAATTAGATGGTTCCCCTATACCGTTAGCTTTTCTGATTTTTACTTGCACTTCTATTGGCATTGGATGCCTAAGTTGGTAGTAATTGCTGAGTATCTCCCAATGTTAGATTTGTGCATTTTGCGTCCTTTTGTTGTGAACGACCAGTAAGTGGAATAGTTAACATCTCTAGGTTCGTTATTTGACCCCAATGGTTGACTTGGTCCTTAGTTCAATTTGACATTCGTTCGACTTCAGCTTTAGACTCAGGGTGGCCTGGTTCACTTACTCCTTGCTTAGGGGATATAATATTTGTTCTACTCAGTGGTTTAATTGGAGTTTGAAGATCACATGAGTTAGTTAGCAATGTAAGCATAGCACCAGTTGGATCTTTCATAAAATCAAACTTTGACGGTGACTTTCCCAGTTTCCCAAATGTATGGACCTTTGATGATTTAAAGGACTATATGTCACCTGCCTGTTTTATTTTAAACGTATCGAATATTAGTGTTTGTTGTATTTTTCTTTTCCTTTTGATAGGAGGGAAAGGTGGCCGCTCTTTTCGTGACCTCATAATACACCCTCTAAGGTGAAGAAGTCTTGCTTCTTTCAGAGAATCAAACGGGCCAGTGACAAGACTAAATGGTGCTTTGATTGGACAAAAACACCTCCAAACACCTCCAAGGGAAAACACCCCCAAAGCACACCTCAGTACAGAATCCGATGGTGCTGCTGGTTACTTATTTAATGAACTAATTCATTAATCAATTGATTAATATCCGGGCTCCGGGTAGGGCTGTAGTTTAGGCATGCAGAGTAGTTCAGGGGTCGAGGGGTGCTTCAACAGGATCAAAGTCTATTGTCACTTTCCCCTTTGCATAATTTCTCAGATTTTGTATTACAGACTTATTACAGACTCCAATGGCTCAGCGACTTACGGACCGATCAACCTTAACTACTCACCACATGCCACACACCTCTTGCCACTTGTCGCTCACCACTCACTGTTCATTGCTTGCTCGTTGCTATTCATCGCTGTCAAGAGTACAAGGGAGAATGCTGGCAATCGTTCAGGAGCAAGAGCGCGATCCAGAGCCAGTCCCTCTACAGACGGCAGATGTAGGCACTTCCCTCCACTCCTCTACTCAGCTCTGCTCTGCTCAATGCTTGGTGTATAAGTAAAATGAGGCGGCAGTTCCCTGAGTTCTGAGGTATGATTGAAGCTTGCGATGTCGGACCATAGATGCGTCCATTCCTCATCGGAAATAGGACGGTGAATTAAGTCTTCCCACATAGACATATTCCGGGGGCGTGGGGAAAGCACTGTTTTAAGGAGGAAGCTATAGATAAATGAGATCACCCCTTTCATGTTAGCAGTCTTGGTGAGAAAGGCCTAAAATGTTGTGAGAGGTCGAGTACTAGCCTCCCGTATCTTGAGTTGTGAGGGCCATGTGCATTAATTGGATATACTGATATCTTTCCGTGTTCTTCAATTCAAAGTCCCTTTGACATTGATCAAAAGTAAGGGGATCAAAATTGTGGAACAAATGTATTAGAGCTAAGCAGCCTCCCCTTCTCCAGGCATCAAAGGGTCCCTCATGTTGGGCTGGGGGGAAAGCTGGATTGAAATGGATTGGAGTGAATGGGGATGGAAAAGATGTCCACCTGTCGTCGCCCGAAATTGAGTCCCATACTTTAAGAGTGGTGCGTGTGGGGCAGCTAATGTCACCCTGGCAGCCTCCTGGAAGAGAAGGGAGGCTCCAGCTATTTCCTTATGGCACTCTCGTCTTTGGAGACTGCTTAACCTAGAACGTATGGCTGATATTTTCATGGATAATTATAAGAATTTCAAATTTAAATGGGGCCCCCTTGTGTCCTTCCTCTCCCAGGGCCGTCCGTCTGCGGGTGTCCCTCCACCATCAGAGCCCGCCACCTCTTCCAGTTTTTATCACAATCCCAGTGTCGACCAACCTCTCCTTAGTATGAACACGACGCCACCATGGGTGGGGTGGGAAGTGTTTTTTTTTTTTTACATTTTCAAAAACCTTTATTGTGTCAAGACAGTTTCATACAGGCAGTAAAATCGTACAGCTAATCAATTAATTTTAGCATTGGTGACATAAAGCCCAATATGCAGAGTACAGTGCATAGGTACATGTCATGATTATTTAGGGACTACTTCAGTTACAATAAAGGCTAGCCAGTGGTATCATCACACATCAGCTGTACGTGTGTAACTGTCATGCCGTGCTATTGCATGCCAAGCCCTTTCGTGTACATGTGTGGTTAGGGACTGACCTCTGGGGAGGGGATCTGTAAAGGAGGTTCACATATGTTCCCACGGAATTCGTTCCATTTACCCCATATTCTAGTCCATTTCTTGGGCCAGCCCCTGTGCGTATAAACCGCCTTCTCAGCCACCATCGCAATATCCATGTCTCGTTCCCATTGTGTACGTGTAGGTGTTATCGCGGAGCCCCAGTATTTTGCTATGTTTCGCTTTGCGATTGTCGCCCCCAATGTAGCCCAGTTCTGTAAGGCTAGGTTTAAGTCGGTGGGCTGCCAGATATTGAGGAGGCAACACCTGGGATCACAGGGAACTTCTGCTCCTCCCACCTCTGAAATTATCGCTAATACTCTTGACCAATAGCGGTTTATGATAGGGCATTCCCATAAAATGTTCCAATACCTCCACACCCTCTGAGGCAAAGGTGATCTAGTGTGTGTCCCAGCTTAAATATCGTGGTGCGAGGATAATATGTTCGGTGTAATATTTTCAGTTGAATGAGTTTAAGTCGGGATGGGATCGCTGCATCTCGGGCTGATGCTAGGGCGTCCATCCAATCAGATTCCTCGATATCTCCCAATTCAGTCTCCCATTTTCCCTTTAGTGCTATCAGGGGGTCTGGTTGATTATTGATCAGTTTCTTGTATGTGTAGGAGGTTGCCTTTTTTTCCATGTAGTCCGTGAGGAGCCTATCCTCCAGAGGGGAGGATTCCACCAATTTGGTCTCTGGGGGAATTGCACTTTGTAATGCGTGTCGTATCTGTATGTAACGGAATCGTTCTGAGTCTGCCATCTTATACCTCGCTTGCAAGTTTTCAAATGATATTATCTCTCCTTTCGCCCATAGGTCGCCTATTTTAGAGATACCAATTAGGTTCCATTCTTTGAATCCCTTTGTGTTCGCCAGTATGCCCAGTTTTCTCGTGTCCCAGAGGGGAGTGGCTTGTGTCAACACTCCCTCCCATCCCAAGGCCCTCTGTGCGGCGTGCCATATTTTAATCGTGTGTGCCGTTGGTCCTGTAAGTCCTTCCTGTTTTCCGTTGGTGTAAAGAGCCATCATCAGTCGGTCTGCCGGCGGGAGGCTCCTGTCCAACCTGTATGCTGGTTCGTCCTGTGGGACGTGCAACCATTGATTTATTGCCATCAGTTGTGATGCCCAGTAGTAGAGTTTAACATTCGGTAGAGCAATACCACTGTCATACCAACTCCGGACCAGTTTGTGTTGTGCTATCCAGGGGGGTTAACTGTCCCACAATAGGGTTGTTACTTCCGCTTCAATGGATTTGAAATACTTAGGGGGTACAGGAAATGGGGTAGGAAGGGCTAGCATTTTAAATAATGCAGCTCTACCCAGGAGCGTCGGGAGGGCTCTCCAATGTTTTACGTCCGCTCGGAGTCGTTCCAGGGGCCTCATTAAATTTTCTTCCATGAATATGGACTCTGATGGGGTGACATATATTCCTAAGTACTTGAAACCTCTGGTCACGATCTGCAGTTCGCATCCCGCCGGGATTTTGGGTGTAGGCCCGTGCAATACATAGAGTAGCGATTTCGTCCAGTTAATAGTGTAGCCGGATACTTTCCCGTATGCAGTAAAAATGTCTAGTAGGAACACTAATGATCTCGCCGGGGATGTTAAATATACGAGCCCCTCGTCCGCATATAGCGAGATACGATCCTCCCAGTCCTCTTCCCATCTCATTCCATGAATGGAGACGTCCTGCCTGATCCATGCAGCGAGCGGTACCTGCACTAGGGCGAATAGCAGCGGCGACAGCGGACATCCCTGCCTGGTAGCCCTTCCTAGTTTGAATTCTCTTGATATTCTTCCATTTGCTACTACTTGCGCGAGGGGTTCCGTATATAAAAGTTGCATCAATGCACAGAATTTCGGGCCAAGTCCCAGCTTCCGAAGTACCACAAAGAGGAACGGCCATTCCACTAAATCGAAGGCCATAGTGGCGTCCAAGGAAAGGATGGCTGCATCTTTCTGTATCTCTGGTGTACGGGCTATAACGGTATGCACCCTCCGTAGATTAAGGGAGGTGTTACGTCCCGGCATGAACCCTGATTGGTCCGGGTGAACCAAGTCCTTGAGGTGTGGCTGTAGTCGGAGTGCCAACGCTTTGGCCAGTATTTTGGCTTCCGCATTCATTAGCGATATTGGGAGGTAAGAGGCTGCCAAATGCGCAGGTTTGCCCGGTTTGTGCACTGCCACAATTGTGGCTATTCGCTGTTCCCGTGGCAGCCTGCCATCCTCCAGGCAGTCATTGTACATGTTAATTAAGTGAGGTGTGATCAGACCCGCCACTTTTTTGTACAGCTCTACAGGTAGCCCGTTTGGACCCATTGCTTTCCCTGTGTTGAGTGTCGCCAGTGCCCGCCCCAATTCTTCTTACGAGAGGTCAGCATCTAGGTCTTCCCTGGCTTCCGGGGAAAGTGTAGGCATCCTAATGTCTTGCAAGAAATGTGTATTGTCCTCTATTGTGGTTACCGCCTGCGGTGTGTATATTGTTTCAAAATGCGTAGCTAACTCTTCGACAATACGTTCGGGATCTGTTGTGAGAGTATCGTCCTTTAGACAAATTTGTGCTATCCATCTGCTTGCTTTTTCGCGTTTTTCTATCCATGCCAGCATTTTCCCTGTTTTGTCTCCCAATTCGTAAATTCTGTGGAAGGTATCGGTACTTTTGGCCTTTGCTGTTTCCCATGCATAAGTCTTAAATTCTTGGCTAGCCAGCGCCACAGCGTGTGCCGTAACCTCAGTGGGGTCTGCGGCGTGAGCTTTCTCCGCTTGCTGGGTGGCCTCCTCTAGTTCTTCTATGGTCTCTCTTTGTGAGCGTTTGTGTCTCGTGATCGTCGAGATGGCCTGCCCTCTAATAACGGTTTTATATGCCTCCCATAGTGTGCTGGGGGATTGAACTGACTGAACATTTTCTGCAAAGTATTGTGTAGTGGATTTAACTAGGTCCCTTGCAATCTTGGCATTTTTCAGGAACCCAGGATAAAGCGGATAGATCCTCCATCTGCCAGGGATATGGGCGGTGTATATGAGTTGGACTGGAGAGTGATCTGATATGCCCCTCGGTAGATGCTCTACCTGTTTCACTTTCTCAGGCGTAATACCCAGTGTCAATATATAATCTATTCGGGAGAGACTCATGTGTGCCCCGGAGAGAAATGTGTATTGACGCTCTGTTGGGTGCTTAAGTCGCCAAATGTCAGTCACTCCCATTGCGTGTATGAAATCTTGCAGGGCTTGATTGGAGCGGCTTGATTCCCTGGACAGGTGGAGGTCGATGGTCGTATCCATTACTGTATTAAAGTCTCAACCCATGAGCAGTTCTCCCTCTGGAAGGTCCAGCAGGAGCTTCCCGAGGTCCTGAAATGCTTGCTGGTGAAGTGTAGGGGGAACATAAACGGAGAGCACGTGATACAACCTACCTTCCCACTGCCCAGTTAGTACCGCAAATCGTCCCTGTGCATCAGTCCAAGTGTTCTTAATCATGAATGTGGAGCTCTTATGGACCTGGATTCCCACCCCTCTAGAGCCACATGTGAACTCCGCATGAGCTACCATTTTAAAGCCCCATCTATCTAGTGCCTTGCATGTTGTTCCTGTCAAATGTGTTTCCTGGAGCAGAACAATCGAGGGCCCCTTGCGCTTCAGGTACTGTAGGACCAGCCCTCGTTTAATCTTATGACCCAACCCATTAACGTTCCACGAAATTATGGACAAGGGGGGCCCGGCTGAAGTGGTAACTGAGTGTTGGTCTCCCGCCCCTCATGTGGTGTCACGTCGTGCTTGATATGTATATCCTATGGTCAGTGACTACTGTTGATACCTGCTGTACATGACCTGCCCCGTGTGCGCATAGATTGTATAGTTGACACGTAAACTTGTTCCTTGAAATAACGTAACATATTAAACGTAAACATTGTAACAGTTGCTTCAAGAATCCTTGGCCCCTTATCCCAAACCCTGCCCTCCCCCCCATCGGATCTGTGACTGTCCCTATCTCCAATTGCTCATTATGGCCCCCGATAAACAATTGTAGTCCCTGTAGAAAGTGGTCATTGTTCACCAGAGACCAAAACAAACCGAAACTTATCGCTATCAAAATCCCAACCCCCCAACCCTGCCTCCCTGCCCGGCGGATACAGAACCATCCACCACCCCCAACTGAGCAAAGTGCTTACTTCCCAGAACAAAATGTAGTGTTTGTGAGGGTGAGACTACCGTGACTGTTATAGCCTCCTTCCCACCCATTAATGTCCATGCAGCGCTACCAACATCACGGTAGGTCCTACCTGTAGGAGTCTTCATAACTTGCCTGTGTATCACGTCCTTAATCGACCCATTGTAAGGAAGGTCAATGTAACAGTACCCACCACCCTGCGCTCACCGCCCAATCTCGGGCCGTGTCCATATCATAGTCTCCTACTGCGGTGTTGTGAAGCGTGGCAGCCTGTGAGGTCCTTAATCCTTAAAAAGCCAAGTCATAGCGTTGCTTCAGTGATGCAGTTTGTTGTGGGCTTCTGTCTTTTCCATTATCGGTTATTATGTCTTGCGTCCCGGTTCCTGGGTTTCCCTGTCTGCCGCCAGACCTCCAACCAGTCTTGCGCATCTTTGGGCGATTAAAAAAAAACAAGTTTTTCCCTCCGCTTCAACACGCAGCTTCGCTGGGAAGAGCATTGAGTATTTGATTTCTCTAGAATGGAGTTCCCTTTTCACTTCCGTGAAATTTCGTCATTGTTGTGCCACCGCTGCCGTGTAGTCTGGATAGAAGGTGACCTCTGTGTTGTCAATTTTGACTGGTGGAGCCATTCGAGCTGTCTGCAGGATGGCATCGCGGTCGCGAAAGTTGAAGATCCTCGCTAAGATTGGACGCGGTGGTGCCCCTGGTTTCGGTTTCCTCCCTGGCACCCGGTGGGCACGTTCTACTGAGAAATTATTTGACAGGCCCTTTGGTTGCAGCTTGGTTTGGATCAAATCTTCTACGAATAGGTCCAACGCAGGGCCCCCTCTTGTTTCCGGTACACCCACCAGGCATACGTTGTTGCGCCGTGAGTGGCCTTCCTGTTCGTCAAGTTTCACCTTTAATAACAGATTGTCATCTTCCAGTTTCTGTACTTTGTGTTTCAAGGCCACCGTGTCGTCAGTTAGCCCTGATGTAGCTTTTTACATCTCAATCAAATGGTCTGACAACTTAGAGAAGTCCGCCCTTATCAGGGAGATATCGGTGGAGATACTGCCCATTGAAGTTTGCATTATGTGCAATGCCGCCATGACGTCTTTCAGGGTGACCTGTTCGGCGTCACCAAGCCGGTGGTAGTCTGGGATGATGTGCGTGGCGCTTTGCTTTCGGGTGACCATTCTGGGGTTCTTTTACATAGGCATATTTTCCCAAGCGCGGAAGCTGTTACACCTTGGGCCCCCTGCCCGTCATGGTACGTGATCGCAGTGGACCCGCACCCAAAAATTTGTGAGGACCGGAGAAGAGCCCCGTTTGCCAACTGTTCCTCGATATGTTGTACAGTGTGTTCCTTGGTGACTCCAGGAATTCGTGTGGGCCTGCGTTGCGCTGGGCTGGTCCGCCGTGTAGAACCAGCAGCCTGTGGTAACTCCAGCTCCTGTCTTTCAGCCGTGGGACTGCTCCCTGTAGCCACCGCTAAGCTCGTGAGACAGCGCCGGGTGTCTTCGCACAGTGCTATCTAGGGTATGCCTCTTAAAATGCCTGAGGTGTCACTGATTTGCAGCTAGTGCTGCGTGTGGGGCAGGTGAGCGGGCTGGTGTGCTCAGCGGCGGTAACAGAGAGGCCGGTGGTTCCAGGATTAAGCCGCCATTTTGTGCCGCCGTACTGCGGCGTCCCCAGTCCACAGTCCCTGCCCGGTAACGTCGGGTTTTCACTCAGAGCCCCCTCGCTGCCTCCTCCAGCAGTCGCCAGTACCTTGTAGTCCGAGGATGTCCTGTGCGCGCAGCCGCGTCCGTTTTGGTTTTCGCCGGCTTTATTCTGTGTCCAGGAGCAGTTCATGTCGGGTCATCTGTATGCCGGGCCGCCGTGAAACTTTAGTCCCCGGCTTCCGTAGTGCTGTTAGGCCCCGGTTGCACTGTCTCGTAGCCGCTTGAGTTTTAGGAGTCTGGAGTAGCGGATTGCTTCACCGGGAACCGGAAGATCTCCCATTTCTATACAGCCGTAGCAGCGCCTGCTGAAGTCAGGATTATTGTGCGGATTGTCGGGGAAGGTGCCCTGCAGTCACGGAGCTCTGCTAGAACGCGGCCATCTTTCTCGGCCGGTAGATTCACACTCTGGACCATAGTTGAGGGATTGGTCTAGGCATAGTCCTCGCAGCACACAATAGATTTGCTTGAGGCAGAGGCCAAAACTCAAAAGTCAGAAAACCAGATACAAGTAGGTGGTAACTCAGGGCAGGGGAAAACGCCTGTTGTCCGTGGAGGAGTCATTCCCTTCCCAGAAATCTGCATTACAAATTAATTAATAGTATATATGTTTTTAATATCTGTTTGGTGCCAGTCCATATGACTTTCATATCTGCCTTTGGGATTCTATGTTGCAACTCCATAGGGTACATGTATCCTTTGTGAGCTTAATAAAATGTTGAAAATTCTACAAAATCTCACTCCTACATCCAAGTACTCTCATGCTACCATTCTACACTCTGCTCTGTCTGAAAAACAGCTCAGCATATTCAAAATTCTGCATTGATTTGGCTTGTAAATTATATTTTTGGAAATGTACATGTATTAACTATTTAATTTTAATACTATAGGTGATTGAAATTACGGACGAAGAAAGCAAGATTTAGCATTAAGCAACTGAATGTCAGTGCCATAAGAAGGATTATTTTGAAAAACTGAAGGACATCCAGCATTCTACGTTTAAACAATTTCCAAAAATCTAAGTGTGGTGAGGAAAGTACTATACCTGTACTAACCCAGAGCAAAGCCATATCTGTGCACACAGCATCAGAAATAATGTAGAAAGACCGCTTCAGCATCCTCATCTGAAATATTATCAGAAAGACAAATTGCCTCAGAATGACAGAATAACGTTCATCTAAAGCATCATATAATTCTAGAGAGGAAGCACACACTACATAAAAGAAAGTTACAACTAAAGGTTTCTTCTGGATACCATCAAAGAAAAGACGCTGAAAGAAGACTCCGAAGCTGACACGTTAACAACCAAAAGATTGGAAAATCACCTTTGTTCAACAACCGTTTTTAACCAGTTACGCAAGTTTGAGACTATCTGCCTCGGGATATAACACCTTGACCGACTCTGCTCACTCTTGCGAAAACCTTAAAAGTTCACCACTTTATTGTGTTAATGACCATCTCAGATTGTTTCCTTTTTATTGTGTACTGTTCTATAATTCTATGTAAATCCCCTCAACATTATCTGTTGTGCAGGAGTGATATGTAAAACTGTTAAATATAAGAATGGATTAAAGGAGCACCGTTGCGCTATATGTAATGTAAATAAATCCTCATCCTCAGAACTACAAACCTTAACCTTACCCCAAACATAGAAAGGGTAGAAGGAACTGATGTTATGCGACTAATGATCCACAATAGTACTCTGCACGTTCTAACGCCCTCAGTTACTGCCATTACGTCAGTGCAAAAAGGTACGTATCAGTTTAATCATTAAATATCAGACTAACACCTTATTACTGCATTGCTAAGAACCTATACAAATAGATTTGAGAAAAACTTCAGTCACAAATTAAGTTGCTGCCGGAGAGGCTATTACCTAAAGACTATTATCTGTTAGAAAGATTTCAAAAGGTGTTACAGGACTGCTTCCCGACATTTTTTGCTCAATTCAAGTGTTGAGAAGATTACACACAATTTCTTTTAGAGATAAGTGCTGAACATTATCTAAACAAGCCCGACTCTAAAATTGAGGCAAAATAACCGAAGTTAGGGAAAAAAGTTACCTGTGCCTAAAAAGATACAGCCATAAATCATATCTCACAGAATTTGACAGAATGCACACAGGGGAAAACCACTCTCAGTGCAAAGTATGCCAAAAAAGTTTCAGGCGTAAATCTTATCTCACTGAGCATATGAGAATCCACACTGTGGAAAAACCTTTTCAGTGATCTGAATGCCAGAAAAGCTTTAGAGTCAAAGCGAGTCTATATCAACATGCATTAACCCACTCTGTGGAAAAACATTATCAGTGCTCTGAATGCCCAAAACATTTCAAACTTAAATCACTTCTAACTGCACATGTGAGATTCCACACTGGGGAAAAACCTTATCAGTGCTCTGAATGCCAGAAATGTTTCAGTGACAAAAAAAGACTCACTAAACATACAAGGACCCACACTTGGGTAAAACGTTATCAGTGCACTGAATGCGACACATGTTTCAGTGAAAAAAGCAGTCTCACTCAGCATATAAGAACCCACACTGGGGAAAAACCTTATCAGTGCTCTGAATGCCACAAATGTTTCCGTCAAAAAAGCAATCTCACTGAGCATATAAAAATCCACACTGGGGAAAAACCTTATCAGTGCTCTGAATGCCTGATATGTGTCAGGCAAAAAAGGGATCTCACTCAGCATATAAGAATCCACACTGGGGAAAAACCTTATCAGTGCTCTGAATGCCACAAATGTTTCAGTCAAAAAAGCCATCTCACTGTGCATATAAGAATCCACACTGGGGAAAAACCTTATCAGTGCTCCGAATGCCAGATATGTTTCAGTGTAAAAAGCAGTCTCACTAAGCATATACAAATCCACACTGGGGAAAAACCTTATCAGTGCTCTGAATGCCAGATATGTTTCATTCAAAAAAGCAGTCTCGCTCAGCATATAAAAATCCACACTGGGGAAAAACCTTATCAGTGCTCCGAATGCCAGATATGTTTCATTCAAAAAAGCAGTCTCACTCAGCATATAAGAACCCACACTGGGGAAAAACCTTATCAGTGCTCCAAATGCCAAAAATGTTTCAGCCAAAAATCTCATCTCACTGAACATGTGAGAATCCACACTGGTGAATAAAATTATCAGTGCTCTAAATGTCAGAAAAGATTCAGAGGCAGAGATGGTTACAAGCGCCATAAGAAAACACACCATCAAAATAATTCAGTTCTCCGAATGCCAGAAAATCATCAATTATAAACTCAATCTCACTCTACATGAGCAGTCGCACACAGGGGAAAAACATTACCAATTTCTGTGAATGCCAGAAATTCCTGTTTGATAGGCACAGCCTCACTAACTATAAGCGACTCCATACTGATGAAACACCTTATTAGTGTTCTGAATGCCAGAAAAGCTGCAGAGAAAAACGCTATTTCACCATGAGAAACTCCACACTGGAGAAAATCCTTATGACATAAAAGGTTGAATCTGAAAGACAGTGTTATGCTTCATGAGAGATCCCACTCTGGGGAAAAACCTTATCAAAATGCAAGCAATGTTTTGGTTACAAATTACTTCTCACTTGACATGAGCGAACTCACACGGGGGAAAAAAACCCTATGTGTGTTCTGAATGTCAGATAAGGTTTAGTCTTGAATATAATGTCATTTCACATGAGAGAATCCACACTGGACTAAAGCCATATACATAAGGGGAAAGCCAGAACCGTTATACTCAGAAAGGAGATATCACTAAACATGAGAAATGCATCCCCACCAGGTGAAAAGTAAGGCGTATCTTGAGTTGCAGAAAAGCTTCTAACAACCTGAATTTACATGAGAGAGCACATATTGTAGTTGCAATAGAATTCATCACGAAACTCTTGCAGGATAACTTAGGCTGCCCGCATGCAACCTCCAAAGATATTTCAGGCCTGGAAATATTTTTCAGTGCAACAGAATCCACAATTTGAGTATCTGAAAGTTACAAAACTCTCAAGGTCTTTACTTGACACAGAGAAGTGTTAGTACTCGCAAAAGTCAACTAATTGCCCAAAAAATCACAATAATAATGTCTTAAATTTAACTCCACCCAAAAGGTTTCTACTCACCCTTGTTTCTTAACATATGCCTTATATCTATTTTTTCATGATAAGATTAAGCCTATGCGGAGTTCTTCAGTGAGGAACTCCGTAAAGTGACAAAAAAACTCTGGCGGTCTACGCGGAGATCCGCAAGCAGCGGAGTGCGTAAGGGTCATGCAGTTTGTTGTGATTTCATCCCATGTCGGAGGATCATTTGGCCCTTCTCTTCCAGGAAGTTATGGATCTCTTTGTCAAACGCGTCCCTGTGCCAGAAGTAGGTCGGGTTGCTACTCCCACTACTTTTTGGTACCCAAGAAGTACAAAGGCCTGCCTCTTAGCTTAGTCCTCAGGGACATCAACCGCTTTCTCCGAAAGGAGAAGTTCAAGTTGTTAACCTTGGCTCAGGTCTTATCTGCCTTCGACCCTGGAGATTTGATGGTAGCGTTGGACTTGCAGGACACTTACTTTCACATCCACGTCTTGCCTGCCCACCGGCATTACCTACGGTTCACGGTAGGCCACACGCATTTTCAGTTTACCACGCTCCCCATTGACCTTACCAGCCCCCCCTCCCCCGGGTGTTCACGGAAGTGATGGCGGTGGTCGCAGCTCATCTGCGCAGATCAGGGGTTCCAGTCTTCCCCTATCTCTGTGGTAAATAAATAAATAATACCCTATTTTTGACTAGACATATATCATAACAGATAGCTCAATAAATAAGAGTCAAGATTCGAGGTAGTAGGAGTTTTGCAGGTTTAATACAGCATAAGGACAGGAACAGGACAACCTGCATAGGAATAGGATGACAGGGCCCAGCAGCTGCTGGGGCTGGATCTGGGATGAGCGCGCTGACTTTTAATAACAATACATGAGCATATATACATAACGCAAACACATAGCATTACATTGCAGTAGGCGTAGCAGTGGGTGGAACAGAAGGCGTGACGCGTAGCAGTCGCGAAAGATAAGGGGGAAAAGAGGTGTAACAGGGCGTATACATAGACATGTGATGCAAACGTAACAGAATATGTCATGAATGGGGCGGAAACCATGGAGGGGGCTACCTGAGGAGCCGGGACCTCTAACCTAGTGGTGCGCGCAAACTGGCAATGACGTGTTACTAGGAGAAGCTGGGGGCTATGAACTCTGTGCTAGGAGCAGAGACTAAAGTCTGGAGGGTCGGAGCGACATGTACCTAAACCCTATCTGGTATCTAATGTTTAGGGAACATGTTGATATAAACTAGAAGTCAAGAGGGGAAAGGCTAACAGACTCTAAGACTGGAGCATGCATTTATTCTACATGTAGTGCGTGATGAAGAATATTAAATGACCATTAAATACAGTATTTCTCCTAACATGGGGCCGAATAGGCTAGACAATGACGGAAACTATTGATGCAGTTCAGTAGCTTGGGAATGCAGAGAAGGAGGACTAAACTGATAGCTGGAATCATAACATAGTCTTGGCAGACTCAGAGGCAGAGCCAAGCTGCACCGGGCACTGCGAGGCAGGAAGTAAGTGAAAGGTCGAGGATACAGGTGGGGGCTGGATCGCTCCTCAGCGAGGCTTCAGGAGACAGGAGCTGAATCTGGTGTCCGGGCCCTGTTGAGGCCTAGAAACGGGGACTTTCAATGAATTAACGTGCACACTGAGAAACGTGGCAACATAACTTTACATAGGCCTGATACTCATATTACTCATGAGGACTGGGAAATGACATACCAGAGGTGGACACAACTATAATTGCGTCTTGAATCGGACATGGGGAATAACATATGCATATTGGTCATGCACACATAACATATGATGGATGACACGTAGGGACACAGAACATGGCAAAATTCACTTTTCCACATTCCCTCCTTGTCACTACGTTTCCATCAGGAAACATCAATATTCATGATACCATCTATCATTTCATACAGTACCATTTGTTCATCTCGAATTGTCTTGGAACGAGATTTAGAACGGGGCTTGGGACTAGGAATACAAGAGGTAGCACACATACCGCAAATCGCAGGGCCACATTGTATACAGAGGCAGCAGCTGAATATGATCGCTACTGCGATACCTAGAAAGGACAGGACTTTCCATCCCCAGGCGGAAATTATATTCCAGAACCAACCGGACCATGTCCAGGTGCCTGGATCTTGGTGTAACAGATGGGCAATTTTATGAAGTCTGGTTATAGCTGAATAAACAGACGGCGCGTTATTTGGAATGAAAATGCAGCAACTGGATCCGATGAGTCTACAGGCCCCGCCCCTATCGGCCAGTATGACGTCAAGGACGAGACGATTCTGGAGCACAACAATTCTCATAAAGGATTGCTCTTCGGTTAAGTTACCTAGAGCGGAGGCAGTCTCATCTACTACAGCTTCAAGGGTTCTTGTTAACCTACGGATTAGCTTACTATTTACAACTGTACCTAAATAAGGGAAAACACCTTTATCAATATCAATGAATTGCTCTGCAGCAGTTTCAGTATAGTCGACAATCGGGAGATTTCTCTTGTGTCTAGTATGTACTAGGTAGGAATTCCTATGGTAGTCAGGTGGGGCTAGAAAAACAGGTGGCAGTAGGAAGGCAATGTAACAGGTTCCCTCCCAATCGAGGGGCAGACGAACATATGCAGTTTGACCACAAACAAAATAAGAATGACGTGAAGCTTTAAAAATAGATTTCCCACTGTCACTATACTTGACAATAGTAGTACAATCACTATGTCCTACATGTACAGAACCATAATTACGAACACATAATTCGCCTTTGACTGGTAACACTGAAATAGCAGGTGAGTCTGGAGTAGTATCAGACTGAACATTCAGGACCATAAAATTCGACGAATAGTTACCTAAATTGTACACTTCATTTTCTAGATCTAAACCTGTTCTGTGGGGGGGACCATGCTTGTCTGGGAAACATGTGCTGTTAAGAAAAGACATATCTGTTGAGGATGACGTTAACGTGGACCATGCTCCACACGAACCATTATGTGAAAAAGGATAAGGAAAGAGTGGCAGAACTCCCTTTGACGTCTGGAAAGGGGGGAGTCGACCACACACCCAACAATTAGTGGCATTGCTGGTCTGGTGTGAATAATGCAACATGCGGATAAAAGTATTGTTACGCATAGCGAGGCGGTATGAATATTCATGAGGAGGCAGATCACTAAACGTGTGCTCTACTGTAATATTAGAATGCTTATTTACATGAGGAACTGGAAAACACAGATAAAATGCGTAACTAGTGCAGGAAGTCAAAAGGCTGAGAAATAATATGAAACTTAGAAAAACGATACATCGGATTGAGTTTTGACTGACTCTCTCACTATGGGGGTCTATTTTATACATGTCAGAAACAGTCTAACCGTTTCACCTAGGGGAGGACTTAGACAATCAAACTGGCTGACTTATTTTACTAGACCGTAGCTTTTGCTTATACTCCTGCTGCGGAGTTTTCTCTAACAGGGGAGGTTTTGAATCAATGTCATTTGCGGGACAGTCCTTAGGAACAATGTTTTGACAAGTTTTTAAATCCTGGGAAATGTTCTTGGAGACAGGCTTTAATCCGTAGAATTTCTTGACGTGCGAAAGGTGTACCCAGCCGCGGCGTCCTTCCAATTTCACGGCTGTACGGGTGGTGAGGAGGACCTGTCGGGGCTCTTTCCAACGAGGCTCCAGCGGACTTGATCTGTCAAAGTTGCGTACGAGGACCATTGAACCTGGAACGATTTCATGCGGGGCCACCTCGGTATTGTCTGGAAATGCGGCGGCAACCTGTGAACGACATGAGTTGAGGGCAGACATCAAGGAAGCTAGGTAATCTGTCAGCATATTACATGAAACATCAGTAATACTTCGGGGTCTAGGAGTACCCCACATGTTAGGGGGGCGGCCGAAAACGACCTCATACGGGGACAGACCTGATCTGGAATGTGCGACCATGCGCATATAAAACAAAGCAACTGGCAGAGCTACTAGCCAGTCCACACCTTTCTCTTTACATATTTTGGCAATTCGGATTTTCAGAGTCTGATTATGTCTCTCGACCAGACCAGCTGCTTCAGGATGGCGTACACAATGAAACTTCCACTGGTACCCTAACAACAGGGAAACGTGCTTCATGAGTTCAGATGAGAATGGCTGACCGTTATCAGAATATACGACTCTAGGGAGTCCATATCGAGGGAAAAACTCACGAACCAACTGCTTGGCAGTGGTCGCGGCTGTGTAATCTGGGACTGGATATGCTTCTGTCCATCTGGACAAAGCGCATACAACTACAAGAACATACTTGAAACCTCGACATCGCTCCATCTGAATATAATCCATCTGGAGGACCTCAAAAGGGTGGTCAGGAGGCTGGAATCCACCTTGTTCCACCGGGACACTTTTACCTGGATTAAACTGACAACATATCATACAGGTACGGACTTTCTGCTTGGCTGCAGCTCGTAAATACTTGTTGAACCAAATGTTCTGGATACTGTCTAACATTGCTTTTTCTCCTAAATGTGCTGGACTATGTGCGGTATTAATGATAACTTGAACCATAGAGTCGGGGAGAAACCATGTGGTTCTTCCCTTCGTCACCCATCCTTGATCTGTCTGGACCCCTCCTTGTTCAGACCATTTCTTGATTTCATCGGGAGTAGCATGTAACTGGATATCTATGACATCCTGGGTGGGGTCCTTAACTGTCATACATGTAGTCAGATCTGGAGTTTGTGTCTGTGTCGGATTAACTTGAATGTCTGGAGTCTGTGCTGTAAGCTTGGCTGTGCGATCTGCTAGATCATTACCTTAGGAAATAATGTCAGTAACTTTCGTATGTGCTTTGCATTTCATAATAGCAATGGATGTCGGTAAATGTATTGCATCTAACAGAGCTTGGATAAGGAAACCATGCTGAATTTTGGTTCCATGAGAAGTCATGAAACCTCTCTCCTGCCAGAGCACTCCGAAGTCGTGTACGACTCCAAATGCATAACGTGAATCTGTGTAAACATTAACTTTCAAGTTCTTGGCGTGTATACAGGCTTGTGTCAGAGCAACTAGCTCTGCTGCTTGAGCGGACAGGGTGTCAATGCGGTGTGTCTCAATAACTTCAGTGTCAGTAGTCACTGCATACGCGGCAACTAAATCTCCTGTACTAGTTCTCATACATGACCCATCCACATAAAGTGTCAGGTCGGGATCTAGTAACGGAATGTCTGTCAGGTCTTGTCTTGGCTTTGTCGTAATGTTGACTACTTCCACACAATCATGTGGGTCAGGATTCGAAGTAACTGATGGTAACAGTGTAGCAGGATTTAAAATGTTGCAGCGTCTGATTTCTATGTGTGGCTGGAACAGTGTCAATTCATAACCTGTTAAACGTGCAATTGTCAAGTGCTGAGTTTGTGTTCGGTTTAAAAGAACTTCCACGGAATGTGGAACTTGTACTGTCAAGGAATGTCCTAAGACTATGGAATCACTTTGTCTGATAGCTAGTGCTGTGGCTGCAACTGACTTGAGGCACGCAGGCAAAGCCTGGGCGACTGGATCTAATGTGCTAGAAAAATAAGCACACGGCTTGTATTGTCCTGCTTGATCTTGTGTGAGAACAGATAATGCTGTACCTTCGCGTTCAGTGACGAAAAGTGTAAAAGGCTTACTGTAGTTCGGTGTAGCTAGAACTGGAGCTTGACATAAAGCTTTCTTTAACTCGTTGAAACTAAGTGTATGTTCAGAGTTCCAAGGGAGGACAGTCGATGCGGCTGTCTCCTGTGTCGTTAACTGTATCAGTGGCTTGGCTAGAAATGCATACTGAGGAATCCATTGTCTACAATAAGAAGTAAGGCCCATAAAGGCACGTACCTCCTTCTGGGTCTTGGGCTGAGGAAGACTCGCTATTAACTGGATACGGTCAGGTGTCAACTGCCTACCCCTCTTGGACAGCAAGTGTCCTAAGTAAACCACTTGCTGGACACAGAATTGAAGCTTTGAAGGGGACACCTTGTGCCCCATCTCGGCTAGGAAATACAGAACCGTCAGTGACGCTCGCTCGCAAGCACGTTCAGAACGGGCTGTGATCAGTAGATCATCGACATACTGGAGCAGGGCAGTGTCAGTTGGCATGTGAATATTGTCTAGTTGTCTCTTAAGTGCTTGACTGTAAATACTAGGACTTTCTGTGAAACCTTGAGGAGCTCGTGTAAACATATAGCTCCTTCCATTTAAACAAAATCCGAAAAGAAACTGGCTGTCTGGATGAATTGGAACACTAAAAAATGCATTCTTGAGGTCGATTACTGTAAAGAACATGGCTTCAGAATCAATGGCTGTCAATAGGGAAGAGATATCTGGGACAACTGGGTACTGAGGAATAATACATTTGTTAAGTTCTCGTAAATCAATCACTAATCGATATACTGGGGGTGCATTTGGATCAGTACGTTTCATGACTGGAATGATCGGAGAGTTACATACATTGGAGTCAGTTTCTACAACTACTCCTTGAGCCATGAGCTCGTCTATAATTTTGGATAAGGCTGCTACAGCCTCAGGTGGCAATCTATACTGCCTGATTCGTGGTAACACTACACCTGGTTTGAGAGTCACACGATGGGGTGTGATTTGCATATAACCTACATCAGTTGGACCTTGCGCCCATAGATGCTGTGGAACATTAGACAGTCTGGAATCAAAATCTCGTAATACATAGTGACCCTTAAAGTCACGTAGGAACAATCGTATTCCCTCGGGGGAACAACATATAACTGCACCTAACTCTTTCAATGTCTTAATGCCTAACAGATTTTCTGGACATGACTTAGTAAGTAACAGATCAGTAGTGCGGGACAATGGACCTACTTCTAGAGTGACTGGCTTTGAAATCTCATTTACGATAGGCTTTCCTGAAAATCCAAGGGAAACATTTCTAGAGCCTGAGAGCGGAGCCCCTGGAACTTCGGCGTGACTAATTGTGGTCCTACTTGCCCCTGTATCAATCAAAAACTTTCTGTCTTTCCCTAATACTTGACTGTGAACATAGGGACTTTCTTGATCTACAGGTATCTCGATGAGAGGAAAGCCTACCTCCCTCTCTAGGCTGTTTCATGAATACTGCTGGTACTCTGGATACTCAGACTGTGCATACTGGTACATCTGCTGTGTGACATGCTGTGTTGCAGCGATAGGCTGCGGTGCGGTAACTGTCTGTTGTGCATTCTGTGGCTGAGGAGTCTGTGAAACTTGCTCTTGTCTAGGCGGACGTGGTCTTTCCTTAGTCTTACCAGTAGCTATGTTGTGTTTCAGAACTGCACACTCATTTATAAAATGACCTGGCTGTTTACAATAATTGCAATTCCCTTTAACGGGTGCTGCAGGATGACTGGCTTGATTCGGACCCCTCTTCTGACTGTCTTGAGGAACAGATTGTGCAACTAGCACTTTCATTTTCGTGTCTTTCATACGTTTTCTCTCGTGTTCTTGTTCTTCTCTGATTCTATTCTGGTGATACTGGAGCATCTGGAGCATCTGGGACGGAGTATTAGCTTGCCAGGTACTTTCGACTTTCAGAACTCGGTTTTTAATTGGTGGACTTGAATTCTCGACTAATTTAGTAACGAAAAGGTGAGGGTACGACTCACTACTTGTCTTGAGACCACTGTTGATACTAAAGCACTTTTCAAACCTAGAATAAAAATCACTAATATCTTCATCTTGTTTCTGTTTACAGGCTGAGATTGCATCCCAGTCTTCTTTTCTAGTTGTCAATAATCTGGGTAAAACTTGAATCAATAATTCTGGTAATTCTTTACATTTCTCTCCTAGACCAGTACCTGGTACACGTATCTTATCTTCTGCATCTAGGACTGCCCAATCTATCTTTTTCTCTCCCACCTCCCATTCTTTTTCCTTTAGCTTTTCATACACCCCTGCGGGCAACAGAACCTTTAACATTTTAATTATATCCGGGTATGTGTATTCTCCCATACGGAGCATATCTTTTAATTCTCTATGGTACCCTGCTGGATCTTTGTCATGACAGGGAATTAATTTCTTCATCTCTAGAAGTTCCATCTTTGTGATCGGAGTGTATACAAACACTCGCTGCATTTCGCCACCCGCTCCTCTGACTGGGTGGACTTCTCGTAACGGATTCTGTCTGTCTATGTAGAATGATTTACTTTCTGGGGGTGAGACATGAACGAAATGCGGGTTCAAGAACATTCTATATTTATGGCGCTGTTCTAGAATGACACTAATTAAATCGGTACCTAGACCTCTCCATCTGTACTGGAGTAACTCGTTCAGGATATCATGTAACGGGCCTGGATCAGAATGTTGACCCTCATACAGAGTAATGAGGTGCTGAATCATATACATACCCACCAGTCGCTGCTCGGCTGGGGGCATTTTCAGAAACATTTGTGCCACTATTTCGTCTGGAAAAGTGGTAGAATCAGTAATCCATCGGACTGCTGATCGGGCTAGTTCCTGTTCATGCATGGTACTTAACTCACTGTAACCAATTCGTGATTTCAGAATGTGATCGGTAGCTTGGAATACTTGTTCTAGGGAACCTTGTTCTGGTGCTGAATGATGGGAAATTGGCTTGTGTTCTAGACGTAAATGGCGATCTGGAAATCTAGATTTTCCTACATACGCTATTCTGGCGGGATTCTCGTCCTCTACCTCTTCAGTATCAGAGTTACTTTCTTTCTCGCTTACTTGTGCTGCTTTACGCTGTTCGTGTATCTTTATTATCTCTCTACGGATTTTCTTGTACATACTTTCCATGGCACCAATGGTATTGTGCTTTCCTTCGGCTATATTATCACTCCACTTTGTTAGAGTTTTCATTTCTTCCGGGTCTTTAGACGGATGATCCTGTTCTCTTATTAGACAGTTAATTAAGAACTTTAATATCATGCGCTGAATCTCGGCTTTCCTTTGAGACATGGCATCACTAATACTTTGTGGGTCATCCCCTGTACGGATGAAACGATATATCCTGTCTAGATCTTCTTTCATATTCGGCAGGGTGACTAGATACTCGGTCACTCTCCTTACGCGTACGGAATATAAAACCATATTAAACTCGCCTGGAACTGGGTCATAGACACATTCGCCAAGGGTTTGCCTGATCTCTGCAACAGACTTATTATTTTTAGGAGTACGCTGTGATGCTTGAGCATGTAATTCGAGTGCTGATAAACGCTTGTATGGCGGCGGGGTTTGAGGAAGACCTCCTCCTGCGGCCCCTAGACTAGAATCGTCGACTGATATTCTTCGTGGCGGAACGGGAAATTGAAAGGCTGGCTGGACCGGGGGTACCGTAGCAGGTACTGCATGGGGTGCCCCGGTGTCTGGAGAAGCAGGATGTGCCTGATTTACTGGGACTGGCGGAGCGCGAACAGGATTTGCATATTCAGGGATTGTGTCGTCCAAATAGGACGAGATGAAAATATCAGCTGCGGTCGGTTTGTGACGTAGCTTGGTCGGAACTAACGGTGGCGGGAAATTACTAGATGCCTCCGGGGTCGCTGTTGGCAAGCCCTCGGCAAGAAGAGGATACATACCCTTAATGAGGGCGTTCCTCTGTCTGTCTGATTGCTCAGTTCTAACTCGTTCACCTATCTCGATTAATTCCCTTTCTTGGGCTCGTTCTTGGGATTCTCTACTTAGTTCTGACTTTCTGATTTCTTTTTCGGTTCTTTTATGAGCTTCTTTGCGCCATAGCTCAATGGCATCTTTCTGTGATTGTCTGGCTTTCTTTTTCCATAATGCTTCTTCTACTCGCATGATGCATTCGGCATCCCATGTACCCGATACGGGCCATCTATACTTTTCTTCTAACTGTTTGGTATACTCTACCCATAAATCTAGATACAATATGGCACTTATGCCATGTTTCTGATACATAAAGTGACCTGGACTGTCCCTGGGCGGGACGGGAACTGCTGCTTCCAGCAGACCCTTTCTAGTTTTTAACTGACGTAACTTGGAAAATATGGGCATGACTGGACTGTAATCTAGACACAATACAATACACAATAAACACGATACTTAATCCCATTCATACCACGACATTAAAATACATGAAAAACATTTAAAAAAATAACAGTTCGAACAGAATACTACCTGGAAATACTGAGAACAGAACACATAAATTTTCTCGAGAACAGAAACTGACTAGAACAGAAACTAGATGCACTGCTGAAACAGTACGAAACTTACCGGTCTCTTAAAGAGACACGTCAGGACCCGTGTCCACCGAAGTGAACACTTCGTTTGTGGGACTGTGTACCACCAACCCACAGACCAGAGTCAATTAAATTGACCCTGTCTAGATACCACCCCAGTAACGGTACTCACCGGGCAGCAAGAACGGAAGGCCTCAGACTGGACTGGACTGCTACGACGACGGACGACGAACTTCGGGCTTCGGACTTCAGTTACGGGTGGACCTCCGGATACCTCGGACCTTGGACTCTTGGCTTGGGCTCTGGTCGGGACTCGCCGCGTTCCTCCACCGTCTCGTCTGGATGCTGGACCGCCTCCTCCGTCTCCTCCGTGGGCCTGAGGGATACTTGAGCAGAAATATCTGCCACTGCGCAGAAGAGTTCCGTCACGACTGCAGAGGGTCAGGGGGTCGGCGTGGCTTCACCGACGCGTGGGGAAAGGGCAAGTCCCTATTCGGGCGCCATTATGTGGTAAATAAATAAATAATACCCTATTTTTGACTAGACATATATCATAACAGATAGCTCAATAAATAAGAGTCAAGATTCGAGGTAGTAGGAGTTTTGCAGGTTTAATACAGCATAAGGACAGGAACAGGACAACCTGCATAGGAATAGGATGACAGGGCCCAGCAGCTGCTGGGGCTGGATCTGGGATGAGCGCGCTGACTTTTAATAACAATACATGAGCATATATACATAACGCAAACACATAGCATTACATTGCAGTAGGTGTAGCAGTGGGTGGAACAGAAGGCGTGACGCGTAGCAGTCGCAAAAGATAAGGGGGAAACGAGGTGTAACAGGGCGTATACATAGACATGTGATGCAAACGTAACAGAATATGTCATGAATGGGGCGGAAACCATGGAGGGGGCTACCTGAGGAGCCGGGACCTCTAACCTAGTGGTGCGCGCAAACTGGCAATGACGTGTTACTAGGAGAAGCTGGGGGCTATGAACTCTGTGCTAGGAGCAGAGACTAAAGTCTGGAGGGTCGGAGCGACATGTACCTAAACCCTATCTGGTATCTAATGTTTAGGGAACATGTTGATATAAACTAGAAGTCAAGAGGGGAAAGGCTAACAGACTCTAAGACTGGAGCATGCATTTATTCTACATGTAGTGCGTGATGAAGAATATTAAATGACCATTAAATACAGTATTTCTCCTAACATGGGGCCGAATAGGCTAGACAATGACGGAAACTATTGATGCAGTTCAGTAGCTTGGGAATGCAGAGAAGGAGGACTAAACTGATAGCTGGAATCATAACATAGTCTTGGCAGACTCAGAGGCAGAGCCAAGCTGCACCGGGCACTGCGAGGCAGGAAGTAAGTGAAAGGTCGAGGATACAGGTGGGGGCTGGATCGCTCCTCAGCGAGGCTTCAGGAGACAGGAGCTGAATCTGGTGTCCGGGCCCTGTTGAGGCCTAGAAACGGGGACTTTCAATGAATTAACGTGCACACTGAGAAACGTGGCAACATAACTTTACATAGGCCTGATACTCATATTACTCATGAGGACTGGGAAATGACATACCAGAGGTGGACACAACTATAATTGCGTCTTGAATCGGACATGGGGAATAACATATGCATATTGGTCATGCACACATAACATATGATGGATGACACGTAGGGACACAGAACATGGCAAAATTCACTTTTCCACATCTCGACGACTGGCTGTTGAAGGCTCCCACCTCCAGACTACGACGGACTTCCTGTATTTGCTGGGGTTCTCAGTTAACGTGCTGAAGTCGCACCTGATTCCATCCGATAAGCTCCTTTTCATCGGAGCGGTTCTGGACACAGCACAGTTTTGGGTCTATCCTCCCTAGCAGCAAGTCCAGTATATTGGCGCTATGATACCGATGTTTCAGCCTCCTTCCCGGTGTTCGGTGAGAATGACGATGAGGCTGCTGGGCCTCATGGCCTCCTGCATCCTGCTGGTGCATCATGCCAGATGGCATATACGTGATCTGCAGTGGGACCTGAAGTTTTAGTGGGCGCAACACCAGGGGAATCTTTCCGATGACGTTCAGATTTCGGAGGTGACTGCAAGTCAGTTGCAGTGGTGGTTCACGAACCAGGATTGGGTCAACAGCAGATCCCTCTACCTTCCTCAACCTGAGTTCACAGTAGTGACGGATGCGTCACTCCTGGGTTGGGGCAGCCATATGGGAATGGTGGAGATCAAAGACCTCTGGTCTCTGGCGGAGTCCAGGCACCACATCAACCCTCTGGAGCTCCGGGCGATTCGTCTTGCACTGAAGGCATTCCTTCTTTCTGTCAAAGGAAGAGTGGTGCAGGTGTTCACGGACAACACCACCGTCATGTGGTACTGCAACAAACAGGGCAGGGTGGGGTCGTGGACCGTATGTCAAGAGGCTCTTCGCCTTTGGACATGGCTGGAACATCAGGGCATATCTCTGGTGGTTCAACACTTAACAGGTTCACTGAACGCAAGGACGGACAAACTCAGCCGCCAGTGCATGATGGATCACAAATGGCATCTTCACTCGAAGGTCGTGCTAGGTCTCTTTCAGTAGTGGGGAGAGCCTTGGTTAGATCTATTCGCCACCGAAGAGAACGCTCAATGTCAGCAGTTCTGCGTGTTAGAGTTTCCAAAGCAGCTCTCGCTCGGCAACCCTTTTCGTTGTGAGTGGAGTTGCGGCCTCCTGTACCACTTCTGCCAAGATTGCTGAAGAAGATCAAACGCGATCAGTCCCAAGTCTGGTACCCGGAGCTCTTGAGCATGGCCTTCGATCCTATTGTTAACAGATTTCTGAAGTGCATTACTCATCTCTTTCCTCCTTCTCCTTTCGTAATGCCCTAGTGGGAGTTGACCTCACTTATCTTATGTGTGTTCCCTTTGAGCGCCTATATAATTGTCCTCTTCGCCTCCTTAGAAGACTGCTTTTTTGCTTGCCATCACCTCTGCTTGCAGGATGAGTGAGCTTCAGGCTTATCTTCCAGACCTCCCTTTCTTGCTGTCCATCCGAACAAAGTAGCCCTCCGTGTAAGCCCTCTTCTCTGCCCAAAGTAATTGCCTCTTTCCACATAGGTCTGACCATCAGATTACCTACCTTCTTCCCACCTCTGCTGTGTTTTTCTCTGCCAGGCGCACAACATATAGACTGTTCACACACTTTCTGTAGTTTGCTTTGTTCTGGGCAGATAAACTCTAATCCCCACTCTACTTCTATCCTCGTGTTTACATCGTGCAGCCCGATGTAAACAGTGATTGTAATGTATTTAGATTTACATAACACTTACTACCCCATACGAACTTTGAAGCGCTTTTTCGGCGAGTAGCACACTACTCTAGGATCCAAAAATGATTAGTGGTGAATTAGTACAGGGAAATATAAAATGTATATGAGAGCTGGACATGTTGGTCTGTTAGTTGGGTTAAAAAAGATTGTGGGGGGATAGAAGAGGGAAGGTTTTGCATTTATATAGCGCTTGCTACCCCTGATGAAGTGTTTAAGTGATTTTCGGCGAGTAGCATGCTACTCCAGGTCCCAAAAAGATGAATAGACGGATCAATTATGGTGGGTAGGTTGTTTTATTCTATACACACAACTGTACACAAATTAATAAAATTCCGTTGTAAAGTTGTATCCAAGAGGCAAGTATAGTCTCTGATAATAAGGTACACAATACTGATAAGTTTTAAGTTGGCTTGCCATCAAGACTGATGCCCCGTAATGTTGATGCAAAGTCATCTGTGCTGGAGTATCTTAGACTCTTGTTGAATTGTACCATCCACCTTGTAGGTACTGCTAGTTGTATTAGGTCCACGTTGTAGGCAGACACAAACGCCTAAATTGTGCACTATTTATATTATGCATAATAAGCATAATGTAAGTGAGCAGATGGCAGTAAGCACTGTACAAGCTGTATTAGGTGCTTAGAAGTAGAGTGACATAGAGGGCAATAAACACTCACTAAATCTTTTTTATTATTATTAACAGTCCTCATAAGACCATACAATTCAATACGATGTACAAATAGCCCATTGGGGAACAGTTCAGGCATCATCTGGGGATTACACATCAGTGAAACACAAGTGTCTTTCATGAATACAAATTGACTACTCCTCCAAGGACTGCACTGTATTATTGACACGAGCGAAAAGGCAAACAAGCAGTCAGGAGGCTCACTGATTGTATACCCCCCACCTGACAGGATGGTGACAGACCCCAACCACCTGCAGGGGAAACGTGCCACCTCACTTAATAGCTGCCAGACGCTTTACTATGTAAGCAGACTGGTGGTTTACAACTGCGCCTACGTTGGGGCACCACATGTTTTTTCCAGCATAATCTGGTGTGCTCCCCCCTGTGTGTGATGATAGCACCCACTGAAAACTGCACCGTTGTGTAGTCTGGGACAGTGCACCTTCCATGTAATTCTGAACTGGGCCTTTAAATACGGTACTATTTTGTGTGCCTATTTAATTCAGGTATACAAAGAATGTGGTACTACTTGTATACTAGGGTAGGACAAGGAAGATTGAATTTCTATGGTGGCAGAAATGTTTTTGTCAAAGTGCTTTATGCCATAAATACTCTCCCGTACTCTGAACATAATGAGATTACGTAGAATACACCTCTGCGTGCCTAATGCTGCCATTTGTATTTGAAGACCAGTGATTAATGTGGCTTTATCAAGTTTAAAGCCATTAGGCGTTTGTAGGAGAGTAGGGTCTGCTATCCTATGGTCACCCCAAATTTTTGCTTTTTACTTCACTGGTTTTCGACTACTGAGGCTGTGGGCCTGCTGATCAGACCCCCAGCCTGCTGTTCTCTCACTAAATTACTGACACATGTGCTATAGGCACATACCACAATTGGAAATGGACTCCTTGTCAGCCCCTGTATAATGCACTATAGGTGCCCAGGGCATAGGGGCCACCAAGGCCTACCAGGGGCTGCAGCATATCTTTTGCCACCCCTGGCTGGTTCTTAAATTGACACAACTGGCTGATCACTCAGCTGGGGTAAGGTGGTGTAATCACCCCTTGCTTAGATATAGTATACCTATATCTAAACCTATATCTGGACACATATAAACCTGTGAGCCACTCCTATGGAAGGCCTCATCAATCCTGGAGGCAGAGTGCGTGGTTTTATGTGAGATGGAGCTCTAGCATGAGCTGAGCCTGTCTGCAGCTGTCGGGAACAACTCCCTAAGCTGTTTCAGGATAATGCCATACCATATACTCTTAAGTGCCTTATAATCCTCGCGGTTATATAGCAACTTTGGTTTGGCTTTATCAAAACATGTCGTGTAAGGTGTCATACGATTTGGAATACTATCCCCTCGCCAGTTCTGGCGACGGGGATAGCATTCCACCCCTCTAGAGGGGTAGGACATGTTGCTTTACTTAAATGCGGTTAAATTCTACAAAGACCTTAGATCCACAAAATGGATGCCTCTGCCACAGACAAGAGTCTGGACCCCTGCAGCTGACCGAAACTCAGCCAAATGGGGCCTGGACAAAGGGTTTCCTGTCACAGGAGGGTGTCACCACCCTCCAGACAGGAGATAGTGGATTGTAGCAGGGAGGTTTGAAAGAAACCAGACACTGCTTGGGGCGCACAAGGCTGCCCCTTGCATAATCCGGCCAAACCGGTTCTGGGGCACTCCAGCCCTCGTGCCAGGGCGGCCTGGATCAAAGGAAGGGGGTGTATCCACCCACTTCCTGGGTCCCACCCATAGGGGGGGACCTAGCAGGTAATCACGCCCCCCAGATTCGAATAAGAGTGGGAGCAGTGCCAATGCACATCAGATTTCCTGAAAGAAACATAAGAAACGAAACTCTGGACCCTTGGACCTCCTACTCAACGTGGAAGCCCGAAGAATCTCCCTTGTGGTCAAGGAGTGACCACCCTGCACCAGCAGGCACCATCCAGCCCTCGACGTCTACTTTGTTGCAGTTCCCGCCGGAACTCGAGCGACAGAGATCGACGAGATCAAGCTTGCCTGCCTTCCAACAGCCCGATCCACAGTCCCTGCAGAGCTGAGACCCGTGGAGGCGACCGGAAGCGTGGGGCACGCCATCTTGAATTGACCACGAGACGCTGACCGTGCAGCCCACGAGTGACCCTCGAAGCTGTACACCGGGGTTTGAGAAGCCCCCACCCTGAGCCACTCTTGCAACGAAGTTCAGCCCTCCACACTCGACGAGTGCTGCGTGGGGCCCTTCTGCTCCATTTGGCTCAACGCGTTGGCCCGGTCACTTGCCAGCTGGCTAGTGGTCCCTGTGCCGACGAAACTACGAATACGACTTGTGAATCTGGTTGCTCCAGATCTACACCAGCTCCCCTGAAAAGGAGCACCCACTCTGACCTTCCTGGTTCGAGTGAGAAGCAATCTCCCGGTTCCGCGTGGATTGCTTTTGCCAAGTGTTGTTTGCTCCAATCTTGAAGCCGACAGCGCCGACGGCGAGAGCCTGCGTGGGACAGATCGTGACCTGCTCCTGGACGTCGCAGATGCCCCAGAGCCCACGTGACAGCGGAGAGAAGCTCCTCGAGGACCACCTGATTGCGCCCGACATTGCCTGGTTCCGTCCTGGTTCCACCCTGGTCACTGCTGAGTGACCCAGACTCTGTCCCCTCTGCTTTCAGGTACTCTTCGACTTGAGTCCACCCTTGGACTCCACCGGACACTTCACTTTCACCCCGCCTGCAGCCCTTTCAGCTTCAAGCACCAAGAGCCTGCGTGACGAAACCCGACTCAACTTCGACCCTGTGCACCCGCTTCCTGTGGGTGAGGTAACTTTGCTCCGCCGGTGTTCCCACACTGGTACACATCTCTAGGGTCTGTGTCTTAAGTTTTGTTCCTCTAGGTTCAGCGGAAGTGTCCTTAAACTCTAACTTTACAACTTTTACGCACCATTGGTTAACATTGGTGCATGCGTGCGCTTTCCGCACTGCTCCCGAATCCCGAGGGCCGTTCCCGACTTCAGCATTGCTTGTCCCGACTGCTCCCAGCGATTCCCTAGGCCCTAGGCCTAACCACTGCTCGAGTGGCATCTCTTATACCACTTGTTTAGTATATGGTTTGAGTGGCCCCCCGCCCTCATCCATAATTGTGCAACTTTGTATGTTTAAACAGTGCTTTTGATTTAACGCTTGTGCCCCTTTATTCATAAAGAATACTGGGGATTGTTTTTAGTAATAAACACATATATTTTTATAATATATACTTGTGTGGTGTCCTTTCATTTGATATTACAGGATTGTATGTGGTAAAACAGCTCGCTTAACACGACCTCTTAAGTTAAGCCTTTAGGCTGCTTAGTCCATGCTACCCCTAGGATAGCTTGTCTAATAAGGTTGACTTACAACCAGACACCATAAGGGATTGTTTGGTCTGATAACAGGTGGTTCCAGAATTGGAAACATCACCTATCAGGCCAACTTCTCACATTGGTGAGCAGCGGTGCGGATTTGAGCTTGCTGTTGTTTTACCATTGCAATCTTTGTATCAAATTGAAAGATCACATCAAGTACCTCTAGGTACATATAAATCAAAAGCTTAGCATATTAAGTTCTACTGAACTTAGTAGTTGTAGATTAAAGGGATTAGCACACCCTGACTACAACTCACTAGCAAGGTACAGTAGGAAAACACTTAGTGTAGGTAAGTGCACCACTTACACCTCACTAGTAGTCATGTCTGACACAGGAAAAGCCTCAGGGTCTACTCCTGTGACAGTTGACCTTACCCAGGCAACTTCCAGCTATGACAAACTAACCCGAAAGGACTTGATTGCCTTGTGCGTATCAAGAGGGTTAAAAAGGGGCAGAAGTCCCACCTGTCCTATCCTGATAGCCATTCTAGAGCAGGATGACTTAGAGAGGGCGAATGGTATTCCCCTACAGCCAGGAGAAGGAGAGAACCCACCTGTAACTGGTATCCCTCAGGAGGAAGAAGGAGAAGAAGGAGAAGAGGGAGATGAGGACTCAGATGTTGAGGACACAGAAGATCAGGATCAGAGGGGTAGCCAGGTCCAAGTTGCCAGGCTTAACCAGGCCAACTTAGACCTACTAGGGAATGGAGAGGGCCAGCACCTCCCCAGGACCTATAACATTCTCCCAGGCAATAGAAGAGTGAGATCTCCCTCAGGGGACTCTCATATTTCTAGTGCCTCAAGGGAATCAGAGAGAGGTATGACTGCCTCTCAGAAAACTGAGCATAGGGCCAGAATGAGGGCTGTCAAACTCCAAATAGAGAGGGAGGAGGTAGCCCTGGCTCAAGCTAAACTTACCTTGGCTCTAGCTAGACTTACCTTGGCAAGAGAGCAGAAATTAAGTGGCTTAGATGCCACTGGTGGCAGCAATTTTCCAAGAGAAAAAGACAGGGGCTATGATAATAGAAACCTGACAAAAATTGTGCCCCCCTACAAAGAAGGGGATGACATCCACAAATGGATGACTGCTCTGGAGAGAGCCTGCATGGTACAGCAGGTTCCTCAGGACCAGTGGGCTGCAATTTTATGGTACTCCTTTTCTGAGAAAGGGAGGGACAGGCTCCTCACAGTTAGACCTGAGGATGCCAAAAACTACTCTGTTTTGAAGAGTGCTCTTATTGAAGGGTTTGGCCTAACCACTGAGCAATACAGGTTGTTGTTCAGAGACACCCAAAAAGCACAGACTCAAGACTGGACTGATTTCGTTGAGTGTGCCACTAAGGCTTTGGAGGGTTGGTTGCAGGGAAGTAAAGTTTCAGACTATACAGGATTGTACAATCTTATAATGAGAGAGCAGATCCTTAATAACTGTACAAACCAGCTGTTGCATCAATACCTTATTGACTCTGATCTGACCTCTCCCCAAGAATTGGGAAAGAAGGCGGACAAATGGGTCAGAACAAGGATTAAGCAGAAACCCCAGAACCAAGGTGGTGACCAGAAGAAAACAGACCAGAAGGGTGGAAATCAGAAAGATAAAGAAAAAGACCAGAAGTCTTCAGGCCCCCAAACTAATAGTAAGGAGGGTGGTTCCCAAAATGGAAACAAGAAGAAGAAGAACAAAGGTCCAAAGACACCTTGGTGTAATACCTGCAAATCAGTTTCACACTGGGGCAGTGAATGCACTAAGGCAAATCCAGTCCCCACCACTCCAGCTCCTAAAGCAACTGCAACCCCTAGTACAGTAAGCAGTGGTGGAACACAGTCCAAGGGTGTAGCTGGGTTGACCCTGGGTATTGAAGTAGGATCTGGCCTAGTCAGAACCCCTACACAGGCAGTTCTCCTATATGATGTGGACATAGATTTGCCCACTGCAGTGAGTCCCAGTAACCTGGGCAAATATAGGCAGACGCCTTTAATTAATGAGAAACTGGCTCAGGCCTACAGGGACACATGTGCCAGTGTCACAATGGTGACACCTGACTTTGTGGACCCTGGACAGATTGTACTAGGTGAGAGTTACCTAGTGACCAATGCAAGCAACTGCACTACTTCCCATAGTGTAGCAGTTGTGAACTTCTCCTGGGGAGGGGTAAATGGCCTAAAGAAAGTTGTTGTGAGTGCAGACCTTCCAGTAGACTGTCTGTTAGGCAATGATCTTGAAAGCTCAGCGTGGTCAGAAGTGGAGTACAGGACTCATGCAGAAATGCTAGGGATTTCAGAGCATGTCCTTGCAGTGACAAGGTCTCAGGCTAAGAAGTGCCTTCCTGAACCAGTGGTGGATCTTGGAACAATAGACCAACCACAACCCAAGAGAAGGAGCAAGAGAGGAAAGGCTGAGCCTTCCACCTTGCCCCAGGTTGAGGATCAAGTTTCAGAGGAAACTGATTCTGCAGTCCAAGAGGAGACTGTCTCTGAGGAACTTGAACCTGACCAGGTTGAGTTTCTGGGGATAGGGGGACCCTCAAGGGCAGACCTGAGGCAGGCTCAATTAGATTGCCCTTCCCTTGAACCCCTCAGACAGCAGGCTGCTGCTGAGGCTGCTGGGGATGCCCAAGGTACCCATACTGTGTATTGGGATGATGGACTCCTTTACTCAGAGGCTAGAGACCCCAAGCCTGGCATGACCAGGAGGTTGCAAAAACAAATCAGGCAAGTCTTTGTTCGGCTTGACTCCTTGGGCACAAGTTTGGGCTGGGTCTCCAGCAATTAAATCACTTCAGTTTAGTTCTTTGTTTCAAAAAGAATTTTTTAATTATTTCTTGTAATCCTTATTTCATACAACAATCCTTCACATGAGTTTATATCACTCGTGATATCATAATTGATTATCCATCATTTAAACTTTCTATGCATTTTTATCTTGGAGTGGCCTCCCAATGCATTTCGGCGCAATTGCGCCTTTATCAAGGGATCTGTGAATCAAAAAATGAGGTTCATTAGTACTACTATACTATCGCCCACCACATTGTGCTATACAATAGCTACTAACAAAATAAATTGTTTTAACGTAAAAATCTCCCATTGTACTAAACATTATTCACTGTACTTTCTGTTTAAACCACATTGCTGTTCCCGACTTGTATATCCCTTGTAGCTATCACAACCATGAAAACGTCAAAAATGTGCACGTTTAAATATAACATCACTCAATCAAATGGAGTCGCAATGGTAGCGCGGGTTTTCAATGTTCTCATAAGATACGGACTCTGCAATGATTTCTTAACCATTACCATTCAATTAAATGAAAAAACCTTTCAAGGTTAATTTGCTTATCGCTACATGTAAGTAGACGATTACTGTGCCGCTTACCGTTGTTCAAAAGCTCCGTATCATGTTTCAGTTGCTGCTCCGCTGAACTCCGATCATTCGATGCGGAGTCACGGGCGGGAAAGTTATATTGAAAGGGTGAATCTAGGGACTTCTAACTACGCCTACACGCTAGGAATGCTGGGATATGTGTTTCTCCATAAAAGTTCCATAAGAAAGATTTTCATGGAATCATCATAGTCACTATTTAATAAAACTTTTTCAACTGCCTCCAGGCCTGACAAATGAGGAATAGACGTGTATAACGCCTTGACGTCAATGGTGGCCATAATTAGTGGTTGTTGTTCGGTGATTTCAATCGAAGAAAGTTTTTTAAAAAAATCAGTAGTGTCTTTGATGTATGACCTGGCTTCCATTGCGAAAGGTTGAAGATATTTATCTAAAAATTCAGGAAGTTGTGGAGAAATACGATGGTACGAACAACAAATCACAACTGTTGAAGAGAGAGAACCACTGGATATACCATTTGAGAACTCTAAAACCGGGGGGGCTAAATGAAAGAGTGGAGTTTTTATGTTATCTGTAACTATTCATTATCAATCACACCTGAACTTTATGAATTTCTTGTCATGGCACACTGTATTAATCGTTTTATGTCACCTATTCCTTTAAATGCCTTTAAGAATACATGTTCCAGCAGCCCCAGCGCGATAGCACAGCTAAAGGAGTTAGCGTTTTAAGCCACTGGCCCTTTAAACCCTTGGAGAAACACATATCCCAGCATTCCTAGCGTGTAGGCGTAGTTAGAAGTCCCTAGATTCACCCTTTCAATATAACTTTCCCGCCCGTGACTCCGCATCGAATGATCGGAGTTCAGCGGAGCAGCAACTGAAACATGATACGGAGCTTTTGAACAACGGTAAGCGGCACAGTAATCGTCTACTTACATGTAGCGATAAGCAAATTAACCTTGAAAGGTTTTTTCATTTAATTGAATGGTAATGGTTAAGAAATCATTGCAGAGTCCGTATCTTATGAGAACATTGAAAACCCGCGCTACCATTGCGACTCCATTTGATTGAGTGATGTTATATTTAAACGTGCACATTTTTGACGTTTTAATGGTTGTGATAGCTACAAGGGATATACAAGTCGGGAACAGCAATGTGGTTTAAACAGAAAGTACAGTGAATAATGTTTAGTACAATGGGAGATTTTTACGTTAAAACGAGTTATTTTGTTAGTAGCTATTGTATAGCACAATGTGGTGGGCGATAGTATAGTAGTACTAATGAACCTCATTTTTTGATTCACAGATCCCTTGATAAAGGCGCAATTGCGCCGAAATGCATTGGGAGGCCATTCCAAGATAAAAATGCATAGAAAGTTTAAATGATGGATAATCAATTATGATATCACGAGTGATATAAACTCATGTGAAGGATTGTTGTATGAAATAAGGATTACAAGAAATAATTAAAAAATTCTTTTTGAAACAAAGAACTAAACTGAAGTGATTTAATTGCTGGAGACCCAGCCCAAACTTGTGCCCAAGGAGTCAAGCCGAACAAAGACTTGCCTGATTTGTTATTACTTGTTTCTCTTGAGTGGAGAGAAAACCGTGGAGCACAGTAATACACACTAAGTACGCATCTCAATTTTCGCTGTGCTCAGACCAATTTTTACTTTTGATGACCAGGAGGTTGGTCATACCTCTGCAGTTTAGGGGGTTCCTTCTTACCTTGGCCCATGATATTCCCCTTGCAGGACACTTAGGCCAGAACAAGACGTGGGACAGGCTTGTTTCACACTTTCACTGGCCTCATATGTCAGAAAATGTCAAGGAGTTTTGTCGCTCCTGTGTCACTTGCCAAGCCAGTGGTAAGTCAGGTGGCACAACAAAGGCCCCCCTAATACCACTACCTGTGGTGGGGGTTCCCTTTGAAAGAGTTGTAATTGATATTGTGGGTCCAATGGACCCCCAAACAGCATCTGGGAACAGATTTATACTGGTGGTAGTGGATCATGCCACCAGGTATCCAGAGGCTATTCCCCTAAGGACCACCACAGCACCTGTGGTGGCAAAAGCCCTCATTGCAGTTTTCTCAAAAGTGGGCTTTCCAAAGGAGGTACTATCAGATAGAGGCACGAACTTTATGTCTAGCTATCTGAAAGCAATGTGGAAGGAGTGTGGAGTAAACTATAAGTTTACCACCCCCTATCATCCACAGTGCAATGGGCTTGTGGAGAGATTTAACAAGACCCTTAAAGGCATGATAAAAGGATTACCAGAGAAGCTCAGGCGGAAATGGGACATTCTTTTACCTTGCCTGCTCTTTGCTTACAGAGAGGTCCCACAGAAGGGGGTTGGTTACAGCCCTTTTGAACTTTTGTTTGGCCACCCTGTGAGAGGTCCATTGTGTTTGGTGAAGGAAGGATGGGAGTTACCTCTCAAAAAGCCCAAACTAGACATAGTGGACTATGTACTTGGTCTCCGCTCCAGGATGGCTGAGTACATGGAAAGAACATCCAAAAACCTGGAGGCCAGCCAAGAATTACAAAAAGCTTGGCATGACCAAAAGGCTGTACTGGTAGAGTTCCAACCAGGACAGAAGGTGTGGGTACTGGAGCCAGTGGCCCCAGCAGCACTCCAGGACAAATGGAGTGGACCCTATCCTATCATTGAAAAGAAGGGAGAGGTCACCTACTTGGTTGACTTTGGAACACCCAGGAGCCCTCACAGGGTAATCCATGTGAATCGCTTGAAAGCATTTGTGGACAGGGAGGACATGAGCTTGCTCATGGCCACAGATGGGGATCAGGAGGAAGAGAGTGACCCTCTCCCAGACCTGCTTTCTCAGAACCCTGATGATGGTTCAGTTGATGGAGTAGCCTTGGCGGGCAGCCTCACTGACCAGCAACAGATGGACTGCAGACAAGTTTTGCAGGCCCACAGGCATTTGTTTTCACTCACACCCAGCCAGACTGACTGGTGTACCCATGTGGTGGACACTGGTGACAGTCTGCCTGTGAAGAATAAGATCTACAGGCAACCTGACCATGTCAGGGATTGCATCAAGGCTGAGGTGCAAAAGATGTTGGAGCTTGGAGTGATTGAGCAATCAGAGAGCCCATGGGCCAGCCCAGTAGTCCTGGTGCCAAAACCTCATACCCAAGATGGAAAGAGAGAAATGAGATTTTGCGTGGACTACAGGGGTCTCAATGCTGTCACTAGGACAGATGTTCACCCCATTCCAAGAGCAGATGAGCTCATTGACAGATTGGCTTCTGCCAAGTTTCTGAGCACATTTGATTTGACAGCTGGCTACTGGCAAATCAGACTAGCTGAAGAGTCAAAAGCCAAAACAGCATTCTCTACCCCTAGTGGACATTATCAGTTTGTGGTAATGCCCTTTGGTTTGAAGAATGCACCTGCCACTTTCCAAAGGTTGGTGAACCAAGTCCTTACTGGGTTGGATGACTTTTGCGCAGCATATCTAGATGATATTGCTGTCTTTAGCTCCACCTGGGAGGATCACCTGATCCACCTGAAGAGAGTTTTGGAGGCCCTGCAAAAGGCAGGCCTAACTATCAAGGCCACTAAGTGCCAGATAGGGCAGAGTAAGGTTGTATACCTGGGCCACCTAGTAGGTGGAGGCCAGGTTCAGCCACTGGAGAGCAAAATCCAGGCCATACAGGACTGGGCTCCTCCAGTTACCCAGACACAAGTCAGAGCCTTCTTGGGCCTGACTGGGTATTACAGAAAGTTTGTGAAAAACTATGGGTCTATAGTGACACCATTAAATGACTTGACATCCAAGAAGATGCCAAAAAAGGTTCAGTGGACAGTTAGCTGTCAGAAGGCATTTGATGACCTGAAGAAGGCCATGTGCTCTGCACCTATCCTGAAGAGTCCTGACTACTCCAAACAGTTCATTGTACAGACAGATGCTTCTGAGTTGGGGGTGGGAGCTGTGCTCTCACAACTTAATCAAGATGGTCAAGACCAGCCCATTGCTTTCATTAGCAGAAGGCTGACCCCTAGAGAGAAACGTTGGTCAGCCATTGAGAGGGAGGCATTTGCTGTGGTTTGGGCCCTGAAGAAGTTGAGGTCCTACTTGTTTGGAACTCACTTCCTAGTTCAGACAGACCATAAGCCCCTCTTGTGGCTTAATCAGATGAAGGGTGAAAATCCCAAACTGCTCAGGTGGTCCATTTCCCTACAGGGGATGGACTTTACAGTGGAGCACCGCCCAGGGACTGACCATGGTAATGCAGATGGTCTCTCCAGGCACTTCCACTTAGAACATGAAGACTTATCTGGTCAAGGTTAGTTTAAAGTCCCTGCGTTTGGGGGGGGGGGGTTGTGTAGGAGAGTAGGGTCTGCTATCCTATGGTCACCCCAAATTTTTGCTTTTTACTTCACTGGTTTTCGACTACTGAGGCTGTGGGCCTGCTGATCAGACCCCCAGCCTGCTGTTCTCTCACTAAATTACTGACACATGTGCTATAGGCACATACCCCAATTGGAAATGGACTCCTTGTCAGCCCCTGTATAATGCACTATAGGTGCCCAGGGCATAGGGGCCACCAAGGCCTACCAGGGGCTGCAGCATATCTTTTGCCACCCCTGGCTGGTTCTTAAATTGACACAACTGGCTGATCACTCAGCTGGGGTAAGGTGGTGTAATCACCCCTTGCTTAGATATAGTATACCTATATCTAAACCTATATCTGGACACATATAAACCTGTGAGCCACTCCTATGGAAGGCCTCATCAATCCTGGAGGCAGAGTGCGTGGTTTTATGTGAGATGGAGCTCTAGCATGAGCTGAGCCTGTCTGCAGCTGTCGGGAACAACTTCCTAAGCTGTTTCAGGATAATGCCATACCATATACTCTTAAGTGCCTTATAATCCTCGCGGTTATATAGCAACTTTGGTTTGGCTTTATCAAAACATGTCGTGTAAGGTGTCATACGATTTGGAATACTATCCCCTCGCCAGTTCTGGCGACGGGGATAGCATTCCACCCCTCTAGAGGGGTAGGACATGTTGCTTTACTTAAATGCGGTTAAATTCTACAAAGACCTTAGATCCACAAAATGGATGCCTCTGCCACAGACAAGAGTCTGGACCCCTGCAGCTGACCGAAACTCAGCCAAATGGGGCCTGGACAAAGGGTTTCCTGTCACAGGAGGGTGTCACCACCCTCCAGACAGGAGATAGTGGATTGTAGCAGGGAGGTTTGAAGGAAACCAGACACTGCTTGGGGCGCACAAGGCTGCCCCTTGCATAATCCGGCCAAACCGGTTCTGGGGCACTCCAGCCCTCGTGCCAGGGCGGCCTGGATCAAAGGAAGGGGGTGTATCCACCCACTTCCTGGGTCCCACCCATAGGGGGGGACCTAGCAGGTAATCACGCCCCCCAGATTCGAATAAGAGTGGGAGCAGTGCCAATGCACATCAGATTTCCTGAAAGAAACATAAGAAACGAAACTCTGGACCCTTGGACCTCCTACTCAACGTGGAAGCCCGAAGAATCTCCCTTGTGGTCAAGGAGTGACCACCCTGCACCAGCAGGCACCATCCAGCCCTAGACGTCTACTTTGTTGCAGTTCCCGCCGGAACTCGAGCGACAGAGATCGACGAGATCAAGCTTGCCTGCCTTCCAACAGCCCGATCCACAGTCCCTGCAGAGCTGAGACCCGTGGAGGCGACCGGAAGCGTGGGGCACGCCATCTTGAATTGACCACGAGACGCTGACCGTGCAGCCCACGAGTGACCCTCGAAGCTGTACACCGGGGTTTGAGAAGCCCCCACCCTGAGCCACTCTTGCAACGAAGTTCAGCCCTCCACACTCGACGAGTGCTGCGTGGGGCCCTTCTGCTCCATTTGGCTCAACGCGTTGGCCCGGTCACTTGCCAGCTGGCTAGTGGTCCCTGTGCCGACGAAACTACGAATACGACTTGTGAATCTGGTTGCTCCAGATCTACACCAGCTCCCCTGAAAAGGAGCACCCACTCTGACCTTCCTGGTTTGAGTGAGAAGCAATCTCCCGGTTCCGCGTGGATTGCTTTTGCCAAGTGTTGTTTGCTCCAATCTTGAAGCCGACAGCGCCGACGGCGAGAGCCTGCGTGGGACAGATCGTGACCTGCTCCTGGACGTTGCAGATGCCCCAGAGCCCACGTGACAGCGGAGAGAAGCTCCTCGACGACCACCTGATTGCGCCCGACATTGCCTGGTTCCGTCCTGGTTCCACCCTGGTCACTGCTGAGTGACCCAGACTCTGTCCCCTCTGCTTTCAGGTACTCTTCGACTTGAGTCCACCCTTGGACTCCACCGGACACTTCATTTTCACCCCGCCTGCAGCCCTTTCAGCTTCAAGCACCAAGAGCCTGCGTGACGAAACCCGACTCAACTTCGACCCTGTGCACCCGCTTCCTGTGGGTGAGGTAACTTTGCTCCGCCGGTGTTCCCACACTGGTACACATCTCTAGGGTCTGTGTCTTAAGTTTTGTTCCTCTAGGTTCAGCGGAAGTGTCCTTAAACTCTAACTTTACAACTTTTACGCACCATTGGTTAACATTGGTGCATGCGTGCGCTTTCCGCACTGCTCCCGAATCCCGAGGGCCGTTCCCGACTTCAGCATTGCTTGTCCCGACTGCTCCCAGCGATTCCCTAGGCCCTAGGCCTAACCACTGCTCGAGTGGCATCTCTTATACCACTTGTTTAGTATATGGTTTGAGTGGCCCCCCGCCCTCATCCATAATTGTGCAACTTTGTATGTTTAAACAGTGCTTTTGATTTAACGCTTGTGCCCCTTTATTCATAAAGAATACTGGGGATTGTTTTTAGTAATAAACACATATATTTTTATAATATATACTTGTGTGGTGTCCTTTCATTTGATATTACAGGATTGTATGTGGTAAAACAGCTCGCTTAACACGACCTCTTAAGTTAAGCCTTTAGGCTGCTTAGTCCATGCTACCCCTAGGATAGCTTGTCTAATAAGGTTGACTTACAACCAGACACCATAAGGGATTGTTTGGTCTGATAACAGGTGGTTCCAGAATTGGAAACATCACCTATCAGGCCAACTTCTCACAGCGTTTCCGACCTGTCTGATACTTGCATATGGAAAAGATGGGTCATTTGAACCTAAAGATAGATAAACATATTCATAGGTCACAATTAATGTCTTCATCTAATATAATACTGTAAATTAGGAGAGGCGATAAGTGAGAAGTTTAAGGCAGCCGCTAATCGAACTGCATTTGTACATAGGCCTTCCTATATTATGATATCTATTCGTGCTTACGTCTTTAATTATAATGAATACTTTAATACCCAGGCATGAAGTCATCGTCGAGCTGTTTAGATAATCCACCTGTCTCGCCACTTCTTCCCCACTGCATCCTTAACCAGTGGCCTAGCCAGTGTGCCTTGGGCCCCAAGGCAAGAAAGGAAATGTGACCTCTACCGTTTATTTGGACTGTGGAAAACAGCAATAATCATTGTTCTGTGTAGGCCCCTCAGACCTCTGCTTGAACTGTGACAAACAGCAGTTATCAGGGTTCAGTGGGCCTTTAAGGCATCTGGGAACTGGTGCCACTGCACCTGCTGCACCAATGGGAAGCTAGGGCCCTGCCCTTATCAGCTTCTATTCTAGCCCCACTGGAGAACCGAAATAGCCAAGTACTGATCTGGCCATATATGCAGGCATGCAGCCGCCTCTTCCTCTGAAGGGAGTTAAGTCGCATGAAAGCAGCATGCGGGAAACAACCATTTTCTGAGGTAACGTCAACCAACACCTCTTCTGTTCCAACCTGAATCCATTTAAAACCAGGGACGAAAAAACGGTTCATCGTCATCCCTTGCTTATCAGAAGGGTAAAACAGATACATCTAACACTACAGTGCACCACATAACAAATTGTGATTCTGTTTACAAATTAAAACTAGCATGCATATAGAAAGGGCAGCCTTTGGCCAAAATAGCCTTTTTCCCTACCCATACTTTTAACACATCTTAAACAAAAAATGCTAATTACATTGTCATCCGGAAATAGTCATTAGCGCCTACTCATAACCAAATGCCACTTAGAATTGTCTTTCACTTCAAGCTTTCAAAGGTATATTAATATAAAAGCAGTATTGAATTTTTTGACGTTGTGTACTCTTACCAAAATTTAAAGCATCAACTTTATATGGCACACCATAGAAAAAAGGAGTTGTTTATATATACTAAACCTCCAGAAACGTTTGATTAACCAGTTAGTTATAAAGTCACGTCTAGCTTAGTTACTTGATAGTCTTCTTTTTTTTAATAGTAATTAATTCACATTGTTACTGAATATGCATGGCTAAACACTTATAAGGTCCCAAAGGCGAGACCTATTGGCTATGACAATGCTTGTTATTGATTGAGTACATTGAGCGTCAGAACGTTTGATTAAGTCCTGAAGAATGCCGCAAACACCTATTTGGAGGGTTAATAGGCTGAAACATGTTGACCTCTTATTGACTCTAACAGTGCATATATATTTCTCCCACAGTGTCCTATTTTTAATCCTGGCCCAGGGGTGTACAAATAATGGAAACCACATACCATTTAGCAAGTTTTAACTTTCACTCTGCTGCCCCCACTACCCTGAGCTCATTATTGTGGTATTTAGTATACCATTCTCTATAATAAAATATGCCTGAACTCCTCCCTCTCAGTGAGGGGGTTGTTTCATGGTGCAAGGAGATTCCCAATAAGGAAGCATGCCAACTATGGTGGGTGAGGGAAATTGTCCTTTTAAAGGGATATTTCATCTTAGCCAAGTCTTCATTTGCAACAGTAATCCTCAGAGACCCAAGGGCTTCTTGATTGTGGTAGAAATGCATTTTTACCCCTTCATTTTACATTCAAGCACTCACCATTGCATGAAATGTGATCTATGTAGGGAAAATACTCTGTGCACTGACAAAATGTGTTAAAATAACAGAAAGTTGATCATCGCAAATATAACTAGAATGTTAATTCTAGCATATTTTTGATACCACAAGGTATACGAAATTTGGGGATCTTTATCTGATATCTTTATCAGTAAGTTATCTGAAAATATTGAACATAAACTTTTCCAAGTATTATTTCGAAAGATTAAGGAATTGGTCTTTTCTAAACTAATCCCAGTGAGTATGACTATAATAATCACCTCTCTCAAATCAATATTGTGCTTGTTTTAGTGAGAAAGCTAAATGATCTAGGAGAAACCAGGAACTTGCGTCAGTATTTTTCTTAGGAAGCTTCAAGTTAGAGAGTGAAAACACTTTTTAGAATGCCCCAAAAATTGTGATAAAGATATTTCAATATGTTTGACAAAAAGAATAGGTACATTTCATGACAATATTGAATCGGGAACTAACAGGAACAAATATTTACACGACATTACAAAAATATTAGAGACTAAATTTCTGAAATATAGGAGGTTCATGTACTAATAATCCATTAGGTAAAAAGTGGTTGCTTGTAGAGTCAGCACACTACTTTGTCTGTGATAGCTTTTAAATAAAGGTATTTTTAATGCACCCCATTTTACTTTCAGATTCACAAATGTCCCCTTGGGTTACTACCTCCTGTTACTGTTTTCCAGTCCACATATGGTTTCAAAGCTCAATACATATCTTAACAATGTATTAAATATTCAGAAGGGAAACTATTAACATTCCCCTTCCAAATTCTGAATTGTTAAATGGACTTAGTACATTTCAAAAAGGGCTTTAGCATTTGCAAAGTCTGTAAATTAGTAAACCAGTGGATTTTTTTAACAATAAAACATGAGGCAATTTTTCTCAATTCCCTCCAAATTAAGTTTACTAATATTGTTAGTTGAATGATGACTGGTGCATGTACCTATTTAGTGTTAGTGTTGCTTCAGATCAAATAAAAACCATCATACATAACTCTTACACAATACTTAAAGACAGAATTTCTGACATCCAGCGTTAATGTTTTGTTAAATATATTTGCAAATGTTGTCACTTAAACAGGAAAGCAGCTAAAGCAGTCTCTGGACATAAAATAGGATGTAATCATAATCTTTAGATACATTTTCTGAGTTTCAGGAACAATGTGTGTCTTCTGGGTTTACTCTAAACCACTATAATAAACATATTCAATGATTTTAGATCTGATCTGTTTGTACTGGTTTCTATTGCAGACAATAATCTAGATTTAGACCAAGGATCAATTCCACCCATGGTTTTTAAAATCTATTTATCAATCATCTCTATTAGTGTTATCGCAACTAAAACTGTAATAGAACTGATCTGAGAGATGGACCTTCAAGTATTATGCTCAGTCAATTTATTGAACAAACTATGGAGTTAAAATCTGAATCGATTAGATCCACATGCATTGCCTGACCACTGTATTTTACATCAATAGATTACTTATCAGCACATTTTCTCTAAGTAAAATTCAGTCATCTTCTATTTTTCACGGAGCTCGTGCTGGGTCTGTTAGAACTCTTTCAAAATTATGGCATTTAAATGTCCAAAAAATCAGGAATTCTAGTTTCAAGCCTGGTCAAACCTTAATGAATTGTACACCAACAGATGCCCTTCTGTTCCTACATTTTATTGTGCACCATGATTCAGAAATGGCATGTTTTTGCTTTTGGAGGTAAAATTCTAAACATATTTATTGTTGTTGCCAGCCCGAAAAATTATCACTAATTGGGAAGATAACAACAAGTGGACTTGTGATGCTTGCTGGAATGGTAAGTTTTTAATCAAAAAGTGGATGGAATTCAAGTTTAGGAGACAATTTTACAAAAGTGTATGGATTTTGTATATATTTCAAATTGTTGATCTCCAAAATGGCCTAAATCAATAAATTGAATTGAAATTCAAGTTTATCATTTGAATCCTATTGTTGGAAAAGATGTTATTTTGAACCCCATGAGGTGGTTCCTTTCCAGAAAGCATTCAGGTTGTAATCATGACTCAAATAATGCTGAGGAGGTTAAAATATTCAAATTGAATTCTAATTACATATGAAATGTTCATTGTTCAATATATTTCTCTTAGTATTTTAATGTGAGGACTTTATTGCTTAAGCAAAATCAGTAGTATTTGTTTTTCTATATGTAGGAAGCATTACATTAATGAAATCACTGTATCCTACCTTCTTTCTTTCCTTTCCTGTTCTTTATGAATGTTTCTATTGTTGAACTTTAAAGATTGCCCGAAATTAGGAATTGTGCTCTACATAACTTTGCTGTGTTACAGTATGTTGATTTTTATGTATTACTTTTGTCTCTTATGTGTATGGCAACTGATGTTTTGTTTTGCTTTAATAATGGGCTTATGTTTATTAGGTTTTATTATTCAATAAAATGTTTCAAACAGAACAAATGGTAGTTGATATGTATTTGCAACTGCAGCATTTTTATTGTATGGGCAGTTTCAAAGCAGCCAAAAATATGGTCTGTGGGATGACTGAGGACCACATTGGCATCAGCAGGGAGAGGTTTGGGCAGGTGATTAGGGGTATATGTAAGGTTGGAAGTAGGGGGAACAAAGCATGTACATTGAGTGGACTGTGACTACTGGAGTAATTGTGAGGGATACCATGCTACCCTGTAAATGAATCCCCTAGTGATTATTATCAACAAACTTTATTCGGTTTTATAAAAGAAAAACATCTTCCAAGTTACAGATTGACAAATATAATATGTCCAAGTTAATCAGAACACAAGATAAAAATTCATGAATTACAGCAGTAGCATTGTGCATCTGTGAGATCTCAATAAATGCCGTCATCAGAATCGGTAGCCGCTGGGGACAACACAGTGCATGGGCCGTTACTGGTTCAAGCAAAGTATCAACATCCATTGGCATGACCGATGGGAGTGTGAGACATGTGTCTAACACGCATTCTTCTCCGCATAGCAGGCAGCGTAGAACAGGTAGGATGCAATCTTGCCAAATTGGTCTGAATGACAGAAAGCATGTGGTATTTATTTCTCTTAGACGAGGTAGTCCCAAAATTTGGATGGTGCGCTCACGACACTTCATCGCCAGTAGAGTTGTCTCCATGGAGAACTAGGTGTCGTTTGTGAAATGACTTGCCATATCGCAGCAATAGAAGCAAAAATAGAATTCCTGCAGCGAGTCCTAAAATGAGAGGCAATCCGCCCAACACAGAGTGCACAAAGTTTGGAAATATTACTAGGACTACTTCAAAAGGTGCTAACAGTCCAGAAAATATGGTCTTAAATACATGTACAATACCACTCGTATTAGACATGTTTAAGATACGACTTAACATTTCTGAGAAATGTATAGGGCAATATGTAGTTAAGAGGGAATGTATCTCTGCAGAAGTCCTTGCGACTTGCAGATCATAGGTTTCTTTGGCAGAGATCAGTGGCACAGTTTTTTGAAAAAGAATGGCTTTCATTCTGCTTAAAGTATCAATTTGTATGCTCAGACGTAAGTCCCTTGCTCACTTTGCCACTGGATTCAAGCAAGCCGGTCTGAAGACGGCTGAAATGCCGGAAACCGGTCCTCGGAAGCTTGTTTCCGGTCCAGGGAAGGCATGGCCTGGCAGTTCGGGCTGGACTGTTCCCATGAGGCACAGGGTCAGACTGATTTGCATATGGCAATGTCTGAAATGGGGTGGCAGAGTGAGCTAAAGAACGGTGATGGATTAATCCCAGATCTGTTGACTGGGTGTGAGTGTTTGATTGCTTCAGATGCTCCATCCATCACCACCCCCTTTTGTAATTTAACCCCAACACGTACTTCAACCTTAACCATAATACTATATCATTAACCAGTAACAATACCAGAACCATACATCCAACCCAGACCCTAACCGTTACACCAGTTATCACTCTTAAACCCTAACTGTACTCCTAAGTCTGATCTAACACTATAGCCTATTCTAACTCAAACGTAATGCCTCACCCAAACCACATCTCTTACCTTCCAAATCTCACCCTCAACCCTTAAACTAAACCCTTCCCTAATCCCAACTGTAACATTTTTCCTTTCATAGTCCAAATCAAAGTGCAACTCTTAATAATAAATTATTTTTAAATTAGCTTCAATATGCAAAACATGACAATTTGGGGGGTGGGGGTTTGCCATAATTTTCTTCATAAATAAATAAGTGAACAACTTTTTCTCTTTTTCTTTATTTTATTGTTTTTTTTATTGCAAATCGAATTCTTCGTGAACTTTATAGTCAATCTTTGAAACACAATGAAATTTAGCAGAAAATGGGATAGCATGTTCAAGTATGAACTTTGCTCACCAACAAACCTTCATGGTGGCTATTTCAGGATAATTCAGCACAAAAGGTTGTGTGGATAAATGTAGGAGGGTTTAACAAGCAAGAGGGTATGCAACAAAGTTAGAGCTCTAAAGCTCAGTCCAGTCCAGGGAGAGGTGCATGGCATGCCCACGGCTTTTCTGTGGTCCCTTCAGAAGGCTGTGCTAAACAGGAAGGCATGCCCATGGCTCTTCTGTGGTCACTTCAGAAGGCTGTGCTAAACAGGAAGGCATGCCCACGGCTCTTCTGTGGTCACTTCAGAAGGCTGCGCTAAACAGGAAGGCATGCCCACGGTTCTTCTGTGTCTCACTTCAGCAGGAAGTACAACACAGTTAGAGGTACAATTTTGAAGGGGTGCTGTGCACTCACAGTTTTTCAGAGCACCTACGGAGTTGTGGAATACACACACACATTTTGCCAAAAGTGTGTGCAAAACATACAAGTAATCACACAAGTGTACTGAGCAATCAAGGTGGCTGTAAAACCTTCACAGTTGTAAAGTTTATTGCAGGAGAGAGCACAACACAGGTATACAGCGCAGTTCAGGGTAGTGCACAACACTGGTAGAATGATTTAGAGCAGTCCAGGGGTGTACCACCCATACATCTTACAGAGCACCCACTGGAGCATGTGCCAGACAGACACACACACTGAGCATTAATAAAGCTACACTGAGTAGTCCAGGAGGGAGGATGGCATACAGATAGGGTAACGCATCCGATGAAGCCCACCCTAAGGTAGCGTAATGTCCTTACTGACACGTTCTTTTAATTATGAGGCTTTGCCCCATTAGTCCAATGTTGTGCCTGTCGTGGGATCCGCAGATCTGTAAATGTATTTCATGTGGATATCTTGATATTCTGGCATGAGTCTGAGCCTCCTGGGCCTACACCTGATCCGATACACGGAACACGGTGATCCGGGGAGACAAGACGTGGCTCACATGGCGTCTTGACACTATTTGGGTACTGACTGAGGGTTATCCGCTCCCGGCTGTGCAAGGAGTTTCCCGGGTTTTACGAACAGTCTTACGTATTGCAAGAACGCTACTTACCTCAAGCAGCACCCGAACTAATAATCTACGTAGTCTCCACGTTATCAGGAAGCCCGGAAGATGCACACGCACTGGCTTTTACCACTACGATTTTAGGTGTTACTAACTGGCAAAGAACGGTCACGGGCCCCGCCGGGTCGGAAATATCACCGGTGGAGTGACCTTCACTTGGTTTACGCTTTACAGGCAAGCCCTGAGGAGTCGCGAACACTTTGTTCCTAACGCGACGAAACACGTGTCGGCTGGTTGTGGAACGATTAAAACCTTGAAATTCATGGATACCTAGTGTCAAGGAATCTGATTAATACTGTTGTCTTTGGTTCGACAATTGTGCTTTTGTTGTGTACAGTTACGAATGTAAATGACCATTGCGAGTGTGTGCATAGGCGTTTTCTGTATTGACGCATCCGATGAAGCCCACCCTAAGGTAGCGTAATGTCCTTACTGACACTTTCTTTTAAATATGAGGCTTTGCCCCATTAGTCCAATGTTGTGCCTGTCGTGGGATCCGCGGATCTGTAAATGTATTTCATGTGGATATCTTGATATTCTGGCATGAGTCTGGGCCTCCTGGGCCTACACTGGACACCCCTGAAGTATTCCCTTTGGTACTTTACAGAGTAGCAGGAGATTGGAAGTCATCAGTGCCAATAGAGAATCACAATCACCACCCTCTGTGTGATTGCATGTCTCCTTTGTCAGGGCTCCTGGATCAGTAGTATTCTATATACGCCCATTCAAAGCAGCCTCCAAAGGCATGGACTAGCCTGTGCCACATTCATCTTCACTGAGAAATCACACTATGCGTTTACCAATGTCACAGTCACCACTGAATGTATTACTGCCTGGAGCTCCATGAGTCAGGGGTCAAGGTCTTCAGAGTTCTGTCTCTACATCTCTGTCCTTATAATACTGTCTCTACACCATTATCTTTAAGCTAGACTATTCAGTGGGACACATCACCTCATTTTATAACTCCCTTCAGCGGTCTCATTGTTGTTGCCAAAACTTGCCCATCCTCATCACTGGGCTCTTCCTGCCCAGCAGCTGGAGCTGGCACAACTTGCCAACAGGCTTTCCCAAACTAGACCTCGATGGTCCCAGGACCATCTTCCTTCTTCCAGCATGCCTCCTCCACTGCCAGAAATGGTTCTCAACTGACATCAGAGTCTTGCTGCATGCTCCCGTAGGCCCTACAGAAGCCAAAATGTTGAAGGTAGAGCCACTCAGATGACAGGCAAGTCTTAATTTCCTTACTACACGGAAAGAGCAGGTGGGTTCTGTCAGGGCTTACTCCTCCCTCCAAGCATCTGTATCCCTGTCTTCCACTCCACAGCACACACCAACAATCTCGGACATGGTTTACACTCAGTATTCCAGATGCCAGGGCTCCTGGCAGAGAGGGGCAGCGATAGGGAGATTGTGGTAGAGTGGTCAGGTTTCCCAGGTTCTGCGTGGGCAGTTGATTCAGTCCATGTTTTAGCTTTATGTTCTGAGACTTGTAGTCCTCTCTGTCTCTCAAGACTACCAATCCCAGAAAGCAAAGCAGAAAGCTGGACTGGATCTTCTACTACGGCACGGACCTGGGAACCTGAGAGCTCTGCCAATGACCCTCGATCACAAGGTCTCTCTGCCGGAAACCCAGACTCCCCCAGTACCCTCTCGCCTAAGTTGGGGGCCTTCACATCAGTGAAGAGCGCAGGTTTTCCCATGATGGCCGTGTAAGACGAGCGTGATGATCACTGTAAGTGACAGGAGTGTCTCCAAACCTCCACAGCTGAAAACAATATTTGTGAAGACAAGGCCACCAGGACTAGAACATCCAGATCTTCAGATTTTTGTGAAAAATAGTCTGAGAGGAACAGCCTCTTAAACTAGGGTAGTGCATACCACAACTTCGGGACACCGTCACCTAACCATACTGCAAGATGTGCCCATCACATGCCGCAGAGGTGAAGCCTGGCTGCAGCCACCGCACCTAGTCCCAGTATGAGCCACAACTGGCCATAGCCCAGTATCAACCACACGCCATCACAGCTCAGTGTCAGCCTCATGCCATCACAGCCCAGTATCAACCATATGCCATCACAGCTCAGTATCAGCCACACGCCATCACAGCTCAGTATCAGCCACACACCATCACATCCCAGGATCAGCCACACGCCATCACAGCTCAGTATCAGCCACAGGACATCACAGCTCAGTATCAGCCACACGCCATCACAGCCCAGAATCAGCCACATGCCATCACAGCCCAGTATCAACCATACGCCATCATAGCTCAGTATCAGCCACACGCCATCACAGCTCAGTATGAGCCATACGCCATCACAGCTCAGTATCAGCCGCACGCCATCACAGCCCAGTATCAGCCATACGCCATCACAGCTCAGTATCAGCCACACGCCATCACAACCCAGTATCAGCCATACGCCATCACAGCTCAGTATCAGCCACGCGCCATCACAGCTCAGTATCAGCCACACGCCATCACAGCCTAGTATCAGCCACACGCCATCACAGCTTAGTATCAGCCACACGCCATCACAGCTTAGTATCAGCCGCATGCCATCACAGCCCAGTATCAGCCACACGCCATCACAGCTCAGTATCAGCCACACGCCATCAAAGCCCAGTATCAGCCACACGCCATCTCAGCTCAGTATCAGCCACACGCCATCACAGCCCAGTATCAGCCACAAGCCATCACAGCCCAGTATCAGCCACACGCCATTACAGCTCAGTATCAGCCACACGCCATCACAGCTCAATATCAGCCATACGCCATCACAGCCCAGTATAAGCCATACGCCATCACAGCCCGGTATCAACCATACGCCATCACAGCTCGGTATCAGCCCCACGCCATCACAGCTCGGTATCAGCCACACGCCATCACAGCTCGGTATCAGCCACATGCCATCACAGCTCAGTATCATCCACACGCCATCACAGCTCAGTATCAGCCACACGCCATCACAGCTCAGTATCATCCACACGCCATCACAGCTCAGTATCAGCCACACGCCATCACAGCTCAGTATCAGCCACACGCCATCACAGCTCAGTATCAGCTAAACGCCATCACAGCCCAGTATCAGCCATACGCCATCACCTCACAATTCAGCAAACCATGCCTTTTCTGTGCCAGAAAAGGAAGCGCAGGTACCTCTACCAGCAGTTTAGAAATACTGGGCAGAATCTGTGGTTAGTACTGGCATTTCTGCCCATTGTCTCCAGGCCCCGGGGAGGTTTGGTTGTAACTCCTAGCCGAGACTCCCTTTATTTCCTGGACTCCTCGATGGGAAACGTGCTGCAGTATTCAGGCCTCAGTTTACAAAACAATAGGCATTCACAAATGTCCAGATGGAAGAGCGCATCAGAAGTCTCTTTTGCCAGGTGGAGAGAATGGCTGTCTTGCATTAGAGGAACAGATAACTCTGCTCTGCACTCTTCCCCATGGCGTGCATCTAGCAAAAAACTTTGGTCTACTCTTGACGCCACCTCCTTCTCCTTTGATCCGCCGTAGTTACTCGATACTGGTTGACCCCACATACAGTCACCATCTCGTATGAACCAGGGATAAGCCACTGTGAAATTACTACTGGTAGTCCAAGCTTAATGTTTCGTTACTAAGATGTTGGGGATGAGGCTAGAGCTACCCTGTAGTGTCATAACTGCACACATGAGAACACAGTTACTGAAGCACAACACATTACGAATCGTTGTTTATTCTTTGTTTTGCCCACATGCGCTCGATATGTTGTTCCCTATGCTGGCACTCTCATTGATGAAACTGGTTGTGAATCAACTGCTGTTATTAACTGGAAACAATGATGTTCGAGCTCAATCCGTATGTCGGCAGTATAAGTATAACTGTCCATCTGTTTTTAACGAGCTATGTGGGACCTCATTGTGTTTTTACTTACCTTACTTTCCTTATTTGTATTACTTTACTTTGTCTCCTTACTTTATTGTATTTCAACCAAGGAAAGTACCACATGTACATGTACTATTGCCTTTACTCTTTTTGTCTTCATTTGTTGACCAATAAAAACGATTTGAACACAAAAAAAACCAAATGTCCATTCGGATGGCTGTCTAAGAATAGTCCTGTATCAAACGCAAATATTGAGGCAGTTACACAGAACAGATGGTAAAGGGGATTGAGATCTGATCGACCCAAGTTTGGCAACAGTGTTCTCCATAGGGCTGAGTCCCAATGTAGGTCTTTGTTTTTTCCTAAAAGGATTCCGAATGGGTTCAGTGTTACTGCAGCACTTTACAAGCAGACTGGCAGGCATCGGAAGCATAACTAGGTTTGGGTGCCAAACCAACAGGGCTCAGCACCAATGCAAGCCTTTAGACATTCTTTTCATGGGCACTTTGAATGGTCCTGAAAGAGCACTCTGGTGTCTTCTCAGTTCAAGACACCTCAGTTGGCTTTGATCCATGCCGATACAGAGCACTGGCAAAAAAGTCCAGTCAAGTCTGTAACTGAGACAGTCACAAATAATGGGGAGGATTAGAGTTTTTTAGGTCGAGCCTAGAGCAGTACTAGCTGCCTGCTCCACCACTACTCCGTACTACCTCATGGGCCAGATGTAGGTAGCCCAATACCGGTCGGTAACTGCCGAAATTACCGAATTACTGCCGTTACCGACTAGGCTATTGAGATGTAGGTGGCTACATTTCAGATTCGGTAATTTACCGAATCGGTAATTTAAGGATTCGGTAAATTATCGATTCCTTAAAATACCGAATCGGTAAATTACTGAATCTGAAATGTAAGAAGCACTCAAATGAGTGCATTGCATGGTTAACCCCTTCGATGCTTGTGACGGAACGGTTCCGTCATGAGCTCCGTTTGGGCTGTGCTTATGACGGAACCGTTCCGTCACGGCCCCGCCCGTTTTTTAGAACCTTCAGCACAGTGCGAAAATTCACGCCACGCTGAAGGTGTTAAGGGTTCGGTATTTACCACCAAATAAAAGTTGGTGGTAAATATCGAAAACCTTTGAAAAAGCAAATGTGTGCCTTTTTCAAAAGTGCCATGTGGCATACACTATTCAGGGGTGCAACAGGGTGTCAATGTGACACCCTGCCACCCTTGAATGTGTTCCCCTACTACCGAATCGGTAAATACCGATTCGGTAATTCCATTTAATTCTTATGGGCCTTCAGGCCCATTGGCATGAATGTGAATTACCGATTCTGCATTTACCGAATCGGTAATTACCGAATATTACAGATTCGGTAAACTTTACCGAATACTTACCTACATACCATTTACCGATTCTGAAATACCGAATCGGTAAAATTTGGTATTTTAGAATCGGTAAATGGAACTTACCTACATCAGGCCCGTAGTGCCCTGTTTTCTGTGAAGTGAAATATTGCCAAAATCCAGGATTAGCAGAGTGCACTACAAAGTATGTGAAAAAGTACTTCTGAGGCTCAGTAAGAGAACTGGGCAACATGACCCCAGAGCGATGCGCAGCAAAAGTCTAATGGATCATTACACCTATTGCCCTTATTGAAAACAAGATCTAGAAGAGCGACACACCACTGGGCCTGCTCCTGAACCCCCTAAGGGCTCGTGTATGATGAATGTAGTGTCAGGCCTAAATGGTGAACATCTATTTTTTAGGCTGTGTCAAACTGTGATGATTTTTTTAAAGAATATTTTGTCTTCCCAAAGGGAAGCTATAGCGCCTGGTGCTTCTACATCATGTATTTATTTTGTGTGTTGCCGTCTGTGAGTTGTTTTCAACGCTATGGCAGCTGTTTCCTTACAGCACAGGTTCGCTGTAGAGAAAACGCTCCTTAAACAAGAGGCCTGTGGTCTGTCCGTCCATGACACTGTTAAGCAATAAGAACGGGATTGACCAATGCAAATGTTGATGCTGTGTGTGGAGACATGTTAATAGCCTTGCCTCACACATTACCAGCTTTCTAGGCATTTAAATTCTTAACAAGGGCCCGTCCTCTCCTTTTGGGATAAATTGTGGCTCAAAATTCATAAAACTTCCAGAGCTGCTAATACCTCTCAAACACTCTATTTTGTTTATCAATGTCTTTTATTCACCCCCGCAAAATTAGCCTCCTTCTCTGCGAATCTTACCCCTAATTGTTGGTCTTGTCCATGCACAAACGCATATCTATACCATATGCTTTTTGGCTGCCACCCCTATACATTGTTTTTGGCAATTAGTTTGGTCTCAAATTAACAATATTTTTAAAACTAAAGTTCCCTTTACTTTCTTCAATATTTTTCAAGGCTCGCTATCACCCTGTTGGCCACAATTACCCTCTAGTTCCAAAATCATAGATTTGCTATTGGCGATAGCTTTTCACTTAATTACTTCTAATTGGAAACAAGCTTACAAAATCACCTTCACAGCCTGGTGGAATTCAGTCTGTTTTCATCATAGACTTGACACTAATTACGTTCCCCCTGTTTATCTATCAAGAGAGATCTTTTATGGCACCTTATATCCACATATTTAACTTACATTGCCTCACATAGCACTCTTTCAGTTCAATTCTCTAATGAAGTTCGAAAACCTCTGTGATTTACTAGTTGTTGTTGTTTATTTTAACACATACTGTTTTTATTCACTTAGATATTTACCCTTACTGTAACTTGATATTTATATTTCTTACCATTGTTTTTTATGCATATAGAATTGTTTTTTATGTGTAATTCTTTTTACTTAAAGCTATTATAGAGTTCAGATTATAGTAGTATGGATATTCTTCCTTTCCTTACCCCCTTCCTCTCCCCTTTTTAGGTTTTCTTTACCTTCCCTTTCCTCCCCTTTCTCTTTTTTTTATATTTCTCATATATATCTGATTGCTAGTATATAACGTTCTTTTAATGTAACAAATACTTCGTTTTTATATATTGTATTATTTTGAACTTTGCTAATAAACTGAGATATTAAACTTAAAAAAAAAACAAGGGCCCGTCCTTTACATGCTATCATATAAAATGTGTTAATGGGTAAAATTCAATCTTGTTCAAATTAAGGGATCGAGGATGTTGGTAGGACCCGTTACGGAACTGGCAGGTGCTGCCAGGGCACAAGTCCTATGAAAAGAAGTGGGGGGACTCACCAAGTTAGACACTATGCAAGTGACATCATGACGCATGCAATACAGCACATGACGTCTCTACGTAGGGCTATAAAACAAATAAAATAGTGCTATTTGAATTATTTGTGTAAATACTGGGACAGACCACCCCATATGAGTTTTACAGTGTCTGCACTTCTATACAGGAACAGATCAAAGGCAAAAACAATCCTCTCTGAAGTACCTGTGAAGAGATAGCAAGCTGTGTGCCTGTGTTTCCCTTCAGTGGTATTTACATATGTGTGACGTTCCAGGCCGCCTCCAGTCAAGAGATTCAAACAAAAGGACGCCTGATGGCCCCTTAACTTCGGCATGGCTGGAGGTAAAAAAAAGCAAGGATTGGCATAGCCAATAGGTCGCCTTTGGGACCTTATAAGTGTTTGGCCACGCAACAGTTGATGTTGTTGCACCAAGGATATTGTGCTGCATAACTGAATACTTGTAAGGTCCCAAAAGCGAGACCTATTGGCTATGCCAATGCTTCTTAAAGAGTTAACTACTCTTTTGTACAGCTGACAACCATATTTTTATTGGTTCCTACTTTACTTTACTTTTGTTAGTTTGCTGTAGTAGTTTCATAACTACCCGCCCTCGACGAGTACACTCGTCTTGTGTACCAACAGTAAGCATTCCACAATTTATTCCTGGATTATGCCATCCACATAGGAACAACTCCCTTCTAAGAGTGTCCCATAGTGGACTCATGCAGGGAAGTAAGATGGCGGTCGGCTGAGGCAACCGCTTGCAGCTACTCACACCTAGACCAGTTGGGCCCCCCCCCCTGTCATTACCCCCCCGCAGCATGTGAATAATGTTATCGGACATATTGGAGAACTTGCTGAGGCTTTTAAATAAAAAGACAGGCAATTCTGTCCCTGCATGTAAGATCGCGACCGGACAGCAGGAGCAACTAGTGGCATGCACAAAGCTGTACAGCGCTCTGCCTTACCCCAATTGCTGCCGTCTGGGGGTGCACTCATCAACTGGGATGAAGCGAAAAAACTCAGCGGTGGCTCGAGGAAGAGTGACGCAGCACACGGACAGCCCTACAGCAGATGGGATAGCCGCACTTCTCGTGGTGGAGATGGGAGCTGGAGCGGAGACAACGACTTGGCAGCATGGATGTCGAGGCCAGACAACAGCCTGGAAGGAAGATGCTTTATATGCAGATGAGGCCATAATAATGCATTTAACCCTAATTGGACTGCAAAGACTACTTGGTGAGTTAATTATGTACACAGAGGATTATTATCTAAAAATACATATTTTAAAAAGCAAAGTTATGATTTTTTGTGATAAAGGATGTGAGGTCAGAAAAAATTTGAATTGGTTCCTGGGAAACTAGAAATTGGAAGTAGTAAAATTGTATCCATATTTAGGAAAAATATACATTAGCTCTATAGAGAAAGGGGAAGGGAGGAGCTGCGCCCCAGCAGCGCCTCGCCAGTCCCATGATTGCTTATCTGTTCAGAGGCCCTGTAGTGCGGCCTGGACTGGGCCCTGGGACTGGGATCGTGCAGATGCAGGAGCCCCGAGATGAGAACATACCTAGTGGACTCCCGGAGAAGCCCGATGTGGAGCAGGATGAGCTGAGAGGCCTGACCGAAGATGCTCCGGAAAAAGCAATGGGAGAAACTGTGAAGGTAAATGACTCCCAGGTAGTCCACAGCCAGATGGAGCCTGGCTGCGTATGAACTCTTGACAGCAGGGATGAGGGGGGTGAGCCTTCCCAAATAGACTCTGCAGCTAGGAGCAGGGGGAGCAAAAGAGAGTATGAATGTGCAGAATAGGGGTATATGTAACTACCTCAGCAGCAAGGGTCTTGGCGATACTGCCAACAGTGAAAATATAGGAAACAATGCTGCAGAAGGTTGGTTTTGAAGATCCCTTTAAAAACTCTCTGCAAAGCTGGAAAACTCCAGCACGGTAAGCCCATTTTGCAGACCTTGTTGCCACCGCACTTCCCTGGGCCACAGGACTACAGTGCCCAGCATCCCTTGGGGCAGACGATGGGAGCAAAGCGTGTCAGGAGGGGCTTACATTTGCGGTAGGGCTCCCACAGCACCTAAAGACCATTTGACAGACCTTGCTGCCATGGCACTTCCCTAGGTCACAAGACTACAGTGACCAGCATCCCTTGGGGCTGTCGACAGCAGCAAAGTGTGCCAGGAGGTGTTTAAATTTGCGTCAGGGCACCAGCAGTGTGGGAAGCCCGTTTTGCAGAGCTTGTTGCCACCGCACTTCTCTGGGCCACAAGACTACAGTGCCCAGCATCCCTTGGGGTTGACGACGGCAGCAGAGTGCACCAGGAGGTGTTTAAATTCGCTCCAGGGCTCCCGCAGCGCGGGAAGCCCTTTTTGCAGACCTCGTTGCAACTGCACTTCCCTGGGCCACAGGACTACAGTGCCCAGTATCCCTTGAGGCCGAAGACGGCAGCAGAGCACGCTAGTAGGCGCTTAAATTTGCGGCAGGGCTCCCGCAGCGCAGGACAAGCGTGGGTGGGCCCGTCTGCACCCATCAGAGGCTGGGCTGGCCCACCCCCCTGAAACCTACAACTGAAGGCTTGACCCTCCCTCTAAAGGTACTGTGACCGACTTTGACTTCTACCAAGCTATAAAACAGATCCCCTAATAGTAACCAGCTAGTTTTATTCTTTGTCTTTTTCTCTCATCGTGTTGCGCTCCTGCTTAACTATTGGGGAAAGGATAGTAATTGAGGGAGGGCTGGGAGGCGCTTTGAAGAAAAAGACTCGGAATCCTAGCCCTGGGCTTGAGAGGGGGAACTTGGGGGAAATGTGATGGACCGAATAGAAACCACACTATTTGATTGTGAGGGCTTGCTTATGACATCTATACCATCTACTCTTACACCTGCTCCCTCCCCGAGGGACCCCCAAACCTCCACCTCCTCTACCGCTGCATCTGTTACTCCAGGCCCTGGCAGTATACCAAGCCTATTCAAAAGTTAGCTAACAAGAAACGACTGGCGAAAGTCACTGAAGATATGAGGCACAGGGTCAGACTGATTTGCATATGGCCATGTCTGAACTGGGGTGGTGGAGTGAGCTAAAGAATGATGATGGATTAAACCCAGATCAGTTGAGTGTTTGATTTGCTCCAACGCTCCGTACATCATCACCTTTGGTATCGCACTGAAGATATCGAGGCGTTCCCTATCGACTCCCCGGGCAATCATAGCGAAGCCCAAGTTGGGATTTTAGTAAACCTACCTTGAGCAATAGAATCTCATCCCTCGAGGAACAACCAGTTACGTCGACACACCCATTCACAAGGAGAGCTCACAACCTATGGGCACAGCACCTAGTGGGATGGATACGACTCTTCACCTCGGTGGTTGCAGAGTGGCGAGTACTGAAACAATACCCACTAACCTAGAACTTCAGAGGGAAATTCTAGCCCTAAGAGAAACAATAGGGGCATTAACCAACCTCATTTGCAAATTATATCTCATTAGACAAGATCGCAGTAGCCCAGAGACATTACTATCCATGCGCCCTTCGAGTACACTCACGATCTTGAAATCTAATCATCCACTACCCAGAGCACACAAACGACACGTAATACCCTAATCATCAATCCTGCACCCTTGACTGGAAACCCAGGCCACTGCAAAGGGGGCCTTCGTAACATACCATCCCCGAATGACAAATACCAAGAAGGCCCCAGGGGAAACTATAGGGGAAAGATTGGGCCCATGAAGGCCTCGGCGATAGAACCATTCTATCCGAACACAGGCCACCGCGAGGTGTCTCCTCTTCTTAGGCCTTGCCCATCTCCCACAATTCTCCCCAGTCTACCATTTACATGGTCAGTGTACCCAAGGCTGATTGTAACAGCAAACATGAGTATGGAGAGGCCCTAAAGAACAAAGCCACTCATTGGATTTGGCATGTAAGGGGTTGCAGATCGGTGATAAGGGATGATATCTTGAGGGTGAGAAGATGTGTCCTGAATAATAGTGCCGTAGGCGCAATAGAACTTACCCTCGTAAGTGAACATTTAGTGTACAACTTAGTCACCCTGAAGTCAGAACCTGCCCTTCGTGTACCACCAACATTCAATTGAGATTAAACATCCATTCTCTCGCGGCAACTGCCAATGATGCAGTGATGCCCCTAAGGGACGCTTCACTCTCGCCTCTATCAGAGAATGACTCACTATCCCCAGAGTTCCCACAGGAATGTGGATTCCCTTCCAACATTGATCTTGACTCTATTCACATACTGATGCATGCGGCTCCAGAGGGCCGTCCCTCTGAACTTGTGCCTGGGACACCTGGCTCGGATCCTCCCTTACATGCGGAATCTGTTCTGCAAATGGGAGATGACGTCCTGGTTGGTGACAAAACTACACACATTTATTCGACCACCTACATGGCCAAACTTGCTCTGCCACCCTCCATCCCCAACCCACTGCACCACTGAAGCAGGAAACCTGGAGCTTGACCCCTACTTTTATCCCAGGGTTCGTAACATTTCACAAACCGGTAATGCCCTCTAAACATGGCTGCCCCTCTTGGGGGCTCCTCATTCTGATTAAATTTGTGTCACAGAGGAGCTTTCCACCAACAATCGATATATTCTTTGAGTCAGACTCCAAGGCCCACCGAGCAACTGCAAAGACATTTTTAATATCTATGCTAGGAGTTCAAGAGCAGGAAGGTCACCAACCCTGCAGGCCCTAGATGAGGCACTGGATGCAAAGCAGGCCGCCTACCCCTTAATTGTGGGTGGTGACTTTAATGTAACTTTTGAGCACCTCGATTGGGAAGATATTCTAGAGGTCTATGAGTAGGATAATATGGTCAGTTCCATCACTGACGTTCACTCCAACAAAGAAGTGGTCCCAAGCGGCAATGCAGTTGAACTCTCTAACCCTGGGACATAGGTTACGGGCCACATCCGACAAAAGTGGGGGAATGACAGAGGTTCGCCATGTTGAAATGGTAAGGAACTTCCTACGCTGTGGGCATGAAAGTACTAATTTACCAATATGTCTCACACGGAGCCAACACATTATGAAACCGTCAACTGTAAAATTCTTTTCTGTTATATTACAATTTTTAAAAAGCAATGCCAACCTCAGTGAGTTGATTTTAGATCGTCATGGTAATATTACCATGGTTTGCAACGATAGGGAAACATAGCTACAATGTCATACCAAAGATAGATATCATTATAAAAATCAAAATGAGACTGCTAAAAAATCCCATAAATCTCCCTTGGGTATCTCCTAAATCCAGGGATTTTAGACATGATTTAGTTTGTTAGAAACCTGTCAACATGGTACTAAATTTTCAAATTCCCAATCAAATCATCAAGATAATGCAGTTAATTAATATGGAACAGTGTACAGAAAAGTCATGATATAAATCACTTAATCAATTTCATCCAGTCTTCCTTGGTATTCAATCCTCGTCTCACTGTATCTGAGATTGGAATATACCACTGTTCTCTAGTTTTGCGTTTTAGTTCAAGATTCCCCCCTTTTCTACTTCCTGTTGTTTTTTTCGATAATAAACCACTGAAACTCCATGAAAGTATGTCCTGCTTCCCTAAATTGCTCCACCAAGGAGGCATTCTCCTTATTAGTTTTAAGTGCTGATTTATGCTCGGATAGATGCTCCCTAAGCTGCTAGGCTTTCTCACCTACGTATCCTAAGCCGCAGGGACACTTTATAAAATAGACCATATTTCTAATTCTACAGTTATTCAAATCTTTTGCTGTCAGTGCACGGCCATTATTTGCAATAGTTTATTTAGGAGTTTTATTCAATTTGGACCTTAATGAGGGTTTTTCCTCATGTACTCATTGCCATGATAGTTGGGAGTTTTTTGAATTACCTTACTATAGTTGGGTATGACCCCCATTTCAGGACCCAGTTTGAAGTAAGGGTACCTTTGTCTTAAATAGTTAGAGCTGCTACTCGTTTGTTTAGCTCTTCCGTTCTCCTTTCATATAGGATATTTTCTTCAGGACATCTTACTGAAAAGCAGTGTGTTACCTATCAGTAACTATATCGACAATCATATGCTCTGAACAATTACGTGAGCAGTAGTATATAAAGGTGTGACCAAAGAGAAAATATATTTTTTAAGTTGCACTGTATCAGAGATTTTTAGTATAGACCTGAGGGGTTTGCATCCTGGGGTAACATAATACCCATTTTTCATCTGTAGTTCTACACTAGGACTGAAAACCTGTTCCTTAGTTTCTAAAGAACAGCTTTGTTTGACCGGCGAGTGCCTCTCTTCAAAGGCTATTAGATAAGTTGATTATTGAAATTGAATGAATGAGAGTGCATAAAAGTGAAGTTTGCTGTCGGATTCCGCACCCTGTTCTTGATTGGGCCTTCAGGATAATTGTCTTCTTTTAGTTAACGTTTTTATTGTGAATTATTTTTATGTGCACGTAATGTTTGAAAAATAGTGTTGAAATATGAGAAATGGTCAATTAGATTGTTATCTTGGAAAAAGATTAGTAAATTCTCTCTTTATAAATATTGGCTGTGACTTAACAATATAAGATAACGATACGAGGTATTATCTGATATATGTTTTGTGTTTTTTATGCAGGCTAATACTGCATATTTGTTAAGAGGGGTAAAAATATTTCTTGTTGTCCTGAAGAAGGTGGTTTTATCCTGTTAACCCCCCGAAACGCATCAAGGCCTACTTGTGTTAGATTTGAGGAACAAAGTGTTATATGTGGAAAAGATCGCAGATATCCAAAAGTAATCTATTGATTCCTTCAAATTAACAAATGTTTGATTACAAATTTATGTTTTTTGTGTTGTCTGATTTGTTATAATATATTTGTAATATCATGTGCAATAGTTTTCATGACCAGGTTTTAGTCCGTTTTTAATTAGATGAACGTTATGAAATTGTGCACATTGATATTTATGGTTTGATATTAAAAATTGGCGATCAAGAATTGCCTTGTGGGAGGGGGCGTGGCTGACTGAGCAGCGAGATGGCCGCTGAATAAGCGAGCTCCGCCCACTGTGGCATTAATCCTGACCTAATCCTTCCAGACCACCCGGCACACCGAATATTCCTGCATGGTGGAGCTGTGGTAGCCAAGGGAAGCCAGCTGATACCTTTTGGGACTCGTAATGTGGACGATTTACGAGTCGCGCGCACCAACTGCAGCCTCCGGGAAGACGCGTGGACGGAAGCCGACGGCGGCGGTGTCCCTGCTGGGCCCCGAATCAGACCCGAGCCCGAGGACTAGAAGGCCGCGACTGAGACACTGTAACTGGGCAAGTTCTGGACTGCGGACACACAGTGAGGGGGTTGGTACATACCCACAGACCAACGTAACCTCAAAATATCCTCCCCTGGGCTGCGACCTGATAAAATAACTTGCAAAATCGGGGCTCATCGGGAATGGCAGCCGCCATTTTGGATAGGGCTGAACTGTACTCTGTGGTCGGAGCCTGCTGCCTGTGAGATGCACCGACGCGCTGCTCCCCTGCAAGCTGGCCCAAACATCGAGCGGCAACCCTGAGGTGTTGGAAACATCAGCGCAGACAGAAGAGTCGCGACCCTTCCCCTGCTGAAGCCTCAAGAAAGCACCGCCATCGCACAGCACATTTAACCCTGGGGGCTGCAAGACAAGATGGCGGGCGCCCATTGAAAAACGGGAAGAGGCAACCTGCGACAATTCCTGGTCACAGCGCCCGGCATGACTTTATGCGGAGCTCTCCTTGAGTCTTCGGAATAGTCCTACACCGACTGTGAGATTGGCCGGAGGCCAGTGCCTACGCAGAGGTCCATCAAACCTTTGGGGGGTGCCTGACCCCTGCCCATGCCATCAATCCTCCTCAGCGCATTGAGATATTACTGGTTGCGTAGAGTCGTTGATTTTTATCGAGATTGGGTCCGTTCTTTGCGAATATTGCTCACACAGTTTAGCGCAATAATCCTGGGCTGCATGCTGTGACCCCTACATCACTTGCTTACTCTGCCTGCACTGACTATAATTAAAGGGTACCTCGGGTGGGAAGCCAAAGGCGAGCAATTGTGTCTTGTACAAGCCGGAAAGATGGGCAAAGGAGACACCAGGCAACCGCGCATAAACTTTGAACAAAAACGCCAAAATAAGCCACAGCCTCCGGACCCTGGTGAAGTGGAGATGGAGACAAATTCTGTTGAGCAGGGCATTGATGTCAAAACATTGATATTGGAGGTGCGCTCCAGCTTACGGAGCATAGACACTAAATTGGACGCAATGACCGCCCAGCTGGACTCGGTGAAGGCACAGGTCCGCACACAGGAGACTAGGCTGGATTGCCTTGAGAATCGCCACACAGAATGCTGCGAATTCCAGCAGGACGTAAAGGTGAGGTTCACAAATATGGAGAAACAGATGGAAGAATTGCGCGCCAAAGCTGACGATTTGGAAGCACGCTCCAAGAGATGCAACGTTCGAGTCACTGGGATTCTGGAGACTACAGCGATCGGGAAAATGGAGGTCTTCATCACAGATTTGCTACATGAACTCTTTGATCCCAACCTATCGCCTGTGTTCACTGTTGAACGAGCACACAGGGCGCTGGGGCAGAAGCCGCTGGTTGGGGCAACACCAAGGCCAATCCTCGTTAAACTGCTGAATTACCAGGACAGAGACCTAATACTCAGACTTGCGAGGGAGAAAGGTAAAATAGTGCACAAAGGTAATAACCTGTCCTTTTACCCCGACTTCACGCCCTTGGTGCAGGCGGCACGAAAATAATTTATCCCGGCGAAACGCCTGCTGCTACAGGTGGGCCATCCATACTCCCTCCTTTACCCTGCAAAGCTACGAGTGGTGCATGAAGGGTCTGCCAACTACTTCACGGATGCTCGCTCTGCCCTTAAATTTGCTAAGCACGTATGTGGTTCTAAATCGAAAAGGAAGAATGGGACTGAAGAGGGTGCTGAGGCGAGATTGAGTGACAATGACTGAACGAATGTTGTCCCTAACTGTTATCGCTACTAGGTTCCTGGCTTTGCTTAATGATCGCGCCGCCTGCGCATCTCACCTCGCCTTGCTGTTTACAATGATGTCCAACCTGATTTATAAGATACAGCTATCTACCAAATTGCACATCTGATATGTGATTTTCTCACTATGCCAATGTCACCCTAGTTGTAATTCAGTGCCTTGGGTCTTAAGAAATAGAACGCAGTCACACTGTGCGAACGGGGTTGTATGCTCGAGATGCCTGTCCCCGAGGGGTGTCTCCCACTGTTTATCTGTTTAACTGTTTTTACGCCATGTGCGTCTTAGGGTGGGATTTATCACAACCTGATTGGGGGGTTGGTGTGGGTGGGGGGTGGAATGGGGTGTTAGGCTGTTTAGCTGTGGGTCAGTGCCTTAAGGCGATTCTGCGTGGTCATGGTGTAGTAGGTGTAAATTATGTTCGCAGGAGATTACATCTAGACAGATGGCAGTGACTAAGGTATTAACATGAAACATTCATGGTCTGCAGGACAGTAGAAAGGCGAGGTTGCTGCATAGTTATCTGCAGAGGCACGGTATTGACATATGCTTTTTACAGGAGACACATCTGAATAGCACACCATCGCCCAAACTTAAACACTCAAGATGGGGTCACATATACTCTGCCATATTCTCCAATTATGCCCGTGGAGTGACAATACTTGTAAGGAGAGGCCTTGACTGGAAGGAACACACCATATCCTGTGACACGGATGGGAGGTATGTGGTGTTACATGGGACTCTTATGGGTAAGCCGTTAGTACTGGCGGCTGTATATGGCCCCAATGCTGATGATCCAGAGTTTTTCAGGAAAGTATGGGCCCAGATACCGTTAATGCATTGCCCGACAGTCATTTGGGGTGGAGACTTCATTGTGGTGCTAAATGACTCTCTGGACCGCAAGGGGGCCCCTAGATCCCTCCACCCGCACGCAAGCACTGCCCTAAATGACATATTGAAGGAAGGTTCACTAATTGATATCTGGATGGTGCGACACCCAAAGGATAGGGAAGGGACATGCATTTCTAGCTACCATGGAGCTTGGTCGAGGCTGGACTTCTGGCTGGTTACTCCGGATGTTGCGGCTTGGACAGTTGGGGTGGAGGGTCTAGCCCGGTCGTTGTCTGATCGTGCCCCTTGCCTGCTTGAACTGAGGATCCCTGGTGCCCCCACTCGGGCCTTTACCTGGCGCCTCCCGCCGAATGCTCTGTTAGATGGAGCCTTCACCGAGAAAATTAGAACGGATATTGTTAACTACTTTGAAAATAATGTTGGATCTGTCTCTACAGAGTCAACACTATGGGATGCATTCAAGGTGGTAATTAGAGGCCAGTGCATAGCACGCCAGGCAGGTGTTCTCAAGGCTATTAGGGGAACCCTAAGCGTGCTAGAAGGAGACCTCAAGGACCTGGAGAAAACATTCTGTGACAACCCGACTCCTGCCATTGCGTCCCAAATCAAGGCTAAACTGTTAGATTATTCTGAGGAGGCGCAGCGAGAGCTTAAATTCCTGGGCAAGCGAGCGGAGGCGCATAGATATGGTGAAGGGGATAGGCCTAGCCAAACACTAGTGAGATTAATTAACCTGACCACATCACCATCCCATGTGCATACCGTAGTCGATCCAGACGGTGACGTGATTATTGGACAGGAAGAAATCCTCAAGACTTTTTCCACGTTCTATTCTATTCTATTCTAACTGTATAAATCCACACATATGCAAGCACAAGAATTACTTGAGACCTATCTAGACTCCCTAGCCCTCGTGTGGTTCAATGATGCACACCGTAAATATATGGACCTCCCGGTCACTGTTCAAGACGTTGCCAAAGTCATTAAAGGTTTGCCATTAAACAAAGCCCCGGGCCCTGATGGGCTCACCACGGCCTTTTATAAAATGTACGTGGAAGAACTTGCGCCGAGATTACATGCTGTTTTTACCGAAACCCTGATAGAGGGGCTACTACCGGAGTATATGAGAGAGGCCCTCATTGTCACGCTTTTACAGCCGGACAAGGACAGCAAATCTGTGGACTCGTATAGACCCTTGTCCCTTATAAATGTGGACGCGAAAATATATGCAAAAATAATTGCTGACCGTTTACTGCCGCTACTCCCGATGATAACTCTCCCTGATCAATCGGGATTTATACCAGGCCGTGCAACTTCGCATAACCTCAGAACTGTTTTCTCAGTGCTACACTACCTACATCCGGATGTCCAGGCGGCAGCAGTATTGTTAGACACTACCAAGGCCTTTGATTCTCTTGAATGGCCTTATCTCTTTCGCATTCTGGAGCGGATGGGGTTTAGCACAATGTTCATAGCACTCATCTGTCCACTTTACACAGCACCTACAGCAAGGGTGAGAGTAAATGGCCTAATATCTGCACCTTTTCCTGTGTCCCGGGGTACGCGGCAGGGATGCCCTTTATCCCCGCTCCTGTTCGCCATCGCGATGGAACCACTGGCGGCCAGGATCAGACAACACCATACTGCACGTGGGATAGGTTTTAGCACGCGAAGATTACTGATCTCCCTTTATGCTGACGATGTGACCCTCTATGTTTCCAAGCCGAATGAGAACCTGGATCCGCTCCTTCGCGAATTTGTGAAATTCGCTGGTCTATCTGGTATTTCAATCAATTGGGCCAAATCAGTCATCTTTCCCCTAACACTCGAGAGGTACAATCTGAATTCCCTCTACGGTGGGAGGCTGATGAAGTCAAATATCTAGGGGTGGGGATAAGTCGCAAGCTCCAGGATGTTTGGAGTCTAAATTTTGGCAGAGCAATAGCTTGGCTAGAGGGGAAGGTGGCCATTTGGACTAAGCTACCGCTGCCCCTAGCCGGCAGAATTGCCCTTGTGAAAATGGTGGTTTTGCCAAAGTTCCTATATCTCTTTGTAAACATCCCAATCCCATTAACAAAGCATTTTTTCACCTGTCTACGTTCTCATCTCCTAACATTAGTTTGGGCGAGTGGACAAGCTAGGTTATCTGGGTCGCTCTTGACATTACCACTGAGACATATTGGAATGGGTGCACCTGACATGCACCTATACGCCTTGTGCGCGCAAGCTCAGTTCGCACATTTTTGGGCTTACCCCACTCCCTATCAACCACATGGTCCTTCTGTTGCAGACAACTGTTGGATCTTACCCCCAATTATAGACTCCGATTAATCCACTTTAAATTCCTGCATAGATTCTATCGCACCCCTGTATCTCTACACCGCATGGGTCTAAAAGAGGACAATAACTGCTGGAAGTGCGGTGCCGAGGCTGCCTCCTTCCTACACGTGGCATGGAGCTGCCCGTCGCTACACAATTACTGGATAGCCATTTTTAATGCAATAAACCAGATGCTTCAAAAGCGGACACGCAGTCCCCATTACTAGGATTACTGGGGTGGGTGGCGGATACAATCCCCAAACATCGCAAACTTCACGCTATCTTGCTGTTGTATGCCAGACGTCATGTAGCAATTCGATGGGGTCGCAGAACTCTCCCCAAATTCACTGACTGGTTGTCAGACGTAACTTATGTGCACACCCAACTGGGGATTTACTGGGAGTCCATGCCAACTGCCTCTCATCCACGGGAGATCTGGGAACCATTTCTCCAGTGGGTGCAAGAAAGGGAAGCGCTGGGATTCCCTGAGTCTGCTAGCGCACCATAGATATAGCCAGCTGCTGGGCTCCGAAGGAGTGCTTTGCATGCCATACTGTGTTACTTTGTGCCAATGCTCTGCTAGTTTATTAGACACTCATGTGTACGACTCCGCTATTGATTGCCTTGAATTCTTGACCTTACGAATGTACAAAATGCCAGCATTTTCTACCAAGTCCTCTGAAACCATGCCACTGTATGTTGTCACTGCCTTGTTTGCCGAGTCATTGATGCACTAGCCTAACATGCCATGTAGCTCTGTGACTGTGAATATACTTTTATAATTCTATCACTGAGGTACGACCGACAGCTTAAGTTGTTATACAGTTTCCTAAAAAACTTGTATCCTACAGTTTGACATTGCAATTGTAAACGTCTCCCTATTTGTACTGATTATTGAACGCATGCATGCTGCAATTTGCTCTGTGTGTTGCCATTATTCAACGAATAAAAAGATCTTACAAAAACAAAAAAAACTCCCAAGAATTGCCTTGTGGGGCCTTTTAGAGATGGGTTTAGAGATGCGTATGATATGGAGAAAGCGAAGTACGCAAGTAGTGAATGTATTAAGTTCTCCAAGAGAATTTACTGGTGACAACCAGCTGTATTCAACATTGACCTCAACGACCTCGGGAAGATGCTCTTCGATCCCACCCAGGATGTACCCAAGTTGGGGAATGATCAAATTCCAATCCTTGTGTTCGCTGATGATGTGGTCATCCCAGCACTCACAGAACTGTCTATGCACTGCCTACTGGAAGGTTTTAAACTTTTCTGTAAAGCTAGGAAACAAACAATCAATGTGCAGGAAACAAAGTTCATGGTAATGAAACCAAGGGCCAAATTGAAATCAACCTTCAGGATCTGTTGTAACTAAATAGAGCAGTTTAAACCTTTGACTACTTCGGTATCCGGATTGATGCTAAGCTTCACTGGGGCAGCCAAGTAACCAAGTCTGAAGGGTTCCTCTCCCGACAATCCAGGACAGTACGGAGATTGGGAGTAAGAGTAATAACCGACAGATAAAGCCAGCTTTGACTGGCTACAAAACTAAAGCAAGCCCTACAACAAGTGGAAACCACCTTCATGAGGTGACTGCTACGGCTAGGCCCAGGGACACTAATGGTGGGGCTACAGCCGGACTAGGAATAACTTCTAATGACTTCTGTGGCAGATGACATCCCAGCAAGTTACTGGATATGTCTCTGGACTACAGCCGTTCTTGTACCAAAAAACCTTGATGGACATTCTGAGATGACAGAATTGCAAATACGTGCCGTGGTTCAGACACGTTGAGTACATCTTAAAGACAATCGACTGTCTAGAACGATAGCTTTTCCCAGAAAATATAAATAAAGATACTCTACAATTGGTAAATAGAAAATTCTGGGATTTCATATGGCAAAAGCAGGAAGATACAAACAGTGCATTTCTAACCAAATAGCTGGACATGAAAGCCGAACCTAGCTGGGAACCTTACCTTGACTCACTTTCGCTACCCAAGAAAAGGGCTCCTTTTCTAAAGTTCAGGCTAGGCATGCTATAGGTTAATTGCTATCCCCAATCCTGGCCAAAGGGTTACGGCCGGAGAGATGGGACTTGTGACTATTCTCTTGATGGCCAAGAAAGTTGAAGCATTTTATGTTACTCTGTGTCAAGTCTTTTGCCCCCCAAAGGTGCTACCTCAGCCCCGTTCTTAAAATACTGTTTGAGGAGCTGTAAGGATAGAGGTGCAGTTTTTTTGGAGTTCTTGTGCAGGTGAAAAAAGTGATTAAAAACCATGTCCGGGGCGCCGAGGAGGTCTGCATGATAGGCGAAACTGCCAACACCGATTCACCACAAATCGTGGCAGGCTCTTGTACTTGCAAACCCCAATGCCCATGAGGCATGCTACTAAAGCGCTTCAAATTTCTTTTCTAGGAACCCAGAAAAGAACCATTTACCACCACTGTGAGTACCAAGTGGGTTTTTTTCACGTAGTCAAGGGTAGGGTACACCTTAGCAAGTGTATACCGCCCGGGCTACCATCACTGGTCCTGATGAAAACTTAACAATGACAAAAAGAGGTTGAAACATGTAGACCAATTTTTATCTCACAACCTTAACTTGTGACACCCCAGGCCAACTTAATCTGGCATGGTGTCCCACTAAATTTTTACTGTTGCCCCGTTACCCCGGAATAAAGGGATTTTTAGTGAGTTTAAACTGGACAATTTCTTAATCATTTTGTTTCACCTGCACAAGAACTCCAAAAAAACTAATCCGCTCCACTATAGTCAGGTGTTGCAGCACACCCGGATGGCACTCGGCTATCCGGGTGGGACCCCGATGATGAAGTATGTCACCAACTAGGTTGGTGAGTGAGAGGTCTTCTAAAAAAGGATGAATCTGTCCTTTTCTTTCTTTTGTGCACCTCTATCTCTCTGGTGGAGGCATTGAAGTGCCTCCGGGGGGTACTCCGCTGATTGTTTTTTGATAGTAGTAAAGGACCAGGAGTATTCCCTTAAAAAATACCCTTTCTCTCTCATTGGTTTTCCCGAGCTGTAAGGATACCCTTCCATTGTGTTATAGAACTGATCAGTCAGAGATCTATCAGGCTGTAGCTTCTTATATATATATATATATATATATATACATTTTCTGGAAAGGAGATGATTGGTTACACGACAGGAAAGGAGAGCAGCAATCCTTAGGATAGTGATCCAACGGGGCTCATTATTACATGTTATTTATGTCCGGAGCACTAGTTTGATGTTTGGAGCAAAATTGCTGTTAACTGTTGCTATTGACCCAAATTGCATTTTTTCTGATGGGAAGGTCTGGGGCCCTGATTTGAGCCTACAGGTTCTACCTCATAAGTGAGCAGTAGGGGAGGTCTCATTGCGGCCCGATAAGGCGGCTTAAGATTGTAAAGGTTTTTTCTGGTGTTGATACACTTTCTTCTCTAAAAGGATCTGCCTTGTATTTATGCATCTTAGTTGTCCTTAAGCATGGGCGTAAAATCCGCTCCGCTCGCGGATTTTTCGGATTTTCGGCAAATCCGCAATCCGCGAACGCTCGCGAATTTGTCGAAAATCCGTGAATCCGCTCGCGGCGGATTTTTTGCTTGGTTGCGGCGCGCGGCGTGGTGCACGGCGTTCACTTTCCGTCATTTTAGCGTTTGCCGAGTTGTTTTTCTTTGCGAGTGACGCGCCATTTTAGATCTTGCTGCGTGTTCCCGCGGGAGTTTGTCGCCCGCGAATACGTACTCGCGGCTTGCCACCTTGCACAGCACACCTCGCGAGAGTTCGCAATTGCGAACATGTAGTTGCGGCGGAAAGGAACAATCTCGCACTTGCGAAATAGAGATTTTGCAATTTCGCACAAGAAAATCACCAGCAAACAGGATAAACCTTCAGAAAATTATGATTTTTATCAGAATCACTCCTCAGGTTGACATTTGCATGGCCTTTTTTTTTGCAAGGAGTCCATTTTGGGGGGGGGGGAGGAAGGAAGTGCCCCACAGTCTCCAACTTCCTGTTCCTGTCCAGCAGGCTCCTCCCAGTGCTTTGTCCATCTCCTGGTCACTTTCATTTGGATCTGGAGCTGGAAGGATTACTTTTTGTGGGTGCTGCTGGATATTTGGATTTGAGGCCTTTTTGACTGTCTTTGGATCACTTTTGGATTAGAAATCAACTTTCACAAGTAAGTTTGTTTGGGGCATTACAGTTGCTGCAAGTACAATTTTGGAACTTTTTCAGAAAATTAAATAAATTATATTGTGGGTAGCCACAGTATCCAGTAGGACCAGGGTTGGTTATGGGTGCATGATACAACTGTTTTGTTGAATTTAAACACCATTGAGGCCATGGATGGGCTGGGATTGTGCAGATTTTATTGTTTTTTGTCGTTTTTTTGGGCCTGCTGGTGTGGCCCTTTGCCCAGGGGTGGTGAGTGTTGCATGGGCCTAGTCTTTCTGTGGGGTGTCTTCTTGAATTTAAACATAATTGAGGCCATGGATGGGCTGGGATTGTGCTTATTTTATTGTTTTTTGTCGTTTTTGGGGGGCTGCTGGTGTGGCCTTTTGCTTGCCCAGGGGTGGTGGTGGTGCATGGACTGAGTGTGCCTGTGGTGTTGTCTCACTCTCTTTGATGTAAACATCATGGATGGCATTGGATTGTGGTGATTTCTGGCTGTTTTTCTGTTTTTTGGGGGTGTACTGTTGATGTGGTCTGGCCATGTGGGTGGTGGTGGTGGCCATCTTGAGTGCTGGCTGGTACAGGCAACATGTGCTTGGGGTGTAAGGGGGCCATTTTGAGGAGAGGCAGTGTCTGAGGCCTGCACTTATTTTGCCTACTTTTCATCCCTTATGCCCAGGGGTAGTGAGTGTTGCATGGGCCTAGTGTTTCTGAGGGGTGTCTTCTTGAATTTAAACACCATTGAGGCCATGGATGGGCTGGGATTGTGCAGATTTTATTGTTTTTTGTCGTTTTTTTGGGCCTGCTGGTGTGGCCCTTTGCCCAGGGGTGGTGAGTGTTGCATGGGCCTAGTCTTTCTGTGGGGTGTCTTCTTGAATTTAAACACCATTGAGGCCATGGATGGGCTGGGATTGTGCAGATTTTATTGTTTTTTGTCGTTTTTTTGGGCCTGCTGGTGTGGCCCTTTGCCCAGGGGTGGTGAGTGTTGCATGGGCCTAGTCTTTCTGTGGGGTGTCTTCTTGAATTTAAACATAATTGAGGCCATGGATGGGCTGGGATTGTGCTTATTTTATTGTTTTTTGTCGTTTTTGGGGGGCTGCTGGTGTGGCCTTTTGCTTGCCCAGGGGTGGTGGTGGTGCATGGACTGAGTGTGCCTGTGGTGTTGTCTCACTCTCTTTGATGTAAACATCATGGATGGCATTGGATTGTGGTGATTTCTGGCTGTTTTTCTGTTTTTTGGGGGTGTACTGTTGATGTGGACTGGCCATGTGGGTGGTGGTGGTGGCCATCTTGAGTGCTGGCTGGTACAGGCAACATGTGCTTGGGGTGTAAGGGGGCCATTTTGAGGAGAGGCAGTGTCTGAGGCCTGCACTTATTTTGCCTACTTTTCATCCCTTATGCCCAGGGGTAGTGAGTGTTGCATGGGCCTAGTGTTTCTGAGGGGTGTCTTCTTGAATTTAAACACCATTGAGGCCATGGATGGGCTGGGATTGTGCAGATTTTATTGTTTTTTGTCGTTTTTTTGGGCCTGCTGGTGTGGCCCTTTGCCCAGGGGTGGTGAGTGTTGCATGGGCCTAGTCTTTCTGTGGGGTGTCTTCTTGAATTTAAACACCATTGAGGCCATGGATGGGCTGGGATTGTGCAGATTTTATTGTTTTTTGTCGTTTTTTTGGGCCTGCTGGTGTGGCCCTTTGCCCAGGGGTGGTGAGTGTTGCATGGGCCTAGTCTTTCTGTGGGGTGTCTTCTTGAATTTAAACACCATTGAGGCCATGGATGGGCTGGGATTGTGCAGATTTTATTGTTTTTTGTCGTTTTTTTGGGCCTGCTGGTGTGGCCCTTTGCCCAGGGGTGGTGAGTGTTGCATGGGCCTAGTCTTTCTGTGGGGTGTCTTCTTGAATTTAAACATAATTGAGGCCATGGATGGGCTGGGATTGTGCTTATTTTATTGTTTTTTGTCGTTTTTGGGGGGCTGCTGGTGTGGCCTTTTGCTTGCCCAGGGGTGGTGGTGGTGCATGGACTGAGTGTGCCTGTGGTGTTGTCTCACTCTTTTTGATGTAAACATCATGGATGGCATTGGATGGTGGTGATTTCTGGCAGTTTTTCTGTTTTTTGGGGGTGTACTGTTGATGTGGACTGGCCATGTGGGTGGTGGTGGTGGCCATCTTGAGTGCTGGCTGGTACAGGCAACATGTGCTTGGGGTGTAAGGGGGCCATTTTGAGGAGAGGCAGTGTCTGAGGCCTGCACTTATTTTGCCTACTTTTCATCCCTTATGCCCAGGGGTAGTGAGTGTTGCATGGGCCTAGTGTTTCTGAGGGGTGTCTTCTTGAATTTAAACACCATTGAGGTCATGGATGGACTGGGAATGTGCAGATTTTATTGGTTTTTGTCGTTTTTTTGGGCCTGCTGGTGTGGCCCTTTGCCCAGGGGTGGTGAGTGTTGCATGGGCCTAGTCTTTCTGTGGGGTGTCTTCTTGAATTTAAACACCATTGAGGCCATGGATGGGCTGGGATTGTGCAGATTTTATTGTTTTTTGTCGTTTTTTTGGGCCTGCTGGTGTGGCCCTTTGCCCAGGGGTGGTGAGTGTTGCATGGGCCTAGTCTTTCTGTGGGGTGTCTTCTTGAATTTAAACATAATTGAGGCCATGGATGGGCTGGGATTGTGCTTATTTTATTGTTTTTTGTCGTTTTTGGGGGGCTGCTGGTGTGGCCTTTTGCTTGCCCAGGGGTGGTGGTGGTGCATGGACTGAGTGTGCCTGTGGTGTTGTCTCACTCTCTTTGATGTAAACATCATGGATGGCATTGGATTGTGGTGATTTCTGGCTGTTTTTCTGTTTTTTGGGGGTGTACTGTTGATGTGGACTGGCCATGTGGGTGGTGGTGGTGGCCATCTTGAGTGCTGGCTGGTACAGGCAACATGTGCTTGGGGTGTAAGGGGGCCATTTTGAGGAGAGGCAGTGTCTGAGGCCTGCACTTATTTTGCCTACTTTTCATCCCTTATGCCCAGGGGTAGTGAGTGTTGCATACTTGCATGTCCCTAGTCTTTCTGTGGGGTGTCTTCAATGTAAACATCATGGATGGCATGGGATTGTGCTCATTTTTCTGTGTTTTGTCGATTTTTTGGGGTGTATAACTGAACTGATGTTTCTCTGTCTTCCATTGCTTTTAGGTGCACAAGAAGACTCAATAGAACCACCAGTGCCAGGAAGAAGTCCTGCAGCGGTGTGTGCAGCATAACGTCACGCGACGTCACGTCTGGACACAGAACCCTCTGCAACTCGTGCAACTGCTGCCTGCTGACCTGCTCTGAAGAAGATGGCCCCAAAAAAAGTAACCCGTAGCTCCTCTAGCAAGAAAGGTGCCAGTAAGGAGCAGAAGAAGCAAGTTACCAAGGACACTGGTGTGCCGCCCGCCCCTTTTTTTGTGAGTAAAAAAAAAAGTATGCCTGCAGCAGCTGCAGCGGGATCTGCTGGGGACCAAGCTGGCAGCAGCACCCCCGCTCCATTGGGCTCAGTGCCACCACCACCACCACGCCAACTTAAGCCCAAGCCCTTGAGTGCTGCAGAGGCAGCCAGTATACTTCTTCAATCACCATCGACCAGTGATGTTGGCTCATCGCAAGAAAGCAGCAGCAATGTCCCTCAATCAACACAGGTTGTTGTAGCTCATCTGACGAGTGTTGAACAACCACAGCGGCAACAACAATCACATGTGCAAGTACAAGCCCAAGTACATGTGGAAGGAGAGGCAGCGCAAGGAGATGCGCATGCAGAGGTGCATGGAGGGTCACAACAAGTGCCCACAATAGTTGTTCCTCCCGAAGTAGGGGCACATCAGGAAATCGACAATCAAGGCGAGGTATCATTTGAGGAAGCCACTCCTCCTGATGATCCTTCATTGTCTTCCACAACCCTAGCAAGGAAGAGATCAAGGGTGGTGTCTACATCCTCTTCAAGCACACCTCCTTCTGATGATACGGATCAAACTTGGGAACCAGCACCACAGCCGTCTGAGAGTGAGGCACACCATGATCCAACAAAGGTACTTAAGCGTAAAAGGAAGCTCGTCCAAAGTCTCAGACTTATGGAGTGTGATGAGGCTCAACAAGAAGTGGCGGATACTGCTGCTGATGAAGACTCTGCCAACGACGACCCAGTCATCATAAAGGTCACTGCAGCCCCAGCGGGCATGCAGCAAACAGACATTTTGACCCTAGCCCGAAGAGCTGCTGCGCGTGATGATGATGATGATGATGTTGTCGATGAGGAGGCAGTGGAAACACCACAATCATTGGAGTTAAGTAGTACACCAACTCGTCCCGCTTCCATATTTCTTTCTGGCAAGAAGAGACCTGCGTCAACCTCGACCTTAATTAGTGGCGGTGAAAGTGGAAAACGTACAAAAGTTGGCCAATCCAGATCCTCCACTTCATCTGGCATTAGCTTCATGACCACCACCACCACCAGTATCGCCGCCTCCTCCAGGTCCCACAGACACTTCAAGTCCCCAGTTTGGGACTTCTTTACTGTTTGTCCCAAAAATCCAAGGTTTGCCATTTGTACCCTTTGTAAGCTTGCAGTTAGTCGTGGTAAGCCAGGTAGCAACTATGGTACCGGCGGCCAGAGTGGTCATCTTGACAGAAAGCACGGTGTCCAATGGTTTGCGCACCTAGCTGCGATCAAGAAAGGCCAAAATCAAGGAAACGTTGATGTTTCATCTGATGTTGACGAGCAGGAAGAAGACGTGTCAAACACTTCCCTTACACCCAGTACCCCTCTCAGCAGCACACCCAATGTGAGGCACACTAAGAGTGTTGGAGCGAGTGAGACACCAACGCACAAAAGTTCACCAGCGAGCAAAATTGGGTCAACGAAGTCATTATCAGCCCGTAAATGCTTGGTCCAGGCCAACATTAGAACAATGCTTACTTCAGACGTGCCATATGAACGCAACCACCCACTGACGCGTCTGTATAACACTAAGCTGGCTAAAATGCTAGCTGTGGACCTTCTACCTTTTTCTTTTGTAGAAGCGGTAGGTTTTCTTGAATTAGTTGCAACGCTCTGCCCTAAATGGAAGGTTCCGAGCCGGTTCTATTTTGCCAGAGTTGCGGTTCCAGCACTACATGAAGATGTGCTGCAGGCGATTGGGGCAGCTTTGCAGAAGAGTGCTGTTCACACAATACATCTGACAACAGACATGTGGACCAGTGGCCCAGGCGATGATTACATGTGCATCACTGCACACTGGGTCTCTTTTTCAGGTGTTATAGCAAAGCTAAACGCAGGTGTTGACCCGGACCAAGTTTTCAAAGCTGCTCGGAAACATGCAACACTAGCCATGTTTGCCTTGGAGAAAAGTCACACAGCAGAAAACCTTTTGGAAGAGTTTGACAAAAAGGTGTTGTCAATGCTATCCCCCCTAAAACGCAAGATTGGTTATGTTTCCACGGAAAATGGCGCCAATGTAGTTAAGGCCATGTCACAGGGTCACCATGTTAGAGTGCCGTGTTTGGCGCACTGTATCAACCTGGTAGTTCAAAAATTCTTGAGTGATAAAGAGAGTCCAGCGTTCGAGGTAATGGCCACCTGCCGCAAAATGTGCAACCATTTCAGCCATTCTTTTAAGGCCCGGAAGCATCTGCGGAGACTGCTACTTCAACGTGGAATGCCAGTGAAAGCACTCATCCAGGAGGTGGCAACACGTTGGAACTCAACCTTCTACATGCTTGAGCGTCTGCATGAGCAGTATACGGTACTCGATCACTATTTCTTGACAGAGGCTACATCTCAGAAGGAGGACCTGCGGATGAGTAAGGCGCAATGGGCCATAGTTAAAAGCCTGACAGACATGCTTCGTCCTTTTGAGTTCTTCACGCGTGCAGTCAGCCAGGAGGACTGTAATTTGGGAAAAGCTATCCCATTGTTGTGCATACTGGAGCACCAACTGATGGCGGTTTCTTCTGAGTTTGAAAAAGATGAAAAAAAAAAAAATACATTTCATTTTGTCTGAGAAATTATTACATCGCCTACGTGGTGATGAACGTCTTAAAAACATCAACTCAGATCAGCATTACATTTGTGCTACTATTCTGGATCCACGCTACAAAAAGGCGCTGGCAGACAACGCATTCTTTCCTTTCGCTGATGCAGATGTTCAAAAGTACAAACATTGGTTAGCCTGGTCAGCCAAGAGGTTTGAAAAAGAACGGCAGGTTATTGAAGGAGAAGCCAGTACATCAGCATCAGCATCAGCAGGCCATCCGCAGTCACAAGAATCCACTTCTGCACCTGTGGCTGGGGCACAAGTGACCTCTCAGCCGTTAAAGACACCGGCAACTGGATCATCTGCACCACACACAATGACAACACTAACAGTGGCTGGGGAGGAGGATTGGCTAAGTTTGATGGGGTATGGTTCTCTAAAAAATGTCACAGGCACAGCAAAAAGTAAGCAAAGTGGAGGAACAGTTGATGACCTTGAGTCGATGGTGCAGGACTATCTGAATGACTCAACAGTGGTCTTTCTTAATGAGGAGCCATTGCAGTATTGGCATGGCAAAAAACAATTGTGGCCACAGCTCTACAACCTGGCTATAAACTATTTGTCTTGCCCACTCGCAAGTGTGTCTTCTGAACGTGTTTTCAGTGCTGCTGGTGGCATTGTAACTGCCAAACGGAGCCGCCTATCGCCCAAAAATGTGGAGCGGCTGACAATGATCAAGATGAATCAGCACCTCATACCACCAGATTACAAAGTGCGAGAAAGCACGCCACATGAAGACGATGAGGACAGCAACGTAGATGAGGGGATTTTTTCTCTGTTCGGTGCCACTGACCTCATCCAGCCTGAATTCGCAGAGTATGATGACGAAATCTTGTTCTTATTCCCTGACACCGAGCCCTGAAAATGAGACAATCAATCAAGAACTTTCTTTTTCGTCCTTATTCACTTTTATTCCTGTGTGCTTTGTGTCTCTCTTTCTTTGTTTTGCACAGTTAATTTAATTCAAACTTTAATCACCTAATCCCAAAAACAAGACCATCATCAGAACTGTCTTCACTTGTTTGCTTATTGATTTGAAGGTGCCGCAGTCTACATTCCTCAGGTTCACAAGTTCTGAAGAACATGCTCCTCTATCCTCCTCCTCCAGACTGCGATTTCCCTCCAAGCAGAGTGCTGGATTACGCACAATGAAGAAAGACTCAGCACTTGTGGGGGTGTTGTACTTCTTTGCGGGTGAGTTGACGGTTTTGGGCCCATTGCTGTGAAGCTCTAATAATGGACAAAAGTGTTTTGGACCAAATATGAGGTGGAAATTTCTTGCCGTTTTTGCTGACTTGCTTGCCTTTGAGGTGCTCTTTGGCGGGGTTCCGGGGGTTTGTGTGTAATTTTTGGTGTCTGTCGAAGCACTGCTGCGACAGTCTAATCTTGATTGCATTTGCTTTTCAGGAAATCCGTGGTGGAAAACAGGAGTTATGATGATTGATGATGACCTAGCTGCACAGCGCGTTACTTTGGACCGAAGGCCGAGAGATATTGTAAGTATGAGATTTAGCTTTTTCGCTGTTTGGGGGTGTTGTCGGGTGTTTTTTTGCGGGTGGGTTGGCGCCGGCGGGTCTTGCCTGGGGCATTCCTGGGAAGGTCTAATACCGGGTACAAGTGTTTTGGACAAAATCCATAAGGAACAGCCTTTTTTTTGCCATTTCTTCAGACATCTTGCTCAATGTAGCCTTTTGGGGGGCTTCCTGCTGTTCGTGGGTGGGTTGCGGCCGGGGTCTCTGTCGAAGCACTGCTGCGACAGTCTAATCTTGATTGCATTTGCTTTTCAGGAAATCCGTGGTGGAAAACAGGAGTTATGATGATTGATGATGATGACGACCTAGCTGCACAGCGCCGCGTTTGGACCGAAGGCCGAGAGACATTGTAAGTATGAGATTTAGCTTTTTCGCTGTTTGGTGGTGTTGTGTCGCGTGTTTTTTTGCGGGTGGGTTGGCGCCGGCGGGTCTTGCCTGGGGCATTCCTGGGAAGGTCTAATACCGGATACAAGTGTTTTGGACAAAATCCATAAGGAACAGCCTTTTTTTTGCCATTTCTTCAGACATCTTGCTCAATGTAGCGTTTTGGGGGGCTTCCTGCTGTTCGTGGGTGGGTTGCGGCCGGGGTCTCTGTCGAAGCACTGCTGCGACAGTCTAATCTTGATTGCATTTGCTTTTCAGGAAATCCGTGGTGGAAAACAGGAGTTATGATGATTGATGATGACGACCTAGCTGCACAGCGCCGCGTTTGGACCGAAGGCCGAGAGACATTGTAAGTATGAGATTTAGCTTTTTCGCTGTTTGGTGGTGTTGTGTCGGGTGTTTTTTTGCGGGTGGGTTGGCGGGTCTTGCCTGGGGCATTCCTGGGAAGGTCTAATACCGGCTAGAAGTTAGTTGGACAAAATCCATAAGGAAACACCAGTTTTGGCACTTTTTGTAAGTTAGGGTTCGTTAGGGTTAGCCCTAGCAGCAGGATTGCATGTGTTTAGGGGGGTTCTATTGCAACGCGGTTCTGTTGTTGTAGAGCACTGTTGGAGCGATGCTGGCTATGGATACTTTTGCTTGCAGGCAAGTGGTTTGAATACAATCCACGGTCTGTATTTGGGTCTACTGTTACTTTCAAAGTACGTTTTGTAACCATTTTTCTGCTAGGCATCGTTTTTGGAGATATGATTGGGTTCTTCTACATTTTTGCGACTGGCTTTAGTAAGGGTCTTGGTGGGAGCATTGCTGGGAAGGTCAAATTTTGTTCTAAAACACAGTAGTACACCCACCTTGAGGGGAAAGATCCGCTATAATATTTTGGCCATACTTATTGATCCTTAAAAAGGTGACTCAGACAGAGCACGCAATTTCAAAAATATTGTACTGTCTATTAGGGAAATCAAAGTGTGACTTTTTGAACCACACAGCGTACATACCTTTTATTTATTTATCAGTGGTATTGTAATAGCACTTCCTGTTTTCCGTTCAATAATTACAGGCCGGGTTTCAGTCAACATCCGCCAGGCAGGCAGTGGACAGGGTGTCTCTTCTGTCAGTGGTCACCACCACATTGATGGACGAAGCGTCAGCTGGAATGGAGGAGTGCCGCCAATAAGAGGAATTGTTTGCTGCATGCAACTTACTTACCAATTTCAACAGGACAACTCCAACAACATACGCAATACAGATACAGTATCCATTGTTGTCTTTTATTCTATGAGTGTGACTGCATGTGCTTACCTTTACTTTGTAACCAAAGATTGTCTGTAAACTCTGTATCTTCAATTATTGTTTGTCCATGCTCTGCTTTTTTTTTCTTCTCTCAACAAAACCTACCCAAAAAGAAACCCCCATTCCCATCCATTTTACAAACCCTAACCCTCTTCCCCCGGGCTGTGTTGTTTTGCTTGATGTCTGACTAAAATGACATCAATAATTCCACACACTTGCTGGGGAGGATAAGGTGATAGCAGCAACAGGCTGGTGAAGGAATACGAGGATATCTTCTAGACTTACTCAGCTTCAGTACTATATCTTCTAGTAGTAGTAGCCAATGTCAAATAAATTCAACGCAAGTACTAGTTATACTTGCAATACTTTACCATTTGTTAGGCTACATTATGGCACTGTTCTAGTGTACTGTCACCTGCTATTTTCTCGATCGTACCGTAACCGTTGTAATGCTACAGTAAGGAGTACAAACAAGGTTTCGTTTTCTTTTTTTCCATAGGCATGCAACTGCCACTGTGTCACACCACTAGTAACACCGCAATGAGGAAATGTCACCCGCCCAGGAATGACAACGTTAATCCCCATTTCACCTGGAGCCAGCCCTGGGCCTAGCCCTAATTTCTAACACAAATTACAGGTAAGATAAGCGTTTGGTGGGAGGTAGTATAATGGAGTATTATTTCGGAGTAGACAAGAGTTTGACGGTTGTACTACTAAAGTCCTACGACTGTTCAGGAAAACAAAGTTACTGTTACACCCCCGCCCCCCACCCACCAGACTGAAAAGCAGTAAAAAACAGGTATGGTCAGATAAAGTAGTTGAAAAATATATTTATTTATCCCTAACAAAATAATCTCCCTCACCCACCCTAACCCCAACGATTGTCTCTGAAACGTCCCAAAACGATCCCAACTCCCAAATCCCACCCCCCAAAAGTCTATAAAAAAAGGGCAAGGGACACTCCACTACTGGAGGGTGCTGGTGCTGGTGCATGATGCGGCATGGGCATCATACTCCTTGCGGAGGGTGGCAAGCTCGGAGCGGAGGCCCTTAACCAAGGTCTTATACCTCAGGACCTCCTGCTCCAGGTTGGACATGCGGACTCGTAGGCGGTGTTGGCGTTCCTTGCAGCTCCTGTGGGGGGCAGCTGGTGTTTCGGGTGCTTGGCGGTGGCGGTCGGCTTTCTTAGCCCGGCTCGGTCCCGCTGGTTTAGTCACGGAGGAGGATGCAGTGGTCACAGTCGAAGATGTTGCCCCGCTCGACTGCGTGTCCTCCTCCTCCTCCAGGGCCACCAGCCGCCGATACTCGGCGACTGTGGCCTCCAGCCTCCGTTGCCGGGCCAATCTAGCCTGCTCCCTCCTTGTTGTTGATTTGGAAGGAGCAACTATATGAAGAAAGAAAGACATAGTCTGTAACCAATGCTCCTTATTAATAACACAAAGTGATTGAGCCGAAAGTTGGGTCACAGAGTACAAGTAGCAAATTGAAAGCACAGTACATAACTATTGAGGACAGTATCTATGTAACCCTCCCACTTCTGCATCCTTGCTCTAACAGTAGTGGTAGTTTAATGAACTAATTCTACGACCACTATGGACTTCCATTACAGTCGACTATGACAGTACACCAGTCTTATTCTTCTTCTTCTCTCTTGTTTAGGGAAATGGGTACGTTATCTTATGCAAGCCGGCAGAATGACATGGACACAGCACAGTGAAGTTGCACCCGAGAAAAAAAGTTGCACACCATGATGATGGAGACAGACTTGCGTTACTGTACCGGTCCAGTACATGCAGGTGGTGAAGCTATTACTTTTCTATTACGGGTGGCACTGAGAATACTCTGTTACAAGGGCTACTGCTTAATTAATTTACCTTTCACCCTACAGTGCAAATGAGTACTAGAAAAGGAAACTGAAGAAGCTAACTAATTTGATTATCTATCACTTCACATGGGACGTATTTAATGACAGATGAGATGACTTTAGGTGCTTTGCTTAATATTGAGTGAACACAGTGATACACCCACACATGAATGACGTACTACAAGTAAACTAAAGTTATTAAGAGAGGTACGGAGTGCCCACCGTAATAACCAGATATATGCTGTGAATGCAAACGCAATACAAAGTACTGCTACTATTCATGGTAGTATTGGACACATTTACAATTTCTTTTCCTTGCCTTCCCTGCACTGGGACGGACGTGCGGGTGCGGTGGTACATGCTCTTCAAGGTAACACTTACTTCACCTGGCGACCATCTACTCTCTCTAGATACACATTTGCTATGTAAGAGTCAGAGAATACCATGCTCCAGGCATCCATTCATTCAAAGTATACGCACACATACAGTTTCTGTTTCACCCACCCAGGCTGCTGTCCTTCCACCCATCCTTGCTTCATCATTGACCCAGCCATGCACCATACCATATTCTTTCCTTCCCAGCCACCTCTGGGTCCAAGCAAACACATATCGTTCTTCTTTGCCAGCCATCATACAAGTTCGCGTCCCACTTACTTACACCCTTCTTTCGCTTTTCGTTCATCCCATCCATCACGTTCGTCTAAGAACTTATTGGGATTCTTCTCACCAAAAACTTCACAGCTAAGTCGAAGTACATTTCGAGGAGGCTACTACCTGGTTGATTTGTAATTGTAATACACCCGTGCAGAAAGCACACTATGCAGTCTTCAATCTCAATAAGTAAGGAATATATAGCTTACCTGTTTCCGCCACCACCGTTTGATCCCCCACAGGAACGGCCACCAGCTCTTCTACCGCCGCATCCTCCCCAGAGGCCTCCGAGTCCAAGTCCAACACATCAGCCACCTCCGCGCTGGCCCCGTCACCAGATGTTACACCTACAAAGTACATTTAAGAAAGTTAGAATACACCACTCACTACTATATAATATTTGGTCTAGGAGAAATGTTAAAAAAACAGAATACAATGTAATAATTTGTGACTGTCTACTCCATAGTAAAAATGTCCCATTTTCCAGGGAAGGCTGTTGTCTTGCTGCACTTTTATGCACAACTGATGAATGCTTGCTTTTGATTTTTAACACGCACCACTTTTTCTCCTAACAGACAGAAGCTTGACTCCTGAGTCCTAAGAACACGACCAGGATCAAGTTCAAAGTAGGTGAGAGTTCGGCTCGACCACAAGAAATGTGTCCAATTAATCGTCAGCACTAACCACTTTTCCGTTTACAGTTAAATAGTTTTATGACAAAGTAGATTTCAATAAATGTGTTTACTTTTAATAAAGCTTTTACACTTAAATAGACTCTGTGGTTTTTGTTCCTCTAGACTAGAGTGGATGAGCTAAAGGTTTTGGAATTTTTGCAAGCATGAGTGCCTCTGACACTTCTTGACTGTGCTGTGACTCCGTACTACTCTCTTGTCCTGCGTACGATAATCTAGAGATCATTGGGGATCTATAATCGGTGACTTCGGGAGCTGAATGACTCTGCCACACTATCTAGTCAGTAAGGAGACAGTGCATAGAGGTATTGCTGAATATAATGGGAGTCCAATGGAATTGCCAAATGTCCAATCTTAGTTAGCTACACAGACAGACTAATAAGAATAGTCTAGTAATACCACAGGGAGTCATATTCGAGGCAGGATAAGAATTTATATCCAGTCTACAAGAAGATCAAAGACGATTTAGAAAAAATCGAATGAGGAACGCTAGGAAAAAATAGGTACTGTTTAGTAAAATGTAAACTTACTGGGGCCAGCAAAGGAGCCCTCGCCTGCCCGATCCTGGCCTGCATCCTCAGCACCCTCCTCCTGTGTCCTCTTGCCCTTGGGGGGAGCTGATGTACAACATGAAAGAAAGAAAAACCATAAAACATGGATGAGATTTTTCAACCAAATCAAACATTTCAAAAGAACAATAACAACATATTTTGGAAAAATAGCAAATAGATAGACAACTATTCCACGGGATCTATCTCATGTGGTATACTACGTTATTCGTATTGCCTGATTTGCGGAACGTTGACTTAGAAAGTTCCTATGTAACTCAATAAACAGACTACTAAAGAGGTTTGCCTAGGCCTGGCACTGCAGGCAGTAGTGCACAACACGTGACAGACAAAGTCCATCCTGCTTGCAGATCAGTGAATACTCAAACTATCAATCCACCCGCCACCACCGCCACTATTTCTTCTGATAGCCATGTGACTGTCTAAAGGAAGGACACTGGACTTCAGTCTGTTGGGGCTGATTTATAAGTCCCTTGCGGAAGTTGCGGCTGATTTTCCTCCATTGTTGCGTGCCTTTTCTGACGCAGCGGCAGAACAAAAGACTCGCCATGGTGTTGGTGCGGCGTATATATAAAAAAAAAAACACATATGGGCATATGGGCGATGCATCACGTTGTAAAGCCCTGCGCCATCAGGGGGCGTTCCGGCGCAAGGGAGGGCGTACCTGCGCAGGAACGAATCCTAAAAGTGGCTGAGGGAAATCTACAAGATGTCAATCAGTCATTTTTATGACAATGATGCATGACTCAAACCCTGCGCGCTTGAAGCCGACGTACGGCTTGATGCAGCATTGGGGAGATAGGGTACCCCAGAGCATTGCTGGAGCTGCGCCATCGTTGGCACGCAACTCCAGCAATGCGCTGCCTTTACGGCACAGATGCGTAAGGCTTCTGTGACGTTTTGGGCCAATGGGTGGTGGTGGCATGGCACACAATTACTGCCGCATCCCTGCTACTTTGCAGGGATGCGCCGGTAATTGAAAATATGACCCTTACTGTCTAGCATTACGCAGTTCTTTTCTTTACAGTACACTGATACATAATTTCTCAGGCCAATGAAATGCTTCTGAACACAACATACAAAACAAAGAAGCATAGTAGCAAGCAAGGCTACTGAGAAGGAGAGCAGTGCACCTGAAAATGAAATGCATAGAAGATTTTGAAATATAATTTACCTCAATGTAATCGGCAGCATTATTGCTCTTGGTAAAGAACAAAGATTTGCAAATAACAGAGCAGGATAAAACAGAGTAGTAAATGTACTACTACTACTACTCACCAAGCCCGGGGACCTCTACGCCGAGCGCGTCCAGCAAGTCCCGCTCCCGGTCCATGACATCGGTCCAGCGGTGGGTGGCCTGGTTATATGTGCGCCGGACCCCAGAGATCTTGTACATGGCCCGGCACACCTTCTCCCACCGCTGGCGGCGCTCCCGGATGCCATAGCCGGTCGCGATCTTGCCGCCTCCCAGGATCGTCTTGGGGAGGCGGCGCTGGACATGGAAGATCAGTGCCGCCACTTCCTCCGCGCTAAAGATCTCCCTCGGGACCACTTGCTCCCCCCTTAAACGCCCGCACGGGAGCCGGGCACGGGGTGCGGGACCCTTCCCCTTCTCAGGGTGCTTCCCGGCTCCCTTTACCATGGTCTGGGCAGAAATAAACTTAAATGATAAAGAAGAAATAGAATAGTGAAGAAGAAAATAAAAGAGTTTAAAAAAGTAGTTTAAAAGTAACTAAAAGCTGCAGAAAACACAAAAATATAGAGCTAGAAAAATAGAGGGTTAGATAATAAGTAAAATTAGATCAAAAAAACTTCAAACAAGCAAAGGATGGCAGAGATTGAGAGAGGATAGAGAAAGCATGCCCAGAACCATAGCAATGAATGAGAAACAAGATGGCCGCGCCCGTTCACGACCGCGTGGGTAAGTTCGCGCGAGATTTTCCTTGCGAGTACGCGCGAACTTGTACTCGCGAGCAGCACACTTTGCGAGATTACACATAGCGGGCGGAAACGGAATTACGTCACGCCAACAAGATGGCCGCGCCCGTGTACGACCGATAGGGTAACTTGGCAAACGAATAGCTAGAAGCGCCTCGCGAACACGCGCAAGATCACGCGAATATACACGTCGCAACAAAAACAATTTTGTATTCGCACGTATTCGCGGCTTCCGAAATCGATCTCGCACGGATTCGCGCCCCAAATAACGCGCGAAATTGCAAAAAAAACGATTTTAGCTAAAATGAAAGCAATGAGCAGGTGCAAAAGTTCAAACTTAACATTAGTAACATTCAAGGTAGTGCTTCCTGATGGGCCCCTCCAGAGTTTGCAACAATTCTATGACCCTGCTATGACCCAAACAGCAGGCTCATAGAATAGCACCATAAAGGTCCTGTAAAAAAAAAATTTCACTGCAACAAAAAGCAAATTACAGATAAGGAAGGAAGCAGGTGCCAGCCAGACTGGAACTTTCAAAATTACTGACACATTAATGAAACACAAATTAATTGATGGCAGTTGAAGAAGGGCAGGTGTGCTAGCTTTTTTCAACCACCATAATCTACAGTAATAAATAAACCTAATAGGTGCCTGTGAGGATGTACTAGAGGGTGGCATGGGTGTCCCAGAGGGTGGCAGTGGTGAAACAGAGGGTGCTGTGAACCTGTGATGATAAACCAGACGTAGAAACAACATAGTCGCGGCCGTTGCAAGCCGAAAAGTAAGTTCGCAATTGCGAACTTGTCCCAAAATCGGCGCGAACACGCGCCAACACAAAAAACGGAAAAATCCGCAAGTCCGCTAGAGTTCGCGGATCTTCGCGGATTGCGAATCCGTAAATACGCAAGTTCGCGGATTGCCAATCCGCAAAATCCGCCCATGCTTAGTTGTCCTGCATAAACGCTTGTAACACCCTAGTATTGGCCATAGCAGACAATAACTATAACTAGTAGAAAGTCTTTAGCTGCCTATGATGATGGCACCTACATACAGCACCTTTTTCTGCTTGTTGCGCAGATATATAATATCCCTTCTAACAAACCCTGCCTCCGCACAGTTGCCCTTTCGGCCATTCTTGCACATACAAACATTTGAGGCTTAACCCTTTCAAGCCTCGGCTGGCACGGTTATCAACGATTTTTAGTGTACCTACCTGCCCGTTCTATAGTCACCACACCACTTTTTTATACTCACAAAGCATTTAAAATATCTTCAGTGTTTTATTATAGTTACACATGACATTTCCTGTCCTAGTCCCACCTGCACAGGAGTCGTGCCTTCATTCGAACACATCTATGACTTGATTCGTTATGCCTCCCTATAGAGTATACCTATATTTTGTGTGTGTTATAGCGAGGACGGAGGACATAGCCATGTCATTGAGGGAAGCCATGCGGACTAATCATTAGTCCTTTAAGGTGTTTTAAGCTCGGCAGATAGCACCTTGCTCCTTCAAACCAAAGAAAGGAGGCATCCTAGTAAAATGGGAACATGTGGACAGGAATGTTTTCTCCTTTTTGTCTTATGTAACATTTGTGGCATGAACTGTATAATGATCACATAGGTCGGGTTTTAGTCCTGTGTATTTTATGATTTTTTTATTGTATGGCTTTACTGTATAGCTGAATCAATACATTTGAAACTTGAGTCTAGTGAAGGAAGCCTGGGAGAAACATCTCAAAGAGCTCAAGCAAGACATAGTGAACTATGACCTTAGCCTGCGTTCACGTATGGCTGGATACATGAAGAGAGTAAGCAAGAATCAGGAGGCCAGCTGAGAGCTTCTCAAGTTCTGGAATAACCGAAGGTCAGCACTGGTTGAGTACCAACCAGGACAGTGGGTGTGGATGTTTGAGCCTGTGGCTCCCAGGGTCCTCCTGTTCAAGTGGACTGGGCACTACCCAGGGGAAGTCACCTACCCGGTAGACTGAGGCACCCCTAGGAGCCCTCACACCATGTCAATTGCTTAAAGTCACACCAAGACAGGGTTGGCATAGCCATGCTGATGGTCACTGATGAAGGTCAGGAGGAAGAAAGAGAGCCACTCTCTCACTTACTGTCAAACAACCCTCAAGAGGGTTCAGTGCAAGGTGTTGTCTTGTCAAATTCCCTTACTGACCAACAGCAGACTCATTGCAGGCACGCTCTAAACTAGTTTGCTCAGCTCTTCTCCTTGATCCCTGGATGGACAACATGGTGTGTACACAATGTGGACACTGGTGACAGCCTCCCTGTCAAAATATACAGATTGTCTGACCAAGTCAAGAGTTGCATCAACGCTGAGGTAAGCAAGATGCTAGAGCTAGGGGTGATAGAACCTTCTAACCATCCCTGGCCAGCCCAGTAGTACTCGTCTGCAAACCTCCTTCAAATGGTAGAAAAACAGAGATGAGGTTCTGTGTGGATTATAGAGGGTTGAATACAGTCACTAAAACAAATGCACACTCCATTCCAGAGCTGATGAACTGGGAGAAGATGTAGCCTTACGGCTATAGCAGTCAACGTCGAAGCTGGGGACCCGGGTTCGAGTCTCGGCAATGACGCTCAGCATCCTGTGATTCTCGGCAAATCACTTAATCTCCCCGTGCCTAACAAAAATGAATGTGTCCTTGTGTAACAAAACTGATGCTATGTAAAGCGCTCTGATACCTTTGGGTCTAGTTCGCGTTATATTAAACTCTACAAAAAAAAAATTTGACTGAGTTCAGCCAACTTCTTCAGTACTTTTGGTTTAACATCAGGGTACTGGTAGATTGGACTCACCCAAGGAGGAAAAACGAGGTCAGCATTTTCGACACCTGAGGACCATTTTCAATTTAAGATAATGCCCTTTGGTCTGAAAAAGGGCCTGCCACTCTCCAAGGGTTGAAGAATCGAGTTATTTCAAGACTGGACAACTGTAGTGCAACATATATGGATGATATTGCTGTATTTAGTTTCATCCCGGAAGGATCACCTGGTCCACCTAAGGGAAGTTTCAAAAGGCCAGTAAGTTACAGATAGGGCAGATTTCTGTAGTCTACGTGGGTCACCTTGTAGGTGGAGGCCAAGTGCAACCTCTCCAACCCAAGATCCAGATCATTCTGGAGTGGGAGGCTTCCAAGATCCAGACACAAGTCAGGTTTTTCCTTGGCTTTTCTGGGTACTATAGGAGGTTTGTGAAAGGGTATGGGACCATTATTGTTGCACCACTCACTGTAGTTACCTCCAAAAAGCAGACTAAGAAGGTCATCTGGGAGGAGGAGCTACGCTCGCAACCAAGATAGCCGCATAGGCTCCCGGCTCCGCCGACCTCCGTCCCCCGCCGGATCATCCTGTCTCAAATCCTGAATTTCCATCCTGCCTCCGGATGTGTGAACCATTGTGTTCCATTTTGGCACAATCCCGGGAATTTTTCCAGCTTTCTAGACAAAGTTACGTCGAGTTTTAATTTTGGGACTACACCAGCTTGTGAGCCAGGGACTCGAGTAGTGGCCCAGCCGGGATCCAGTTGAATAACAACGGCTGTGGGTGATCATCAGGGTCTGGTCCTTGGATGTGGAAAAAATTTTGAGCCGGATTTTGACGGCGGTTGTTCCTCTTGCATACAATCGATGGAGGGTGGACGAGGCACAGCAGTGCGCCGAGGGTGTGGGTCGCTCGCCCGGAGACCCGGTCTGACCTCCGCTGGTGTTTTCCGGGTGGGGCTCTACGCTTGGCACCGGAACCTGAGCCGCGACCTTGTTAAGCCCTCAGTCTCCCTCCAGGACAGTCCGTCCCAGAATTAATCGATTCCCCCGGGGTAGAGCGGGCCTCGGGGGGACGCGACCATGGTTATCTCAGGACAGGATTCCATGGGACGGACTGAGTCTGAACCGTCGATACGATCTGTATTGGCAGCGCTCTGGGCCTTCCATTCCCAGGTGGAGTCCATTGTCCGGAAATCGATTGCGACTGCACACGGACTCGGACAAGTGGGACCGGACCCTACACCGTCTCAATATCCTGATCTGTCCATATCACCCACGGCAATCCCCGTAGCAGCGATGGGCCCCGTGCCACGAGAGGTGTCGGAGCTTCATTCTAAAGTGATTGCCGATGATCGTGTACTCGACGTGCCTTGTGGATCGCCAATCCCCTCAACATCACCTTCCGAGCTGGTTCTCATTGTTGCCCCCCTTCCAGACGCTCGTGCTCGGAACTATCTGTGGAATGGTTCGGTGTCTTATCCCTCTTCGAAGTCTTCAATATCCTGCCAGGCACAAAGACTCAGAGTGCTTATGTCGATGAGGGTCCACGTTGTCACCATAGAAACTTCTAGGGACCTTATAACTTTGCCTCGACCCACATGGAACTTTCCTGGACCATTCTCACATTTTGATTATCCTGCGGAAGAGACAGTCTGTTTGAAAGGGGCCCGTATGATTGACCGGAAGGGTCAAGGATGACGCAGACTGTCGGGGTTTGGCACCATAGTTTTTTTGAACTGGGTTCAGTTGCCATTATGTTGACGGGAGGCAGGGTGGTGTTTACTGTTCCCCCTATTTCGTTTGTATCTCTGCTTGCCTATAGACTTCTGTGTCTAATTTGGGGACGCTTGGTTCTGGCGGAGGAGAGAGGGGGGTCTGGGGTCCCGAATTGAGATGCTCCTCCTCCACTTTTTTCCTACTTTTAGGGATTAGTTAGCTAGGGCGACAGGCACACTGCTAGTGGGGTTAGGCTGTAGCCATCTGCAGGGGTGCAGGGTTGTTGTTTTTTTGTTTTCTCTTATATTTTTGTTTCTATGGCCTTTTTCTTTTCCTTCCCTTTTTCTTCTGATATGAGAGGTGGGTGAATTATCCTGTGCTGCGCTGTTTCACATATCTGGGTGTCATGGGCTCTTTTTAATTATCCTGATTTTGTGGGTGGACAGGCCCTGAAGGCCTCAGCCTAGCGGGGTGGTGGATTGTTCTTTTATTGCTCCTGCCAAATTTTCGCTAGTGTTAATGTCTTGTAATTGTTTAATTGATATGTATCACTTCAGTTTTTTCGCCTGTTCCCCACCGTAATGTGTTTCGTTGTATGATACCAGATATGTCCACTTCTCACTCTTGCTTTTCTTCAACTAATAAAAATATATTTAAAAAAAAAAAAGAAGGTCATCTGGAACACAGGATGCCAAAAGGCTTTTGACACCCTAAAAGAGGTTATGTGCTCCGCTCCTGTCTCTGGAAGGCACCGGAGTATGGAAAGGTGTTTATTGTCCAAAACAGCACTTATGAACATGGGATTGGGGCAGTGTTGTCACAAACAAATGATGACAGCGATTATCAAGCAGTTGCCAATATTAGAAGGCGACTCCTCCCTAGAGAACAGAGTTGGAGTACAATTAAAGGGGAAGCCTTTGCTGTAGTTTGGTCCCTGAAGAAGCTGAGACCCTACCTGTTGGGGACGCACTACAAGGTTCACACCTACCACAGGCCTCTTCGATGGCTGATGCAGATGAGAGGAGAAGCCCCCACATTTCGAGGTGGTTCGTTTCCCTAAAAGGGTATGGACTTTACAGTGGTATAGAGACTAGACGGCCTTTCCAAGGCCTTACATGGTAATAGATTAGTTGCTCATCTCCTTATGCCGGGGGATGCGGGGGTCATGTAAGAAAGTGCCCTTTTGCTATGGTCACCCCCACGCGTTTTGCTCCAATGCTGAAAGTTAAGACTCTGAAAGTGCAATGGAGCCTGCTGCCCAGGCCCCAGTGCCAGGGCTTTCTCCATAAACATGATGAAGCACATTGGTACTCCCAACTGCAAGGATGTGAGAAGTTGGCCTGGTAGGGGATGTTTCCAATTCTGGAACCACCTACTACCTGACCAAACAATCCCCTTATGGTGTCTGGTTGTAAGTCAACCTTATTAGACAAGCTATCCTAGTGGTAGCATGGACTAAGCAGCCTAAAGGCTTAACTTAAGAGGTCGTGTTAAGCGAGCTGTTTTACCACATACAATCCTGTAATACCAAATGAAAGGACACCACACAAGTATATATTATAAAAATATATGTGTTTATTACTAAAAACAATCCCCAGTATTCTTTATGAATAAAGGGGCACAAGCGTTAAATCAAAAGCACTGTTTAAACATACAAAGTTGCACAATTATGGATGAGGGCAGGGGGCCACTCAAACCATATACTAAACAAGTGGTATAAGAGAGGCCACTCGAACAGTGGTTAGGCCTAGGGCCTAGGGAATCGCTGGGAGCAGTCAGGACAAGCAATGCTGAAGTCGGGAATGGCCCTCGGGATTCGGGAGATGTGCGGGAAGCGCACGCATGCACCAATGTTAACCAATGGTGCGTAAAAGTCAAATAGTTAAAGTTTAAGGACACTTCCGCTGAACCTAGAGGAACAAAACTTAACACACAGACCCTAGAGGTGTGCACCAGTGTGGGAACACCGGCGGAGCAAAGTTACCTCACCCACAGGAAGTGGGTGCACAGGGTCGAAGTGGCGTCGGGTTTTGACACGCAGGCTCTTGGTGCTTGGAGCTGAAAGGGCTGCAGGCAGGGTGAAGACGAAGTGTCCGGTGGAGTCCAAGGGTGGACTCAAGTTGTAGAGTACCTGAAAGCAGAGGGGACAGAGTCTGGGTCACTCAGCAGTGACCAGGGTGGAACCAGGACGGAACCAGGCAATGTCGGGCGCAATCAGGTGGTCGTCGAGGCGCTTCTCTTCGCTGTCACGTGGGCTCTGGGGCATCTGCGACGTCCAGGAGCAGGTCACGATCTGTCCCACGCAGGCTCTCACCGTCGGTGCAGTCGGCTTCCGGTTTGGAGCAAACAAGCCTTGGTAAGAGCAATCCACGCGGGATTGGAAGATGGCGTCTCACTCGGACCAGGAAGGTCAGAGTCGGGGCTCCCTTTCAGGGGAGCTGGTGTGGATCTGGAGCAACCAGAATCACGAGTCTTCTTTTGTAGTTCGTCGGCACAGGGACCACAAGCCAGCTGGCAAGTGACCGGGCCAACGCGTTGAGCCAAATCGTGCCAAAGGGCCCCACGCAGCACTCGTCGAGTGTGGAGGGCTGAACTTCGGCTCAGGAGTAGCTCAGGGTGGGGGCTTCTCAAACCCCGGTGTACAGCTTCGAGGGTCACTCGTGGGCTGCACGGTCAGCGTCTCGTGGTCACTTCAAGATGGCGTGCCCCACGCTTCCGGTCGCCTCCACGGGTCTCAGCTTTGCAGGGACTGTGGATCGGGCTGTTAGAAGCTGGGCAGGATTGATCTCGTCGATCTCAGTCGCTCGAGTTCCGGCGGGAACTGCAACTAAGTAGACGTCGAGGGCTGGATGGTGCCTGCTGCTGCAGGGTGGTCACTCCTTGACCACAAGGGAGATTCTTCGGGCTTCCACGTTGAGATGGAGGGCGAAGAGTCCAGAATATCGTTTCAAATGTTTCTTCCAGGAAATCTGATGTGCATTGGCACTGCTCCCACTCTTATTCGAATCTGGTGGGCGTGATTACCTGCTAGGTCCCCTCCTATGGGTGGGACCCAGGAAGTGGGTGGATACACCCCCTTCCTTTGATCCAGGCCGCCCTGGCACGAGGGCTGGAGTGCCCCAGAACCGGTTTGGCCGGATTATGCAAGGGGCAGCCTTGTGCGCCCCAGGCAGTGTCTGGTTTCTTTCAAACCTCCCTGCTACAATACACTATCTCCTGTCTGGAGGGCGGTGACACCCTCCTGTGACAGGAAACCCTTTGTCCAGGACCCCCTTGACTGGGTTTCGGTCAGCTCCAGGGGTCCAGACATTTGTCTGTGGCAGAGGCATCCATTTTGTGGATCTTAAGGCCTTTGGAGAAATCAACCGCATTAAAGTGAAGTAACATGTCTTACCCCTCTAGAGGGGTGGAATGCCATCCCCGTCGCCAGAACTGGCGAGGGGATGGTATTCCAGAGCGTATGACACCTTACACGACATGTTTTGATAAAGCCAAACCAGAGTTGCTAAATAACCGCGAGGATTATAAGGCACTTAATAGTATATGGTATGGCATTATCCTGAAACAGCTTAGGGATTTGTTCCCGACGGCTGCAGACAGGCTCAGCTCATGCTAGAGCTCCATCTCACATAAAAACCATGCACCCAGCCTCCAGGATTGGTGAGGCCTGTCTATAGGAGTGGCTCACAGGTTTACATGTGTCCAGATATAGGTTTAGACATAGGTATACTATATCTAAGCAAGGGGTGTGTACACCACCTTACCCCAGCTGAGTGATCAGCCAGTTGTGTCAATTTAAGAACCAGCCAGGGGTGGCAAAAGATATGCTGCAGCCCCTGGTAGGCCTTAGTGGCCCCTATGCCCTGTGCACCTATAGTGCATTCTACAGGGGCTGACAAGGAGTCCATTTCCAATTGGTATGTACCTAGGGTACATGGAATCCATTTTACAGAGAGAGCAGATGGCCTGGGGCCCTGATTAGCAGGGAACCAGGTCAACTAAGCCAAAAAACCAGCTAAACACAGGCAAAAAATCTGGGGTAACCATAGTCAGGTAGCCACCTTCCTACATAACCCCCCCCCAAACGAAAGGAGATAAGGCTATCCTTGGCCAGGTAAGCCTATATTGCCTGAGTGGCCATATAAGGAAGTACCTGCACTAGCATGGGTACCCCCTGTCTCATGGTCCACTAAGCAGTCCCTCACCCTTGGGGTATCAGAGGGTCTCCACCATAGGGAATCACTACCTTGGGTGTGTTTATGCAAAGTTAAAGGCTGGTTTGGATATGGAGTACTGAAGCGAGGCTCTACTAATTTAGGGCTTAGCTTCCTCCAATTATCTTCCACCATGTGTGCCTTTCTCTCTTTAACTGAGTTGCACTGTGCTCTCAGGGTCAACCTCTGGCTACCTAAAGCTGGAGGCTGGGTCCCTCTGTTTGGCTTGCTGGAGGGACAGTTCAGGTTTGGGCCCTTTGGGTCCCAGGTTTGGCTGTGCCCAACAGAATCCACCTGTGGGAGGTCCCTAACTGTTTTTAAGGGGGCTCCCTTAGGAGTTTTTAAAGTTTTCACCTTACTAGGGCTACTAGTTTTGGTGCACCTAATCTTTTGATGGGGGTGTTTTATTTGACAGGGGGCCCTCTGGATCTCACTGTCCTTCTTGTCCTCTGCAGCCCTGGGCTGGCTAAGGCAAGGTAGAGAGGGGCAGGTTACCTGCTCCAGACTGGGTCCCACCTGAGAAGGGTCCACTGACATCAGAGGTTCTGTCAGGCTAGGCCCGACCACCTCTGGGGCAGCTCCTTCATCAGGGGTAAGATCAGTTCCCTGAGGAGGCTGATCCTGTCCTAAAGTCTGGTGAGGGGGAGATTTCTCTTCCTCCTCCATGCTCTCAGTTTGTGTGGAGTTATCCATCATTTCAGGTTTCACAACACACATGTCAGTTTGAGTTTGGGCTGTGGCCATCACAGCCCCACCAACCTTTTCAGGAGGAGACTCAGTTTGGGTTTCTGCTGTTATCATAACAGCTTTGCTATTCTGTTCAGGAAGAGCTTTTGCTAAAGATGGGGCAGAGAGTTTCTCAGCCCTACCAACCTTTTCAGGAAGGACATCTTGAATTGGGGCTGTAGCCATTACAGCCCCACTAACCTTTCCATTGGAATTCACCATTCTAGAATGGGTTTCCTGTTCAACCTCAGCCCAGGCTGAGATCTCCAAATCATTACCAAGTAGGCAGTCTACAGGCAAGTTTGGTGACACTGCCACTCTCTTTGGGCCAATGACACCTCCCCAGCTGAGACTTACTACTGCCATGGGATGATTTGTTTGGATTCCATCAATGTTTGTAACCTGGTATGTGGCACCAGGTAAAAGTTGCTTAGAGGGGACTAGGCCATCAGCCACCATGGTGATGCTAGCCCCTGTGTCTCTAAAAGCCTCAACTTTCAAACCATTGATGATGGGTTCTTGTCTATACTTGCTCAAAGTATTTGGGCAAGCAGAGAAGTTGGCAAACCCCATGCCAACCTCATAAACAAGATCATTGGGTGATGGGGACCTAGATAGGCCAGGGTCCACCTGATTTCCAAAAGTAAACCCACCCAGATTCCTGGGTGTGCTTCCACTTCCTGGGGGATTACTGCTGACAGTAACAGGAGGTGTTGAAGCTGGCTTTGGAGGTATATTTTCTTTATTGTTATTCTTGGGACAACAGTTGTCTGTTTTGTAATGCCCCACCTGTTTACAGGCATAACAATAAGGCTTTTTCTCTGTTGAAGAAGTGTCTTGGGACCCACCCCCATTCTTGGAGTTTTGGGGCCCTGGGGAAGTCTTTTCTTTATTTTTATCCCCACCCTTATCTTGAGGCTTGGTAGACTCCTTCTTCTGGTTACTGTCCTGATTCTTAGGCCTAATCCTGGTTCTGACCCATTTGTCTGCCTTCTTTCCCAATTCTTGGGGAGAGGTCAGATCAGAGTCTACCAGGTGCTGGTGTAAGAGCTGGTTCTGACAATTACTTAGGATCTGCTCCCTCATAATCAAATTATACAATCCTGTAAAGTCATGTACTTTGCTGCCATGTAGCCAACCCTCCAGAGCCTTAGTAGCACAATCTACAAAATCAGTCCAGTCCTGAGTCTGTGTCTTCTGGGTATCTCTGAACTTCAACCTGTACTGTTCAGTGGTTAAGCCAAACCCATCTATCAGAACACTCTTCAGGACTTTGTATTTGTTTGCATCCTCATGTCTGACAGTGAGGAGCTTGTCCCTCCCTTTCTCTGAAAAGGAGTACCATAAGATTGCTGCCCACTGTTCCTCAGGAACCTGCTGTACCATGCAGGCTCTCTCAAGAGCAGTCATCCATTTGTGGATGTCATCCCCTTCTTTGAAGGGGGGCACAATCTTTGTCAGGTTTCTACTATCATAGGACCTGGGTTTCTCTTTAGGAATATTGCTGCCACCAGTGGCATCTAAGCCACACAATTTCTGCTCTCTTGCCAAGGCAAGTTTAGCTTGAGCTAAGGTAAGCTTAGCTTGACTCAGGGCTACCTCCTCTCTCTCTATCTGGAGTCGGACAGCCCTCATTCTAGCCCTATGCTCAGCTTTCTGAGAAGCACTCATGCCTCTCTCTGATTCTCTGGAGGCACTAGAAAGATGAGAGTCCCCTGAGGGAGATCTCACCCTTCTGTTGCCTGGGAGAATCGTATGTTGGGTTCTGGGGAGGTGCTGGCCCTCTCCATTCCCCAGTAGGTCCAAGTTGGCCTGGCTAAGCCTACCAACTGGAACCTGGCTACCCTGATCCTGTACCTCTAAGTCCTCAACCTCTGAGTCCTCATCCAAGTCATCATCATCCTCCTCTTCAGGGGGATCAACTGCAGGGGGGTTCCCTCCAGTTCCTGTATCTAGGGAAGCTGCTTTTGCCTTCTCTAAGTCATCCTGTTCTAGGAGTTCTACCAGGATTAGGCAGGTGGGGCTTCTGCCCCTTTTTAACCCTCTTGCTTTGCACAAGACAATCAAGTCTCTGCGGGTTAGTTTGTCATATCCAGAAGTTGCCTTGGTAGGGTCAACTGTCACAGGACTAGACCCTGAGGCCTTTCCTGTGTCAGACATGGTTACTAGTGAGGTGTAAGTGGTGCACTTACCTACACTAAGTGTTTTCCTACTGGACCTTGCTAGTGAGTTGTAGTCAGGGGTGTGCTACTCCCTTCAACCTACAACTACTAAGTTCAGTAGAACTTAATATGCTAAGCTTTTGATTTTATATGTACCTAGAGGTACTTGATGTGATCTTTCAATTTGATATAAAGATTGCAATGGTAAAACAACAGCAAGCTCAAATCCGCACCGCTGCTCACCAATGTGAGAAGTTGGCCTGGTAGGGGATGTTTCCAATTCTGGAACCACCTACTACCTGACCAAACAATCCCCTTATGGTGTCTGGTTGTAAGTCAACCTTATTAGACAAGCTATCCTAGTGGTAGCATGGACTAAGCAGCCTAAAGGCTTAACTTAAGAGGTCGTGTTAAGCGAGCTGTTTTACCACATACAATCCTGTAATACCAAATGAAAGGACACCACACAAGTATATATTATAAAAATATATGTGTTTATTACTAAAAACAATCCCCAGTATTCTTTATGAATAAAGGGGCACAAGCGTTAAATCAAAAGCACTGTTTAAACATACAAAGTTGCACAATTATGGATGAGGGCAGGGGGCCACTCAAACCATATACTAAACAAGTGGTATAAGAGAGGCCACTCGAACAGTGGTTAGGCCTAGGGCCTAGGGAATCGCTGGGAGCAGTCAGGACAAGCAATGCTGAAGTCGGGAATGGCCCTCGGGATTCGGGAGATGTGCGGGAAGCGCACGCATGCACCAATGTTAACCAATGGTGCGTAAAAGTCAAATAGTTAAAGTTTAAGGACACTTCCGCTGAACCTAGAGGAACAAAACTTAACACACAGACCCTAGAGGTGTGCACCAGTGTGGGAACACCGGCGGAGCAAAGTTACCTCACCCACAGGAAGTGGGTGCACAGGGTCGAAGTGGCGTCGGGTTTTGACACGCAGGCTCTTGGTGCTTGGAGCTGAAAGGGCTGCAGGCAGGGTGAAGACGAAGTGTCCGGTGGAGTCCAAGGGTGGACTCAAGTTGTAGAGTACCTGAAAGCAGAGGGGACAGAGTCTGGGTCACTCAGCAGTGACCAGGGTGGAACCAGGACGGAACCAGGCAATGTCGGGCGCAATCAGGTGGTCGTCGAGGCGCTTCTCTTCGCTGTCACGTGGGCTCTGGGGCATCTGCGACGTCCAGGAGCAGGTCACGATCTGTCCCACGCAGGCTCTCACCGTCGGTGCAGTCGGCTTCCGGTTTGGAGCAAACAAGCCTTGGTAAGAGCAATCCACGCGGGATTGGAAGATGGCGTCTCACTCGGACCAGGAAGGTCAGAGTCGGGGCTCCCTTTCAGGGGAGCTGGTGTGGATCTGGAGCAACCAGAATCACGAGTCTTCTTTTGTAGTTCGTCGGCACAGGGACCACAAGCCAGCTGGCAAGTGACCGGGCCAACGCGTTGAGCCAAATCGTGCCAAAGGGCCCCACGCAGCACTCGTCGAGTGTGGAGGGCTGAACTTCGGCTCAGGAGTAGCTCAGGGTGGGGGCTTCTCAAACCCCGGTGTACAGCTTCGAGGGTCACTCGTGGGCTGCACGGTCAGCGTCTCGTGGTCACTTCAAGATGGCGTGCCCCACGCTTCCGGTCGCCTCCACGGGTCTCAGCTTTGCAGGGACTGTGGATCGGGCTGTTAGAAGCTGGGCAGGCTTGATCTCGTCGATCTCAGTCGCTCGAGTTCCGGCGGGAACTGCAACTAAGTAGACGTCGAGGGCTGGATGGTGCCTGCTGCTGCAGGGTGGTCACTCCTTGACCACAAGGGAGATTCTTCGGGCTTCCACGTTGAGATGGAGGGCGAAGGGTCCAGAATATCGTTTCAAATGTTTCTTCCAGGAAATCTGATGTGCATTGGCACTGCTCCCACTCTTATTCGAATCTGGTGGGCGTGATTACCTGCTAGGTCCCCTCCTATGGGTGGGACCCAGGAAGTGGGTGGATACACCCCCTTCCTTTGATCCAGGCCGCCCTGGCACGAGGGCTGGAGTGCCCCAGAACCGGTTTGGCCGGATTATGCAAGGGGCAGCCTTGTGCGCCCCAGGCAGTGTCTGGTTTCTTTCAAACCTCCCTGCTACAATACACTATCTCCTGTCTGGAGGGCGGTGACACCCTCCTGTGACAGGAAACCCTTTGTCCAGGACCCCCTTGACTGGGTTTCGGTCAGCTCCAGGGGTCCAGACATTTGTCTGTGGCAGAGGCATCCATTTTGTGGATCTTAAGGCCTTTGGAGAAATCAACCGCATTAAAGTGAAGTAACATGTCTTACCCCTCTAGAGGGGTGGAATGCCATCCCCGTCGCCAGAACTGGCGAGGGGATGGTATTCCAGAGCGTATGACACCTTACACGACATGTTTTGATAAAGCCAAACCAGAGTTGCTAAATAACCGCGAGGATTATAAGGCACTTAATAGTATATGGTATGGCATTATCCTGAAACAGCTTAGGGATTTGTTCCCGACGGCTGCAGACAGGCTCAGCTCATGCTAGAGCTCCATCTCACATAAAAACCATGCACCCAGCCTCCAGGATTGGTGAGGCCTGTCTATAGGAGTGGCTCACAGGTTTACATGTGTCCAGATATAGGTTTAGACATAGGTATACTATATCTAAGCAAGGGGTGTGTACACCACCTTACCCCAGCTGAGTGATCAGCCAGTTGTGTCAATTTAAGAACCAGCCAGGGGTGGCAAAAGATATGCTGCAGCCCCTGGTAGGCCTTAGTGGCCCCTATGCCCTGTGCACCTATAGTGCATTCTACAGGGGCTGACAAGGAGTCCATTTCCAATTGGTATGTACCTAGGGTACATGGAATCCATTTTACAGAGAGAGCAGATGGCCTGGGGCCCTGATTAGCAGGGAACCAGGTCAACTAAGCCAAAAAACCAGCTAAACACAGGCAAAAAATCTGGGGTAACCATAGTCAGGTAGCCACCTTCCTACAAAGGACATTAACCCCCTTATGAGTCCCTAGTAAAGTGGTACCAAGAGTACCCAGGGCATAGGTATTAAAGGGGTCACCAGGCCTGAAGCACTATTTGTGTCCTCCTGAGTGACCAGAGTAAATAGATGACCGCAGCCTGCCATTACTGACTGCAGAAACAGTGCAAACTGATCCAACTCGACTTTGCCCTCACAATGAGTCACAAAGTCAAAGCACTATCTTGAATATATGTCAGTACCCCCTAAGGTAGGCCTCCTCAACCCAGGAGGCAGGGTGCAGTATATTAAAGGTGTGGACATATAAATGTAAGTCTATATGTCCCAATAGTAGCCCTTTCCATTAAGGACTACTACAAGTGATCAGCAGTCCATAGAATAAAATGGGCTGGCACCAGGGCACACTCAAGGTTGCCAGCTCCATTCAGGCACCACTGAATATGATCATGTTTGGTATCAAACGAAGTGCCTGCTCGGGTTTGATGTGGAATGCACCTTAGTGTTTGCCCACCTGGTAGCCCCAGCATTTCCTGTGCTCTGACTGGCAGCGTGCAGCTGCTACAGCCAAGATAGGAATCTGACCTCCTGCCAGGCAGTGTGAACACTCTCAAGAGCCAGAAACAAAGGCTGAGCTGGGAAGGAGGTGACACATCCCACCCTGACAGGATGGCTAGTGAAGTGCCACATCAAGATGATGAGCTTCAAACCATGCACCAGCACTGATATGCATGCAGGCTAACTCCCAAAGGGGAAAGCCACCCCCGCCACCCGAGGCACATTTGCACCCAGCCATTTGGGAAATGTAATTGGTCAAGAGGCATACACCCCTGAAGTTTAGCAACACCCCTAGTGTGGGCTACCTAGTCTGTACAGCCAAGGAACGTTCCTGCCATTTTTAGAAGTGGAAGGATACAGGGTTCTGGGTAGAAAAGGGGACACCCCCAGATGTGGTCTCCTGAGGGGCAGATCTGCTGGAGTAAGTAGCCAATTGACCGCTTGCACCTTCATTTAGCATCTATGGGACACCCTTGACACCAGAACCTCAGATCAGTTAAGAATGCAAAGAAGGTCAAACAAAAGAACAGAGTTTGAGACAAAAGAAGCTGCACAAACCAAAGGCAGGATACTCTGCACCTGTGACAACGCTCACAAAACTGCACAAATATGACTCATCCTGGACTAAAGCCTTGCTCCCCAGTCAGGAGGACCCCTTTGAGAGCCAAAAACACCTACAGCCTGCCTTGGACTAGTGGTACTAGTCCCCGGCAACCACAGGTACAATTAACATCCCAGAAGCAAAGAATCTTTGGCTATTGGGTCCTCTGAGGGATTGCCCAAAAGTAAATGGTCCAGGGCATTGTGGGAAACGTAGTCCTGACCTCCCACAAGTTTTAGGCAGCTACCATTTCCCTGCGGTCCTTCAGACGTCAAAGCATCATCTTTCTAACCTTACCAGTACCAAGGAATGTTGGTGACCAGTCTGGTTCCACCATTTTTACTCGATGCTGCAGCAAGAGGGAACCATGTAGCACCTTCAACGGACCACAGCAGTTAGTCCTGGCCCCTTGATATACCTCTGTAAAATAATTGTTGTCCAGAGATATTCATTTTTGATTTGTGTTTTTGTATCATTAAAGAAGTAATTTAACTAGACATTGCTAATCCGGGCTGAATTTTTCTGGACATTTTAAAAAATGGCGGACGTGTTGCAGTGATGCTCTAATATTTCAGGAATCTTGATACCTATATACTTAATTTTGTTGTCAAACATAGGTTTTGGGGACAAGTAGTCTTATAGAGACAGAAAATAACTCCTGGAGCAACTGTGATGTGATTTTCTTAAACATATGTATGCATTTATTGGGGAATTTTGGGAAATGAAAAATATAAATTGAATTGAGTTGAATATTCCTTGTATGGTCTTTTTTTATTTCATTCGGCCACAACAACATTACGTTATTCAATATTGTACACTATCTTGTACATAATTTGCTAGTGGACCATATTGTTGCATGCGCCATACGTTACACAGGTCCTGTTGCCTACCTTGGGTTACTCCATTAGTTTATAATGGCTTAGGCTGTCTAAAGCCTACCCTGGGATCACATATTTACACACTATAGCTCTAGTGACTTGGAGTGGACACCTCATTAAAATTTGTAAAGTACTTACAAATGTGCTTATTGTCACCTGTAACAACCTACGGTACGAACCTGTTCATTACTTCCTGTGGCTCTTTACTTGTTTATCATTATTCACAATGCAAAACATCACACCACCTCCATTCTATATCAACATGCCAGGGGAACCCCCAATATTATGGAGTAAATGGAAAACTCTGTTTGATAATTATCTCACTGTGTGTGGTCCAAATGTGAATATTGACAGGAAAATAGCATTATTGACACGCTGCCTCGGAGCGGAGGGGCAGGAGGTTCTAGCAATGCCTATCAGAACTGAGCATGAGGCAGTAGTTTAACATGCTTATGAAATATGTGTTAAAAATTGGAAAACATTGTTTGCCAAGAATAAGCACCGTCCTGGATAGATATCGTTTTGGTAAAAGAAGTCAGAAAGAGGGTGAGAGTATAGAAGAATTTGTTTCTGATCTAAGAAGACTCGCAGTGATGTGTACGTTTTGGTGTTTCATTAGATGAACTCATCTGTGACCAGTTTCTGTTCAATTGTATTATAGCTAGGATACATGAAGAGTTACGGCTCAAGGATGACCCCCCCCCCCTTTTAATAAAGTGTTAAAGGTTTCAAAGCAAGTGGAATACATGTTGCCCAGTGTAAAAGCAAAATCTGATAACAAAAGCAGTTCACTTGAAAATAAGAGGGAGGTAAATGTTGTGAAAGAGAAGAAGGAAATAATTAAAATCAATGCCCAGAGCTTCAAAGAGCAGTGCTTCAGGTGTGGTATAACAGGCCATTTGGCTAACTGGAGAGAATGCCCAGAATGAAAGGCTGTGTCTAAGGGTTGTGGCAAAAGGGGCATTATGTTGCATTTTGAAGGTACAAAATGAGAAAAGATATAAAAGTCCCATAGTATCTGAAATATGTGATGAAATAGTCTTGCAAATGAATGAGTCAGGTGAAGGTAGTCCCAAGGATATTGTAGATGCAATGTTTAATTCTTGCTCCAGACTAACCATTATTTCTGACCAGTATTCAGATACAAGTTCAAAGATAGAGCCCGGTTCAATAACATGGACATACAACCTGGTGGGTGTGGGGGCCAACACACCATGAAAGGCTACTTTTTGGAAAATATTCGGGACTGTGGAAAGAAAACCCTAAGCAAAGTGTACTTGTCTAAGTAAGGTGAAAACATTTTAGGATGGCAGTCCAGAAAATCTTAGGTGTAGCTCTTGACCCTAATGCCTCACTACAAATCCAAGTTCAAGCGATCAAAGAAAACTGTTTTGTATATGTGTCTAGAAGTATTTAGCAGAAAATTAGGATGCCTCAAATCATGCATCCACAAAATTAAGTTAAAACCTAATGCAACCCCTGTTGTATCCAAGGTATGTAGACTACCAGTGAAAGTAAAAAGATTTGGTGAGAACTTTAACTTGAGAAATTATGTGAACAGAATGTCATTGAGCCAGTCGAAGCCACAGAGTTGTTAGCTCCCATTGTGGGAGCACGAAAGCTGACAGCAAGGTGAGATTGTGCGTATATTTAAAAGCACTGAACAAGGAAATAGTGTTTGAAAGATTTCGCCTACCCACGATTTATGAAATGTTCACAGCCTTAATGGGAGCAAACGGTTTTCAACCCTCGATTTGGCATCACCCTATTACCAAATAAGGTTGCATCCTGAGTCACAAGACCTCACTGACTTAATCACACCCATAGGCGCTTCCAGGTTCAAACGTATGCCTTTTGGGCTGGTATCTGCAGCATCAGTGTCCCAGAGAGCAATTTCATCAATGCTCAAAGACATTACAGGAGTATCTATTACGAGGAAGATGTATAAGTATGTGGGGCAACCAAAACAGAACACGATGAGAGGACTGTGAAAATACTAGAGAAATGTGAAAGTTTTGGAATCACAGTAAAAGCAGCCAAGTTCAAATTTGCATGTGAATAAATAACTTATGTGGGGCACAAGATCTCCAGGAAAGGCGCTGAACCAAAGGATGACCTGGATGAACTCTAGCATAAACCTAGCCGTTCGAACCAACAAAGATAAACTACGGTCATTCCTTGGCATGGTAGAGTTTTACAATAAATTCCTAAGAAATTTCACAAACAGAACGTTCCAAATGAGGTAGCTAATTAAATTACCTCACCTTGCCCAACAATAACCAAATCCACTCTGTCTCTCATGTTTACAGTGTTTCTTTATTATGGATTTCAGTAGCGTTTCTCAGGGTTTTCCAAAACTATGTTTTTCCAGTGTTTACAAAACATGTTTTTGAAGTGATTGCTATAAAGTACATATCTGATTTAAAGGAGATGTAGAGTCTTTCCATTTTGCTGTGTATTCAATGGATCTATGTAAGACCCTTAAGGATAGAAAGTCTGTGTATTGCACGGTTACTCACAGGCACATCTCATTACCCCTCACACGCACTCAGGGCCTGATTACGATCTTGGCAGATGGGTTACTCCATCACAAACAAGAAGGATATCCTGTTCGCCAAATTACAATTCTATTATATCCCATGGAATTGTAATTTGGCGGACTGGATATCTGTCACGGTTGTGACAGAGTAACCTTGTCTGCCAATTTAGTAATACGGCCCTCAGTCTGGTTTATAGGACTGGTTGTGGATTAATAAAGAAAGAGTGCTATATTCAAATGTTTTGATAAAGAACTTCATGGACGCAGTTAAGGGGCCACTCACCTAATCCTTACTATTATGACACTTCAGGAGTGGAACGTTGGCAGAGAACTGCACGGTACCACCTGCAGGCACGCAGGGGTACTGCTGAAGATTTTCCAGATCTACTCTGATGCTAGGGAATATGCAAATGGTCAGAAACCTGCAGCTAAAAGTGTCAGAATTTCAACCTTTGAAGGTTCACTAATAGATTCTCAGAAATTTCAACCTTCAGGAGCGTGGCCAAGATGGTGGTGGAGTAGGAAGTGCTTTCCTGTCCCTCCGGCACCGCCTGACAAATAGCCTTGATTATCACCCTCCCTGGTGCTCATCCACATCGGCCGCGGAGCACTGCTGTACCTGTGTGCTGTCCTGAATCCAGCGGTGCCTCTATTTTCGGGCTGCAAGGTGGGGGGTTGCTGTTTTGGGCGGTCCGGCCCTGACACTGCCTGCATCCATCGTGGCAGAGGGAGTGGGAACCGGCTTACTGCGGTGCGGTGCGATGCCCTGCCTGCTAAGTGTGGCCGCTCCCATATAGGTGTTGCTCTGCCCGGCGCCGTGCTCGGTGCAACGGAGGAGGCGGATGGACGACACTGAGCCCAGTGGCATGGCGGCCATTGTACCAGGCTGCGGCCTGCCCACGAGTGCCGGGCCTGTGGAGGAGCTCGGACCGGGACGGTGAAGAGCTGCTCGGGTGCCCGCCTTGCCGCGGCGGTAGCGGTCGAGACCCCCGCTGGGTGGATGTGTGCTCCCGTGCCGAGGTGGAGCAGTGAGGTATTGCCTGGGCCCAGCTGGCTGCAGAGGAGCGAGGTGAGGAGTGGAGGGGCGGCTGACATTGGGCCCGAAACTCGGTCCGCGAGCTGGCGGACGGTGGGAAGCCCCCGCGGGTGGCCTCGGCGGTGGGTCTCTGCTGTTCATCTGCCCGCAGGTGTGGCGCTCCTGCAGGGGGGCATGGGTGTCCTTCTGGTAGCAGCCTCATTGAACAGTGTGGCTGCGGACCTTGCTGGCTGGCTTCGGCCCGCTGCTTTTGAAGTCTTTGAGGAGCCTTATATCGGCCCATATATCGGCGGGCGGCACTTTGGTGGTCTGCTTCTCCCCCGCTATATTGGGTGCTCCCTGGGGCCAGTGACTAGGAGAGCGCTGCATGCTTGAGACCTTGTGCACTTTGGGACATAGCGGCCCTTACATCGGCCCGCATATCGGCGGACGACACCTTGGAGATCAGCTTTCCCCCACTTTATTGGGAGCTCCCTGAGGCCTGTGATTGTGCGTCGCTGGTGTTGTGGGTACGACGGAGGGGGGAGAGTACGGGAAGGCCCTCGGCGTGGCCTGAGAGGAGGTCTGTGGCTGTGGAGGAGGAGAGTCCTGGCATATCCCTGCCTTGGTATTTGTAGTTGCCCGACTGTGCTGCAGCCTCTGTGGGGTCCGTGGGACCGGGGGTCGGCCTGAGACCCTGAGTGAAGTGCTCCCCCGCCTCAATTGACTGATTGCTGCAGCGAGGTGCTCATAGGTGCCTTGAGCGGAGTGTTGGAACTGACGGCTAGGAGGAGGGGTCGTGGGCAGAGGGTGGACTGTGCTAGCCCTTGCGCTGAGGCGGCCTTGTGGGGTCTATGGTCCTTGGGGCCTCCTGGTGCTGCTCCTCAGCGATGCTGCTGTGGTTAGTGGATTCTGGGACGGTGGGAGGGGCACCATCTGCGTGAATACGTTGGTGCGCTGTTCCAGCAGATTCTTGATGAAGGGGATGAGCAGGACATTCAGCTGGATCGGGTCCATTGCGTTGGCTAGCCGAGGGGTGCCAAGGCCCCACCACCAGACATCCTGGTGTGTGTGCATGACTTTCAGATGAAAGAACGAATTCTTCCCAAAGCTCGAGATCTTAATCCTGTGCAGTTTCGGGGCCATCAACCTGCACTCTTTCAAGACCTGGCATCCTATACTCTTGTCAAGCGCAGAAGCTTCAAGCCTATCACTGCTTATCTGCGGGAGCAGGGCATCACCTATTCGTGGGGACACCCATTTCGAATTATTTTTAAATGCAAGGGCAAACTTCTGCAGATCCGCTTGCTAGATGCAGCCTTCAAGGCTCTGGGACTGGAGCGGCCCGCACCCCGGGCCGAGTCCGCTGGATCACCTCCTCGGCAGTGCAGACGCCCCACCGAATGGCAGCGAGTTGGGAGATTGCCTCCGCCGGTGAAGCTCGACCTGTCTGCGAGCCTCTTGGCGAGGGAAGCAGCTGTTTCTTCTGTGTCGCTGGTGACTGATAACAGGGGGGTTCCTTGAGGGACGCAAGCTTGGTGTGTAGTAGAGAGTGTGTAGCAGAGAGTGGTAGAGTGAGTAGGAGAGAGTCAGTAGTACAGTAGTAGAGAGTGTGTAGTAGAGAGTGTGTAGTAGAGAGTGAGTAGTAGAGAGTGTGTAGTAGAGAGTGTGTAGTTGAGAGTGTGTAGTAGAGAGTGGTAGAGTGAGTAGTAGAGAGTGAGTAGGAGAGTAGTAGAGAGTGTGTAGTGGAGAGTGTTTAGTAGAGAGTGGTAGAGTGAGTAGTAGAGAGTACGTAGTAGAGAGTGTGTAGTAGAGAGTGAGTAGTAAAAAGTGGTAGAGTGAATAGTAGAGAGTCAGTATTACAGTAGTAGAGAGTGTGTAGTAGTGTGTAGTAGAGAGTGTGTAGTAGAGAGTGTGTAGTAGAGAGTGTGTAGTAGAGAGTGGTAGAGTGAGTAGTAGACAGTGAGTAGTAGAGTAGTAGAGAGTGTGTAGTAGAGAGTGTGTAGTAGAGTGTGAGTAGTAGAGTAGTAGAGAGTGTGTAGTAGAGAGTGAGTAGTAGAGTAGTAGAGAGTGTGTAGTAGAGAGTGAGTAAGAGAGTAGTAGAGAGTGTGTAGTAGAGAGTGAGTAGTAGAGAGTGCGTAGTAGAGAGTGAGTAGTAGAGAGTGAGTAGTAGAGAGTGAGTAGGAGAGTAGTAGAGAGTGTGTAGTAGAGAGTGAGTAGTAGAGAGTGCATAGTAGAGAGTGAGTAGTAGAGAGTGAGTAGTAGAGAGTGAGTAGTAGAGTAGTAGAGAGTGTGTAGTAGAGAGTGAGTAGGGAGGAGACCCTTCACCTGCTGTGAAGGAGGTACACCTTAACCTCTGTTGCGGGAGGACGTCACTTTCAAAGTGGCCACTGGAAAGAACGGAGGTGCTCTGCTAAAGTGTTATGATGGCTAGCACTGGCCACATGATAGCGCTTTGTTTTTATTATTGTTAGCCATCTCTAAAAACAATTAAGAAAGCCACACAGCTCGCGCAGAGCTATTCGGCTCTGTTAATGTGTTTTTTTAAGATGCTGCACAGCAGCACGGGCTGCTATGCAGCATGGCTTCAAGTAAATAAAGATAAAGCGATACGGCGTGGTCAACGCTGGCTGCGCAATAGCGCTTTGTTTTTATTTACTTTGAGCCATGTTGCGCAGCAGCCAGCGCTGCTGTGCAACATCTTTAAAACATAGATAACGCCAATATGTCTCAAATAGGCGAAACCGAGTGGCTTTGCCTTTGCCAGTAAGTATTTCGATTTCTGTAGCACTTCACACCTCCGACGTGGCATCGACATGCATGAGCGGATGGATAGCACGCGTCACACCTCCGACGTGGCATCGACATGCATGAGCGGACGGATGGCACGCTTCACACCTCCGATGTGGCATCGCCATGCATGAGCGGATGGATAGCACGCTTTACTCCTCCGATGTGGCATCGCCATGCATGAGCGGATGGATAGCACGCTTCACACCTCCGATGTGGCATCGCCATGCATGAGCGGATGGATAGCACACTTCACACCTCCGATGTGGCATCGACATGCATGAGCGGATGGATAGCACGCTTCACACCTCCGATGTGGCATCGACATGCGTGGAGCGGACGGATAGCACGCTTCACACCTCCGACGTGGCATCGACATGCATGAGCGGACGGATAGCACGCTTGCCCGACCTACTGGAATACGACCTTGTGGGCATTGAAGACCCTTAATGCTCTTGGTGAGCCAAGTGCCTGCTATATAAAACTGCAAATAAAAAAAATAGTACTTCACAGATATTTTAAAAGCTCATTTCAAGGGTATTTTCAAGAAAGGACCCATTGATATTGAAGTGAGAAACCGTGCGCCTCTCTCTAACAAACAGCCACAATTCTATTGCAGGACCGGAGGCTTCAGATTATGCTTCTCAATCTTTACTAGAAGCTCACAGCAGCCAATGAAAATGCTTGCTTTTCATTATCAATAACGTTAAACACTACATATCCCATCATGACTAGTCTGTAGCCACGCCCCCCTAGTCCATAAGAGGCCTCTGCCTGCCGCCATCTTCCTCTTTCTTTGCTGCTCACAGCTGAGCTAAGTGCACTTTGGTTTACTCCCTCTGCTGTTAGCATTTTGTTCCGCTTTATGGCATAGATAATTACGATGGTGTATTGATTTTTATGTCCTAGCTTTCAGGACGAGGCGTATTGCATTGTGATATGTAAATACCGGTCTTTGGGAGTTTTGTTGCACTGGCGGGAGCCTCGGCGCTCCGCTTTCCTCGTTTCCTTTCCTCAGTGGCTGAGAGACGCGCTCAAAGGCGCGAAGGTAGCTGCGGTCTCTGACCGGGGACAGACGGGCTCCGGTTTTCATTGGAGCCGCATTGGGTGTCCCGGTGAATCCCTCGTGTAGCGGCGCGTATCGCGCAGGCGCATTCAGCATTCCCTTGTGGCTGATGACGCAGGTAGTGGCCGGGTGGCTCTCGGCCGCGGCGGGCGTCCAAACGCGCTGATTTTGGGCTATTTTTTAGTAGGAATTCAGTCGCATTTGGGCTGCACGTCGCGGCGCGAACCTCAACTGACAGTTTATAGCGTTTGGGACTTCCTTACCTGCCGGTAGTCCCTCTGTCCCTCGTATCGCCTGGGAAGGTTGTATAAATATTAATAGGGCCTTATTGAGTGTGCACACGCTCGTGGTACTTCGTGTTGGCCTGGGTCACTGACCCTCTTGTTTACAGCTTTGCTGAGGGGGTTGAAGATTTTAGTGAGTGAGTGTGCTGAGAGGGCTGACCTCCCCCTAGACCCTCATTGTGGCTGAGCCTCCTGATTAAGGTGTAGTGTAGTTCCTATTATCCCAATAGGCTCTGCGCATTGGAATAATACCTTCAATAGTAAAGGCCTAGACCAGACGTTAACTAGGTCTACTACTGACGATATTAGACTTAAAGTTTTGGGTTTGCCAGCTAGCTCAGAGTTCACTAGAAACTTTCTCGAATGTTCAGGTAGGAATTAACTTCCCTGATTAGACAAGAAGGGATTTAGTTTCTGACAACCATAGAACATGACAACTTTGCTCTCCCCTAATCAAGAGTGTATCTCGAGAGTCGTGTGAACAAAAGGCAATTTATTTTACTCAGTCAGTACGTGCATTCTTAGTCTCATCAAAATGTAGAGAAAAGGAAGAGACGGGCGTGTTCAATAAAAAGGTGTTATTTATTGATCAGTCTCTTTTCTCATACAAGAGAAATGGATCGATATTATTGCAATACTTATAGTTAAGTAAAGTGCATACATTAGAAGCAGAAGTATAAAATAATACTGTAAAAACATTGATATGGTTTCTAAGCCATATGAAGGTTTAAAATGAATAAAATATATTACATACACATATACATTTGACTAAACATACTCAACTGGTGTTTCTAAATACGCCTACCCCGTGTACCTGACCTAAGTCTAATACGTGGGCGGGAATAGAAAGTTACAGTTTAAGTTAAGTTTGTTTTTGCCAAGTGAATAACTAAAGAATTCTCTGCGAGGGGTTATTCAGTTCTGTACCTGGAATTAAGGATGAATGAGGGATGGTATCTCTCTCTCTGGTCTCGATATTCCAGGCTGCCTGCGAGGGCTACCCGGAAGCGCCGGTGCTGGATCTCTCGGCAGGAGAAATCAGCGCGTCTCGTTCTCAGCGCGTCAGGAAGGCGGGGCTGTGCCAGCGGGGTCTGCTCTGCTCTGGGCTTCGGCAAGTATGGCTGCTCCGTCTCGTCACCACCGCGTGTGTTTGCATAGGGCAATATCGGTAATATTTATACCTTTAAGGTGCCGAGATTGACGTAAGGATGGACATAGATACGTCAATAAGGATGTCATACGACTTGCTCGTTAGCACATTCTTTTGCTGAAGTTCTCGGTGAAATCAAAACAATGGCCTCAGGGTTTTTGCCCAGGTTGTCATAGGTTTGATTTGTTATGAGAACTCCGTATGCCTTATCAGGGGCTGGAGGAATATCGCTTGTCTAATTAGATCGCAAGCGTTATGACCTAATCAGATAACACGTTCCTGTGCCGTAGTGTGACTGCGTCAGATAACGGTATCTGCATCATGGGGGTTTTTTCTACCTCATGGGCTGACTGCTAGTTAACTTGTTGGTTTGTTTAACCAGAATAGGGTCAGGAATAGGGGATCGATTCAGAACCTATAGGAATACATCACACCCACTCCACGCTAACTATGGACATATTTACTAATCTATGCATAGTAAAACATACTATAGAGTATAGTGTATACCTTACCACCCCAAAATACATAAATGCATTTTGAAATTTTCCAAATATACGGAAGAATTGCAATCATATGTATTGTATGCACTCAAGCTGTAGAATAATGCCAAAGTAATCATGCATTTGTATACATTATTGCTATTTGGCATATGATAATTTACACATGAAACGGCTCTTAATACAGAAAAAAGGTTCGAGACCATTCCATCACACAATAAAATATTTATGAACATACCAGCGGGCAGCTAATGTCTATAAGCTGTCTAAAATTTAGAAACCTTAGTTCTCTAAGAATAGTTCGTACTTTAAGCAGAAGATAGTGTCCCGAAAAATATGCAAAAATATTTTGGGGCTGCTGAAAAATTGCTGTCCGTGAACTGGAGGTAAAATTGTTCATGTGACTTTATTTTTAAAGTTGAAGGCCGAATTCAGGGAATGCCGTGTGCGAGCTTGCTCAAAAGTCTTTATTTCTGCTCTGGTGAGAACATCATATCATTTAGGCTTTCGAAAAAGCTGTCAACAGCTTCCTGGGAAAGTTCCACTAACTCGGAAAAAGGTGTAACCATGCATTCGTGCGCATGATTGTTTCCATTGACGTTCTGATTCGCATTGCTGACAGAAGGTCGTACCTGTTCGATGCTGCTTTCATCTTGAACTTCACTACCCCTTAATCGTAGTGGTGAAGCTTCCACGAATGCCGTCATCAGGATTGGTAGCCTTTGAGGGCAGCACAAAGCGTGAACCTTGATCGGGCTCAACAATGTTTCTGCATCCATTGGCGCATCCGATTGTAGCGTCAGACAGGTGTCTAACACGCATTCTTCTCCGCATAGCAGACACCTTAATACAGGTAAAACACATCTTTGCCACATTGGTCGAAATGATAGAAACCAAGTCATGTTCAGGTCTCTAAGCCGGGAGAGTCCCAGGATTTTTGATATCCGGTCCCGGTATCCAATGGCTAGGATTGTTTCTTCCCTTGTCGCAAGAGTTTGGTCTGTGACATGGGTTGCCATAACAAAAAATAAGGACCAAGAATAGTATTCCTGCAATTAGTCCCAAGATCAGGGGAAGTCCGCCAAAAATCGAATGGACGAAATCTGGAAAAATACCCAGTATGGCTTTGAATGGTGTTAATGCCATCGAAAATACTGTCTTAAATACCTTTGAGACCCCATTGGTATCAGAAATATTTAAGATTTCATTCAGGATTTCCGCGAAATGTAAGGGGAATTAGTCGATAACAATGAATGTATCTCTGCAGTCGTCCTTGCGACTTGTAGATCATACGTTTCTTTTGATGACGTGAGCCTTGTAGGCGTCTGAAGAAGCACTGTTTTCATTCTGCTTAAAGTATCTATTCGAATAGAAGTAATTTTCAAGTTGGGCCATGCCCTTGCCTCCCTGTCTGGAAAGGAGCTGGGGAACAATGAGCGTCCACAGCACTTGACCTTCGCAGTCGTAGTTACGAGATAAGGAGTCCCGGGCATAAGACTACAACATCTGCGATCTACAATTAGAATGTAACTCCCATTGTAGAGTCTTTGAAAGAATGGTTCTATCTCTGTTGCAGGTGCGCCTTGCTGGTGACATGAAAGGTTGTATGAATTCCCTTCACAGGCTCCATGCAAACTAATTCCGTTACACAGAAGCGTGCCGCTTAGTGACATCGCACAATTATTGCCACTAAGAAACACTTTCTGTCCTTTATTACTGACACATGCATGTGAATAGGGCAGGTTCCATGTTGTTTTAATGTACCCCTTTCCCAATTTCTCGTACATGCCAGCCTGTATATATTTTTGGCAGTATTGAAACCTGAAGGTTGAGATTGGAATATTTATTATCCCATGTATTATCCATTCACTGACAGGTCGTTCTGACATTGTCACTGGTAATCTTTCGAGTTTTTCAATGCTCAAGATTGTATAATCAGCACCCTTTTGTGCCATACTGATTTGTCTATCAGTAAGGTTAAAGATTTGGAATAGTGACGTTGTGTTGATTAAACGCCAAGGCACATAGCCTGAACGCATATTTTGTAACGTCCAGCCAAGCTGTACAATAGAACGCAATTGAGACTGACCGTGTTGTAATAACAGTAAGTCTTGCGATAATATGTCGATTGCTGAAGACACAATGCTGTCCAAAGAAAAAATTCTGGAGGACAGAGTCATTAACCCATTGTCCACTACAGAAAGTGATTTTTCCAAATTAATACGGTCAATTTCCCGTATTCTCTCTGCTGTTTCAATTTGAGTAACCTTCCAGGCCTCATTGTATGCTGCATATACAGAGGCTGCTATGAAACGTTTTTGACGCTGTTTGCGCGGTCCCATAATGAAATCACGCAAGTCAGCACCATCAGTAAGTAAAGTTAGGTGTTGCTTAATTTCTGTCAGTGTGGAAGTTTGTAGCCATTGAAGGCATAATTTGCCCACACTGTAGGTGGTTATTATCCCTGGGTGATGTCTTTGAGGATATCTAGGGTCTGGCCTGGTCATTTTGAACCCCTGTGTTTTGTTCAGGAATCTGTCTTGACAGTTATTAGTATCTGTGGGCCAGATCAACCACTGTTTCCAATCAGGATGTGTTCTGTATTGTACTGTACTGTATTGGTTTAATACATAATTTACGTCTATCTCCTCATCTGTAGAGGTATTGCTGTACATTGTTGGTTTTAGAATAGACGGTTTATTTAAGTCTTTTATTTTGGCTAGGCCAAGACAGGTAGTTTGTTGAACAGTGTCGTTTAAAAATATCATTTGTTCTGGGATCATGCAGGCTCTAAACAAAGATTCTATACCCTGTACTTGCCATTCTTTTGTGCCCCAAACACTTTTCAATTCAACATTTTTGTCCCAATAATCAAAACCAAAAGTATTCATTTGTTCAAAAAATGAGTCCGAATATATCAATTTTGTGTTTGTTATCATGGTCTTAGTTCCTGTCTTGTTTGACAATTTGAAATAAAATGCTTCAGCATTACTTGTGTTAAAACCTGAAAAGTATGAATATTTGTCATAGAAGGTTCTTGAGCTTCCTTTTGGAGGGGTTGCACAATGTTCCCATTGATTATAATTTAAAACATTTCTAGGTTGTGCAGATCTATGTAAAAAATGGTTACCATAGTGGTTATAACAGTACATACTATCATAATTTGTAGAACCCTGCAAATAATCATGTTTGGTAAATTTAGCAGACATCACTAAGTCAGACATCATATTATTAATGCTTTCGAAGTCCCAATCATCAGCAAATGAGCTTGGTTTTGCAAAGTCACTCAATGAGATCTTAATTTGGTGTGGATATTTCAGGATTTCGACCGGACCATAAATTTCATAGTCAGTGTTGTCCCAGGCTACCCCACCCGGTATCGGATTGGCTGTGAAGTTGACTGAAGAAAGTTCTCTTTTCTCGACGTGTGACGATGTGTGTGGTTTGAGGATCAAGTTGATTTTCTGACTTGCTGTGTCCATTTTAGCATATTTTCCCTCAATGAAGCGTCCCAAAGTAAGTACCATGATGAGCCAAAGTATGAGGATAAATGCACCAAAACCCACCCAAAATTCGATCCATGGAGAAATCAGATATGTTTCTTTCAGTTGTTTCAAAAGTTCCTTAGCTTTGTCTTTAAAGGATTTTGATGATGGCCGTGTCTTTGATTCACTGAAGCCTTCAGAGGAATCATCGAAGTTTATGAAGTAGCCGGATGCAGTTCTGTCAATTGTTCCAATTGCTTCAGGATTACTGTTTCTTGCATTTTCGCTTGGTACTTTATTATAGATTGGTGTGTCTCTGCTAAATGTTTTTATTTGGGTTTTCAGAGGTCTGAGTTCTATTGCATTGTTGCATAGTCCTTGTCTCTTCGTTAGGACCTCTGTACTGGTAGCAAACCTTGGTGTTCGGCTACTTATTGGGAGTCCACTTGGCCTACTGTTTGTTATCGGCCACATGATTGTGGTTTTACCAGGTCGATGGATACAACTCGGTTCTCCTTTTTACCAGCAAGTGGCGGTAGTACAACAGATCTTGTCCCGTTGATAGACAAGACAGGAACTGCTTTTCTGTAAGAAGGCCCAAATTCCTTCTTTACCGCGATCTTTTCCCTGACTAGATCCCCGACTTTTGGAATCCAGACAGGTCTTGCTGGGACAGGTGGTGGTTCTTCAGTGGCTGTTGGCTGTTGTTTCAACTTTATGTTGCTCAGGTCTTTTCTTGTTTTGTTTAAGTCCTGCAAAATAGCCAAACGGTCTTTGATATCAAAGCTTTTTTCTTTCACCACTGAAGTCTGACTATCAATGTCAGAGATCAACATCCTAGTTCCAAATAATAATTCGTACGCACTGAATCCCTTCAGAGAATTTCTTGGCAAGTTATTTAGACTACGTTGGACACTTATTAGATGTTTGACCCACCCAGCTCCCGAACCTAATATCCTTTCCGTTATAGATTGCTTTATGCCTTGGTTTTTTCTTTACACCATCCCGTATCCCTCAGGAAGGAAGTGAGAAGATTCCCGCTGTGCTATGCTCATTTGGCCATGTTCCCCATCAGGCTGGAGGGCTAGAGTGAAAACAATGGTCAAACGTAGCATGCTCTTAGCGTATATGGCATTTAGACTCGCAAATCTTTGTATAACAGTCCAGACGTCAGCCGAGTGCTGGTGGCCTACATTATAAGTGGAAACTAGCCTGTATATGTTAATCGCAAGCCTTCCTTTTTACCCTTGATTTTTCCTGGAGTAAAATGACGAGGTATTAAACTGTTTCTCTCCCCACTGCGATCTCTGTTGCAGTTTGGGCAGTTTTTTACAAACATGGTGTGACGCAGGCTCATGCCTGGCCACCAGTACCGTGATTGTAATTCTTCCAGAGAATCTTTTAGTTTGAGGTGTCTGAGACCCTCGCCCATATGTGCGTCTGCGATTAACAAGTTTCTCCTGTCCATGTTTGGAATCACTCTATCCCCCACTCCAGGGATTCGAGCAAAAGGGACGGAGTTTGCATCGATTATGTATGTATAATTGAGTGGATAGTTGATCGGTAGCGCTGAGCAGTCGCCTTTTGATGACGTTTTCACCGCCAGCACTGTTTCACCGTCAATGTATTTTAATGTACGCTTTTTTCGAACTACGGGAGCCGATTTAGTGGCTGCCGCTGTGGCTGTCTCAGCCAATGAATTCCCTGCAACGTGAACGCCATCACGCTGATGACTCAGTGAGTGTGTCACGTGAGTCTTTGGTAGTTCTTTTTGTAAAAGAGCTATTTGTTCCCAGAGCAGTTTCTGCTTTATTGGTGCATCTGTGTCATCTTTGTAACCGTTTTGAATCCATGTCTGCAAATCCTTGTTATATGATTTGACGCAGTAATATGAATCTGACACTATAAGTGTCGGGAATTCGCGATCCGCATTATCTAGCGCCATTTTCAATGCTAGTATTTCAGTTTGTTGTTCTGAATTAGTTTCTACTGAGTGTGTTTTTGTTAATAGAGGTTTTAGTTTACCTCCGCGCCACACTTCTTTTGTAATCCCACATGTGGTGTTGTATGCCTGTTCTCCCCAAACGGGGGGTTGAGCATGTCCGTCTGTATAAATTACACAGGCGTAATGTCGTAAAGGCAGAGGGAATGTTCTTTCATATTCTAGATTTTTTAATTCTTCTAGTTGCTTGGAGTACGGCACATTTTTCTAGAAAATTGTCAGCCAGGCTTTTGCCTTCACTTGATAATTCATATCCTAAGAACAGGACTGTCAGATGGGCAATTCTGGATTTTTTAAAGTTGAATTTGTAACCCTCTGCTGCGAACCCAAGTATTATGGTGTTCACTCTCTTCAAGTGAGTCTCCAAGTCATCATCTGTTAAGTAAATGTCGTCGACATAAGATAATGCTTCATCATCATATATTTGTAGTAATTCTGTTACTCTCGCTGAGAATACTCCCGGGCTGTTCTTGTACCCCTGGGCTAACCGACAGAATTGTTTTTGAGTGCCATTTATTGAGAACGCAGACAAATATCTGCTCTCTGGTGCTATGTTTTGACAAAAGAATCCATTAGAGATGTCTAATGTTGTTTTGTATTTTTTGCGCACTATGTTATTCATTAGTGCAGCACTATGCGAATTTTGCACTGCAAAAGTTTTGCAACATGTGTTAAGGTGTCGGTAATCCAAAACTAGACGATATGAATTGTCTGGTTTGGAGACCGGAAACAAAGGGTTGTTCATTTGTGAGGTGCAAGTTTCAATCACCCCCTGGTATTCTAGCTGATCTAGTATTTCTTTTACCTGTTTTTTAGCTTCTTGCTTAATTGGGTACTGCCTTTGTGCAGTAGGTTGTGACTTTAACTGGATTTTGTGAGGAGGAGAGTCCTCATCCCATCCCACGTGATTTTTATATAAAGCAGGGGCTAGAGCCACTGCCCACTTTCTAGCAAGTGTGTATTTTTTATGAATTGGGATATGATTTGAGAAGGCAGGCATAATTACTTCTTCGCCATGAGGGCAATCCCTGACAAACTCTGGTGGCCAGTCTTTTTCAGCTAGAAGGATATCATAGCCCTTGGAGAGATTATCCCAAAATAGTCCCCTTATTTTTCTAGTCTTATCCCCCTCTATACGCAATGTTATTTCGTATATTTTGTGAGGTTTGCTAACTCTGGTGTCTGCAGTTTCCACTTGAAGATATTCATTCGTGTCCACTGTCTCCAGATGATTCATAAGGACTTTGCGAGCTATGCTCACTTCTGCTGCGCTGTCTAGCATTGTCTGAGCCCATTCCCCGTTTTTCAGTTGTGTCCTCAGAATTCTCGGCATTGTTAACTATTTTAATGCTGGCTACCTTCTTCTTTGGAAATTGTAATTTCTTTTTTAGCTGAGCAGGTTCCTTATCTTTGGACTTGGTGTGCTCTTCTCTTTGTTCTGATCGTCCTCTTCTTTCCGATTTCTGCGAGGAAGTCTGAAAAGATTGAGAGGGACGTGTATCAATGTCTTGATATCTATCAGGCTTTTTTATATTATCCCTGTTTCTAAGGTTATATCTTTTCCCAGAGGGGTCACTCTGGGGTGACCTGTGTCTTTGGTTCGGAGATTTCTCTCTTCGCCTAGGAGACCTTCCTCTGGACTGGAATTTCTTTTCTTTGGGATTGGATTGTTTGTTTCCATCCCAGCTCTTTTTCTGTGATGTTGAATTATTATTAAAAAATATTTTTTCAGGACTTTCAATCAGTTGTGGTTTTACTGGTATTCCACCTAAACTATCTCTACCTAGTTCCTCATAGGATTTTTCTATGATTCTGGCAATTTCAGCTGGTTGGTCTGCTATATCTGTCTCCTTTAACCTCTGGCGGATCGCCACGTTTGCTGCTTCTCCCTTTATGTTGGCTAACAATATAGCCGAGACCTGCTTGAAGTCTTTTAGTAATTTCATACCAAGAGTTAAAGCGGGTTCTGGACCATATTCATCTTGAATTTGTTTTAGCACATCTGGTATTACCGAAATGGATGGAACACCGTGTGTTTTTGTGTAGATGGAAGCAAAGACTGTACCCCAAGTGTCACAGTCCTCAATGTGTGGTGCGATTCCCATTGGAAGACAGATAGTCAGAATCCTGTGCTTTTCTAGCGGGGTGGTGTCTGGAAACACCGCCTCTATTTGGGTGATTTTCTGCGCTAGCCAGAATGGTATTTGTTCCCGTTTAGCCGGTACTTTACCTAGGCAGGACTGGATGTTCTGTGGTGTAATTTTATTTGTGTTCCCCTGGTGAGGGGTCAGCTGCGGGAGTTTAATCGCTGGCTGAATTGTTGAAGTCCGCATCACATACTGGACTAATTGTCTATGTATTTTTATTAATTGTTTTAGCTGTGTTAATAGGTTAGCTGCAGACATCCCGTCGATGTCTGGATGTGGTGTGTATCCGGCTAGGACCGGCCACGTTGCTCCTGGTCTACCTAAAGGACCGAGCCTGGTGATGTGATTATTATGTTTTAGGGCGCCATCAAATAAGAGCAAATGCTCTTGAAATTTGAGTGGTACTTCCACCTCCTCGAAAGGAGTGTACGTTTCAGGAGGTTCCTCTATTTTGTAATAGTGGAAGTACTTTGTTACAGGATTTGCTGCTGGAAAATTTATCCATGAATAGTATACCTCTGTCTGCCGATATTCGTGTGCCTCAATTACGAATATGACTGTACCACCTCTAGGTGTCAGTCCATTTTCTATAAGTTTTATGGTTATAGATTTCCTTTTGATGACCGGGATGAGTATTATATCCGGGTCTGCGTCTTGCATGGTAGCATCAGCTGCTGCGAGTTCAGTTGCTAATCTAACTGCCTCTCTTTCTCCTTCACTGTCTGACATTATACAGTCCAGAAGGTTATTTTGTTTGTTTGCAGATCAGGTTTCTTTATGGAAACAAAGATTAGATGCACAATATTTTGGAACAGTGTATCCTTCAACGTTGACTATACCAAGAACCATACATAGGAGTTCCCTCCTGCGAGGTCTGGCGGATATGACCTTTTACCCACTCCAGACGTCTTTGGAGTATTATGGGAGAAAGGGGTCTGAGTGAGAGAGCACGACTGAGTTACTTTAAATGTCTTACGTTAGTTTTATCGCCCTTTCCAAACGCGTTGGGCGCCATGTAGTGTAGTTCCTATTATCCCAATAGGCTCTGCGCATTGGAATAATACCTTCAATAGTAAAGGCCTAGACCAGACGTTAACTAGGTCTACTACTGACGATAATAGACTTAAAGTTTTGGGTTTGCCAGCTAGCTCAGAGTTCACTAGAAACTTTCTCGAATGTTCAGGTAGGAATTAACTTCCCTGATTAGACAAGAAGGGATTTAGTTTCTGACAACCATAGAACATGACAACTTTGCTCTCCCCTAATCAAGAGTGTATCTCGAGAGTCGTGTGAACAAAAGGCAATTTATTTTACTCAGTCAGTACGTGCATTCTTAGTCTCATCAGAATGTAGAGAAAAGGAAGAGACGGGCGTGTTCAATAAAAAGGTGTTATTTATTGATCAGTCTCTTTTCTCATACAAGAGAAATGGATCGATATTATTGCAATACTTATAGTTAAGTAAAGTGCATACATTAGAAGCAGAAGTATAAAATAATACTGTAAAAACATTGATATGGTTTCTAAGCCATATGAAGGTTTAAAATGAATAAAATATATTACATACACATATACATTTGACTAAACGTACTCAACTGGTGTTTCTAAATACGCCTACCCCGTGTACCTGACCTAAGTCTAATACGTGGGCGGGAATAGAAAGTTACAGTTTAAGTTAAGTTTGTTTTTGCCAAGTGAATAACTAAAGAATTCTCTGCGAGGGGTTATTCAGTTCTGTACCTGGAATTAAGGATGAATGAGGGATGGTATCTCTCTCTCTGGTCTCGATATTCCAGGCTGCCTGCGAGGGCTACCCGGAAGCGCCGGTGCTGGATCTCTCGGCAGGAGAAATCAGCGCGTCTCGTTCTCAGCGCGTCAGGAAGGCGGGGCTGTGCCAGCGGGGTCTGCTCTGCTCTGGGCTTCGGCAAGTATGGCTGCTCCGTCTCGTCACCACCGCGTGTGTTTGCATAGGGCAATATCGGTAATATTTATACCTTTAAGGTGCCGAGATTGACGTAAGGATGGACATAGATACGTCAATAAGGATGTCATACGACTTGCTCGTTAGCACATTCTTTTGCTGAAGTTCTCGGTGAAATCAAAACAATGGCCGCAGGGTTTTGCCCAGGTTGTCATAGGTTTGATTTGTTATGAGAACTCCGTATGCCTTATCAGGGGCTGGAGGAATATCGCTTGTCTAATTAGATCGCAAGCGTTATGACCTAATCAGATAACACGTTCCTGTGCCGTAGGGTGACTGCGTCAGATAACGGTATCTGCATCATGGGGGTTTTTTCTACCTCATGGGCTGACTGCTAGTTAACTTGTTGGTTTGTTTAACCAGAATAGGGTCAGGAATAGGGGGATCGATTCAGAACCTATAGGAATACATCACAAAGGACTCTCTTGTGGGTTCATTTCTTTAAGCCACCCCATAATGTCGGAATGGGAGCATTATAATGAGGAATATGCAGAGGAGGAGACGTTTGATGCAAGGCAGTCGAATGCCTTGGAGGACAATCTAGTAAGTGCATTGGATGCTTCAGTCCAGTCCTCGGTCAATAGGGCTATGGAGACTACGGTCCCACAGACAGTGCAGCAAGCCCTTGCTTCAGCCCTTCGCCCTATAAGAAGACAGCTTGAGGGCTTCGCCAAGAGGCATGGCTTCGACAAGCCACAGAAGAAGAAAACCGAGGCTTCCACCTCGGGTCAACCTGCGGGTGACTCTGCCACATGGCCTCACGCACAGGCCTTAGCTACCTTGCCAGACATGGCTGACCATTCATATTCAAGCGGTAAGGCCAAAGCAAAGTGTAGGGTCCACGATACGGACACAGACACTAACACTGATACTAACACCGACACGGATACGGATACATCAGAAGAGCATCCCCCTCCTAAGAAGGCTAAGAAGGCGCAAGCAGAAGGCCTTACACCGGTTAATACCCCATTTACCTTTGACCCTTCGGAAATAATGCACCCCAGGTCGCAGGACTGGGTTCCGCCTACGACAGTGGCGGCATATATTCACGACAACCTCCGAAAGAGCTTCCCGAGGGAAGTGCGGAACCGTCTAAAATCAGAATGCCCCAGACCTGACATCCCGAATAAGGTGGCGGAAACGCCAGAGATAGACGCAAGTATTCTAACTTTTTTGAAGAAGTTTACGAAGGACCCCAAACAAGGTTTGGACAGGGCTTGGACAGGGTGCCAAGACAAGATGTTGGATGCTATAGGCCCTTTGGCCAAGATTTTAGAGATGGCCTTGGCGGCCAAAGAAGCTTCTACTCCCATAGACCCAGATGTGTTGGCCGGATGGACCCAAAGAGCCATCTGCTTGTTAGGCAACGCAAATTGTGCCATCTCTTCGGAGAGGAGGAAGTCTTTGCTTATGAAAATGGATACCAACTTGACGGAACTAGCTGATGCGGAGCTAGGGCCCTTGGCTGAGGGACAGTTATTTGGGGACAAATTTGTCAAGGATGTCTCCAAATATGTTGGAACTTTCACAGCGCTAGACAAGGCCCAATCGGGCATCAAAAGAGCGCTAAACCAAAGGGTTTTTACCAGGGCCGGACGAGGCGGGGGTCGCTCGTCAGGCCGAGGAGGTCCTCCAGGCTCCCATAGAGGCGACTTCGGCAGAGGCAGGAATGACTATGATTCCACCCGTGGTGGAACCTTCTACCCTTCCCGTGGGAGGTTCGGCAGGAACCGGTTCCAATCCAATAATAACAGGGGGAACTTCAAGCACCAGCAGAACTCAGGTGAGAATAGCAGATGTTTCTCTTCTTCCTTTGGGGGGACGGACACAGCACTGCCTGGGGCAGTGGAGGGAGCTTACACAAGACGCTTGGGTCTTGCAGACAGTTCAAGGTTTTCACTTGGAGTTTTACTCTCGTCCTGTTCAATCAGGTATGCCGGCAGGTCTCCATTTTTCCCAACTAGATCTCAGTTTTATAGACGAGGAGATCTCAGGCTTGCTGCAGAAACACGCAATAGCACCAAGTCAGCAAGGTCCTCACGGGTTCTGCAGCAATATCTTTATTATACAGAAAAAAGGGGGAGGAAACAGACTGGTGTTGAATCTCAGGGAATTCAACCAGGTTCTCACATACAATCACTTCAAGATGGAAGGCATCCATCTTTTGACAGATTTACTACAGGTAGGGGACTGGATGGTCCGGTTGGACCTGAAGGACGCTTATCTCTCTATTCCAATATTTCCCCCGCATCGCAGATTTCTGCAATTCAAGTGGAGAGACCAATGGTACGAATATTTGGTTCTGCCTTTCGGTCTCTCCTCGGCTCCTTGGTGTTTCACCAAGGCAATGAAGCCGGTGGTGGCATACCTCAGAGAGCGGGGTATACGCCTCATCATATATCTGGACGATATCCTGATAGTGGATCAGTGCCAGCAGACACTCTTGCGGCACCTCACATTGACCACAACATTACTGCAGGATCTAGGCTTTGTGATAAACAACAAAAAATCGGTCATGGTTCCCACTCAAGTGATAGACTTCCTGGGTTTCACAGTGGACTCCAGGACTGCGCAGCTATGCCTCCCGAAGGACAAGCTAAAGGATCTAAAGAAGGAGATCAGGAAACTGCTGAACAGTCAGACAGTCTCCCTCAGGGGACTCGCCAGAATGGTGGGAATATTGGCGTCATCAGTCCAAGCGATATTCCCGGGCCCTCTACATTACAGGGCTCTGCAGCAGCTGAAGATCAGGCATCTTCAGCGGGGTCTCTCGTACTCTGACAGCATCCCTCCCACGCAAGAAGTGAGGACGGAGTTGCAATGGTGGCTGGGGCATGTCGATGCCTGGAACGGCCGAGCTATCTTCGGCTCCCTCCCGGAAATCACGATAGAATCAGATGCCAGCCGCTCGGGCTGGGGCGCACGTTGTGGAGACATCTCCACGGGCGGAAGATGGAATCCGGAAGCTTTCTCTTCATATAAATTGTCTAGAGCTACTCGCGGGGTCGTTCGCGGTGCGGACGTTGTCCCCGAAGCGAACATCCTGTTGTATCCTTCTGCGCTTGGACAATGTGTCAGCAGTGAGGTACATCAACAAGTTGGGCGGCACGAGGTCGTCCATGCTTGTGCAGATAGCCAAGGACTTTTGGCACTACTGCCTTCAAAATCAGATTTTGATAATCGCGGAATATCTACCGGGTCACTCCAACCAGGTGGCGGACTGGAACTCGAGATTCCTCAGGGACTACAGCGACTGGAAGTTGCTCCCGAGGGTATTCCAGTGGCTGGAGATGATTTGGGGTCCGTTCAGGATGGATTTATTTGCGTCCAGACTAACTTACCAGATTCCACGGTTCTTCAGTTGGAGACCGGATCCGTTGGCGCAAGCAACGGACGCATTTCTCCAGGACTGGTCGGAGGGGGTACAGTATGCCTTTTTCCCACTTTTTACTGATCCCCAGAGCAATGTCTCAAGTGATCAAACAACAAGCGGAGGTAGTCATGGTGACTCCTTGGTGGACGTCTCAATCATGGTTCCCCAAGCTGATGCAGTGGAGCTGCGACCTACCCAGACTCCTCCCGGAGTCGATGGCGCTATTGCTGGGCCCTCATCAGGAGAGGCACCCTCTGATAACGGAGGGCAGACTTCTGCTGATGGCCTAGAGGCTTTCAGGGAGCAGTGGCAAGTGCCAGGGGTTTCGAGCAGGGCTTCCGATTTCATCAAGCAAGCCTGGGCACCATCCACGAGGAAAAGATACTCCTCTGCCTGGAAAGGTTGGGTGGGTTGGTGCATGGAGCGACACCTGGATCCCGTGGGGGCAGAGCTACCCCATGTGCTGAATTTCCTATCGGATAAAGCATCCGAGGGTTTGGCTTATAGATCAGTCAACAACTTCAGGTCAGCCATTTCAGCGGGCCATGTCCAGCTGGATGGGAAACCAATAGGTATGCACCCGATTGTGTGCAAATTACTTAAAGGCATTAGGGTGGCAAACCCCCCAAAACCAAAATACTACGGTTTGTGGGACGTATCTTTGGTGTTGGATCTCTTTACCAGATGGCCGGAAAATTCTCTTTTATCCAGGAAGCAGTTATCAGCTAAACTAGCCATGTTACTCTGCCTTTCGGCATGTAGAAGATCGTCAGATGTACGCGCGCTGGATTTAACAGGTAGAGTATTTACTCCGGAAGGTGTTTCTTTTACCATAGTTAGACGCACTAAGACATTATCTAGTCATGTTTCATATAATGCATTTCAGGAAAACGAAAAGTTATGTGTTGTTAAATGTTTGAAAACTTATGAGGAATGTACAGCGGCTATTAGGCCTCAGGGCTGTTCGCAGCTTTTGATTGCCTTACAAAAGCCTTTCAAAGCAGTGGCTGCTGCCACCATTGCCAGATGGCTTCGTTATGTTATGAAAGAAGCTGGCATTGACATCACCATTTTTGGTGCGCATTCTGTTAGAGGAGCCATGGCGTCAAAGTCATTCAGGTTGGGTTCCAGCATTCAGGATATCATGCGTAGTGCAGACTGGTCGTCAGAATCGACCTTCAAAACATATTATTATAAGCCGGTGGGGGATATTACCTCTGTAGTTTTTAATAAGCATTAAACAAGCATAATCTGAAGACTTCGGTACTGCAATAGATTCACAAATTTGCTAGCATTCGCGCCAAGAATTTGCAATTCTATTAAGGACACGGAGGCGAGGATTATCCCACCCGGCATGTTATGTATAAATGCTTGCCCACCCAGTGATTATGGTGGTTACGGTTTCATATCCTTTATTCCAGGTTCTGATAAGAAGAACGACTGAAGGTTAGAGAATGCCAGGATATTACGCCTGAAGATGTTTGGTTCTTCCACGTTGGAGGATTTGCAAGGTTACCCAAGTTGTTGTTGGAGCTGTTCGCCTTAAAGAAAGAGGAAGATGGCGGCAGGCAGAGGCCTCTTATGGACTAGGGGGGCGTGGCTACCGACTAGTCATGATGGTATATGTAGTGTTTAACGTTATTGATAATGAAAAGCAAGCATTTTCATTGGCTGCTGTGAGCTTCTAGTAAAGATTGAGAAGCATAATCCTCGCCTCCGTGTCCTTAATAGAATTGCAAATTCTTGTCGTGAATGCTAGCAAATTTGTGATTCTACAAAAAATGCAAGTGAATCTGCCTTTTTTTCTGTCAATTACATTATCCCGTACCCCAATCCCACCCCCTTTCCAGCAGTAAAAGTAGAAGGCTAGCTACCTGCCAGTTCAGAATCCGTGTGACGAGCATGGCCACGCCCTCTCATTACACTGACAGCTGAATTTTGTAAGTGCTTCATCCAAGCCGGGCCAAATTATACTTTCTTGTTTCTGCCTTCCTCTATTGATGCTACAATATGTTTACAATTTGTAAAGTGTTTTAGCTACCGATCACAGCTACATCTAAGCCCCATAAAACTCATAAATACACCAATAAAAAAACGAGGGGGTGGGGAGGAGATTGGGCCAATCAAATGCCCCTACGCATTTGTCATGTTATGTAAAATATATGTATATCAAAGTGGTAAAAACGCCTCTTTTTTGCCCAGAACCTGCCCCAAAAAAAAGAGGACTGTGCTGTTCATCCATGAAAATAGGGTTGCGACGTGGCTCAATGTCAGCAACATGTGCAGATATGTGACCGGAAGACTACATGTCCCAGAATGCATCAGTTTAAAAACAAACGCCAATGATGGCTGCATGGTTCCACCAGGTACATGACAACTACAATGAGAAGACAGTATGGCACTCAAACAAAGATCGGGTAGACATTTAAATACAGAAATGAAAAAAAGGTGGGTTGAAAAAAACAGCTTTTCTTTTCAACATATATTTGCATTTAAAGTATAGAAAATGGATATAATAGGCTAGGCATATACCTATGGACGACCGACCAAAGGCTGCTACCCATCCACCATATGAAGGATGTGCACCTCGAGAGCGGACGCCGCCCACAATATGGCTCCTCCCTCTGACCCCTACCACAGCATCTCAGAGTGCAGCCTGGCAGCATGAAGGTTATGCAAACACCATGCAAATCTTACCTTACCTTCGTTTATACAGCCCACAATCACAGAGGGCTCTCAGCGCTGAGCGAACAATCACAGCATGAAACAATGCCAAGGTTTCGATTTCTTTCAGAAACTCGATTCGCCTGGATAGCCAGTCCGCACTTAGACAGCGGCCACTGAGGAGGCCTGATGCCTATTCTCGCCAAGCAGACTTTTAAAAAATATATATTTTTATTAAAAGAACAGGCTCCACAAACAATGACATACTATAAAGCATCAGATAGTATGGGGGCGTACAGAAGGCACGGTCATACATAATACAGTTTTGAACGTTTCGATCTGCTTACCAATACAAAGATACAGACACATCATGAGCAAGTTTTGGAGACAGACTGGGTGTCCATTAATTCCCCCCTATACATTCTCCATGCTGCCCATATTTTCTCCCACTTCTTGGGACACTCTCTACTTTTATAAATCACTTTCTCAGCCCTCTTGCACCAATCTAGGTCATTTTCCCAGTCTTCCACTGTTGGTACCACATTACTACCCCATAGCCTTTCTTTATCCTCTTGGCCACCATGCTCGCTAACGCCAGCCAGATCTTCTCCCACTTAGGCCATGTAATGTCAGACGTAACACCTAGGATGTGCCATCGGGCCTCCAGTGGGACCTCAGAGCCAACCACTTCCGACATTATGCTCGCCAGTCTGGACCAATATGCCCGAATCTCAGTGCAGTCCCACAAGATATGGAAGAACCACATCCCTTCAGACAGAACTCTGAGTCAATATATCCTATTCGGTATTGTGTCGTGCACGGGGTGTAGGAGTGGTGTAAGATGCGCAGCTGAGCAAGCCAAAAGCAGGCACGGATTGCCACTTCCCGGGGACTCTGGAGGGCCTCCCTCCAATCGTCTTCCTCCAACAACCCAACCTCGGACTCCCATTTTTCACGCAGAGGCTCCAGTGGATCACTGATGTGATTGATTAGCTTTTTATACATAAGGGAGATGGCCTTATCTATCATGGGATCAAGCAACAACCTATCTTCTAGCGGTGTAGTTGTTCCCCGTGGTGCAGATGATAGTATATGGCATGTCAGAGCTGCTGGTAATGGAGGAACTCCCCCTTTCCCTTTTGGAATTCTGCCTGCATGGCAGTGACCTCTAGCATGTCCCCTCTTTTCCAGATATCACCTAACACATCAATGCCAATAAGGCTCCATTTGGCAAAGGCCCTTCATTTTGGCTACCTCAGGAAGATAATTCCCAGCCCATAGTGGGGTTTATGCCGTTAGCTTCGCTTCCCACCCCAGCAGTTTATTCGCCCATTTCCACATCTCCACAACTGCGGCAGTTTATTTTGGCAAGGGCGGACTACGTCTACCTCTGCGTTAAAGAGCGGCCAAGTAGGTATCTCCCCCAAAGACCATGCGGTCCACCCTGTAAGCCAGCTCATCCAACGGCACGAACACTCACCCATTGATGTTGACTAATTGTGCCTCCCAGTAGTAGAGCCTAATGTCTTAAACAGCGAGCCCCCCTCTCGTATGCCCCCCGCTGGAGTTTCTTCAGTGCAATTCTAGGGCACCCCCTTCCCCAAAGAAGTGTGCGCTGCTCCGACTCAATTGCCCAGAAGATCCTCTCCGGAACTGGAAAGGGAGCACTTTGCAAAGCATAGAGCAAGCGGGGAAGGGCCATCATTTTGAACGGCACATCCTATCAGAGAGATCGAGAGGGTTCTCCAATGCTCAACGTCCCCTCTTAACCTCTCCAATTGCGCGTATATCTTCAGATGCAGAAACTCTGTCTCCGAGTTCGTGATCCAAATACCTAGATAGCGGAAAGTCTCCTTCCATACCAGCCCTCGACAGTCCTCTGATAAGTTAGGCGTAGGTCCTGCCATCAGATGACCCAGGGACTTTTCCCAATTAATGAGGTAGCCGGAGTACTCGCCAAACTTGCGCAGGATCTGCATGAGTCTGTGGATTGAGTCAGCCGGACTCTGTACGTAGAGTAGTACATCGTCAGCGTATAAGGATATAAGCTCTTCCCAGCCACCCCCTAGGTTGATACCCCGCACCGCAGGATCCGTTCGTACCCGTTCGTACCCAGGCCACCAATGGCTCCAGGGCCAAGGCGAACAACGTCGGGGAGAACGGACAGCCCTGCCTCGTGCTCCGCCCCAATTGAAACTCCCTAGAGAGGGCTCCGTTGACACGAACCCTTGCAAGCGGCGCGGTGTACAGCAACCTTACCCATGCTCGAAAGTTATCACCAAATGCCAGTCTGGCCAAGACCGCATATATATATTGCCATTCAATACTGTCAAAGGCTATATGGGCATCCAGTGACAATAGGGCCGCTGGGACGTTCGTGCGGTCGTACACCGCTTGGAGCACCCCAAACAAGCGACGTAAATCAAGCCTAATGTTTCTGTGCGGCATGAAGCCCGGATGGATTAGGGATTGAATGACCGCCCCCAGTCTAGTGGCTAGGATTTTGCCTAGGACCTTGGTTTCGTAATTAAGGAGTGAGATGGGTCTGTAAGAACTGCATAACTCCTGTGGCTTGCCGGGCTAATGTATCACCACAATCGTTGTAGATCTAAGATCCTTCGGGAGTAGCCCGTCCTGTTTGGCCTCATTAAACATTTTTAGCATGTGGGGTGCTACCCTCCCCACCACACAGCCGAACGCTTCAGCTGGAAACTCTTTGGGGCCCGGTGCTTTCCCTGCTTTCAAATCCCTCATAGCAGCCTCTACCTCCTCCACAGTAATGTCAGAATCTAGGGTATCCCTATCGTCAGGGTCCAGTGTGGGCAGTTGGATGTCCTGCAAGAATTTCTCACACTCCCTTTCCCGCCTCTCTGTGTGCCTCTGATAAATAGCCTCGTAGTATTGAGCAAATGCCTCCGCTATGCCTATCCCTGTATCTCGTGTAGCCCCGTCCAGTGTTCGTATCCCACACACCCAGGTCCGGTCCCTGTTGCGCTTTCGAGCCAGGCTATCATTTTATTAGCTTTGTCCCCCAAATCATAGACGCGCCTCTGCGTGGCAATAGCGCGAAACTTCGCTTGGTCGGTCATGACGTCCCTCAGTTCCTTTTCCTTAAGTCGCAGCTGATGACGTCTTCTGTTCCTGCTCTTGTGTCTCAGGCCTGGCGCTCTCTAAAGGGTGGAACTCTGTTTCCAAACTATCAATTTGCGCATGTTTTTCCTTCTGGCGTCTACCCATCTTCGCCTGCACAAAGTCCCTGACGAGCCCGTCCAAGTGGGCAGTCTCAAAAAGAGAAAAGTGTACGTCATAGAATGCTCTTTCCCAATGGCTGGCCACCGTTTAGTATGTGGTCAGGTGAGCAGTCCCCATTAGGGTAAAAGAGCTTCAACCCCCCAGGGAGGCTGTTTTAGCCAGGGATGCAGCAGCTTCCAAAAGTCAATGGCTCTGGCCCTAATGCCACATCCTCTCCCATCAGTTACGAGAGTGACACCTCAACTTAACTTACTGACTGGCCTTCTTCCAGTGAAGGATGGGCCCGCAGCCACACCGCCCATGAGGAAATGCCCTGCTTGAGGCAACAGCAGAACAATCTTAATTCCTCCCACCACTCCAATTCACCCATAACGGGAAACGCCGCCGGTTCTTGACAAACAGCAAGGGTCAGGGGATGAAAAGTAGCTACTGTAAAAGCGTTGATGGACATGAGCTCCTGTAAAAGCTTTAATCGCTTTGAGGCTTGGAGAGGAACACATGACTGAGGGAGGTCCACACATCTGTCTTCAAATTGGAGGGGTGCGCAATCATTAAGGCATGCTGGGGGTGCTGAAACACCCCCAATGGATACAGGTAATGTGTCTGGGATCAGACTTTTGGTTGCTATACAAATTACAGTCTATGTGATAATAAATGTCATGAAAATCTACAGTAAAAAAATGGCCCACCAGTCCATGAAACAGCCCCACAGGCAGCCAACACCATGGCTCTCATACTGACCTGCGGGACCAGTCCTGGCGCTGCCACACTGTCCTATAGGCCGGTCCATCCCTCGACTGGATGTGGGAACAGAGCATGTGCTCAGGGTCAGAGACACTTTGAACATTGTTTCCGGGCGTGTGCACCGGAAACAATGCCCATATATTGTACAATAAAATTAAACAAATACACGCTGGCTGCACTCAAAACCTCAATGAAAGCCCCTTGAGAAATGCTAAAAAGGTGAGACAAATGTACTTTAGTGCAGGAATGTGGTGAGATGCAGTACAATGCATACATGCCAATAGACCTGATTCAGATGAGAGACACCGATTTTTCAAGCCAAAAATGGCTTTATTTTAGCTGTCTCCCGCCTGAAATTGCATTTTCTACAGTAGAAGTCAATGGGGAATTTTCATTCTCCCGATTTTTTATTTTAAATCTCCCACGTCCCTGTCATGAAATTTTGGCATGTGTGACAATGTGTTACACTAACCCCTGATGCGTGGCACTTGGCACGGCTGATACTTGAAAATGCCTCCTCCCAGGTGGAACATCATGAAAACTCTTGCACCTAAATTCAAAACCAAAGTGAAAAATAGAATCAACAAAGAACAGCTTTCACCTAGTGTAAATACAGAAAGGCAGACTCCCTGATCCCTAGAAGATAAGTGGAAGAAGCCATCAGCACCCACTCCCTATAAATACAACAACATACAAAAGAAAGACCAGTAACATTAAATACAGAAGCTGTTTCCCTAAAGATTAAATAGAAGCACCTAAAAGTGATTGAATTCAGCAAACTCCTCCTTTACTCAAGCATGTCCCTAAATTGCAGATTTGTAAAGTGTGACTTATCACCCCTAAGGGTATCCAGGCGCTGGGGCCGTCAGGGAGATTACGTGAGCTGTTGCCCAGAGTCACATGATGCTGAGCTGCGGCCAATGCTGGGGCTTGAGCAGTGAGCCCTGTGCGCTGGGGTCAGCTGCTCTGGCCGCTGCACCACATCCTGGGCTCCTCTCCCTCCACCTTGGATGGATCTTGGTGGCCCGCAGCTCTCAGACTCCCCCCACATGCACAGACCAAGCATGAAACCTCAGCATCATCCTGGACTCCTCGCTTTCAATGAAGCACCAAATCAACGCTGTTTCATCCTCCTGCTTCCACACGCTCCGCCTCCTTCATAGGATCCCCACTGAGTCCAGGAAAATGGTCACCGATGCGCTCGTCAGCAGCAGACTAGTATACGCCAATGCATTCTACGCCAGCACCACCCAGAAACTCCCACCAAAACTGCAGACCTCCCAGAATGCCTCCCCCCAGACTAATCCTGAACATCCCATGATGCAACCACATCACCCCCATCACTGGCTACCTATCAATAAAAGAATCACCTTCAAGCTCACGCATGCCTACAAAGCCCTCCACAACACCAGACCTGCATACCTCAACCAATGCTGCTCCTTCTACGCTCCCACTTGACATCTACGCTCTGCCCAAGTGGCCCTGGCAACCATCCCACGGATCCACAAGACCACGGCTGGAGGAAGATCCGTCTCCTACCTCGCTGCGAAGACCTGGAGCCCTCTGCCTCTGCACCTCAGGCAATCACCATCGCTGCCACAAATCAGGAATGTCCTCAAGACTTGGCTCTTCGACTGAACTGCAGACCGACCCCCACTTGTACACTCAGCGCCTTAAGTCCTTGACTTGTGAGTAGTCATGCTTTATAAGATTTCTGATTGATTGATTGATTGATATCATACCTGGGCAAAGCTGTGATAGAGAACAGCCAAACACAGGGGGAAGGTATGCTGTGCGATCCATCTCAAGAAACTCGATTCACAGGGTTTCTATGTACTGCTTGTGCTATGTTTTAGCATAGAGCTTGAAAGCAGATCTAGGGTGGTAGGATAAAAGAACTTCCCAACCATATTAGAAAAGTTTATATTATTTTTCCTGAGCATGTCATGCACTACTACATTTATTTTCGCCTTCTGTGTGGTTACCGTTCATAATTTATGCAATACACCTAGATTTTATTACTACATATTTTAAAGCATATCCCATGCTTCGTAAAGCAATTTCTAGTGTTATTCACTTATGAAAGAGGGTTCGGATTTTCACTTTGTGTCTGAATTACTTAGTGGGAATGATAACGACCAGAAAACACTTCCTGCACAGCACTGCACAGTGGGCGGTGTATGAACACAGTTCAATGTGGTTTCCCATTCGTATTGGTGCACTGAACTGAGTCCGTGCCCAGGGAGTTTGAAATTCAACCCTTACGGGTCATGGGAGGGTGGAGGCAAGACTGTGGCACTTTCATTCTTGGAAGTTTGAACGTTCAAAGCATCACTCGACTACGCTTTCCCACACACACTAAAGGGCACATTGATCTGTCCAGCCAATGAGGCATAAGTTAGAAAATACCCTCCGCTGTGCATTAAAAAGATATTTCAAGTCACCTCTGAGTTCCATAACCCTAACTCGGAGCTCTGATTGGGCTTAGATGCCGACTGGCCCATCTGACATCATCCTGACAGCTCCCTACACACATAAAAGGCACCGACAAACATCAGGGACCACGCTGAACTTGTGGAGGTGTAGCATGAGTGTCCACACTATTGAAAGACTCTCCAGTGTGCCGTGACCCACCCAGAGAGCCGCAGCCTGCGTGCATCTGTAGCCGTGGTCTCCCGTGGATTGCTCTGGCCACCTGAGGCCGGGGCCGGTCGGCAGTGGAAGAGGGGGAGATATCGCAGAGACGGGCCTAGAGGGCTGCTGGTCTAGATAACACTTGTCACCCCCAGAAGGAGATGCCCTCTAAGAGACGGGCATGGGCAAGAGGCGCAAGCCCTCTGGTCGATCTGCAGGCTGCAGGCCTGGGATACATGCCGAACAGCACCTCCCCAGCCACCACAACAGGGTGCACCATCCTCCCATCGCCCTCGGGGGCTACTATGCGAAACAGAGGACCCTGATCATTGGAACAGGCACGGAAGGCTGGGTATGATGCTTTCCCATAGCATATCTCGTGAACACAAATTGTTGCTGTCTTTCTCAGTGCAGACTAACACATTGGGATGCGCTGAGAACACCTTAAGTGAGTCTGATGCCCTGTCCCGGCGGGACCGAGAAGGATATGGAGCATTCAGACCGACGCGAAGGGTCCCACATGTGAGGACCTTCCCCAGTACTAGAAGCCAGGAGTAATCCAATCACCACCCCAGCACGGAACATTGGACTCCTTTATCGCATTGGTGAGCAACAGATGGGGAAGAGCGAGGCGTCAAAGCGGAGATTCCTTATGCCTACCTGGCAGCAGTGATTGGTGGGGCGGACGTGTCCTACTGATTAGAGGGTTGAAGAGCGGGCACCAGAGGGGAGATTCCTTACACCTACCTGGCAGGAGTGGCTGCTATGGCAGACGCGTCCTATGAAATAGAGGGTTGCACACTGGGCCCTCACCGTACTTCAGACTCGGACCACTCTCAACTCGCTCCTGCACAAAGATGGTCAAAAAAACGACAGCCCAAGGGGGACACGGATAGTGGGGGGAAGGAACCTTTCCATCTTCTAATTGAACAAGAGGCACTGCAGACCACTGCCCCACAGAGCTCACAAACCCAGGGAGAGCACTTTGACAAACATTTGCGGGCAATCAAAGATGTGAAGGCTACACTCAGACATAAACTGGGCACTCTAGGAATAGAGGTGGGGCTGTACAGGTCAACTTTACAGTCAGACTGGAGACGTATGATTGTGTCTTGGTAGGAATGTGCCCTACACTGACCGAGATGCAGTCACACTTCAAGGCCATGCAGGTGAAGGTTGCAAAGCTGTGAGATAGGGTTGAAGATGCAGAGAGTCTCGAAGAAACAACATAAGATTGGTGGGACTCCCAGAGGGGCCAGAGCGGCCTAACATGGAGCTCTTCTTAGAACAATGGCTCCATGACACAGTACTTGGCAGTAAGAGATCAACCTTCTGCTCAAAAGAAAGGGTGCCTAGGGTCCAAGGTAGAGCCTATTCCCCGGACTCCCTGCCGCGGCCAGTATTGGCATGACTCTTCAACTACCGGGATCGCAACCACATTCTACAAGTGGCAAGTACCAATTGCCCATGAAAATTTGAAAATCGCACAGGGACTATATATCCGGACTATACGGCTGAAGCGGAATGCTTATGGGGTTCCGTCACGTCACGCAAGCAGAAGCTGATTCAACTGAAGCTAAAATACTCGCAAATTTTCCCAGACAAACTGCAAGTAGTGGATGCAGATGCCGCAATAATCTTCGAAACACCGTGGATGCCTGGGAATGGATGAAGACAAAAGGGGTGCCCCAGGTCCCAAGCTGTACTCTCCCACAACAAGACTGGCACAACCCCGGTTAGAAGAGAGGGCTGCGTAGGTCTTCCTATAGCAAGCCTACAAATGGGCAAGCTGCACGCAAACAAGCCAGGGTCATGCTGGAACTGTAATCTTGCAGCAGCTCCACCCCATCACCCACACTTCAGGGGGAGCCTTGCTGCACGGAGAGTTGGCCCTCGCCTTGGAGAACATTCCAGCAGAACTGTGAACGGGCCCTGCTCTTGCCCTGATGACAGAGGACAAGGTGATATGACCCCAGAAACAACACTAGGAACCTGCGTTGACAGCCTTAGACTGAACATAATGAAGGAAAGCAAAGGTGCTCTTGATGTGCAGAAGGGAGGGTGAGAAATGGAGTTACATGAGGTCTTGAACTTTGATTGAACTAACGCCCTACAAAGCCAGCGTCGGTGTTGTCGTCAAGGCTGCCGTCCACAAGAGATGAGAGGAGCTTGTGCTGAAAAACTGCTGTGTTGCAGCGGTTCCAATGGCGTCCTCTGCTGTTGGCTCAGCAGATCTGTGAGGTGTCTGCGAGGGAGAGGGAAGCTAATCGAAGCTGTCTGGTCGGTTATTGGAAGGTCAGGCGTATGCTGATGTATGCTGGCCCTTGGTTGTGCAAGGCCATGTAGGCATGAGTCATCATCTTGAACTGGCCTCTCTTCTGAATCGGGAGCCAGTGTAGTTTCTTGAGATGGGGTGTGACTTGTGTCATTCTGTCAGGGTGAGTATGAGTCTTGCCACTGAGTTCTGTATTGTCTGGAGTCTCATCTGGAGGCGTGCAGTGATTCTTACGCAGATTGTGTTTCCAGTGTTCAGTCTGCTAGTGATGAGGGCTTGCATGATGGTCCTTCTGGTGTTTGCCAGGAGCCATCTGAAGCTCTTGTGGAGCCTGCAAAGGGTGTGGGAGCAGGTTTATGAGATTGCGTTGACTTGTTTCTTCATGGATAGCTTGCTATCCACAATGATGTAGAGGTTGCAGGCATGGTATGTTGATGCGGGGGTATGCCGTGCTACATGGGATACCATGGCTCATTCCATGGTGAGCTGTTGTTCCCAAAAATGAGGACTTCCATCCTGTCTGTGTTGAGTTTGAGACAGGTGTACTTCATCCAAGCCCCTTGATACAAGCCCTGGCAATGCCGAGTATACGTGGTGGGGACTTTAATTCTGCCCATGACACCTCCCTAGATAGATCCTTCCCCCCACCACAAGCCGGGAAGGCAATCAGAATGACTCAGATGTGAAACATCTGGTGACAGATAAATCCTCGTACATGAGAATACTCGTTGCTCTCACCAGTACACTAGCTGCACACCAGAATCGTCTTGCTCCTATGCAATCCCTCTGTGGCTTCCTTGGTTTTGTGACCTGAATGTCTAGGCCACACACTTTCGGACCACAACCACCTCGAAATGATGATTCAGTGGGGCAGATGACATGCACCAGTACCTACTAGGAGGCTGTATGCCCCGGCCCTACAGGACAGAGTCTTCTGTGATACTGAAGGTACACATATCGCAATCTTTGAGGCGAAGGAAAGAACTGCCTCTACGACAGTGATAGAGTGGGATACCTTTAAGGGTTTCACATAAGGCCTGTGCATCAAGATGTAGCACGGTGTAAAACATGCCTTGCGAGACCAGAACCTCTCTCTTGAACAAACAATATGAACAACGGAAATATATCTGGGGTAGCTGCATGAAACTAGAACACCATCACCCCTCTCCGAAAGGAGTAAAGAGAGGAGATGGTCAGACTAGGAACACTACACTATCAGATACTAGCATGGCTCCTAAGGTCGTTGACCTCAAAGACCCCCAGAAAGGCCACCAGATCCCTAGTGGGAGTGATATTGAATGTACAAGCAGATATAAACCAGGCTTTCCTGTAGTACCAGACGTCTGTCTACCAGGCTGTGGTGGGAGTGCAAGCGCCCCAATTCGATGAGTATTTGAACAGACTGTTGATCTCCAGACTTAACCCCCTTCAGGGACATACACCAGATGAAACCCTGACCACTTAGGGAAATTGGCTTCATGATTGACTAGATCGCGTGCAATAAAACTTCTTGGATGGACGGGTTCCCGGTGGACTTTTACTTCACCTACAGAGCAACCCTCTCTCCAAAGCTACTCCAAATGTACCAACAGGCCCGGCAGGAGGGCACATTGCCGGGATCCCTATGGGAGGCTATGATATTGGTACTGCCTAAACCCAAGAGTGACCCTCCTGGAGCTACGGTCCTACTGGCCACTGTACACCAACCACAAGATTTGCAGGAAGGTCCTTGCAAACAGGTTGCTCCCCTGCCTCTCTACATTGGCACCAAGACCAGAATGATTTCGTACCTGGGAGAAAAATATGTCTTAACCTATGGCGCCTCTGCAGCTGATGGAAAGGAATCTTCAAGAATTTGCCTCCATACACAGCACTCTCACTAGATATAGAGAAGGCCTTCAACACCCTGGAAATAGTTTTACTTATCGAAAGTGCTGATGTGCATGAAACTAGGCCCAGAAATATTACACTGGATAAATCTCCTCTACACCAACCCGCTGTCACACATCCGGACAGGCAGAGACCTCAGTTTCTTTTGAAGCATGCAGCAAAGATGCCCGCTGTCGATTACTTTTGCCATAGCCATGGATCTGTTTGCTGCCCTGTTTCGTTCACAGGACCCAGCAATCAATATACCGAGTGAGTCAAATTGAGAGGACATATCACTGTATGCTGATGATGCATTTGTGTACCTCAGGAACGTGCATTCGTATCTACCACAGGTGATGGATGTCCTGGACGATTTTGGTAGGGCTTCTAGACTAAGGCTAAATTGGACCAAATCCAGCTTATATCCCATGCGCAGACTAACAACTTAGAACAGGAAGTGCTGCCCAATTAGCACCGGGGTGGCACCCTGACATCTTCAGGTATTAAGCGATGAACTTACCACACCGACAAAGAACGTATACAGGGCAACTTAGGTGATGTCCAAGTTTTGCAGTTCCCTGTCGTTTTGGGGCTCCCTGCAACTATCGACCCATGGGTAGAGTGGAAGTTGCAAAAATGCTGTTAATACATTTAATACTGCTTCTCAACCCCTCTAGTTTACCTGCCTCGGCGCTTCTTCAGGAAATTGGACTCTGTTTCTGTTCTTATGGACCTAATCTGGGGAGCGGGTTACAAGAGAGTCGTGCTTCGCAAACTATACTCTTCCTTGGAACGGGCTGGGGGATGTACATTTAAAAGACTAATAAAGAACTACAAACTACTGTGTGACTTGGAAGACGATTATTTCTCAATACAGCCCTTGTTTGTGATCTCATTACAGTTCTCACATTATCACCCACACAAGAAGAGATGGGAGCCTGGGGTGTCTGATCACAGAAACTCATTTACATACAAAGGGGGGTGAAAGCCTGTTCACAACGCACAGCACAAGTTGTTTATGTAGCAGGTTTAAGGGATTCAGGTAACAGTGTGTGTGTTGTATGACAGGAGCAGGTAGTCTTAGTTGCTGAGACATGAATCTCTGACGGGTGGATCTTTAGCTCTTTCAAATGTTTGAGAGCGGGTGGCAGACTCAAATTCTGGGGGCACAGATACCAACAGCTTCACTCATAATCTTTGCTTTTTGCATCTACAGGTGGTGCAGATGCCACCTAAGAGAGCAACGTTTCCAGCTAGGCAGTGTGTTTTCTGGAGTCAGCCTGCTTTGATTTTCCCAAACTTTGGTCAGCAAAGGTAAATGTCTCTCCTACTAAAGTGTTCTTAGCTCGCTTTTGGTACCGTGGCTTGAGCAGTATGGCCTAAGGCGCGCTCGAAGGTAAAGCAAAACAGTGGAAGTCACATATTTCAATACAGTTTATTAAAAATAGACTAGGAACTTAAGGATTCAAACCAAGTTTAGATCAAAAAGAATATTTAATATTTATTCAGAAGCAAAATCTAAAGGAGGGCTGTGATTTAAGGATTATTAATTACAAAAACAACTGTCAAAACCAAACAAAAAGGAAAATGAATTAAAAAAAAGCAGATCCACTGAATCAATCAGGAAGTCACCTACAAAATTGTAGCTGACTTCGATAGCTATGCTCGAGAGGACAAAGATACGTTTAGTCTCTGGTAATGATTAACACTGGAATTTGATGCAAGGTTTTTGGCTGAATCAGTCTCAGAAGGTGACGAGCAGCACAGAAGTGACTTGAAGTGCAAAATTCCCACAGAGTAGAGTTGGGTTATAAAGTTGAACTTGAATCCATGGTCATCAAAATGTGGGAAACTTCAAGCAGTTACAACAGCTGCGAAGTCTTCGGCGCTTCCAAGTTATGGATATGGTTCAAGGTTGATGATAAGAGCCAAAGCATGGAACCTGGCAGGCCTGAGGCATGGTTAAAGGGATAGCAGGTTCCATTTGAAACAAAAAGAAGATGGAAAGAGGCCACTCGTGTGGATCTTTGTAATACGAGGCCATGTCCCATTGGAACAGAAGTCATTAGGACTATTTAGGGTGGATCCAAGAGTGGCTTGCATATGGCTGGCCTTGTCTGTAGTTACACAAAGACTAGAGAACGATGTGGTGGGATGTTGCCGAGATTAACTACCAGTTCATCCATCACCTTTAGTTTTCCTCAATGATCAGCCCTACGTGGCACAAACATGAACAGATGTTGGTCCCATCGAGACCTACGACAAAGGGACTCCTGCTGCAGCCCCCTGGTGAGGCTCATTAAGGTTGGAAACAGTTCGAGGTTACATGCATTCCTGATCCTAGCAGCGTGGCCTCAAAGTTCAGGATCGCCTTGGCCTTTGTGGGTCAGAGCCATGGCTTATAAACACTCAGGGAGCAAAACACGCTGAATGGAATGAGGCCACAAATAGTTACAAAAGAATGAGGTTAATTCAAGCATTTCCATCCCACGCTGTGTGCTTCTTTCGGTAGACAGTTTGAAGGACAATCAATGGATCGATGTCTTTGTGGCGGCTTCATGTAAATGTTTTGTGAGGCTGAAAGCTCCATCCTCAGGGTTGACAGTGAGCACCTTTTATTCTCCCACATTGTCTCTCTTATGTGGAAAGGTTACATTCACAACTGAAGTTTTTGTTACATTGAGAGCACTGATCATTTTCTTTCTCGTTGTGGGTTCTCTCTTGTTGAATGATACTGAATCTCCAGCAGACGCTTCCCAGGCATTTAGAACAATGACAAGGTTTTTTTACAGGTAAGTTCTCGCAGGTTGAGTGAGACCAGATTTACGACTGAAATTTTCCAGCATTCAGAGAGCTAAGAAGGTTTTTCCCCAGTGTGAGTTCTCTCATGTCTAGTGAGAGTTGTTTTCAATCTGAAGCTTTTCTGGCATTCAGGGCACTGATACGGTTTATACCCAGTGTGGGTTCTTTCATGTACAGTAAGGTTGGATTTCTGACTGAAGCTTTTCCAGCATTCAGAGCACTGATAAGGTTTTTGTCCAGTGTGTGTTCTCTCATGTGTAGAGAGATTTATTTTCTTACTGAAGCTTTTCCAGCATTCAGAGCACTGATACGGTTTGAGCCCAGTATGGATTCTCTCATGTTGAGTTAAACCGGATTTGTCACAGAAACTTTTCTGGCATTCAGGGCACTGATAAGGCTTTTGTCCAGTGTGGGTTCTTTCATGATTAATTAAACCAGATCTATGTCTAAAGTTTTTTTGGCATTCAGAGCACTGATACAGTTTGAGCCCAGTATGGATTCTCTCATGTTGAGTTAAACTGGATTTGTCACAGAAAATTTTCTGGCATTCAGGGCACTGATAAGGTTTTTGTCCGGTGTGGGTTCTTTCATGATTAATTAAACCGGATCTATGTCTGAAGTTTTTTTGGCATTCAGAGCACTGATACGGTTTGAGCCCAGTGTGGGTCCTTTCATGTCTAGTAAGGTTGGATTTCTGATTGAAGCTTTTCTGGCATTCAGAGCACTGATAAGGTTTTTGTCTAGTGTGAGTTCTCTTGTGTTCAATTAAACTGCATCTCTGACTGAAAGCTTTCTGGCATTCAGAGCACTGATACGGTTTCTGCCCAGTGTGGGTCCTTTCATGTTTAGTAAGGCTGCCTTTCTGACTGAAGCTTTTCCAGCATTCAGAGCACTGATAAGGTTTTTGTCCAGTATGAGCTCTCTCGTGGTGCGAGAGAGCTGATTTACTACTGAAGCTTTTACAGCATTCAGAGCACTGGGACAGTTTATACCCAGTGTGGGTCCTATTATGTACAGAAAGGTTGGATTTACTACTGAAGCTTTTACAGCATTCAGAGCACTGATAAGGTTTTTGTCCAGTGTGAGTTACCTGATGTTGAATCAGACTGCCACTAAAACGGAAGCTTTTTTGGCACGTGGAGCACTGATACGGTTTATGCCCAGTGTGGGTTCTTTCATGTAAAGTGAGACTGGATTTCTGACTGAAGCTTTTCCAGCATTCAGAGCACTGATATGGTTTTTGCCCAGTGTGGGTTCTTTCATGCACAGTAAGGCTGGATTTGCGAGTGAAGCCTTTCCGGCATTCAGGACACTGATGGGGTTTTCGTCCAGTGCTAGTTTTCTCATGTTTAGTGAGGTGGGATTGATGGCTAAAGCTGTTCTCACAGTCATTGCTCTTATTCGAGTTGTTTGTTTCTCCAACTTGGGTCTGTTCCTGGATACATGCCATCTTAAGACTAAATCTGATTCCAGAGTCTGTACTTGTTTATGTTACACTCAACATTAACTTCTAAACTACACTGCAGGTGCTCTTCTTCACATTTGTATTTAACTAATTATAGTTTTTTTTCCTTGAGATCATTTTCCTACCTTTAAAGGCACCTATCTAACTTCTCTTATAAACTTTCATAGAGGAGCCCCTTGTGTTTACTAAGATGCTCCTCATGGATTCATTTTCTCCAAGTTATGCCCGGTGATTTTGTGACTCCAGTTTATCACATTTGATTTAGGAGTTTTAAAAGCACTGATAAGGTCTTTGGGCTTTAGTGTTTGCCTGTTAGGTATGTTTGTTCATACAACTAATGGCAGGTGATCAGGGCATGCCAGGGTGGTTTATGAATTATCAACAGCATATGCTTCCTATATTGGAAATGATAATCCAGCATCTTTGCTGTAACGACATCTGAAAAAGCGTATAAGGAGACGGAGACAAAAGCTTGCACTTTTAAACCAAGTATATTAGTCTTTTGATGGTTCTGTCACATCACAACACGTCTACGGATGCTGATCTGTTGGGGAGGGTTTGGGTCTCCAAAGCATTTCTCATAAACCATCAAACAGAATTTACTACACTGAGTATTCCCAAGTGCACTGCGTGGGGATCAATTATGGCCATTGTTCTCCTCAATTTCAGTTACTGACACTTGGTAAACATGTATGGCCATTTTACTATAGGGATTTGACAACTTTCACATTCACCAGTTTCTTCTTCACCAACATCCTCACCGTTCCTGACACATAGAATTTGTTTCTTCTCTAGAGCTCGAGAATGTTTTAACTTTCCTTGAAATAATCCTTTTAGTTGTTTTTCACTAAATTTAAACCTTCTGTTTTTCTTTCATGCTTCAATCACCTGTAGAAATGGAGTAAAAAATTGTAAATGAACACAAAGAAAAAATATTTGTGACCTTATACTTTGCACAAAGAAAGTATTGACCAAAAACAAGCCAGGAAATCAGTTGAGTATCATTTCTGATAGTGGTGAAACAGCTCGGGGACACTGTAGATCGGGAGCTTCGGATTACTGGAGCTCATGGATGTGAGAGAAAACGTATTTAATATTTAAGAAAGAAACACAAGTTGCGCATATATTGTGACACAGATTCTCAGAAGCACCCAACACTATCAATTTTCAATTTCTGTGGCAAAGGCTGGCATCAAATGAGATATTTGTAATACTTTTAAAGACTTTCAGATGTTATTTACTCCCCTGCCCACCTAGACTGTTAATCTATTCCTTTTTCCAGTGATCTAGGAAGGGACATTTTATTGAACGAAGGAATTCGCCTTGTTGTAATCACTGCTTTAAATGCCACAGTAGACTGACGCTGTGTCCAGTTAGCTGAGTGGAATTCACTATTTCAAATTGTGCGGATGATAAGGACTCACTTGATGGCCCAGAACTCATCAAACTCCTCCGTCAGGACCCAGCTACTGCAACACCTGAAAAGAGAAAAAAACAGCACAACAGTAAAGGAAACCAAAAAGGGTCAAGAAAAGAAAAACCCAAAACAGAGGAAAGAGAAAAAAGGCTATCTTCCACTCTCACTACAGGGTCCAGCACAGGAAACTCTGAAGCCGATGCTTGTGAACCCATAAGTTACTTCTAAACACAGTGTCCCCAAGGTCAGCACCAGGTGCAGCTCCACTGGTCGCACCACCCTAAAGCAAGCCCTGTGTGCATGTGTGTCCACACACATGTACTGTGTCTTTTGATTGTAGTAGAAAAGACAGAAACTGGCAGGATGGGAGGACGCAAAGAGATGGAAGCCAGATCCAGAGATGAAAAATGCCGAAAGAACGGACAGAGGGAGGAAGAGACAAATGTGCCAATAGTTAAGGAGCTGCTGGGCAAAACTGACCTAAAAAGGAACTGGACTTGCACTACACCCCCAACATTTCCAGGAGGAATGTGGCTACATCATATAATTATCAGAAGTTTGATAACAACAAGAATAGTGCACAGAGGGAGTCAAATGTTGAAGTTGAAGAGACAAAAAAAACAGATCAAGAAAGGGAAGAGAGAAAGAAGAAACAGGGGAAAAGGAAACTTAGAGTTATAGGAATCCTTACCTGACAATTATTTTATTTTTTTGTTCCTCCAAGGGTGGCAGCCACGCTGCACTGCCTGGTCATCACAGCATATCTTGAAAGGAAGTAAAGAAATTGTTTTGCGTCAGACGACTATCACACTTCATCACATTTTACAAATAACCGTCCTAAACTTCCAAAACAAAATAATTTCTTGATCTCTGGAGGCCATTGTGAAGCAACTATGGTTAATGAATAAATACTTTTTTGGTTCACCAAGAACCATGATCCCTTGCTGGAAAAGGTCTCTGTGAATATAGAGTGCACCCACAGTCTCAGAGAACAAACCCTAGCAACCCAGTCCATGTCTTCATAACCCCCATCTTTCCATTTACAGACCATGAAACTTGGGAATCAAAACAATCTGGTTTGCAAAGGTATGTTAAAGTCCTTGTATATAATTCTGCCCACCGTTCATAAATCACTCAACCAGACTCTTAGATTTATACAAACCATGCTCTCTGAGCAACTGCAATTCAAGCTCAAGCTGATGCAGAGTTTGAATGCTGAGCAATGTAAGCAACAAGGCATCAATGTGTTGGTGCTTTTGATTGATAAATTATTTAAAGGTGTGATGCGGAGGGTCAGTGTCTTGTGAGCCATATAGGATGGCGACCCAAGGACTAGAATTTGGAATTGAATCTTCACAAGACAAAGCTTATAACATTGAAATGTTGAGAACTCCATTGAAGACAATGGAGCAGCGGCAGCCTATGCAACCTGATCTAGGCCCGCTGCTCTCAACATTACAATGTCCTAATACACAGCCTCTGCCTCTCTGAAATATATGGATTGGGCAGTAGAAGGCAGAAGATAGAGCCTGCATCATGGCACACAAGAGCCTCCCGCAGCTTGCAGTGTCACTGGCGTCTCAGAGGGAAGAGGGGGGTTCTGCTTATCTCCTGCATCTCCCCGGCTCACCTGAATGATGAAAACAGTTTAGCCGAGCCCAGGGAGAGCCAGGGGCTGACTTCAGCCTCCTTTACCACCTATTGCGGTGAATGTTCAACAATTAACCACTGTGGTCCAGCATGCAGCTGTTAACTGTTGAACATTCATAGCAACAGCTGTGAAACAAAGGTTTCGGAGTACCGGAGGTGTTTCAACCCCCTAGGTCTCTGGGACACCTTTGTTTTATTAATTAACACATTCTGCCCTCATGGGGCAAACAGTGTAATGACCTTATAGTCAGCCATAGCAGGCAATACTACCCATTAAAGTACCGCTCCCTTGATAAAGGCCCTTGCCTTCTGAGCTACAACAAGCTTCAAAGCTATATTACAGGTTTCAAATAATTACTAAAGGCATAAACATGGGTACTCAGTCAGAGAAATAATTATCATAATATTGCAAGAGACTGAGAAAAGACAGACTCAGAAATAACTCTAGCTGTAAAGTCAATAGACAGACCACCATAACAAATGTGTGCTAAGAAATAAGATAATATTTTTCTATAATATCAAATAGCAAACTGATATAGAATCTGCTTAGTTAACAATCAAGGAATCGTTCTTAAGTTTTTAGACAGAGAAACACATTATTGACATGGTTCATGATGAGGTAAAAATGACAGCAATCAATGAATGTTCATGAAAACATGGCACAACAAAATGTAATTTAATAAACTACACCCACAAAATGAATAATTAATTGTGACTCTTCCCCATAAAGCCACAAGTCATTTTACAAGGTAATTCTCTAACATAATAACTGGATCTTAATCACAGTTTAAGTTTGTGGCCATTCATCATTGACCCAATTTGTACGGGAATATTTGCTGACAGCTTATTAGTTGTTTATTAGAAATGCCAATAACTTGGACTCCTTACCCAAGAGGGGTGGGTTGGGAGCTCCTGTAAGTCTGACTGTGGAACGGGTAGCTCTTTTATTGATTAAAAGTGATGCTGGATTCCCATCTACGTCTTCTTCTACAAAAGAGCCACTCTGGGTGACCTCTAGGACTGCACCAAGCATGCCATCCTTCTCCCGTCTCAGGCACCGTCATTGTGTCTGATTCAGTCCAGTAGAAACTCCTAGTGTAGATGCAAGTTGTGGAAAATCCTTATTAATCACTAATGGATTTTGTTGAAATCCTAAATTTGTTGAGAATTTGGCGTTCTATTCTGCATTGGGCTGTGGGACTATCTGGACTGAAGGCATGTTCCAATTTATCTGCCTTTGATTCTGCATGCTCGTCACAGAGGCCAGTTGGGTTGGGTCCATTGACTGAGACATCCCATTCGGTGCCATCTGATTCATGTTCAAGTTTCCCAGATTCCTGCAAACATCGCAAGGATCGTGTCTTATTCTGCACATTATTAGTGTTTGAGGTATTTAAATTGCCACGGTTAGTAAAACCTATACCCTGAGCAGGGCCGGACTGGCCGTAATGGGCTTCGGGTGTTTCCCCGGGAGGCTGGAACAGTGGGGACCAATTCTTCAGTGCTGGAAAACATATTGGTCACTGGGGCTGGTTTTTCTGTGGTGCTGCTATATCGCCCCCCAGCAACAAAAGAAGCAGGGAGCTGGTCCGTCATAATTGTCAGGCCTGGTTTGGGCTCCCAGTCCGGCCCTGACCCAGAGGAACAAAATTTCCTCCTTGCACATACTGAATATCATTACTCTGCACACCAACGCCGTGCATATCCAAATTCACACCAGCAACAAACCCAGAATCAAAACGAGAATACAATCCGTGAGAACCACTTTCGTCACCCGTTTGGTAAAATGTTGTCTGAGCCATCATTATTTTTATTTTGATCTTCTTCTGCTTAGAAATAAAATTGTCACTAGAGTACTTTGGTTACAACAAAGTCTCATCCAGAACGTTGGTCTGCAGCCCCTCACATTTTGCTGGATAGGTGCACTAACCTCTGGATGCAACGCTAAATGATGCGTCCTCTTTTACCCGGTCTTCGACTTTGCAATATTATCTTATAATACATAATAAAATATTTTGAGGCGCTTCACTCTGTGGCTCTTCAATTGGCCAGTTTACAAACAACTTACACTCATTCCACAAATCTCTTGGGACAACAATTAACAAACTTAACTCAGCTCTCGACCACCCTGCCTGGACGAACAGGTCTCATCTCCACTGCATCCCTCCTGGACAGGCCTCACCTCCTCTGCACCCCTGGACAGGCCTCACCTCCTCTGACCCCTGGACAGGCCTCGCCTCCTCTGCACCCCTTGACATGCCTCACCTCCTCTGCACCCCTGGACAGGCCTCTCCCCCTCTGACCCCTGGACAGTCCTCGCCTCCTCTGCACCCCTTGACAGGCCTCACCTCCTCTGCACCCCTAGACAGGCCTCACCTCCTCTGCACCCCTGGACAGGCCTCTCCTCCTCTGACCCCTGGACAGGCCTCGCCTCCTCTGCACTCCTTGACAGGCCTCACCTCCTCTGCACCCCTGGACAGGCCACTCCCCCTCTGACCCCTGGACAGGCCTCGCCTCCTCTGCACCCCTTGACAGGCCTCACCTCCTCTGCACCCCTGGACAGGCCTCTCCCCCTCTGCACCCCTGGACAGGCCTCACGTCCTCTGACCCCTGGACAGGCCTAACCTCCTCTGCACCCCTTGACAGGCCTCACCTGCTCTGCACCCCTGGACAGGCCTCTCCTCCTCTGCACCCCTGAACAGGCCTCTCCTCCTCTGCACCCCTGGACAGACCTCACCGCATCTGCACCCCTGGACAGGCCTCGCCCCCTCTGCACCCCTGGACAGGCCTCACCTCCTCTGCACCCCTGGACAGGCCTCACCGCATCTGCACCCCTGGACAGGCCTCGCCCCCTCTGCACCCCTGGATACAGGCCTCACCTCCTCTGACCCCTGGACAGACCTCACCTCCTCTGCACCCCTGGACATGCCTCACCTCCTCTGACCCCTGGATAGGCCTCACCTCCTCTGACCCCTGGACAGGCCTCACCTCCTCTGCACCCCATGACAGGCCTCACCTCCTGGACAGGCCTCACCTCCTCTGCACCACTGGACAGGCCTCACCTCCCCTGCACCCCTGGACAGGCCTCACCTCCTCTGACCCCTGGACAGGCCTCACCTCCTGGACAGGCCTCTCCTCCTCTGCTCCCCTGGACAGGCCTCACCTCCTCTGACCCCTGGACAGGCCTCTCCTCCTCTGCACCCCTGGACAGCCTCTCCTCCTCTGCACCCCTGGACAGGCCTCTCATCCTCTGCACCCCTGGACAGGCCTCACCTCCTCTGCACCCCTGGACCGGCCTCAGCTCCTCTGCACCCCTGGACAGGCCTCACCTCCTCTGCACCCCTGGACAGGCCTCACCTCCTCTGCATCCCTGGACAGGCCTTCCCTCCTCTGCACCCCTGGACAGGCCTCACCTCCTCTTCATCCCTGGACAAGGCTAACCTCTGATGTAGCCCTGGACAGGCCCAACTTCCGCTGCACCCCATGACAGGCCTCACCTCCTCTTAATCCCTGGACAGGCCACTCTTCCTCTGCTCCCCTGGACAGACCTCACCTCCTCTATACCCCTGAACAGGCCTCACCTCCTCTCCTCCTCTGGACAGACCTCACCTCCTCTGCACCCTGGACAGGCCTCACCTCCTCTGCACCCCTGGACAGGCCTCTCCTCCTCTGCACCCCTGGACAGGCCTCTCCTCCTCTGCACCACTGGACAGGCCTCACCTCCTCTGCACCCCTGGACAGGCCTCACCTCCTCTGCACCCCTGGACAGGCTTCACCTCCTCTGCACCCCTGGACAGGCCTCACCTCCTCTGCACCCCTGGACAGGCCTCTCCTCCTCTGCACCACTGGACAGGCCTCAGCTCCTCCGCTACCCACTCAGGCTCAGGGGGGGTGGAATCTGATCCATGGATTCATACATTGCAACCAAGTGAGTTAGCAGCTCTCCTACCATAGCAGAAACCTGTCCAGGCTCTCTCCTCCTCCTAGGAGGGGGGGGGGGTCTGCGAGAGTCTGTCAGGCCTCTTTCCTCCTCTGCAGCAGGCTGGACACACAAGGAGAGGCCGAAAGTGATGTCACCACTGCTTCTGGTGCTGTTTCTGCCGCCGCTGACCCGGAAGAGGAAACCCTTCTCCCTTTCATCCAATATGCAGCTCAGTGGGTTTCATCAGTGGGCGAGGAGCGCCCTCTGGTGGCCGCTGACGGAACCACCGCCTCCAGGCTCCAGCAGGGAAACAAGCTTTGGTGACTGTAAAGACCTGGGTTTTTAAATGTCACGGAGGTGTGGACACTCACAGTCCATGACAGGGTCTTGTATGGGAAACAAGCATTGGCGCCTGCAAAGGAACAGACATGACATTCATGAGTGAATTTAAATGACGACTTGTATTTCATTCAATGTGTGCAATGTAGACACAGCTGCTGCAATGAGACTGGGCAGCGTTTCTAATGTTCCTGTTCCTGGGGGTGATTTTTTATATTTGACAGGGCCGTGAATCCTCAAACCATAGCTGCCAAGGTTTCAGATTGCTATGGGTGACATTTTCATAATTTCAGTGAAATTATGAGTGACATTTCAATGACTATGAGTGACACTGACTTGCGGCGGGCAAAATCAAGTAATGAAGATTAGGGAAACAGATAAATATCAGAAATTACCCCCATTTGAGCAACAAGAAACTCTAACAAGGTCTTAAAACTGCAGCAAATCAGCAGAAATGGAAGGAAGGGCACTAACCGGAGACAGCAGCATGACTGCAGCTCTCAGAGACAGAGACGTTTTCCCCCTGAAATAAAACCAAACACATAAGTCCATGGAAAAAGCGAAATATCAGAAATTACTACGCCCTTTAAAACAGTAATAAGCTTTGGAAAGACGTTCAAGCTTCTACATAGCCTCTGAATTGCAAACTTACTAACCTACAGCCCCTTTCTAAGATGAATGTTACTGGAAGGGGGCCTGCTACAAAAGGCATATGTTTTAAAACTCACTATTGACAGGGGAGTGGGTCAAAGAAATTATACAACTCCACCACCCCGAACACCCTAAGGCAAAGTATACAAACAAGAAGGGGTGGAGAGATTAGAGTACACGTGTAACAACACGAGACAGAAAAAATAGATCGGTTTTGAAAACTGCCCTCACTCACACACAAAAGTGTGTGACATGCTTCATCGTCGGGTCTGCTTACAAAACGGCCTGGTGTAGCCACACTCAGGGCGGAGCATAAGGGAAGGTGAAAAACTAATAATGTTTTGAGAACCTAGTCTTCTCTTCTAACACGACCCATCCTCATTCTTTTTAACCCCTTCCATGCTGATGACGACCCCCAGCCATCATACACTACGGGGCTCGTGTGCTGATGACGGCTGGGGGCCATCATAAACCCGCCCACTCGCGATTCTGCCGCACAGGCGCAGAATCACAGCCGCATGGAAGGGGTTAATCCTGGTTGTGGATCCTATAAATAAAGGTTTCATAGGTATCCACAAACCAGTTTTAAAGCACTTTCCCATTAACTGCACTTTGTCTTATCACCATTCCCAGTCACAGGGTGATATTCACTGTTCTATCACTTGGTTTGTTACATTTGTGTTGTGTCTTGTCATTTCTCAATATTTTATTATTTTTTCCCCTTCCCTTATGCTCCGCCCTGAGTGTGGCTCCACCAGGGCGTTTTGTAAGCATATGTTTTAAAACTTCATGGGATATAAATTGCACACAGATGATCAATCATGGTAATTAAGAAATCATTTTTAGAAGCATTAAATGTGAACTGTAACTCGTCCAAGCATGTTTTTTTTTAAGGGACCACTTCTCCATTTCCATCTTCATACTGCTTTTCAAAAAAGGTTTTTGTTTTGGCGTTTATAAAAACAGAAGAGCTCAGGTCTTACAAGCAATACTCTGCTTAGGCCGCATGTGGAGTGCAGGGCACGTGCACACTCCAGTACGGATGACAGCGCTAGGTCAGGTGTAACATGAAAACAAAGTACAGAACTCCCATGATTGCTTTTAGGTGACCTCAAGACGCCACAATGTACTAAAGAAACAGCCCATGGAAAATAAAATGCAATAGTTTAGACAAAAACGCAGTCATGTAGCTAAGAACCGGAGTATGTGCAAAACAAGAGAGGTTCGGTATTAAATACACTCTTATCACTGCTAAACAATTCCCAAGCAGGCCTCTGCAACAGGTTATGAAATAACTGCATAACATTATGATGTGAATGCAGAGCCCGCACACTGCCCAGATGAACAGAAGGGCCCTGCACACATTTGTTTTCAGAAGTTGCTGTCACGGAGAGCTACAACATAGATACTGAGCACGTGAACTGAGCTGAATTAAGATCGCTAGAAGAAACCAAGAGAACCCGTTTACTAAATAGATTAATTCAGTCTAAAAACAACGCTACATTGGCACAACTTAGCTGAATAGCTTAACAATTGTGACAAATGAGGCCTCTGTCTTTACAACAATGGAATAAGACACCTACAATGTATTTGCATGTCTTGTAAAAAAAAAGCTCTGCCAGACACGCTAATTACATGATGAAAGAGAGCGCACGACGGGAACGTTGTACCACACATAAATCAAGGACAATTTGCAATTAAAGAAGTTTTTACTTTTTAAGGAACGCTACAAATTGAAGATATTTTCCATTCTTATTGAACGATGCCACTCCAGTAAGCGAAAACATATCCGGGACTGCATAGAAGAGGGTTTCGCTGTGAATAAGCAGCACAAACTTTTACTATTTAGTACAAACAACTCAGGTCACAAACTGGCAGTGAAAGCATTAGGACCGGCAGTACTGGCAGCGCGCTAGCGCTATTAATAAAATGTAAAGTACACTTTGAAGAAAACGGATACCTCTTGGGGAGCAGCAATTGTATGGGCCGGACCTCGCCGCAATGACTACCTCCGACAATCAACTCTCTCCCGCTGCTTTGCACCACATCAGGGTTTGCATTTCTCTGCTGCTTTCTTGTCCACCTCCCTCTTCAGGGGCTCACTCATAAAACAAGGAAAGAAGCAGGTTGTAGTCACAATAAAGTCATGAGACAGAACCATCAGGTGTGACCCACACATGGGTCTCTCACTCAGTGGAGGGGGTCTGAGGATGGAGGGGGTGTTTCACCCACACAGGGGTCTCTCACTCAGTGGAGGGTGTCTGAGGATGGAGGGGGTATTTCACCCACACAGGGGTCTCTCACTCAGTGGATGGGGTCTGAGGATGGAGGGGGTATTTAACGCACACAGGGGTCTCTCACTCAGTGGATGGGGTCTGAGGACCGAGGGGATATTTCACCCACACAGGGACGGTGGCGAGGGCGAGGGCAAGGTCAGCGGAGCAAAGCTGGCGGTTCGGGGTATAGACGATGAGTCGTCTGCAGAGGTACGCTGGTCCGGTTTTGTGGAGTGCCTTGTATGTTTGGGTGAGGCGCTCGAAGGTGATCCTCTTGTTGACGGGGAGCCAATACAGGTCTCTCAGGTGGGATGTGATGTGGCTGTGGCGGGGGATGTCGAGGCTGAGGCTTGCAGAGGCATTCTGTAGGCGTTGTAGTTGTTTCTGGAGTTTGGCCGAGGTTCCTGCATAGAGGGCGTTGGCGTAGTCCTGCCTGCTGGTGACGAGGGCCTGGGTGACTGTCCTTCTGGTTCCGGTGGGGTTCCATCTGTAGATCTTGCGGAGCATGCGGAGGGTGTTGAAGCAGGAGGAGGATACAGCGTTGACTTGCTGGGTCATTGACAGCGATGAGTCCAGGATGGACCCCAGATTGCTTGCGTGGTCAGTGGGAGTCGATGAAGCTCCCAGTGTGACGGGCCATCAGGAGTCGTCCCAGGTAGACGGGGTGCAGCCGACTTGTCCGAGTTCCGTTTCAGACGGCTGTTCTTCATTCATTCGGTGACTGCCTTCATTCCTTCGTGGAGGTTGGTTTGGGCGGTGGTGGGGGGCTTGGTGAGGGAGATGATCAGCTGGGTGTCGTTGGCGTATGAGATGATGTTGAGGTCATGCGATCGGGCTGTGGGGGTGAGAGGTGCCATGTAGATGTTGAAGAATGTCGTGCTGAGGGATGATCCTTGGGGTACACCGCAGATGATCTTGATGGCTTTAGATCGGAACGGAGGGAGGCGAACACTCTGGGTTCTGCCAGTGAGGGAGGAGATGGTCCAGTCCAGGGCTTTGTCGCGGATCCCTGCGTTGTGGAGGCGTGTGCGTATGGTGTGGTGGCAGACGGTGTTGAAGTCGGTCAAAAGGTCCAGGAGGATGAGGGCCGCAGTTTCTCCATTGTCCAGCAGGTTCCTGATGTCATCGGTGGCGGCGATGAAGGCAGTTTCGATGCTGTGGTTGCTGCGGAATCCGGATTGGGATGGGTCCAGGATGTTGTTCTCCTTGAGGAAGAGGGTCAGTTCCCTGTTGACAATCTTCACAATGACTTTTGCTGGGAACGGGAGTAGGGAGATGGGCCGGAAGTATTTGAGGTCCTTAGGGTTCGCCTTGGATTTCTTGAGTAGGGCATTGATCTCTGCGTGCTTCCAGCTCTCCGGTAAGGTGGCGGTCTCGAAGGAGTTGTTGATGATCTGGCGGAGATGGGGTGCAATGGTGGAGCTTGCTTTGTTGAAGATGTGGTGCGGGCAGGGGTCTGATGGTAAGCCGAAGTGGATGGTGTTCATGATTTTGATGGTGTTGTCGTCGTTGACATGGGTACAGGAGAGCAGGGGGTTGGTGTGGCTGGGGGGCGGTGAGTTGGAGAAGTCGGTGGCTGTTGGGGGGGCCTGGTTGTTGAAGCTGTTGTGGATGTCTGCGATCTTACAGTGGAAGAAGGTGGCTAGGGAGTCGCATAGGTCTTGCGATGGCACGATGTTGTTGGAGTTGGAGCTGGGGTTGGAGAGTTCCTTCATGATGTTGAAGAGCTCTTTGCTGTTCTGTGCGTTGTTGTAAAGCGTTCCTTGAAAGAAGTCCTTTTGGCAGTTCGAATGAGTTGGTGGTGTCTGCGGATGGCACTCTTTTGGGCTGCATTGCTGTCCGGTGTCTGTTCGAGGTGCCACTTCATCTCGACCCTTCAACAGGTCTGCTTGGATGCCTGGAGGTCGGCAGTGAACCAGATGGCTTTTCTGTTGGTGCATCAGTTTGAAGGTTTCTTAATCGGGGCGAGAGTGTTGGCACAGTCGTCGATCCATTGCCTGAGGATGCGGGTAGCAGTATTGGTGTCGGTTTAAACAACAAAAAAGCATCAAGGGTACAAGGCAATATGGCCGCACCTATCTACAATTTGGTCTCTTGTGTACAATGAGAATGGGTGCCAAGAACCTGAAGCCACATACCCCTAGGCTTCCCAGGGCAGTCAACCCAAATTTCACAACAAAACACAATGGTTCAGCACTCCACAGTGAATAATAATGAGCCAATACATTTTGAAGAATCCGTACAGTAGAGCTTAAAAAATTATTTTATTCTTATTTCTTCATGCAAAGCGTAGCCAACGCGTTTCGTCCAGAGGACTTCTTCAGGGCTACAAAATTAAATATACAGAGATATACATATTACAAACCACTATTTACAGATAAAAAACAGATATTTTAATACTTCAATACACCATAACTTCAAAATACATGATTACTTAGTACAAGTTAAAAAAATGAGACTTTTGCTTTGTAAGCGGACTACAGTCACCTACTAGACGGATTTCCTTACATGTTCATATTCGTTTTACAAAACACATCAGAGCACAGTGATATTTCAGAATTTAACAGAAGGAGAGAAAGAGAGCCTATTTACATATTTCTGTGACTTTACATTTCCAATGGGAAGGCGCTGATCATACATATGTATGTTATGTTTACTTATCAAGTAGATACTATGTTGATCCTAGAATTTTCTACGTTATTCTGATTTCTGATTCTGAAAGGTAGTGAATAGATGTCAACTGTTGATTTTAACGACCAATAGGTGCATTCACGGATGTAATGGTTCAGAGACGCAAAAGTGTGCCGGGATGGCCACCTAGTGTATAGAGAGGAATGTTCTTCTTACTCATACTGATATTTTATGGACATTATGATTGTCCCAGTATCCAACACTAAGGTTTCTACATACCTTGACAATATGTTATTTGTACGTCCTTCGATTATTTGCTTCAATATGTTTAGCAACAACAGGTTCCTTGGATTGTTCAAGGTTTCTCAACCAGTCATTGTGGCGCTTGTAATCCCCCTTTGTAAAAGGATAAATAAATAAAGTCATGTATAGACGTTGTTTGCATTATACGTCCTACACATATTTATGTTAAAAGCATAGAGAAGGACTGAGCCACCAAACATGTGTTGTTACCCATCACGTAATGATAAGGATCAGGAAATACCAGATGTAGGGTGCACTGCTCCTCCGAGCATCCACGGACAGTCTCAAGGGCCCAAGAAACCTGCGATCAAACAAGGATCCCACCAGCGGCCACAGAGCATATTACGTGCTCCACAGCCGCCGGCGGACCCGCATCAAAACACGGACAACCAAGCTCCAGGAGATCCCCCGGGTGCACCAATTCGCACCGCCCAAAACTAGTATTTCACCGGTCATGTTTTCAATTCCAGAATGGCCAGGACTTACAAAACGATCATAAAATATAAGAAGCCCGTGCTCAAACAACCACTTATAAAAGGATACTACTAGAGTCCAAATCAGTGGGAACACTCAGTGTTAACAGGGTTGTGTTCCAAGACATATCGCTTTGCTGTTAAGCAAGCTCCGTTCGTGGTGACATCGGTTCTAATTTGTAACCCCGAGCCTGCACATAAATGCACGTTAAAGACAATTCTAGATAAAACATAGAGTACCAAAGGAAGCAATTATTTAAACAGGACCGTTGGATTCCAAAGCAATAGAGACCCCCAACAATGAAACAAAGTGCTCCCAAGATTGGTTCTATTTCATAATATATAATGGTCATGGCAAAGGTAAAGACTAGTCTACTATAAGTAGAGCCTGTTTTAAGTCAAAATACATCCCCACCCTTAAGGTCTTCACTTACTTAAAAATAGTGTCATCATCCTTCACACATCACCGCTTTCAGGAAAAGTCGGTACACACTCATCTCAGAATTGCGGGTTTAAATATCCCGCAATTTGCACTCAGCTGTGATTGATCAACTTCAAAGTGGTAACGAGACCACTCGATTAGAGTCGCCATCTTGAAGTCAACATATATAAATGTAGTATGATTAAGGCACACACAATAGATGTCTTTTAAAGAGGTTAAAGGGAACGGTTCATCAAGATTAAGTACTTTTCTAAGTTAGGAATCAAGGCATGTCCATTGTATACAAAGGGAAATGATCGTGTAACTAAGTCTGATTTATAGACGCCATTTTGGAACGGTCAATCATTCTCTGTATTAGGAAAAATAAGGAATAAGGAAAAATTCTTCAAAATGTATTGGCTCATTATTATTCACTGTGGAGTGCTGAGCCATTGTGTTTTGTTTATTGTTGGTGTCGGTGGTGTCAGTTGGTGGGTTTCGGGCAAGGGTGGCGATTAGCTGGTCTTTGGTGACTTTTGCTCCAACTGCATCGTGGGATCCGTTGTGTGTGGTGGTGCATGGTGGGTTTCTTGAAGGTGAAGTGGATGCAGCGGTGGTCGGTACAGTGGAGTTTGGTGGTGTGGTTGAAGGTGACATAGTTGCTGGCGGAGAAGATGCTGTTGAGCATGTGTCCGGCGGAGTGGGTGGGAGTCATGACTAGCTGGTTGAGTCCGAGGTTGTCGAGGTTGACGAGCAGGGTGGTAGAGCTGCTGTTGAGGTGGAAGTTCAGGTCTTCGAGGCAGATATAGTCCGTGGATGCAAGGGCGTGCGTGCTGACGAAGTCGGGGATGGAGTCGCTGCACTGTGGCCGGGGGATCTGTAGACGAGGGTTCCTCTGATGGTGGTATTGGGGTCAATGTGGATCTGGAAGTGATAGTGTTCGGCGGCGCTGAGAGTGTCGTCGGTGCTGGTCAAGATTCTGAGGGTGTTCCTGTGGATGATGGTGATTCCTCCTCCTTCTCTGTTGGTAAGGTCCCTGCGGGTGATCTTGTAGCCGTTTTGATGGCTATGGCGATGTCGGGTGAAGGGAAGGGGTTCATCCAGGTCTCCGTCAGGAAGGTATTGTCCGGAGAGAATGAGTCGGGTAGGTCCCAGAGTTCAATGGCGTGCTTACGGCAGAGCGGGTGTTGAGTAGTATGCATCTGAGGTGGTGGCGTATTGAAGGCTGGTGAAGCTGCAATTCCGGCAGGAGAAGGATCCTTGGGTGCGCTTTGGGGTGGCCAGGAACCAGGTGTATAATCGCCCGGTGTTGAGTGCGTGGAGGGTGCTGGCGTTGTAGTGGCGATCGGGGTGGCCAGGTGGTCTTGCACTGGGTGCGGTCCAGGCGCGGACGAGCGCAGGCAGGGTTGCATTTGGCGTGCTTTCGGTACAGCCGCCATTAGAAGGGGAGGTGGGAGGGAGGAGCAGGGGACACATCGGCGGGAAGGGGATAGGAAGGCAGGAATGCTGGAGAGCTACAGAGCGAAAAATCGGGACAGAAGCAAAGAATACAAAGAAAAGGACTGTGGTGAAGGGTATTTTTCTTTCTTTGTCTGAAACATATTTTCATTGTCAATTTTGAACACTATGGGTATTTACATATTTTTCTCTACTTTGGTGATGGTTTACTTCACTTTGGTCCTTGTCATTTTTTCTTCACATGACTTGTAAGCTGCTATTTCAAAATCGACTCGACTAGTGCATGCTGTTGTCATGATATAAGCTGACTATGTCTTTGTGTTTTAAATGTATTCTAATTCTGCCTCACTTATGATTATGCCCTTATTTTCCCTTTATTGTACTGTATATCTCCTCATCATATCCCTTTCCGCCCACAGATATGCTTTGTCAGCCAAGACGGTCTTTAGGACACTCACCCATCATTGGTTCTTTCCGAGCTTGAGAGACTGTGCCTATATCATTAATTGTGTTCCGCGCCCTGATGAAGGAAGCTTGAATTGGCACTTTTCCGAAACACGCGTCGGCGCCTTCTGTGGATGTTTATGTTTGAATGTGGTTGTGTGCAGCAGTATGGGAATGTTTTTGGTCTGATTGAATGAGTGAGTGAAGTGTATGCCAATCTTTTATTGTTGCTTGTGTCCGAAGGCTGATGCTATATTTTTTATGTATGTTTCTTTGAGAAAAATGTATACAAAAATATGAGAAACAAATATATTTTGCACTAACTATTTTTGAGAACTCAGACTAAATAAATTGTGTTTTTTTATGTGAATAAAAAGAAATATTTGATATTACACAGCTGTTCTGTGGGCGTTTCTTAGATTATTGGAGAATTCTCCCTTCTGTATCATTGGGAACTCCACTTTCATGTTGTTTGACTTTTTCTCGCCCTGGCGGGTTGTTCCCTTTTTTTTTTTTTTTGTAAATTTTTTTATTGTTGCAGCAAGTAAACATATGTAGCAGTGTACGTAGCAAGAGACGTGGCGTCAACATTCCGCCAAAATCAGGTTGAAGCGCAACATTTTCATATTTTTTGTAATATTGAACCAAAAACAACAGTCAGGTGTACAGATTGGGCTTACAGAAGCATGTTAATTGTACAGTATCTATTCTAGTTATGTCAGGCCAGCTGGCCAGATTTCACCATCCACAGGTAGTCTTACCACCGGCTATGTCTGACGGGCAATGGAGGACCTAAGCAGTCCGCTCCCGCCCCATCCCATCCCACCCGCAGTCCCATTGCTATTCTACCTCATCCTCCCCCTCTGAACTGTCCACTTCTTCTTCTTCCGGTAGTGGTTCACAAAGTTCCCCCCTGTAAGTGTTCCATGGCAACCATAGTTTGTTCCATTTACGAGGATTGGCCCGCTGTTGATAGACCGCCCGCTCCACCATCATGAGCAAATCCATATTCCTGCACCACTGTGCCAAAGTCGGTAACTCTGATGCCCCCCACTTTTGCGCTATATCCCGTTTCGCTAGCATCATCCCAATAACCACCCATTTCCGCCCATGTGGTGTAAGGTCGGTTGGGCCCCATACATTTAACAAACAAATTCTAGGGTTGGGAGTGTAGGAGAGCTGTAGCGTTTGGGCGACTGTGCGTGCCACTCGCTTCCAGTAGTCGATTATGTTCGGACAGGACCAAAGGGTATGGAACAGCGTGCCCTCCTCCCCACAATTTCGCAAACAATACGGGTGATCTGCCCTTTGGAATTTGTGTAGGGTGGTGCGGGTGTAGTACACTCGGTGCAATATCTTGAATTGTACCAAACGGAATCTTGCTGAGATTCCCGCTTCTTTAGGCGATGCCATTGCGGCATTCCAATCTGCCTCATCCAGGTCTCCAACATCCTCCTCCCAGTTCCCTTTCAATTTCTGTAGTGGGTCAGGCAGGTTATTCACTAATTTGCGATACGTTAAGGATGTAGCGCTGGTTTCCATGTAATCAGTGAGCAGCCTATCTTCCAAAGGGGCCGAAGCCGGGACCTGAGTACCCGGTGTCAGTGCTCCCAGTAAAGCATGTCTAATCTGTATGTATCGATATGTCTCCGTGGTGTTCAGCTCGTACTGTTCTCGCAGCGTGTCAAACGGAACCACCCCCTCATTAGTCCAGAGATCACCCACCGTGGAAATCCCTATTGTGTCCCAGTGGTCAAATCCTTTACTACGTCTCAGGTTACCAAGCGATCTAGTGTCCCATAGTGGTGTGAGCTGTGTAATCACCCCCCCCCCCATTTCAGACGGGATTGAGCTCTGTGCCACAACGTGACGGTGTGTTTAGTCGGGCCGATCAGTCTTGTCATAAGTCCTTTGTTGTAAAGCGGGGCCAGAAGTGTATTAGTGCCAAGCTGCCGTCTATCCGCAAAGTATGCCGGGTCGTCCTGCGGTGCATGCAGCCACTGGTTGATCACCTTAAGGTGTGCCGCCCAGTAGTAAAGTTCCAGGTTTGGGAGCGCAATTCCCCCATTGTACCAATCTCTAATCAGTTTTACCTGTGCTACCCTCGCCGGTCTGCCTCCCCACAACAGTCCCGACAATTGCCCTGCTATCTGTTTGAAAAAGGAAGGCGGTACTATCACCGGCGAGTTTTCTAAAACATAGAGGAACCGGGGCAGCGCCATCATTTTGAAAAGCGCCGCTCTGCCCAACAGTGTCAGCGGGAGCGCCATCCAGTGGCGCACGTCCGCTTTCAATCTGTCGAGCAGCGGTCTCAGATTCAAGTCTTGAAAGGTCACAGGATCTCGCGCGATCCGAATCCCTAAATATCGAAAGGAAACAGCCTCTAACACCAAGGGGCAATCCTCCTCCAGACGCGGCGGGGTCCCATGCAGCATGAAGAGCACCGATTTCATCCAGTTAATCTTGTAGCCTGAGGCCACACCCTGCCGCTCACACAGTGCCAATAATATTGGAATCCCCTCTGCCGGGTTCGTTAGGTAAATTAGCATATCATCGGCATATAAGGACACTCTGTCCTCCCAGCCATCCCCCCAGTCAATGCCCCGGAGTAGTGGCGTAGTCCTAATGATAGTTGCCAACGGCTCTAATACCAGGGCAAACAGTAGCGGCGAGAGCGGGCAGCCTTGTCTCGTGCCCCTTGCTAATGAGATGACTCTCGAGACGTGTCCGTTCGCAGTCACTCGTGCCATAGGGGATGTGTACAGTAGCTTGATCCACCCTATGAATTTCGGGCCGAAGCCCAGATGGTGCAGGACTGCAAAGAGGTACCTCCACTCTACCAAATCGAACGCCATAGTGGCGTCCAATGAGAGGATGGCTGCATCGATTGTCAACAGCGGAGCTCTCGCCATAACACCATGCAGGCATCTGAGATTCAGCGCCGTGCTCCTGTGCGGCATGAATCCCGATTGGTCTGGATGAATGAGATGACTAAGGTGAGGCAACAGTCTGTTGGCTAGTAATTTCGCTACAATTTTGCTCTCGGCATTGAGGAGGGAAATCGGCCGATAAGAGCCGCAGTCCTCAGGGGGCTTACCAGGTTTCGGGATTGCCACAATGGTGGCCATGCATTGATCAGGAGGCAGGCGCCCTTGCTCTAAGCTGTCCAGGTACATATTGAGTAGCGGTGTTGCGAGCGTTTCCGACATGATCTTGTACCATTCAATCGGGATTCCGTTGGGGCCCATGGCTTTCCCCGGATGCAGTGCTGCGATAGCCGATTGTACCTCCTCAGACGTTAAGTCTGATTCTAGGTCGTCAACCCCGTCCTGCGTCAGGGTGCGGGTGGGCACTCCCGCGAGTGCCCCTTCCGCCATTTCCCGGGAAACCTCTATGGCAGGGGTATACACCGCCTGGAAGTGATCAGCTAAGAGTTCGACTATCTGGGCAGGGCGGGTGTGCATCGCCCCAGCAGAGTCCCTCAGTTGTAAGATGGTCCTCTGTCCCTCACGTTTTTTCGCCAGCCAGGCCAGGAGTTTACTCGCCTTATCTCCTACATCGTATACCCTAGTTGCTGAGGCAGTCATGCTTTCGACCACTCTACGGCGTAGAAGATCAATATGACTCTGTTGACACAGCCGTAGTGTGTGGAGTGTATCTCCGGTCGGGTCAGCCATGTGAGCCTCATGCGCCCTGGCGAGTCTGTCCTCTAGGTCTAGTAGTTCTGCTGTCTGAGAGCGCTTATAACTCGTAATAGCGGAGATGGCTTGGCCTCGGAGGACCGTTTTATAAGCCTCCCAGAGGACCGATGGGGAAGAGACCGAGCCACTATTCTCCGTGAGGTAACACCTTGTCGCTGTTTTAAGAGTTTTGGTCACCTGTGGGACCCTAAGGTATCCCGGGAATATCGGGTATATGCGCCCTCAGGACCGTTCTGGGTTGGAGAGGGTCAACATCAACGGGGAATGGTCCGAGACTCCCCTGGGTTTAATCTGAACGTCATCGACAGTGAACCTCCTGTGTCCCGGTGCAAGGAAGTAGTCGATCCGCGACAGGCTGTCGTGGACCGCCGAGTGGTAGGTGTAGTGTTGGTCAGTCGGGTGCAGGCGCCTCCAAAGGTCTATCAGGCCTTGCGCTTCTAGGAAGTCATTGAGCCGGGAGGGCCCTGCAGCCCGTGGTCGAATCGGGAACCTATCTAGTGTATTGTGCACCACTGCATTGAAGTCCCCCCCTACAAGAAGGTCTCCTTCCGGGAGTTCCAATAGGAATTTTCCCACATCTGGGAGAGCTATCGTGTGTAGCGCCGGTGGAATATACACCGAAACTATATTCAGCTGTCTCCCCTCCCACTGCCCGAGTGCTGCTGCGAAGCGCCCCTGCGTGTCTAGCTTCGTGGATTGAAGTATAAATCTGGAGGACCGGTGCATCAGTATGCCTGTCCCACGGGACCCCCTCGTGAATTCTGAATGGACGATCATACTGTAGCCTTTCCTGTCTAAGGCGCGTGTGGCTGTGCCTGTGAGGTGCGTCTCCTGCAATAGGACCAGGGCCGGGTTGAACCTCTTAATACTGTGTAGCACCAGACCTCGCTTGACCTTGTCCCCCAGCCCCCTCACATTCCAGGACATTATTTGCAGAGGTGTCATTCTCCCTGATCCCAGGTCCCCCCTTTCCACTTCATTTCGTGAATTGCAAGCCATTGCTTCTGTGGTTGAGAAAATCTGTGTAGCATAGTAAGCGCGAGCCAATCTCTCGACATGAGCCCATCATACTAAGTGTGTGTGCCTCGTGTTGCCAATCTACACCTGTAACACAAACCAAAACAAACAAACATCCCCCCTTCCCAACTTCCCCCCTCCCTGCCCCCCTGCTAGACGGACCCCGAACTGCCCGCCCCCCCAACTTAGCAGAGTGCCTGATCCAAACCCCAAACATAGTACTTGCTCGTCGGGGTGAGGGACTCTCCGGAGTCGGCGGCCTCCCTTCATGTCCACGGAGGACCTCCGCCCGGCGTCCTGGACGGCCCGCCCGGCCAGCGTTACCTTTAATCTAGTCTAGTGAGCCTGGGAAGTCATTGGTCGTCGTTGTTCTCAGGTTCTTGGGCTTCACTCAGCGGGGAATGTGGATCCACGTCCCCTCCGGGCACGTGGGGACCTGATCGGGATCCATTTGTACGGTGTTTATTCGGTCGCGTGGAGCGGCGGGGTGGACCTGCTTGCCTCCATCCCTCTAGCCAGTCGTGTGCAGCCTCTGGAGTGTCGAAGAACCACGTTCTGTTGTCAGCCACTACTCTCAACTTGGCTGGAAAGAGCATGGCATAGGGAAGTTCTCTCGCCCTTAGTTCCTTTTTGACTTCAAAGAATGTTCTCCTCCTGCGTGCGACCTCCGCCGTGTAGTCCGGGAAAAACGCAATGGTGGAATTTTGAACCCTGACTGGGGGAGAAGTCCTCGCCGCTTGTAAGATGGCATCGCGGTCCCTGAAATTGAAGAGTCGTGCAACGATTGGCCGCGGCGCTACTCCTTGTTTCGGACGTCCCCCCGGGACCCGATGCGCCCTCTCCACTGAAAAGAAGGCGGATAGTCCCTTGGGTTTGAGTTCCTGTTCGATCAGTTGTTCGACATAGAGGTCCATCGCTCTCGTGTCCTCCGACTCCGGAACCCCAATAATTCGGATGTTGTTTCGCCTCGAGCGTCCCTCCTGCTCGTCCAGCTTTGCACGGAGGTCCTTGTTTTTGTTGGAGATCCGTTGAACACTAATCTGGAGCTCCGAGACGTCCTCCACCAAGGATTTGGTCACCACCTCCATCGAGGAAACTTTTTCCGACATCTTGTGGAAGTCGGCTCTAATCAGCGTTATTTCCGTCGAGATCGAACCCACTGTAGCCTGCACTTGCGTCAGGGCCCGCATAACGTCATCAAGGGTTGCTTTTTTCCCTCCCGCTGGGTCTGCCGACTTGCTTGCCTGCGTTTTAGCGTCTGGTGGGGAGGTGGATGCTTTGTCGAATGCGTACCTCTCAAGTCGTGTCTGCGCATTGCCACCCTTCGGTCCTTTGCCCGCCATGACAGATGTGCTTGCGCCGCCGTGAGTGTTATGCGCAGGGTTGCGAGGGAGCCAAAACTCTTCAAAAGGAGCTCCGGTAGCAGCAGTCCCGGAAAGCGGGTGGATCGGGGGATCGATTGTCTTCGCCCTCGTCTCTTGGTCCGCCGACTAGATCAGTGGGTGAGGTCGGTTCGCTGCGTGATTCGGCGATCCAGGTGGCCCTCTGCACCGAAGGAGAAGAAATATCCAGTGGTCAGGGCGGCGTGTGAGTTCCAAGTCCCCAGGGGCGCACGAGCCAATCCACTCGCCGCCTGTGCAAGTGAGGTGCAGACTTCGATGTCCCCAGGCCTTCGCCTGGTATGGCGCGGCCACACCCCGGGGGGCGCCTGCTGGTTTGAAGGGCACAGGGTACACTACGGCGCCCGCAGTGGGTCAGGATCTGCCCCCGCAGCGGCGGGGGCTCAGCTGCGTCACACCCCAGCAGATGAAGCAAGGACCCAGAGCACTGTGGATGGGGTGTGTGCGTCCAGGCTGAACTGAGCCGAGAAGCAGGTTGCGCGGTTTCTTCAGGATGTGGTCGCGCTACCAGCGCGTCAGTGGCTGCCCCTGCGTCTCACCCCCAGAAGCCTCCCGTGACAATCCCGCCGCCGCTCGGGCGTCGGTCTCCGCTGATCTCGGCGTAGCAGGCTTTAGAGCAGTGCAAGGCCGGGCCCCGGTCCCTCTGGTTGCCAGGAGTCAAGATGGCGGTCGCGGGCCCGGAGCAGGTCCCGTCGCCGCAATACGGAGGTCCGGAGCGCTCCCAGCACTCACCGGGCAGCAGACGGTGGCGGCCGGACACTCTCTTGCAGGCCCCAAGGGCGCCGGTGGCCTCGCCGAGTCCCGAGCTCCTCACGTCTCCGGTGCTCCGGCGTCCGCTCCCACTTCCGGCTCCTTCACGCCCAGTCCGGAGCACTTCCCGTCAGCTCCGTCACGCCAGGCAGGTCCCCGGCTGCAATCTCCCTCCAAGGCCAGTGCGGGTGGCGCGGATAACTTCACTTCCCGCAATCGGATTTAAATTCTGGTTGCTGTCGGGCGCGCCGCCCGGCTCCGGGCCGCAGTCCCAGCCCGCAGGGCGAAATGTAGTAGCGGATTCGTGATCGGATAAGTCTGGAGGCCGCTTCAACCGCGGAGCTCGCCCTCTAAGCTGCCACCATCTTAGGCTGCTAGCCACGCCCCGGGTTGTTCCCTTTTTCATTATGTTTAGGATTCAGGGTCCCTCTTCCGTTTTTTGCATCATTACAAAGAAAAGGAATACAACAGTGGGCACAAAATAAAACAGCAACAGAATACAAAAAAGTAATACAACAGTGGGTAACAGATACCGCAAAAAGTAATACAACAGCATACAAATAACAGGGAAAAAGGAACAGAGCGAACACACAGATACTTACGGCTCACCACTGGGCCAACCGGGATGAGGCACAGGAGGGAGCCTGAGGGCGGAGGAGGATCTTGAACTCGCAGCAGCAGCGAGATCAGGGACATGGGCACAGACAGGTAGAGCTGTGCGGCGTGGGGAGCGACCTGCCTGGATCAGGGTGAAGGGTCGCTCCTTTATCTCACTCTTGATTCATTGGTCTTTAATCCACCACCAGCCACTCTCGGCTCCTTTATCTCACCCTTGATTCTACCTCGTGGCTCTTTAATCCACCCCCAGACACTCTCGGCTCCTTTATCTCACACTTGATTCCACCTCATGGCTCTTTAATTCACCACCAGCCACTCCCGGCTCCTTTATCTCATCTTGATTCCACCTCATGACTCTTTAATCCACCACCAGCCACTCCCGGCTCCTTTATCTGACTCTTGATTCCACCTCATGGCTCTTTAATCCACCACCAGCCACTCTCGGCTCCTTTATCTCACTCTTGATTCCACCTCGTGGCTCTTTAATCCACCCCCAAACACTCACGGCTCCTTTAACTCACTTTTGATTCCACCTCATGGCTCTTTAATCCACCCCCAGACACTCCCAGCTCCTTTATATCATCTTGATTCCACCTCATGACTCTTTAATCCACCACCCGACACTCTTTAATCCACCCCCAGACACTCTTGGCTCCTTTATCTGACTCTTGATTCCACCTCATGGCTCTTTAATCCACCCCAGACACTCTCAGCTCCTTTATCTGACTCTTGATTCCACCTCAGGGCTCTTTAATCCACCGCAAGACACTCTCGGCTCCTTTATTCCACTCTTGATTCCACCTCGAGGCTCTTTATCCACCCCCAGACACTCTTTAATACACCCCCAGACAATCTCGGCTCCTTTATCGCACTTTTGATTCCACCTCTTGGCTCTTTAGTCCACCCCAGACACTCTCTGCATCTTTATCTCACTCCTGTACATCCCTGCATTCTCGCTTTGGCACTTTTTTCATCTTTCTCTTCCTCTTTCTTCCTGCTCGTGTGTTTTTCACTCCCTCGTTATGGGTCAAAGTCTGATGAGGGAAAATAAGTGCCGGCCTCCAAAACGAGAGTGCAGATGGGCCCCACCTGCGACCACCGGCTGAAATTAAGCTCTAATCAACATTATACCCCTTGGTTGATAAATGAAAGAATTTAGGGCAATCGGGCGGGGTGAGGGGAAGAAGAAAAACAGACAGGAAGGGGAAGAAAGAAAGGAAAGAAAACACAAAAAAGAGAATTCTAGAGGAAGAGCATACACGCGAGTCACTCCATGACCACATCTCCTCGACCCGTCACTGTGGTCTTCAGATACAGCGAATGTCTGCGTCTTAGCTGTTGCTTCTTGCTCAAACGCTATGGAGGTCTCATGATCCTACGGGGGTAATCTGGTCTGGCTCATGGTGGTCTCATGATCCTACGGGTGGGGGTTAATCTGGCCTGGCTCATGGTCCAACGGGAGGAGGGGTAATCTGGTCTGGCTCATGGCGGTCTCATGATCCTACGGGTGGTCTGGCTCTTTCTTCCAAACATCTTGTGTTGGTGTAAATGTGGCCAAAGAATGTGATCTCTTCTTTTTCTAGTTCATTCTTGACTGGATTCAGTCGATCCAACGCTGTCCTGCTGCAGGTCTCTCCCCCTCAGTCGGGAAGCCCAGAGACTCTGGGCCTCATTTATGAGGTTTTGGGTAGGGCCGCACCACAAGGAATCCCGCTGCACTGCTCCACGTCAGAACAAAAGGGCAGGAATGCGCCGTATCTATGTGATACCTCGCATTCCTGTCCTTTTCCCCAGTGCAGGCGCACATTGGGCTGCCATGCGCCAATACAGGCTCCCTTTCTCCGGGTGCAATGCAAGGGTGCCTGCGTTGCAGGGTTGATTGATTTTGTGCAGGAAGGGAGACCTTCCTGCACAAAGTCAATCACTAGAGGCAATTTTCTTTTTCTATGTGAGCTGCAGAATGCAGCACTAATAGAAAAAGGAAAGCACAGGGAGAAATAAAAATAAATCTCCTTGTTGTGCCTCCCTAATGCCACCCCTGTGGTGGCGTTAGACTCTGACATATTCCCAGGTTCACAATGTATTGTAAATCTGAGAATGCGTCAGGTTCCATGAGTGTTGTGTGGGAGCACACACAGTAACACCCACGGAACACACGTTTCATGCAGTGTTCTGCGTGAAAGGGAGCACATATTTATAAGGCCATGAAAAGCTTTACGTGGCCTTATAAATATGCAGTGGCACATTGTGCCACTGGAAGATCAAAAAAGTGAAGTTCTTCCGGCACAAAAGTGCCAGTCTCTGGGTTCTACTTGCACCAGCTTGGGACCTGGCTAGGTGCCAACCATCTGGTCAGCTCTCAGCCTTTAGTTGGCTTCATCTTGCAAACCACCAGCGGCATCTCCTTTTGGATTATGGTGAAGAACATGTTAGCCCTGTGGGTCCCCCTCAGGTTGACCGATTTGTAACTTGTGATAACGCCCATCGTCCACAATTGAGTGTCCTCCAGTTTACACTGGGAAATGTTGGGGGACACATTTCGGTTGAGGTAGAGTTTTCCACTTCACTACACCTTTCTTCCTATATCCTTAATTCCTCCAGTTGACAGGAACATTCACCATGACTGGTGCAAAGCAATTCTTACCACCCATGACTTGTCAAAAGGCTGTTGCATGTGGACCATCTGCACCTCTCTTTGTGCCACCCTCTACAGCTGCCTCTCAGAGTGGACCTTCTTTCTCAAGGTCCACTCTGAGAGGCAGATTGGAAAGTCTTTTGAGATCGAGAAGGGCAGGATACGCACCTCACTCTCCAGAGCCTCCACCTTCATGTCTGGAGATTGAGAGGGGCGGGACCGGCACCTTCCCCTGCAGAACCTCCACCTTCATGTCTGCAGATTGAAAGGGGCATCAGAGCTCCTTCCAGCTCCCAATGGAGGTGGTCAATGTAATTTTATCAGCTTGTTACCCCTCCACCTAGTCAGTCTATTCTGGAAGGTAAAACTCATACATCGTCTGATGTGTTAATCATAACCTGGACCCTTCAAAGGCTCTCCTTTCAGAAGGTTTCCATTGTGCTATGTCGCTGGTCCATTCATTGCTGCCCTGTCTAGCATGCCTCATGCAATCTCCAATCATAGTCAGATTTTTGAAGGGACTGGCACATATCTTTGCACCTATTCCATTTCTTATGCGTCAATGGACTTGTCTTCACATTTCTGAGCCCTTCCACAAATACCAGCTATGGTTACTGATCCTATACACCATTTTTTATTGCTATTATTTTGAGGATATACAACAAACAACAATGCTTCACTGCTGACTTATTATAAACTAAGACAGTCTACAAACCTTAGAACGAAATGGAGTGTCTAAAGTGCCTGTAAGTCACTCGAGGAGTCAAGTCATATGTCTTCACTTTGTCTCGATGCAGCCCTCACTTCTTTATTCACAAGAGCAGCTGTTCACATCTTGAGCACTTTATTTCACTATTATAGCTGACTTCATTTGCTAAATTCCGTGAATAGATTGAATCAAGTGTGATTGTTCTATCGTTGTTTTTCAAATGTATTTTCCAAATTGTCGAAGTCATGTCAGCATATGTTAAAACTGTACATTTCTGGTTAATGGACCGCTCATGCAGAGCGGCGGCATCCACACAGTCATCGAGTTGGTATTTTTCAGAAATCAGTCTACAGTGAAGCATTGCTACTTGTTATCTGCTGTTCCCCCAGGTTCCTGCTCTAGCAGTTTGGGCATACCTTTGTTCTCTTTATAGCATCACTTCGTTGCGGCACATCAGTGAGTTACAGGCTCTGAGCGTGCGGCCGCCCTTCATATGCTTCTTCCTGGAGGAATTATTCCTCAGAACTGTATCGTCTCTCCTTCCCAAGGTGGTGACCTCTTTCCATCTGAGGTGATCTGTCACCCTTCCCACTTTGTACCTCCAAAGGAGGCGAGATCAGATCAGATCGGAATACGCTTTATTTGATTTAAGAAGATGTTAAACCATAAAAGCACAATACATAATAATAAAACATGCATTTCATGTATATATACAAAATAAAAATTCAAACGATATTTTAAGAAGGAGTGGGACCATCCATTGTCAGCCGTTGTCTAACACCCCTTTCAAGTATAAAGACGTATGGTAACTGTTTTGAATTGAGCGCACAGCTGAGTGCAGGGCAGTATCACAATATATAACAGTGGTGCTCCAAATGATAGCTAATCGGTTACCACGACTAGATAAACAAGCTTATATTAAGCTAAACTCGAAAGACATAAATCATTGAGCACTCTATAGTCCAACTTAAGTGTTCTGTTTATTCTTTTCTTGACTTGTTATTATTCTTTTCTTGACTTGTTACAATTTAAATCTTCATTGAAACAGTCTTCATAGTAAATTCCAACTGATATGCAGCCAACACGTGTTTCGTCTGGTCTGATCTGACCCACGACTTCCTCAGGGCTGCAACCCAAACAAATTATAATATTATATTATGGCTTTTAATACGAGCGTGGTGTGCCATAATTAGACATATTAGGATCATTTAGAGTAGGAAATACCATAAAGGCGTGATTGTGCTTAAAGTAGAAACTATGTACACACTTACAACTCACCACCCCTTTCAAGTATGTAACAATGTGATCAGTCACAGATCTGTCATTCAAATATTGCAGCTTTAGAAGCGCGGGCGGCATTGTCTCAAGCCATAACTCATTAAAATTGGTAAAATCTATTTTTTCCTGGGCATAGAGCAAAACTTGCAAAAAAACATAACATGAATTGTCGACTGAGCAGAGATGTTATCACACGGGCATAAACATAGGGTGCGGGACCAGTCATTAGTTTTTGGGAAGGTAACCCTAGTGGGAAGGCTGCCAAGGCGTAGGCGCATCAATAACAATCTATCATAGGCTCCTGCAGTGTTTAATAAGTATGGTTGTATTCCTGGTTGAGTCAAGAGTAGTTGGTGTGTACTCACTGACGGTTTTACAATTTTGGTAGATAGATTAATGGACTCCAAATAGTCCAGACATAGTGATTTTAAACTATTTCTAGTAACATTGTTCAAGCTGTCAGGGTTAGAGAAATATTCAGGATTGCCTAGACTCTCTAAAAAATGTTTGACATAGGTCAACCAGGAAATTCGATCAGCCCCATCAAGGGACAGACAACCATTGATCAGGTCCCTGTTCCAGCCAGTAGAAGTGCCAGTCCAAACTTTATGCCACAACAAGATGGGCTGCAGTTTAATTAAGTCTAGGAGATAAGGCAACTACAGCTCAGCGTGGCATACGAATGCAGCTGTATTACTGGGTACAGCTAAAAGATATCTCAGGAACCTATTTTCAACTATTTGCAGGCACTGCGCATTGGCATGACCCCAGATGTCTGCTCCATACATGGCAACAGGTATGCATTTGGCTTTATAGATTGTTATTAAATCTGCAACTGGGCACCTCCCCAAGTTCCTGGCAAAATTAATTATGGCACCAGTGGCTTTACAAAATAATAACTTCCTGGATTCAATAGCTTTAGACCACAGACCCCTTTTTTCAAATACATTGCCCAAGTAGGAAAAATGAGCCGTGAATTTGAGTTTCCTGTCTTCAATAAAGAATTCACAGGCACTTGGTACTGGGCTTACAGCATTTCATTGTAAATGTTTTATTTATATTGACACGAAGGTCAAGATCTAGCATATAGGCAGAAAAGCTGGTAATTACATTTTGTAGGCCAATGGGGGTACGAGCCAATAGGACGGCATCATCTGCATATAATAAAGCTCTTATTGGTCGTCCGTTTATGCATGGCAAGTCCTGACAATCATTACCTAATTTTGCTCCCAGGTTATTAATATAAAGAGTGAACAGGAGGGGTGCCAACACGCACCCCTGCCTCACCCACTTCTTTACCGATAGGTTCTTACTGAGTTCACCACCCCTTCCATAGTGCACCCGGGCCCTAGCATCTAAATAAGACTGTTTTAAAAAGTTAAGAATGGGTTGATCAACCCCCATGGCGCCTAAAATGCTCCATAGCTTCTGATGGTTAACACAGTCAAAGGCTGAACTCAAATCAACAAAGCATAAAAATAAATTCCCCCTTTTAGCCTTTAAATACTTTCCAACCAGTAAGTTCAGGTTTAAGCATTGTTTGATGGTTCCCACACCTTGGCAGGAAGGCATACTGTAATTCAGAAACTATACAGTTTTCCTCTGCCCATAACTGGAGGCAGTTTAAAACAACACGCCCAGCCACCTCTGCAAAAGAATCTAGTAATGAGATTGGTCTATTGCACGGTTGCGTCGACTTGCAAGATACGCCGCTTTCAGATGTAGATGGGGAACGGTGGGTTGATGGGTCCTGTTTGAAGTTGCCAGATGGTATGACTTCAGCTGCATATGCAATTACGACACTTCAGACAGTAGTGGAGACAGCTCGCATACCACAGAAGTCGGCTCAAGCAGCTGAGCTAATAGCTTTGACACGAGAGTGTGAACTTAGCACTGATTTGTGTGTGAACATTTATATGGATAGCCGCTATGCTTTTGGAGTGGCACATGATTTTGGCCTACTAAGGAGAGAGGCTTTCTTACGTCCCATGGGATGCAGATAATGCACGGAGAATTAGTGCGTAATGTTTTGACTGCACTGACATATCCAAAAAAGATAGCGATTGTGTAGTGCACACAAGAAGGTAACTGATAAAAACAGGACAAGGTAATGTTTTTGCTGACCGCGTAGCTCGTGAGACTGCAATGCAACGAAGCGCTACTTCCATGTACGTAGTGAGGTCTCAAGATGAGCGATAGCATGATGCTAGAGAGGAAGTACTAGATGTACAGAGATCTGCCTCTGTAGCAGAACTTGAGCAATGGGCCAAAGAAGAAATATTGTACGATGAGGTTGTTGGCGCAACAAAGACATGGATAGATGGAAACTGCCTGGAGCCTATTTACAACCTATGGTTCAAATGGCACATGGGCTGGCACATGTTGGAGCTCTAGCAATAACAAATTTGCTAATGAGAGTTTGGGAGTATCCTGGGATTGCCAGCACAGCTAAGAGAGTAGTACAGTCTTGTTTGATCTGTTGGCAGTATAATCCTGGTAAAGGGACACAAACTCCTAGATGAGGATTTGCTACACCGCCTGCACCTTTTGAAGTTTTGCAGATGGATTACATCCAACTTGAACGCTGCAATAATCTGAAATATGTTCTAGTGATGGTATGTGCCTTCAGTAAATGGATAGAGGCATACCCTACAAAGTATAATACAGCTCTTACCACAGCGAAGGTGCTTTTAGTCAAATACAAAAGCATTGAAACCCTTTCATGACGCTTTTGCATTTGACTTGTGAGGGACATCTAGTAATAACTAGTGGAACTGCAGCTTGGTGTAAGAATAATTTTAATGCATTTGTATTTGACTCGTGAGGGACATCCAGTAACGACTAGTTGATCTGCAGCTATTTGTAGAAATATTTTGATATTGGATACTATAATATTCACTGCCCACTGCTAATCTCGCCCCATAATGCTTTGCAGGGCCTTTGGTTGGGATTGTTTTTTGCCAATAACTGTGCTTGAGGTGGTCCTAAGAGGATGGGACCACCACCGAATCGTTCAATAAGATGTGCTTTTTGTTTTTAAGGCATCTGCTTGGGTCTCTCCCTAGAGTAGGGAGGATCCCAAAATCATCACCTCTCTCACTGCTTGTTAATTTTTCATTCACTTTTGTGAAAGTGCTATGTTATGTTATGTTATATTAATTTATTATGCGCAACAGCTACTCCAGCCAAGGAGCGTCCTGGCGCAGAGACAAGGAGAAACATAACACAACAGGAAAAGATAAAACCTAAAAGGGACAGCTAGAACAAGAATGTTTTAATTGCTCTCCGGAAAGACAACAGGTCTTCTAGCAAACGGATTTCAACTGGGAGGGTGTTCCAAATTAGTGCAGCTTTCACGCTGAAAGAACGACCCCCCATCCGGCTGAGTCTAAATCTAGGGACCACAGCAAGGGCTTGGCCCTGGGATCGAAGACTGCAGGTGGGGACATAGAAAGAGATGCAGTTGGACAAAATTTCGGGGCCGATACCTCTTAAGATTTTAAAGGTCAAACAAAGGACCTTAAAAAGAATACGCTTCCTTACAGGGAGCCAATGCAGGGAGCGGAGGACATTCGCCACCGGGCAAAATCTGGGTAGGCCAACAATGGCTCTAGCCGCAGCATTTTGAACCCGCTGCAGGCGAGTTAACTCAGCCTGGTTGGCCCCAGCCAGGAGAGAGCTAGCGTAGTCCAGACGAGAGATGATAGTTGCCTGGACTACAAGCTGTCTAGTTGGGGCGTCGAAGAATTTAAGAGCAGGTCTTAATCCTCTTAACAGACCGAAACAACAGGCTGCAGTTTTTTTGGTATGCCCTACAAAAGTAAGGCCAGCGTCCAACCAGACCCCCAGATTTTTCACCTCCGACACCGGGGTCGGAGTGGGGCCCAGCTCAGAAGGCCACCACTGATCGCCCCATAGCTCCACTCCCTTCCCGACAACCATTACCTCCGTTTTCGTGGCGTTAAGCTGGAGACAGTTTCCTGTCAACCAGTTAGCCACTGCCTTCAGTCCAGACTGAAACCTGGGGGCATCTTGTTCTGCATCCCCGCTGAGAGTAACCGCCAGCTGTGTGTCATCGGCATAGGAGTCCAAAGTTAGGCCCCACTGCCTCGCGACATCAGCCAGCGGTCTCACGTAAAGATTGAACAACGTGGGACTCAGCGAGGACCCTTGCGGGACCCCCATGGTCAGAGGCTGGTAACTGGACGTGAAGGGAGGGATGGCAACACAGAAGGAGCGGTTGTCCAGGAAGGAGCGGAACCATTGCAGCGCCAAACCACTGATACCAAACTCCTCGAGCCGATGCAGAAGGATGCTGTGAGATACCGTGTCGAAGGCGGCGCTGAGATCTAACAATATCAGCGCCGCCGTCTGACCAGCATCCAGCCTTGCACGCAGATGTTCCACCATCACAAGAAGAGCGGTCTCCGTGCTGTGACCAGCACGGAAGCCATTCTGTGTGGGTTCGAGGGCATTGGTCCGAGCTAGATGTTCTGACAGGGCCAGATTGACATGTGCCTCTGTCAACTTTGCCGGCCAGGGTAACAGCGAGATGGGACGGAAGCTTTCAGGCTTAGACGGGTCCAAGGAAGGTTTTTTGATAATCGGGGACACCACCGCCTGCTTCCATTTAGTTGGAACTACCCCCGACTCCAAGGAGAGGTTGACAAGGGAACGCACAACAGGGCGTTCCATAAAGGCCTGATCTCGAAAGAGAGCAGGTCTCACTGGATCGGATGGAGACCCAGATTTAACTTGCAAAGCAAGTTTATCAAACCCATCCGAGGTGAGAGGGGGAAATGAAAGCAGGGTGATCTGACGAGGTGTCCCATTGGAACTCCCCGACGAAACCCCAATGCTAGGGAACGTCCGATAGATAGCTTGGACTTTTCCCAAGAAATAGGAGGCAAGGGATTCGCAGTGGGAGACAGAACTCCCGGCTGTAGAGGGAGTCCGCTTGGCCATAAGATCTTTAACCGCCTTGAAGATGGCCCTTGACGGGTTTGTGCTGTTCCGGAATTCTTCGGCATAGAAGGCCGCTCGAGCACAACATATGGCCCGATGATAGAGCTTGACGGACACGGCATAAGCAGCTTTTAAATCTGCCCCATATGTCTTCCGCCAGGCCCTCTCCGCCCGTCTACAGGCTCCCTTCAAGGCGCGTAGGGCGCCATCGTACCAGGGACTCGACTCTCGAGGATTGATCTTAGTCGATACAATAGGTATCAGAGCGTCCAGAGCCCTAGTAAGCCAGGAGCAAAAGAGGTCATACCCCTCTTCTACGTTGTTCGATGGGCCCGGGGGCTCCACTGACAGAAGACGATGGAAGTCTTCCAGCCTGAGCTTATTCCAAGGTCTCCTAGGTACCCGTCTAGCTGAAGAAGTGGGAGTGATCGCTGACACGGGACACTGGATAGTCACCAGAAAATGGTCAGACCATTCTACTGGAGTGATCGCAGTGATTTTAGCCTCAGTCAAATTGGTGAAAAAAGGGTCAAGAATATGACCCCCGATGTGTGTAGGCTGGGAAACCAATTGGGAGAGTTGGAAAGCCTCTAAGTCCAAAGAAATGCTGCGAGCTGTCAGACTGGAAAGTGTGTCGAAATGCAGATTTAAATCGCCCAGGATGGAAAAATTGGCGCAATCAGTAATCAAGGTGCCGACAATATCCGAAAAAGTATTTCTGAACAGCACGTCGCTGCCCGGCGGACGATACACCACCATCCCAGAAAGTGTAAACTCTGGGCTGACAGAAACTTTAAAAGAGGCGCTTTCACAGCCAGCGATCTTAAGGCTGTTCCACACACAGGGAAAGCTAGACCTAACTATAAGCGCTATTCCCCCACCTCTAGATGATCTATTCAAGGTGTACATAGAATAGGTGTATGCTCTTTAGATAAAGATACTTATTTCATCATAACTGGTGCTGTGCAAGATGCCATTTTCAATTATTGCACAGTGCAGACGAGTACACAGTGCCATCAGCTATGCAAAAGTTCAATACTACACAAAGTTCAAAGTATACTACGTGAAGCTACGCGCAGTGTTACTACACCAACTACGCCCAGGGTTAGTAGAGACAAGATTTGCAACAATTTGCACGCAGCCCAGAGAAACCAGCAAATTCTTAAAATGTTTGGGATAGACCTGGTGGGATCCGACGCACATCCCTGAGATACACCATTATGTCATCTGTGTAAAGTGAGACTATGTGCATCCCATCTCTATTTTCAATTTCTATATACTTTTATAGCGTACTACTACCCGGAGGCGTCTAGGCGCTGACATCACAAGCTCCACTTAACCACAGGGAATCAAGAGAAGCGAGATGATTTCTGTGTAGCTCTAGGCCTGGAACAGCCAGGTCTATCAGCTTTTCCTAAACAATAATAGGTCTGGCGAGTTTTTCTGTGAAAATGGAAGTTGGTTCCATAGTCTAATAGTGATGTAGAAAAAGCCTTTCCCTCCCCAATTGGAGAGTCGTGCCTTAGGAACTTCCACCAACTGATGGGAGGCAGACCGCAGCATTCTTGGAGGACAGTACCAACAGAAGTGGTCCATTACATTTTATTACAATTTTTAAGATGAACCAGATGGCTGATGTCAACGCATTAACGTGGTGGGAAAATGATAACGTGGTATCAACGATGACCCCCAGGTTCCTGGCCTTTGAGACTGGCATGGGGAGAGGGCCAAGTTCGCTGGGCCACCCGTCCGATGACCAATGGGCGACATTCTTGCCAAAGAGAAGAACCTCCGTTTTATTATAGTTCAATTTAAGGCAATTTTCCAACATCCATTTACTCACCTGTCTCATACAGGCCTGGAAGTTATGGATGGTACCACGGGGGTTTTCTAAGATGGACACAATCATTTGCGTGTCATCCCTGAGGGTTCCCCCATTCCTCCCCGTTTCTGAAGCTCCGCTGCCAATTGCTCCACCGCAATCACGAAGAGGAGCGGAGACAGTTGGCAACCCTGCTGGGTGCCCAGACATAAAAGGACTAGAGACATGTCTACCCGTCTTTACTTGCTCTGTTGGTTCCGTATATAGCAGTCGGGTCAGACTGAGGAAGTGGCCGTGATACCATATTCGGCTAGTATCACAACAATTTATCCCCACTCCAAGGAATCAAAAGCCTTCTCCAAGTCTAACACCAATCATCCCGAGTGCAGTCATTGCTGAAGTGAGTAGGTGGATACTCTGAAGAAGCGCCGGAGGTTCAGTGAAGTGTTACGGGATGGGACCAAGTCATTCTGGTCATGATGGACTAGCGTTGGCACCAGTGGGGCCAGTCTTTCAGACAGTATTTTAGTTAAGAATTTGTAGGCAGTGTTTAGTTAGGCCAGCGGGCGGTATGAACCAGGGTCCATAAGGTCTTTGTCATGCTTGGGTAGTGGGACAAGCACGCCTCACGAAGAGTCGCAGGGAGAAGTCCGGCTTTGAGGGCTTTGGCATATAGCTCACATATGTGCAGTGCGATCAAAGGTGCGTACGTTTTTTTAATATTCAGATCGGAGGCCATTATTGCCAGGAGTTTTGCTCGTGGCGAGTGATGGAATGACCTCTTATTTCGTCTAGCGAGATGGGCGCTTCTAAATCTGCAAGTTGCATACTTTCCAGTACGGGAGGCCTTGTTTGAGAGAGGAGGGCGTCAAGTCGCCCACTCTCAGAAGCTGCTTATGATGCGTACAAGGTTAAAAAACAATCCCCTTTTCTTCATTTCTCACCAACAGATTTCACATTCCACCATGCAATGTTACAGGCAATTATTTTCAGATAGTTACATCAGGTCTGTATCCCCAGCCTTTAACGTTTCATCCCTGTAGTGTCAGAACTAACAACTTTCAATTTAAGAAACCATGTACATGCTACATATTCCTTATCCAGTTCATTTCCTGATGCACTACTATGCATTTTGGCCAAATAGGGCTTGATCTGTGTTTGTTCATTAATGAACGCAAACAAATATTATCAAACTTTACATCAGGTTTCCTTTAATTTATCTTTTTTTAGGACCACTCCGGTCAGTCCACACACTTTTTTCCATCCAACAAACAGTTCTTGCAACATAATCAATGCTTAATGACTAATAAGACACAAGATATTTGAATTGTTTGCATAATATAATAAATCACTTGCCATAGTGCATTTGTAGACACACACAATACTTTTTTAATACTGAATTATTAGAAATGTCTTTCCTTAGTGTACCATATTTCAACGTACAACTTAGTGGCAAGACCTTGCATGCTCAATCTTATGACATTAAGAGTTCAGTTAGTAATTTTTGCTTCCAATATATACGCCAATTGTGTAAACTATCAGCTAATAGAAGCCAAGTGAGTCCACACTTTTATGCATATGTACACGCTTTGAATGTAACATATACATGTAGTCCAAAAATGTGTAACAACCAGGAGAGTTTGGCTTTCTTGAAATAAACTAACACAAAGTAACCATTCTTTGCTGTCCACCAGGTATACAACTTCTTTTTGCTGCTCTTTCAATACCAGAAGAAACCACAGGAGTATAACTGTTGTGGGTGTCAAATAAATCACATGAAACTTCTGTTGAGTTGGTTGAAGTTTATTCGAAGAGCAACGAGCCACCGCACCATACATTGGCACAGGGAAACTCCAACTGGCAATTTACAGAACTTGAACAACATAAACTCCATGACAACAAGAGAGTTCCAGAGAAGGAACACAGTAAGCACAAGCAAATACAACATTATCTCTTTTTTTCCAAAGAAAAGTAAGCAATTACCACATTATAAAAGAACAGGAAGAACCAAAAAAAAAACAAGAAAAGAAAGAGAAGACAAGTAAAATAAACAAAATGAGAGACCAAAAGTCTAAAGAAGTTTCCACGGAAGACGGGTCACACGTGAAGACATCCTTACAGAACCACCACTCATGGGACACACTTCAGGGACACAAGTCGGTGCCGGTGGTAAAGACTTATCCACCAGATCAGAAAACTCAGGTTGAGAGTCACGATTGGAACATGCTCCACTGTCACCTACTTCCACCTTGATGACTTTGCAAAGATTCCACCAATGACCACCTTCCACCATGATTGCATTTCCACACACTTTCTCAACACAAACAGGTTCACCAAATGAGTCACAACCTTTCTTGACTGTCCTATAATTCTTCACACGCACCATATAACCAGGAAAAATATTAACAGTTTTAGTGGATTTCTTGTCATCATATCTATAGGCCATTTTGTCTTGGGCAGTTTTAACACGCATCTGCAACTCTTCCTGATTTACAAAAAGAGAAGGAACTTTTTGAGCAACTGTTCTCAAACGCCAGGCAGTATAAAGTGTTGATGTGGGTAATCTTCCTCTGAGGGAAACAAAAGGAGCAACCTTTGTTACAGAATGCGGGGTCGTGCGATAAAACCAAATCATGGATCTCACAGCATTCTCCACATCAAAATTGTTTCCTTTGGCCCACTTTATACACTCCACTAACACACGATTCATTCTCTCAACTTGACCATTCGTTTGAGGATGCCCCACTGAACTCCTCAAGTGCTTCACACCAGATTCCGACAAAAAGACACGCATTTCAGCATTAACAAATTGGACACCATTGTCAGAAACTAGCGTCTCAGGAAAACCTTCCCTCATAAAAATTTCTCTTAGAAAAAGAATAGCACAATTAGCAGTGGGATTGGCACAAAATTTAACCTCAGGCCATTTGCTATGAAAGTCCATTAGCACAAAAGCAAATCTTAAATGTGAAGGGAGAAATTTAAAAGGACCAACAAGATCAATACCAATTTTCAGCCAAAGTTTAGAAGGAAAAGGTATAGGCTGCAAAGGAGGAACAACAACTTTCAAGCCTTTCTCAGCAGAAGCACATACACAACACGCCTTGACTCTTTCGTGCACATCCCCATCCATTGAAGGCCACCAGTAGTGCAACCTCAATCGTCTCTTCGTCATTGTGACCCCAAGGTGACCATCATGAGCCCTATCTATCAAATTTGCTCGTAGATTCAGAGGAGGTATGCATCTGTCATCCCTCATGACAACCCCATCTTCTATTGAAAGCTCTTCAGAAACCTTCCAAAAAGGTTGAATATGGGAAGGTAGATTTCTTTCTTTAGGCCAACCAGCAACAATATAATCTTTGACTTTCAGCAAAGTTATGTCAGAATTCATAGCATCCATCCATTCATTTTCAGAACAACTAACATTTCCTACAGCATCTAAAGTAGCAATAAAACAATACTCTCTATCCTCATCCAAATCTGTACCTTCATTTTCTTGTAAAGGAAGTCTAGAGAGCATATCAGCTGTACAATTGTCCTTGCCGGGTATATGTTTTGCAACAAACTGATATTGCAACAAGTTGGTCGTAAGATGAGCTATGCGTGGTGTGGCATACTTAACACGATCACCAGACAAAATGTAAACCAAAGGCTTATGGTCAGTCTGAATTACAAACTTCCTTCCCCAAATAGAAGTCCGAAACTTTTCTCAGGCCCAATAACAAGCAAGCAGCTCTTTTTCGATCACTGAATAATTAATTTCAGGATCCCTTAAGACCCTTGAAGCATAACTAATAGTGACCTCTTTTCGGTCAATTACCTGAGTAAGCACTGCTCCCAGACCATAATTACTTGCGTCAACTGTAATGATACAACTAACACTGGGGTCATAAGCCTTCAAAATCTTAGCATTCACTAATTCAGATTTAACCAAATCAAAAGTTGACTGACAGAGCTCATCCCAAACAAAAGTAACACTGGATCTGAGCATATTAGACAGAGACTTCATTTTACAGGCATAATTCGGGATAAAACGTGAATAAAATTCACATAAACCCAAAAATGAACGTAACTCATCTTTATTCTTTGGTACAGGACAATCAACAACAGCTTTAACCAAACCGGGTCTAGGGGAAACACCCAAACCAGAGACCAAATGACCCAGAAACTCAACTTCTTTTTTCCAAAACTCACATTTGCTCTTTTTAACAACAATCCCTTTGTCATCAAACTTCCTGAGAACAGACCTGAGAGTATAATCATGTTGATCTAAAAAATTTTCAAAAATCAAAACATCGTCTTGAAAAATTACTACTCCCTTGACATCTTTGAGAACACTCTGCATGATTCTTTGAAAAACTGAGGCCGCAGAAGCAAGCCCGAACGGCATTCTACAAAATTGAAATGTCCCAAAGGGAGAATTAAAAGCAGTGTAATGTCTTGATTCATCCTCCAACACAATTTGGTGGCACGCGGAGGCTAAATCAATTTTTGAAAACCACTGCGCATCTCTCAGCTCTTCCAGCAAATCACCAATCTTTGGAAGTGGATGGGCATCCACCCAGATCTCCTTATTAAGACTCCTGAGATCACAACAAAGACGAATCTCTCCATTCCTTTTACGTGCCACCACCAAAGGACTAAGCCATAAACTAGACTCTATTGGCTCTATAATACCATTTTTCTCCAGTCTCTCAAGTTCAGTTTTAAGGTCAGCTCTCAAACTAAAAGGTACAGACCTTACTTTATGTTTCACTGGTACTGCATCACATTTAACTTTGATCCTATCTGTAAATCTTGCAATTTCACCAAGTGAATCAGAAAAAACTCTGGGAAACTCTTTCTCCAGACACGATGAAACAGGCATATCCAGCACGACAAGTACTTGTTCTTTAGCACCCGGTCTCAATAACATACCAAACAGACCCTGATGGTACCAACCCAAGATGTTCAAACCACGTACAGCCACGTAAATCTTCCCCTGTATCCTCCTATCCTTGAACTGCAAAACGTCTTCAATGTAGCCCTCCAAAACTATCTTGCGACCCTCATAGGAGACAGGTGCCCTGTCTGGAGGAAACAACTCTCTATCTGCCCAAGATTGCTTGAATAAATCCAAAGAGATCATGGTTATCCTCGCTCCAGAGTCTACAAGAAGCTTTAAACAAACATCACCTACCATAATATCCACATAGGGATCTACACATTCTGAAGGATCCCCAGTCACAATACCATCTTCAGTAACAGTGACAATCATGTCCTTAAATTCTTTCACCATTTCACATTCCGAGACTTGCTCATCCTCCATCACACAACTGACTTTCTCAGATTTACTCAAACTGGCTTGGCAAACTTTAGCCAAATGACCAAATTTCCCACACTTATAACACTTCGCATTTTTACCAGGACAAAAACTATTTTCTTTGGAATGTGGAGGATAACCACATCTATAACACATATTTTTCTTAAAAGAACTCTTTTCATTGAACCTCTCTTTCTTAATAAAACTGGACTTAGATGCTTGCGAAACAACTGCATTTACACTTTCTTTTTGGACATCAGTTTTGCTCAATTCTTTAATAGAAGTTTGTGCCAGCTCAAGACTTTTTGCTACCTTTATTATTTCTTCTAAAGTTGGATTTCCCATGTTAAGTAGTTTCTGTTGAATATGTTTGTCGGCACAGTGTGCGATGAACTGATCCCTCACCAATTGATCTCTGAAGTCACCAAACTGACATTCAGCACAAAGTTTAAGTAAGGCACTTAAATAGGAATCAACATCCTCACTCTGTAGTTGCGCTCTCTTAAAAAAACTTGTGTCTTAATACGACTAAACTTGGTTGCACATCAAATTTGATAACAAGCTTCTTTATCAATTCTTGATATTCATCAATGATCTCACCCTCAGCCAGAACCAAATCAGGCAAATGCTTGTACACCTCCCTCCCCTCAAATCCCAAACTGTTCAAGAGTAAGAATTTCTTTCCCTCAGACCTGTATCTTGAAGCACCAATGGCGCCAATATAGGTGTCGAAAGCATCAAACCACTGCCTCCATTGAATTTGTGGAGTACCAGGACTCTCTAAGAAGGGAGGAGGTTGATTGACAGATTGCATATTGAGCAAAATACGACAAAAAATCAAATAAAGAAGAAACACACAACCTTTTTGTCAAACCACAATTGATCTAAACATATGCCAAGTTAGCAATAAAATTAGAAACTATAAAGGTTATCATATAGAGCTATATGAGCAAGAATTGTCACGGAAATCGAGTTGTAGTACAAATAAAAATACTATCTTACTACAACTCAACGAACGCTGGATGTGAGTAAACACAGCTTAGCAGTTCTGAGAGACAATACCAGTCACGATGTCTATCTTCCTTCGGGAAATATGAGACAGTTAATTACACAGGCTGGTAAAAAAAAACGAATAGTTCATGACGCTCTGAAAATGTACTCAAGCACTCTGAAGAATGACGAGTAACACTCTGTGAATTCCCGGACTCCTTCTTATGACGCGCTATGCTTTCGCCAACTCCTGTTGTACGTTCGACAACGTCATCAGTCGGGAAAGGCGCTGAAGCAGAGATGATCTCTACGCTGAAGAATGACGAGTGACGCTCTGTGAATTCCCGGACTCCTTCTTATGACGCGCTGTGCCTTCGCTGATGAAGAACAAATGATGCTCCGTGCATTCCCGGACTCCCTTTTATGACGCGCTATGCTTTCGCCAACTCCTGTTGTACGTTCGACAACGTCATCAGTCGGGAAAGGCGCTGAAGCAGAGACGATCTCGCTGCTCTTTACAACGGTCACTGTGCCTCAAATCCAAACATGACGCGTGAATTGCAAGCTTCAACCAAATAGGTGAGATCTGCGATATTGAAATTTTCAACGATGAACTTTTTAATGGTAAATGTGAAAAGCAGCAAAATCGGATGTCCGCGGTCCCTCTTTTTTTTTAATATTTGAAATGACCCACCCTTGAACCTCCTCACCTTTTAAGATAGAGCCGGAAAAACTGCCGCTGGGGAAACTAAATTCCCTTTCAAACTTACTGCCGCTGGAGAAGGCGGTAGGGTCATAGGGTTAATCAGCAGTCCTGAAAATTCAACTTCTTCAGTAGATTGTAGCAGTCATGAAATTCAGCATAGAAATCACACAGCAGTGGCTCGTTTTATATTGACCCCAAGTCCTCGTCGCCAAAATTATGTTGTGGGTGTCAAATAAATCACTTGAAACTTCTGTTGAGTTGGTTGAAGTTTATTCGAAGAGCAACGAGCCACCGCACCATACATTGGCACAGGGAAACTCCAACTGGCAATTTACAGAACTTGAACAACAGAAACTCCATGACAACAAGAGAGTTCCAGAGAAGGAACACAGTAAGCACAAGCAAATACAACAATAACCCATAAACCTCTTGAGATCTGGGTGAATATACTATAAATGACAACAATATCTCAAAAGGTAACAATAGGGGAGTCAGTTATATTAGTATGTAAAATACATTACGCGGAAGGAGACAGCGGGAGACTCACGTAAAGTTTTGCAAAAGTGCACATGGCATAATATATATGGAAAAAGGTTTAGATATGGTACAGTTGTAACGGCACTGTAAGCATGAAATGCATAGGCAGCCCAACTTGGACTTGGTGCACAATTACACTCGTGACACATAGACGTGGCGACGCAAGTGACAAGGTGAGAACAGAGGAACTGCGCGTGGTGACAAGTGAATAATATATACAAGTGACTGTGAGGTTCAGCACGGATTGATTCACAAAGGTTGCGTGGGGATAGATGGAAGCGATTTAGTTAGAACCACACGAAGTTGAGGCACCTCCAATTGCGCTGTGGGGTCGATGACGTTTAGATCCTAGGAACTCAGGTTCATCATCAGGATGGGGCTGCTGTCTTAGGAAGTGCTGTACACGGGGGGGGGAAGTAAGACGTGTCAGGGTGTGGATTGGAAAACTGGAAGGAGCGCGTAGTGAAACTAATCTAGGCGCAGGGGGGCCTGCTTGTGGGTCAGGCTAACAGTGGTACCTGTTATAGCGTACCAAGGTGAAAGGAGCGCGTAGTGAAATTAATCTAGGCACAGGGGGGCCTGCTTGTGGGTCAGGCTAACAGTGGTACCTGTTGTAGCGCACCAAGGTGGCGCGAGATAGGAACGATGGGCGGGAGTCAGTGGGGGTGCAGGAGAGGCATGACTGGCAACTGGGAGGGTGGGCTCTGGACCTAAGGAGGACTATCTAGAGCAGAACAATCTGCTGAGGAGGAAATGGCCATATGAGCGCAGGGAGGGTCTCGAGAGACTGCAGGGGCTGGCATGCGAGGGCGGGGAAAGCAGTGATTATCCCAGGGCGGGTGAAAACTCAGGTCGGTATGTTGAGCCAGGGGAAGCCGAAAGCAGTGTTGACGGAGAGCAAGTACCTGCATGCTTGACTTCCAAGGTGGGATGTGGCCGATGTGCTCACAGGCTGTACGGCATTGAGTGGGTGGTCCAATGCCAATTGCATCTGAAAGGGAAAGGGCAACTGTTGAGGGGGAGCACTCTTACCTGGGCAAAGGCTAGCGGAAAAGTAGTACTGTCGGGCCGTTAGGGGAGCGGGTGGGGCACCACAGGAGCAAACGCGGCTATCCCGGTGGCCGGTGGGTGGAATTCTTCGTTCGTCAAGGGCAAACGTGCAATCCTTAAGGCTGGAAAGGAAGAGGACCGGCGGCATCAGGATCAGCGGGGGAATTATAATGAGGGGTGGGCAGGCTGGGCGCATGTGAGGTGACTTACCGGGGAGAAGAGCGGAGTAAATCCAGGCGGTGGGGAGCGGCACGTGTGTCAGCCGTAAACCGCCACAGTCGTGTCCGGTTACGCTGTACGTTCAAGGGGAGCCGTACAAGTATAGCGAAAGCGGTCATGTGACCGTGGAATCAGGGTGTGTCTGTTAGGTGGGTCTAGGTCTGTGTGGAAGGCGGGGCTAAGTGGTGGGTGGGTGTGTTGAGCATGGCCCGTCTAAGAGCAGAGGCTGACAGGGAGGGCTGTGGGGGCGTGACAGGGGGTGGAAATGAGGAAATGGAATGTGCGTCAGTCAAGAAATATGTGAAAAGCGAGGGGCCATGATTCTTCGAGGTGCAGAATGAATTTACATGATATTATGGTGCACACTCGAATCAACAATGGAGCAGACAACTTTATTGAGTGAACAACATGACTGGTGTCTGCATGGTGGTTATTAAGTGACTGTAATAAAGTGATACAAAGGTGTTACATGAGGGCATTGAAAATCAAGTAACTGCATAGAACAACCTCAAAATTATACAGTCAAAATACATTGGTATGGAACGGCTGGTCGGACAACATTCAAGTTTGGTCCACAGACTTGACAGAACAAGAAAGGAATAGGTGAATGGAAATTGTAGCATTCAAAGAGAGACCACGTTTGTCAATTTTCAGGGGGGTCGTACTGAAGTGGTGTTACAATAGGATGGTACTGTTCCATTCATCAATGGTGTTAAGGCCCTGGTTCACAGAGTTGCAAATAGTGATCCATTTGCATTCACTCTTGTTCAAGAGGGCTCTGAGGTTGACACCTCTGAGTGGTAGTGTGGGTTGATCAATCACCTGCCAGGTGTTGTCAGTTACATAGTGTACCTTCTCAATGTAGTGGGACACAAGTGGGGCAATCAAAACTTTGCAATGTATCCTGCTCTTGTGCTGGATTATTTTCTGTTTGATCATTTGTGTGGTTTGGCCAATGTATATGAGGTCACAGGGACAGCGGATGGCATAGATGACATTTTGTGATCTGCAATTGGTGAACGTGTTGAGTTTGTAGGTGGTATTATTGGTTTTGAACTCTTTAGTGTTACATGTAAGGTCACATACAATGCAAGACTGGCATTTGTAATGTCCCACGATTGGTGGTAGTCCCCAGGCTGCAGAGAGGGTGTTCTGTCGAGTGGGTTAAGTAGGCCATGTGATTGCATCTACTAGGTGGGTGAATAGATTGTCCCCTCGACTGTACGAAAAGAGAGGAGTTTCTCCCGAGTTCGCAGAAGGGACCAGTTGCGTTTGATGATCTTGCTCACTTGGTTGCAGGAGGGGCTACATTTGGAAACAAAAGGTATGCGACTCATGGCTTTCTTGGGTTGGGGGGTAAGGAGGTTCTCACGGTGACAATACCAAGCCCGTTTGCAGGCCCTGGAGATGAGGCGTTTGGGGTATCCCCTGTCAAGTAACTTTTGGATGAGGGAAATAGTGAGTCAGATGGTGGTGGAGTAAAGAAAATAGAGGGCAAAAAAATAAGTTGAAAACACGTGTCGGCTGTCTTTCTGTTTCTAAACCTGACTTGAAATAAAAGAAAAGAATACCAAGACGTATACTTATTTTCTCAGTATATATGACACAGAAGAACTGAATTTGGGGATTTAACTACCCCTGCAATTCTTATACAGAAGAGCACAAAACCAATCACACATTGCATTCATTTATTTAGGGTGGTATCTGGGTGAAACCACCATTTTGGTTTGTGCTACATCTATTTGGGTCATGACCTTTGTGTGTGAGCCCTGGTAACACCCATCAATTCTACACTCTAAATTCCCAAAGCAGTAGTTAGTTTCTTTAAAACAAACACACAAAAAACAATTACCTTACAAAAAAAGGAAACATACAAAAATACCTTCCCAGAACATTTAAACTGAATTACGAAAGTAGAAAAAAGCACCCAGTTGCTAACAAATCAATATTTTATCCATTTATTTACATAACATGACATTGTTTAAAGGCATATATTGGTAAGAATGACATCAATTCCACAAAAAACAGGTAAGTATTCGTATAAAAGAATGAAAAATGTCAGACATATATGTAGAAACAATTATATTGTGAAACACCAGTCCATAGAACTTCTAAAGGAATGGCAAAGCAGTTTTTGTAATTGCAGATTTCCCCATATGTTAGAGGTATGGCAAGGGAAGGGTACTGATGGGCCAAACAGGACAATACATAGATGTGGCAAAATCCTTTATGCCCCCAACTGTTTGCGTCTTGGGTGGCATCTCCTCTCGCAGATGTTATTGATGGATTTCAACTCTTCTTGTTTATGGGTCTCCTCAGGACATGGACAGCGACTGTTGGGTGGTATTTTCAAAAGAATTAAAGTGTGAGCACACCCAGGATCTTTCAGTTCAAGGAGTGGTAGAAATACCCTGTCTGTACGAAGATGAAAGTTTGAATTAAGTTTCAATGACGAATTCATACGTTGGTTGCAAACTCTTGCCACAATCGTGTTGGAACATACCTGTTTGTTGGAATAATTGGTGTAGATTCAGGTGCTTTGTTACAGCCGGGAGCAGACATGGGCCAATGCTGCCAGATATCAACATTTATAATCCTCCACCGGGCGGCGATAGCAAGGTCAGAATGTTTCTGGATCGCTGCTGTAGTGTAGTTCTTGATTACCAAAAATGGCATGTGCGCACATTGGTGTAAAGAGGCATGTTGTGTCATTACATCAGTGAAGGATCATGGGGATGTAGTCTACGTTCATTAGAAAGGATAATGCACGCAGAAGGAACGTAGGAGTTTACTTCAGTTAGGGGAAGTGCTAAGATAGAGCTTGAGCAGAGTAATCATTTATGAAAAAGGGGCCATGTGAATTCTAGATCCTATATTTGGCCGTGACTTGTATGAGAATGAATTAGCGGCGGCACACTGAATGAAAAAGAGTCATGAGAAGTGTGACCCCTTGGTAATGATTCCAAATGTAGGATGGCCAAATGGATTCAGAAGGAGCTTTTGCTCTACATGTAGGGGAGAGAATGTAGCCATACGGCTAGAGCGGTCGGCCCGGGTTCGAGTTTTGGCAACAACGCTTAACATCTTGTCATTCTGGGCATATCACTTAATCTCCCTGTGCCTAACAAACATGAATGTGTTCATCTGTAACGAAACTGGTGCCCATGTACGGCGCTCTGATACCCGAATTCTCGGGTCTAGTTTGTGCTATATAAAACTCTAAAAAAAGAATGTAGGGGTCACTGTGTGTATTACTACAATGCACTACAGTTCCTCCCCTGGCAATACTGGGTAGGCAACATAAGCAAAGGTCAGCCCTTCCTACTTAGTGCAAGATGAATGTCACTTTCACCCAATGGCCCTGTTGCGCACAAACCAGCAGGTGAAAAGATTACGACTGTGGTGCAGGAGAAGCTCTGTTTATGTAAACACAGTCTTTTCTCCGACTCTGAACTTGGTGAAAGAACCGCAACTTTGGCGAGTTGAGAGCACTGCCAAAATACGACAATGCTCACACTCCACTAAATGCAAAATGACATCACTTGCATCTTTGTGTGCATGTTATAGGGTGATAGGACTGAAATCCTAAGAATTATATCTATATTTATGAGTTTCTCCTTCATGGCCATGTCTGGTTTTCTGGTAAAAGGCTGTGAGTTGGAACTGATGTTTGATGGAATTGTAATCTCTTTTCGTTATACACTTCCGCCTGGATCATGATCCCAGTGTGTGTCGAATACTGCAACGCTCCGCAGCGTACGCTTTGCTGAAAAAAATACTTCTGATAGTACGGATTTCTTACCAAATTGAGCTGACTAGAGCCTTGATACTAAATAACTGCATTTGTCTCCAATGGCATACAGAATAACATTTTAAATCCTCTGCACCATCTTTAAAGTAAAGGATAGACACGGACCTAAATGTCACCACTCACAGAACCTGAACTATATTCCAAAGAACAACCAGAGATCTAGTGATATAAAGGGGAGAGGAGTTGCCCTAACGTCTAGGGCGGTCGACCTCAAATCTGAGGTACTGGGTTCAAGTCTCAGCAATGACGCTGAACATCATGTGATTCTGGGCAAATCACTTAATCTCCCCGTCCCTAAAAAAATTAATGTGTCCTACTGTAACGCAACTGGTGCTATGTAAAGCGCTCTGATACCCAATTCCGGGTCAAGTTCGTGCTATATAAAACTCAGTAAAAAATAAAAAAATAAAACAAATAAAAAAATCTGCTAGTTCATGCCAGGAATAACTAAAAAAACATACAGTAAAAAAACTGTTCTCATGATAGCCCTGTTCTGGAATTTTGTGTTGAAAGCAGAAGAGTAGAGCTAATCTTACAATACATGAGAAAGTGAAAACAAGCTTATTCAATAAAGCCTTCCCAAACACCCAGGAATCTTCTGAGATTACCTCCGCACAGGTCCACGAAGGAACGGGGACCCTTTGTACACATGTTTGACACCTGCAGAAGACTGGATTTTAACTTTTCCTGGCATGAACTAATCTTCTGAAGTTTGGATTCTACTTTGTCTAATGCAAGTTTATTGTAGGGATGACTGCCTTTTTTTGCCCTGCCTCTGAAAGATGGCCAGGGCAGGGGGAGCACTCTGTTACTACATACCTGAATGGCCCATGTCAAGTGTTAAATCTGCAGGGAGATTTTGGCTTATTAAGAAATAAGACTTTGCATGCTAAGATGTGGGGCCTACGTTTACAATGGAATAAAAGCAAAACTATAAGTCTCAGAGAGGAGGGTGTTGTTGGATAAAAGAATACCAAAGTGGCTGAAGGTGTAACACATGACATGGGGCAACTTGGCAGCCATGGAACTAACCGTCAGCTCACCTCTGAAAGAGGGAAGAAGTGGGCCAGAGTCGATCACATGCCAGCATTACAACCGACAGGCCTGAGATATAACTTTGCACATGTCAGGATCACCTGTCAGAGGCATGTAGGGCTGGGTATGAATAAGTCACCTTTGAACTTAGGTGTCGGATTCAGACACACATTAAACCAGTGTCAGAAAGAAAAGCAGTAGGGGGCATATTCGGTCACATGTTAAGATTAGCTCTGAGGAACAGGATTATCTCTGTCTTGAACCTGAAACAACAATATTTAACAAAGTCAGTAACATCCCGAGTTCCCTCATGAATGTCATTGACTCTGCCACAGTAGTGCTGCATCACATCATGCTAATTTTGGGAAACCGCCATTACAATGTGGCTGTTATCATGCATAGCCTTTACCACGCTTGCGTTACAACATGTGTACCGTTACCATGCATAGTATTTACCACACATTTTTTTACAACACATACGCTTTTACTCCGAATGCTTTTACAATGCATTATGTTGTAAAGGTATGAATGGTAAAGGTATATGCATGAGACTGCTAGTATGGGCATAAGTGTGGTTACTGTGGTGAAGGCATTTGTCTGCCAATAAATGTAGTCAGATGAAACAAAGAGACCCTTTCGCTTCCTCTTTATGATATGCATCGTGCCTCAGCCTTACAGAGCTGCCTTGTAGTGAGGTAAGGAGAATTGGGCATGAGGTGGGGGTACGGCTTTAGGGCTTTTGGCTAGAGGTTTTTTCTTTTAAGGACTGGGCGCGAGCGCGGGTCGCGTTGGGGTCTGGTTTTAGGGCTCAGGGCAGGGGCCAGGAATTGTGTGGGGGAGTCGTGCCAGGGTCTGGTTTTAGGGCTAAGGGCAGGGGCTGGGAGGTTTGTAAATGGGCGGGGGTTCTCGCCGGGGTCCAGTTTTAGTGCTCAGGGTGGGGGTCACGGAAAACCTTTACCACGCACATGCCTTTAACATTTATGCTTTTACAATGAAATTCGTTGTATAGGCATGCTCTGAAAAGGTTATGCGTGGTATTGGCTTTCACATTGTAATGTACGCATTGTAACGGCAAGCGTTGCAATTAAATGTGTTGTTCAGTCATATATCAGCTAATATACTAAGCAATGGCATGGCATGGGGTGAAAAAAGTAATGAGTTTGACTGTTATTCCGAACACCTGCCTGTGGGAGCCTATTTGCAAACATTGCTCGCATCACCTTCTCTGTGTTTTTTCTATTAACTATGTTACCAAACTGTGATTCTAGTTTCACTTTGTTAGATTTTCAGGCTAAGGCATTTCTCTACAAATGTTATGCGGCCCACTATGTAGGCAGTCTGTCTAATATATCCTGCATGCTTTTCTTAATTAATCCTGTTGCAACTACAATTATACATGTTTTCTTATACAGTCAGGTCCAGTTTATGTTAAAAGCTTTTCTGGAATTCAGAGGACAAACACATATTTTTCTGTGCGCTCTTTCTTCATGTTTAGTAAGATTAATTTTTTGACGGAATCTTTTCTTGCATTTAGAACACTGCTTTTCCCCGCTATGTCTTCTCTCAAGGTGAATGAGACCAGATTTCTGAATGAAACTTTCTGGCATTCAGGGCACTGATACAGCTTTTGTCCAGTTTGTATTCTTTCATGCTGATTGAGATTGGCTATGTGATTGAAGCTTTTCTGGCATTTCAAGCACTGACAAAGTTTTCTCCAGTGTGCGTTTTCTCATGTCGAATGAAACTGGATTTGAGATTGAAACATTTCTGGCACTCCGAGTACTGATAAGTCTTTTCTCCAGTGTGTGTTTTCCCATGTTGCGTGAGACTGAATTTATGGCTGAAACTTTTCTGGCACTCCGAGCACTAACATGGCTTTTGTCCAGTGTGTTTTCTTATGTCGAATGTGACTGACTTTGAGACTGAAGCTTGTTTGGCACTCCGAGCGAATATATGACGCTACTTCGCAATGACCATTACTTCGCAAGTTTATTCTGCAAAATCATTTACATTGCGAATGCATTGAAATGTACTTAAAATGCGTTTTCACTTTATTTAATTAATACTCATACCATGTAAACTCCTTTACTGCACGTATTAAGTGCAAAAAATCTCTAATACTAACCTATCCCCTGGGACAGGATGACAGTGAATTATGGTTTTTTGGTGGGGGAGTATAGCAAATGTAATTAAAAACCATTTTAAATTTAAAAATGAGTCAAGTAATCCTTAATGTATTTTAATGTTTTTAAAATGCTTTTAATAAATTAAATATGTCTTTTGGGTGGGTGATTCCTTCCACTTTTTAACACATTCACATTTACAAATAGGAACACTACATTACACAAATCCTCAAACACTATACTACCCTACGCTACTCAAACACCTCTACACTACCCTAAACCCTAAATCACTACCCCTAAACGCCCTTCCCCCTTCCGCACAGTCCTGTCCCTACACTCTTTCACTACACTGCAAGACCCCCCGACACTAGCCTAAACCCTAAAACTCTACCCTACACTACTCAAAGACCTCTACACTACCCCAAAGCCTAAATCACTACCCCCTAAACGTCCTTCCCCCTTCCCTCAGTCCTGTCCCTACACTCTTACACTACACAGTATGACCCAGACGCTACCCTAAACCCTAAAATTCTACCTACACTAGTCAAACACCTCTACACTACCGTAAACCCTAAATCACTACCCCTTACACATTCCTCCCCTGACTCCCTGTCCTGTCCTTTCTCTTAAACACTACCCTTCATGACCCCGACACTACTTTAAACCCAAAAACAAAAAAAACACTACACAAACAAAACACTACAACCTAAAAGACTACCCCTTGCACAGCCCTAAAAAATACACAACCCCCTTACCTCTCTCTCCTCGTGGTCTCTCTCTTCCCCTTCATCCGTGGTTCCTCTCTTATCCTGCTAAAAGCGTCATCATAATTGCATATTCTTGTTTGGAAACGGAAGCACCTCCTTTTCCAAACAACGATGTATATAGTTTGCAAAAGTAAAGTACTTTGTGAAGTAACGGTAAATGCGTACTAATGGTAATGCGTACTAGTGCCCACTAAGTAAAGGTAGATTACCCTCCGAGCACTAATGAGGCTTTTCTCCAGAGTGTGTTCTCTCATATTGATTGAGATTGGATTTGAGATTATGCTTTCTGGCATCCGGGCATTGATAAGGCTTTACTCCTGTGTGTGTTCTCTCGTGTTTAGTGAGACTGAATTTATGACTGAAAGATTTCTGGAACTCAGAGCACTCATAAGGGTTGTTTCCACTGTGTGTTCTTTCATTTCGAGTAAGTTTGGCTTTCCTGGCACGCAGAGCACTGATATGGCTTTTCTCCAGTGTGCATTCTCTCATGCTGATTGAGACAGGATCGGAGACTGAAAGTTTTCTGGCATTCCGAGCACTGATACGGTTTTTCTCCAGTGTGTATTTTTTCATGTTGAATGAGATGGACTTTTAGACTGAAATGTGTCTGGCACACCAAGCAGTGATAAGGCCTTTCTCCAGTGTGTGTTCTCTCATGCCGATTGAGATTGGATTTGTGACTGAAAGTTTTCTGGCACTCCGAGCATTGATAAGGCTTTTCTCCAGTGTGTGTTCTTTCATGTTTAGTGAGACTAAATATTTGACTGAAACTTTTCTGGCACTCCAAGCACTGATAAGGCTTTTGTTCAGTGTGTAGTTTTTCATGTTGAACGAGATGGACTTTTTGACTGAAATGTTTCTGGCACAGCAAGCATTGATAAGGCTTTTCTCCAGTGTGTGTTCTCTCATGCTGATTGAGACTGAATTTATGACTGAAACTTTTCTGGCACTCAGAGCACTGATAAGGGGTTTCTCCAGTGTGTGTTCTTTCATGTCGAATAAGATTGACTTTCCGACTGAAGCTTTTCTGGCACTCAGAGCACTTATATGGCTTTTCTCCAGTGTGTGTTCTTTCATGTCGAATGAGACTGACTTTGTGACTGAAGCTTTTCTGGCACTCAGAGCACTTATAAGGTTTTTGCCCAGTGTGTGTTCTCTCATGTGCAGTGAGAATGAATTTTTGACGGAAATGTTTCTGGCACTCCGAGCACTGATAAGGCTTTTGTCCAGTGTGTGTTCTTTCATGTTGAATGAGACTGGATTTGAGAGTGAAAGTTTTCTGACATTCCGAGCATTGATAAGGCTTTTCTCCAGTGTGTGTTCTCTCATGTTTAATGAGACTGGATTTTTGACTGAAACTTTTCTGGCACTCAGAGCACTGATAAGGCTTTTGTCCAGTGTGTATTCTTTCATGTTGAATGAGATTGACTTTGAGATTGAAGCTTTTCTGGCACACCAAGCACTGATAAGGCTTTTCTCCAGTGTGTGTTCTCTCATGTTGAGTGAGATTATTTTTTTGACTGAAACTTTTCTGGCACTCAGAGCACTGATAAGGCTTTTCTCCAGTGTGTGTTCTTTCATGTTGAATGAGATTGACTTTGAGATTGAAGCTTTTCTGGCACTCAGAGCACTGATAAGGCTTTTCTCCAGTGTGTATTCTTTCATGTTGAGTGAGATTATTTTTTTGACTGAAGCTTTTCTGGCACTCCGAGCACTGATAAGGCTTTTGCCCAGTGTGGATTCGCTCATGGCGAGTGAGACTAACTCTCTGGATAAAGTTTTTCTGGCATTCTGAGCACTGATAAGGTTTTTGTCCAGTGTGAGTTTGCATATGGGAAGTAAGACTGACTTTCTGACTGAAGCTTTTCTGGCATTCACAGCACTGATTAGGATTTTCCCCAGTGTTGATTCTCTCATGTTGAATGAGACTGGATTGATGACTAAAATTGTTCTCATATTTAATACACATACAAGATTTCGTTCTGGAATTGTCTTCACATTGGTTTTTATCTTGTGAATTTGCCATATTAAGTAAGAAATTGAGCCAGTGCCAGGACAGGTTTAGATAAAGTTCACAATTAACCTCTCACATAGACTGTACGCCCTGTTCTTAACACTTCTCTCCAGAGCTCATATGTTGTCATCTCAATAGGCAGCTTAGCTTAGTCATCCTACAAACCTTCCTTGAGCATTCCTATTGCACCTTGAATGACGTCTCTCACAGGTTACAGTCTCCTTATGGCCAGGTGGATTCTTATCTGCAGTTCTTTATTTTGTGAGTCAAGCGTTTTCTACATTCATTTTGGAGCTTTATTAAGCAGTGATACTTTACCACCCTGTAGAATTAAATGAAAGTAGTTAATAAAATTAAATTGGCAAAAAGAAATATTATAAGCTGATTCAATGCATTGAGCTGTCATTTTTTGAATGGAAGCAGAGAATGTTTGAGCTGTTTTGCAGGTAGTTTGTGGTGACACAGTGTGCAACAGACCACAAGGGCCAAGGGAGTGGACACAAGGCAGCCAGTAATGTACAGATTCTGGTGTTGTTTAAGCAACGTTAGATCATGCATTGGCCATTCCTGGGGACAGTGGCTTTGGGATGCAAAGGATACTTCTTTCATTCATCTCTATGGAAAAAGAAACATTTAGAGAAGAGGGAGATGGAAGCCGGGCCAGGGATGAGGAGCTACATCTGTGTGTGTGTGGCCTTTGCAGAGACGTCATTGATTAGCAATGTGCAGCAAGATATACGGTGTGAGTAGAAAGACAGGGAGTTCAGGAGACGAGGAGAGTGAAGGGGTGAGAGGGAAAGAGATGTGGTGATGAAAGAAGATTCCTTTTATCAAGCGAGAGCTAAGCTGTGTGCAGGAGGGAAGGGGAAATGCAAGTAGCAGAGGTACAGCAATCAGTGAGAGTGGAGGATAGAAGAAAGGGGTCAGATGCCTACAACGGTGCAGTGTTTGTAGGTAGTCAGGGGAAGGAACAGAGGGAAAGTGGGTAGGTGAGATGAGAGTAGTGAGGGAGAGAGGTGAGGAATTCATGCAGAAGAGGAAATTGGTGGCTTCAGGATCACACATGAAGGGGTAGAAACGAGAGCAGGCAGTGAAAGGGGTGACGGAAGGTATGGGAGCAGATTAGGAGATAGGTAAGGTAAACGTAGCAGGGCCCTGGAAGAGGCAGAAGGGAAAGAAGGAAGGAGGACTGTGTCAAGAGGAAGGAAAGAGTGGGAGCAGAATGCAGAGAACGGTGGACTGAGGAGAAGATGGGAGGAGAGTGAAGAGAGGCTCAGAAGGAGAGAGGAATGGACAAAAGTGAAAACTGAAAATGGAGTTGTACTTTTGAAGTAGTAAAAAAGAGAAAAGTGCTAGAAGAGGATGAAGAGTGGAGGCCCTGGGCAGAGGGGCTTGAGAGATGTAGAAGAGAGGAAAGAAAGAAAGAAAGAAAGAAAGAAAGAAAGAAAGAAAGAAAGAAAGAAAGAAAGAAAGAAAGAAAGAAAGAAAGAGAGAAAGAGAGAAAGAGAGAAAGAGAGAAAGAAAAAAAGAAAAGTAAACCGGATGTAGGGGAGAAGGTGGCTGCAACAGGTCAGAAGGGATAAAGGGGAGAGCTAGAGAGAGGTAAGGTTTAAAGGAGAACAAAGAGGGAGAAAGGGTATAATAAAGGTAAAGGGGGTGTCAGATAATATGGAAGAAAGAACGGGAGCTGTACATGATTAAGAGTGAGGAGAACAAGCATTGGCATAGCCAATAGGTCTCGCCTTTGGGACCTTGTAATTATTTTGCCATGTAGCACGCATATAGAATTAATATATGAATACTATATATAAATTAAAAATTATGGAGCAGAGTTTGGAACTCGAGCATGGAAACATAAATAAACATGTGTCCTAAGAAACCCACTGCTCCATTTGTGGTTGGAGGGGGGGACTTTTAACATGAAGTATCACACTTCAAATCCCTCCTCCATGTGTCACATACACCCGAGCAGCATAGAATGTAGCCTTTTAAAATTGCCACTACTTAATTGATGTGCGCCACCAATGCTAAATCCGGCCCTGGACAAGTGCAACACTTTCAGCCAGTCTGGGCTTTTTACCATGCAGCAGAATGCATTCTGGGACGTGTGGTTTAATTTGTCATCTATGTAGGTGCTCAAAAAAACATGTGGACAAAGCGCTGTTGTCTAAAAGGATGGAGGTCTCACATATGACAGACCTCCAGTTGGCAACTACGTAAGAGACTTCAAAGAAGAATGAGTTGCGCTGAGGTATCCAGATCATTCAACGGTGGACTCTCTTCACCCTACTTGTAGGCGGAACGGCACATTCCTGGCGCCCAAGTCATCCGGTTCGCAGTTGAGTGAAGCTGTGTTAAAATAGCTCCCCATAGCGTACAAATGCATGGAGAACATAAAAATCATCTGCCCCTCTCTTCCAACACCAACTGCATGCTGCGAGGTGGCCATGTGAGCGCGTGAACCCATAAGTGGCAGAATGGGGGATGGGCAGCATTCGGTAAAAGAAGAATCAGATTCCAACACGATCCCTGCCCCATGCCCCGGAGCAAAATAAAGAAAATCTGGTGCAGTAAGCAGGAATGTAGGGCTTCCTGTGCAACTCAACAGACTAAGGGAATCTGAGCAGGGAGCGGTGGGGTGAAGTGTGCTCATGTGCACCGATACAACATGTTTGTGTGAATTTGACGTATCCACTTAGGTGAACCTACGTCCCTACGTCCAAATGCAAAATGTGAACTCCGCTGCACGCTCACAAATAAAATGTACTGAGACGCGCATGCATATGGAGCAGCTGCACAGATTCGGGCCCCTCAAAAATACACAAGTGCACTTGATGCACACCCAGAACACACTAATCGAGTCAAAAACTGACACACACACACAAAGCACGCGGACGGGGTCTGACAGGCAGATATGTCACAGTGCGTCCCCAGTGGCACCTAATGATACACATGTGGAGCAAACACACTGTCGCTAATTAGAGCAGTAAGCATTTTCCGAGGAGCTTCTAACAGCCCTTAATGATGGAGCGGTGGCAGCACTCGTTGGACTCGATCGAGGAATATACAATATGTTCTACAGGTGGCATCCAAGCCAATCGATATAGTTACGTTATGCGAATTAAGAACCGATGGTGGTGCTTGTTAATACTGGGGTCTTCATTTTATGTGCATAAAGCTAAAACGGAGTTGTGAGTCAAACTGGCAGTATCAAGTTAACGAAACAGTTGTCCAGCATAATAGCTTTGTCTATGAAACTAGGCTGTATACATCCTCTTGATCAAAGCATTGCTACGCACCCACTCCTTCATTCTTCAAAAATATTTACTCCCCGTACATGAAATCTCATGAGATCTAAAACAATCAGTTTTGAAATTATCTGCCAAATGGGAGTCTCGTGAGGCTCTGAAGCCTACTTATTGTGTTCAGCATGAAGAAACTTAGTACCTTTCACACGGTCACTTTGTGCTTCTAGGCACTTAAAACACTACGATTGTTATTTAGGTTGCTTTAAGTGTCCTACAGCACACCAGAGAGGTGCCCTAAGGGCCTGCATCAAAGTGTGCTATAATGCATTTGCCAGTTAACAAAGACAGCGTTCCATCTAGTTATCCGCTATCATAACCTATTCCTAGGCCCACTTGTGCCAGTAGCAGTTCCTTTGAAATGCTGCTTCTTTGTCGTCGCCACAGATAATGCATAAAGGGCCTTCTCACCAGGAAATGAAGGTTTAGGCTCAAACAGTGGTCACTTGGGCAGCATACGGTCTATGAATTGGAGTGGAATGGGTCTTTTACATGTCTAGAGCCAGCAAGCATGAAGCATAAAAATCTTACGTGCATTTGGATAGTCAGCAGTGCTATTAGGACAGGTGAGAAGCGCGGCCTTCATGTATCATTGAAAGTGATGTTTCACAAAACGCATCACGTTTATATTAATGGCAAGAATTCAGTCTCAAAAACATCAGCAGAGAAATCGAGTGATACCAGATTTCTTATACCTGCATGTATTGTCCCCAGCACACGTCCCGACAGATACAGAAATATATTAATATTGAGGATCTTCATTTCTGTGAACGTTTGATCCAGTTCAGAGACTGCTTCAGCGCACAATGTTTTTCCTGTCAAACTGGAGGCGATTCGCAAACACTATTCACTTTTTCATTAGTGTGGGAACTGTAGAGGAACTCGATGCTCTAAAAGCGCACCGACTTCAAGGCAGGAAGGAAAGGCCAAGCGCTCAGATACATTATACAGTGTACTATGCCTTGATTAACTCAGAATAAACATCCATCTGGTGGTAAGACAAAGTTATGCTGAATGACTGCAGGAAGTGGGAAAAGGAAGGGCCACGCGGCTCACTGAGAACATCAAAGTGGCCGCAAAAGTGATTACAAAGGCTGAAGTCGGACAAATGGTGCGCGCGCCCGGCGCACAGGCACTGTACCTCATCCGCCTTTAGCCTTTGGGAGCACTTTTGAAAGCCCCTTATCTCGCCAAAGCATCGCTAACGCGATGGCTTAGACGAGACCTAAAAAGTGGGCTCAAAAGGGTGGAATGAAAGAAGGAGAGAAAGGATAAAAGGGTGACAGGAGAATACAAACACAGGCAGGAAGGAAGGTAAGGCAGCAGTCGGAGGCTAAGGGGCAGGAGTAAGGTCTTGTGGGGTGTTGTAATTTATAGTTTAGCAACCATTATATGCTATCACCTTTCCATTTATTCCTGTTCCTTTCTGCTTCACTCTGCTTCCCCGCTCTTGCTATGTCTTGGTACTTACCAAGTTTCCACTGACGGTTGGAATGTCAGTTGAGATTCAGGTGGGAGACACTGACTGAACAGCTGTTATTGTGAATACAGTACTCTTAATTTAAATACGGCTTTCTAGTACTTTATAAAATGGGGTTTAATCTGGGTGTCAATCTTGTCCAGTTTTTACCTGAAGCTCAACCCCACTTGCCTCCTGTGATCGTCAGCCTCGACGTGGAGCTTCTCGGGGCTATAATTAGTTATAACAGCATCAAGAGTCACCAATATGTCAATGATACTCAACTCTACTTGAAAGGCTCCTCTGCTCCAGCCACCCTACACCTCAAACACTGCCTGCAACTTATCTAGTCAGGCAGAGGAGGGTCTTGAGGAGAGACCAGAGGGAGGGTAGGAATATGACAAAGCCATTGTATCAAGAGACATGAATCTGAACTGATGTAAACCCCAACTTTCACTGAATGCCAGGTCACTTAGATGCACCCTAACCATCAATGTCACCCTCAAGGAACACACTGCTAAGAAAGCAAAAAAAGCCTGGTACCATCTCCCTCTACTAAAGAAAGATAAACCACTCTCCCTGAACACAATTTCAGGACAGCTGTTCAAACTGTCCGGATGGTGGTTGTGCACGCTGCAGTGCGCTCCTTGATGGCCTCCCAAACGCCATGCTAGTCCCGCATGAGGGTATCCTACTCATATCAGCAGGTCCTACCAAGGGTCTAAAGAAATATAACCTCATCACCTTCAACTTGATTGAAATCAATTTGCTCCCCTTAAACATCCAGTTGCATCGTTTAGGGTCATCACAACCAGAACACCTGAATGAATGAATGAATGAATGAATGGGAATTTATAGAGCACATGGCTACCCGGGAGCCTCCCAGCGCTAGGCTAACCTACTGGTCCAGAAGACAGAGCAAATGAATGCTTTAAGGGAATAGGAAGGTTTTTATCGGTTTCCTAAAGGAGTGGTGACTGCATTCGGTCCGGAGGTAGAGAGGCAGAGCGTTCCAGAGTCTGCCTGCATTCAGGGAAAAGCGTCTGCCACCACTTCTAGCACGTTTTATTCTAGGGGTTACGATGACATGAAGGGCACCCGAGCGCAGCTGTCTCGTAGCTTTGTAAGGCTGAACCATAGCTGAGATCAGAGGCGGGTCTAGCCCCTGAAGTGATTTATGAACAATACACGGGGATTTGAAACTGATTCGCTCTTTCACTGGCAGAGAGTGCAAGAGACGGAGAGCGGGTTTTGCGGAGGACAGTTTTGGCATTCCCGTCAATAGTCTGGCTGCGTAGTTCTGGATAACCTGCAGTCTGTGGATTACCGAGGTGGGGGATCCTAGGTAGAGCGCATTACCATAGTCCAGTCTGGAGAGCAGAATGGACTGGACCATGGTTTTCTTGGCTTGGGGAGGAAGCAGGGGGAGCACTTTCCTAGCCATTCTGATTAAGCCAAAGCAGGTTGCCACTATCTTGCTGGCTTGCATTTGGAATGTCAATTTATAATCCAGCCAGATGCCCAGGCACTTTATTTCAGGCTTGGGGGATTGGACTGAACCCATGCATGCTGGCCAGATGGTTCTAAGGGCAGAATTATCAAAGTTACCCAGGGTCATGATCTCGGTCTTACCTCCATTAAGTTTCAGATGGAAGGACCCCATCCAGTTTACCACTTCCGTGACACAGGCTTTCAACGTCGTGGAGTGAGGTGCGGATTGGATTAGGGCTACAACCAGTTGGGTGTCATCGGCGTAGGTAACCATATGGATCCCAAAAGGAGCTACAATAGATGCCATGGGGACCATAAACACGTTGAAAAGTGCCTGGCTCAGCGACGAACCCTGAGGGACGCCGCACTGGAGGAGCCAAGGTTTGGAACTCATGCCATCTTATAAGACCGGGGACGTACAGCTTTCCATGAAGGAGCGCAGCCAGCTCAGGGCGGTGCCAGATACTTCTAACTAGCCGGGGCGGTGAATCAAGACCTGGTGATTCACCTTGTCGAAGGCTGCGCTCAGATCTAATAGAATGATCGCTGCTGCTCCTCCGGCATCTAGCAGTTTCCTACTTTCCTCAACGACCGCCAGCAGAGCAGTTTCTGTGCTCTGTCTAGGCCGTTTGTAAGGGGTGGAGCAGGTTGGAGGTTTCTAGGAACTCAGAGAGGCTTCGGTATTTGCAAGCACGGTACTGGGAACTCAGTGATCAAGTCTGCCTTATGGCTGATAGACATCTTCTCCCCTATGAGCTGTGGCTTATTACGCGCACGCCAGATAAAAAGCTAATATCAGATTTATATAGGATGCTGCAGGCCAGACATGCTCACACTTATAGTTCCGGACGGGCGCACTGGGAAAGGGAACTGGGCAGGACACTCAGTCACAAAGCGTGGGAAGGGATATACTATAGGGCCCGTCACTCAGCCTATCACATGGGACTCACTGAAACCTTCACCAAGGTAGTGACCTATTGTTATTATACCCCAGAGCGCCTTCACTCAATAGACCACATTTGAGAAGCGACATGGCAGATGTGCCGTTCATTCTACCACAAGTGCATACAGCCTAGGGCACTTGTAATAGGACGGATGGGATATCTGCCACGACCATGGTAGATGTCCTGTTCATTCTACCACAAGTGCATACAGCCTATGGAACTTATAATACGACGGATGGGATATCTGTCACGACCATGGCAGATGTCCCGCTCATTTTACCACAAGTGCATACAGTCTACGGAACTTGTAATACGACGGATTGGATATCTATTATGACCATGGCAGAAGTCCCGTTCATTCCACCACAAGTTCATACAACCTACGGAACTTGTAATATGACGGATGGGATATCTGTCACGACCATGGCAGATGTCCCGTTCATTATACCACAAGTGCATACAGCCTATGGAACTTGTAATACGACGGATGGGATATGGCTTCTGCTGCCATCCTTGCTCTAACCTGAACGTGACTCTGAAACTTGGGAACCAGGTGCGACTCTCTGCAGCAGCTCAACATCCTGTGACTCTGGGCAAATACCTTATTTATTTATTTTGAAAGTTTCATAGAGCGCGAACAAGATCCTTGCGGATATCAGAGCGCTTTACAATTAGTGACGTTAATTATACAAAAGATAAATGCAGGTAAATCACGTATACATAACATCTCGTGCAACGTAAAGCAATAGGGTAGAAAACAGGAAAGACCCGTTGATTCAGGACAATGGCAAATATAATGACTAGGTTGTCTAGTTGGTCCCTGGTCATAATAAGGAATACTGGTGAAGGTACGAATGTTGTCAGAATTTCCTTGGTCTATTTCCAGGTGAATTTTGCCATGATCTTAATTTTACTGTGCCTAAAAAAATGAATGTGACCTTGTGTAATGTAAGTAGTGGTCCTGTACATAACTTTGGGTTGAGCATGTAATATGTAATAACTGCAGAAAAAGGTAAAAGCAAATCATTAACACTAAAAAGGAAAAACAAATAAATACCCACTTAGTGGCTGATCTTTACACAGTGAACCCAGAAATCCTGGATAAACAGCAGCTTCCCAGCGAAAACTGTGTGCTCTTAGGCACATATGTTATTTGACCGAAACTCCTTCTACTTCATAATTATGGATTAAAGTGTCTTCAAAGACGGAGTTCAGGATACCGGCTGGATAACAACCTGCCTTTGATTTCATGGGCCCCAATGTCGCCTGATATCGGCCTGGTCCATACACAGGGCTGACCTGGGAAGGGTCTGGCCTCTTAGTTCACTAATGTACACATGGCAGCGTTTTAAGAGGCAGGAGGGAGATTCTATAAAAAAAAAAAAGAATAATAATATGGATTAGGATGATGTATTGTCCCCCATTAACTTCTATTGAACAGATGCAATTTTAAGGCGGGAGAGAGTCAGAGAGAGGTTTATTTTGGCTCGAGGAGTCGAGCCAGGAACCGGGTTCGAGCCAGAGCCGAGCCAGGCAAAGAGCTCTGCTTTCCCTGCTGTCTCTCACGCTTCTCGCGGTCCGCCCCCCTCCAGGCCCCCCCCGCATGGAACCCCCTCCTCCTCACCCGCGTCTGCGGCGATCGTCGCCCGGCGGCCCGGCCTCCAGCCGCTCTCTCGGGGCTCAGACCGACCCCGGGGCTCCGGCTGCACCTGACTCTAGACACAGGGAAGAGGCCTGGAGGTGGAGGTCAGAGAGGGGCGCGAAGCGCATGCGCGGAGCGCAGACAGCGACTGCCAGGAGGAGCACGGTCATTGGAGCATTCGGCAGAAGAGGAACTCCGCGGGCACGGTCGGGGTGAGGTGCGCATGCGCGGAGCGCAGACACTGACCACCAGGAAGAGCCCCGCCATTGGAGCATCCCCGGAAAGGGAACTTCGCAGGCAGAGGTCGTGGTGACGTGGCATTTGCGTAACTTCCGCTCTGCCTCGACTCCCAGCTCTCTTGCTGCTACGGAAATAAGAAATGTCCTCGCTACAGAGAAGGAAACTTGTACTTCTGTTATGAACGCGGAGGCGAGGATTATGCACAACGTTATTCACTTTTTATTAACGGCAGTTTCAAAGTTAAAAACAGAAGTTTAAATGACACTGCCACAATACAACTCCCATGAGTCCGTGGGGCGTGTCCATGACAACCATCAGCCAATAGCAGCGCAGTCCGTCAATGCAGCCATCTCTCCTGCTGCTGCAGGCCTTGATTCTGCTTCACTCCACCCTAGAACCAGAGCCAAGGAATACACAAACCCTTTATTCATCCAGTGAAACAATCACAAATTTGCTAGCATTCGCGACAAGAATTTGCAATTCTATTAAGGACACGGAGGCGAGGATTATGGATTAAGGGTGGCTAACCCACCGAAACCCAAATACACTGGGTTGTGGGACGTGTCTTTGGTTTTAGAACTTTTTAACAAATGGCCGATTAACTCACTTTTATCCAGAAAGCAGTTGTCAGCTAAGTTGGCCATGTTACTCTGCCTATCGGCGTGCAGGAGGTCATCGGACGTGCGAGCGCTGGAGCTTACAGGTAGAGTATTTACTCCAGAAGGAGTTTCTTTTTCCATTTCAGGACGCACAAAGACATTATCTCGTCATATTTCTTATAATGCTTTTCAGGAGGAGCCATGGCATCTAAGTCATTTATGTTGGGGTCCAGCATACAAGATATCATGCGTAGTGCAGATTGGTCTTCAGAATCGACCTTCAAGACGTACTATTATAAGCCGGTGGGGGATATTACCTCTGTTGTTTTTAATAAGCGTTAAACAAGCATAATCTGAAGCCTCCGGTCCTGAAATAGAATCACAAATTTGCTAGCATTCGCGACAAGAATTTGCAATTCTATTAAGGACACGGAGGCGAGGATTATCCCACCCGGCATGTTATGTATAAATGCTTGCCCACCCAATGGTTATGGTGGTTACGGTCTCATATCCTTTATTGCAGGGTCAGATAAGAAGAGTGACTGAAAGTCGACGACTGCAAGGATAATACGCCCGAAAAAGTTATTTTCTTCCACGTTGGAGGAGTTACCAAGTTATCCAAGTGTTGTTGGAGCTGTTCGCCTTAAAGAAAGAGGAAGATGGCGGCAGGCAGAGGCCTCTTATGGACTGAGGGGGCGTGCCTTTGGGCTAGTCATGATGGGATGTGTAGTTGTTTAACGTTTTTACTATGAAAAGCAAGCATTTTCATTGGCTGCTGTGAGCTTCAATAAAGATGGATAACCAGACTCATAATCATGCATGAAAAAGACAAAGAGCTATCTAACCAAGCAACTATTTATCAGAGCAAGTGATAACTGCAATCAATACCATCTGAGTGCACATCAATGCATAACAGAATCCATACAAGAGCACAGAGGAACCCCTAATCAAAACCAGATACTTCCTGGTACTCAGAGTTGGTAATATCCCACCAATATTAGCCAGGAAAGAAAACATATACACCTACTGTAATCCAGGCCAGTGGGAGGGTAACATATCCCCAATATGATCCGGGTGGGATCATGTCAAAAAGAATACTTACCACCAGTTATGCTGCCTCATAAATATGTTTAAAGTGAAACCTTTTCAAAGGTGTATTCTGAGGTTTAATATTCCGCATTCATATTGTCCTCCAATCCAGGGGCGTAGGAGACACTAAAATTCTGGGGGGGACAGACACCGCCTTGTGGACTTCCCATTGACCCTATACAAAACACCGCCCGTTCAACAAATACAATCGCATACTTTCAAAGTGAAATATTAAGAAAAGCAGGTATGTTGTCACAGTTTGCATGTAGGCTTCTTTGTTATTTCATATAGTAATCAGGCCAAATGTTAAAAAAACATGTATATGAATCTGGTCTCCAGCAATTTTCAGGCAACAATAAAAATGTGAAGATAACTTTGGTGATCAATGTCCTTTATTGAGAGAGATCGGAGGTTTGTCTAGTGGAAGTTTTGACTCTTAGTAAGGTAGCCACAATGTGTTAATATGCCTGCTGCAAAGAACGTGTACCACGTAGATCACAAAATGTATATCATGTAAATAGGTCAGTGAGTTACTGCTTTTGTCTGAGAGATTCTTTTGGTATTTGCAGTTTATAAGTTAAAATCCTAACATAAAACAGTGAGCTATTAACCATCATCAAAGAACTGCATGAAAACTTCAAGGTATAGATTAGAACGTTATGATTTTCCCCCAGTCTTTCCTTATCCTAATGTTGGAAAATTGGTTCATTAGTATAGAAATCAATTCTGATTATTAAAGGGAACCCCACAGCCATGGTGTTATGTTTTAAATTCTGAGTTTGTGCTTCTTTAGTGTTGCAAAGCCATCCTCTGCCCTGGGCACTCCTGACCCTGACTGACCCTGGCCTCTGCCTGAACAGGCACAGGGCCAGTGCTATTCTGAAAGAGACACCTAAAGATACTGTGAAAACACCTACATACACTAGGGTGCACTATGGGTTAGGGTACTCCTATGATTGGCATGGCCTCTCCTATAAGGCCCTAGTACAAGGGCAGGGGATTCAAACTACCTTTAAGTCCCTAGAATATAATAGGGCATGGCAGATTTGAGGCCAGCAGCCCTTTCTGCATTTGCATGTGTGCACTGCTGAAGCCTGAGGTCAGTTTAAAAGTAGCCCTTTGTTGTAGGACTGCTTTTAAAATGCAAATTGTGCCCAAACTCGACTTTTGGGTTTGGGGAACTTGCAAATTGATTAACTACAATGCTGGGGCAAAATTAAGTTAAGTGGAAAAATGTTTTCACTTAACTATGGCTATATCATATTTGCCACATAATACATCATCTGCTGCTTAATCTAACGATTTGACCCAAAACAATTTTGTTGCTCAAACGGATCAAAAATTAATAAGATAAATGTGACTTATGTTGCTGTGAAGTGTAAGGCCCTTTGCAAAGGTTGACTGGTCACTTTTTCCACTGCTGCATTTGTATGTTACACAGGTACTAATGAGGCAAAAGCTTTGCAGAGGCTGTTAGTATGTATAAATATGTGAAAATAATAAATTATCATAAAATGCACTGCATTACGCTGCAGCCTTTTTATTGTTACATAATTTAGTCAACACTGCAACATCTTTTTGGCCTCCATTGCTGCATAACTCCAGTGGTTCGAAAGCAGGCTGCACATGTTAAAAGTGCTTGGGCATGAAGCAGAGACCATGAAGTTTGCAAACTTAGGGGCTGATTATGATGGCAAGCAGACTTCAGTCTGTCCGCCATTGAATCGAGGAATGGGACCGCTGGCCTTCAAGGTGGCGGCCCCACGATAGGCATTACAATGCGACCACCACTATGGCATTCGCAGTGCCTATCTTTTACATTGCAGCAGGTGCTGCTGGCTGTATCATCCGCCGCAATGTAAACAAGCATATACAATGCAAAGGTCTAGCCTTTGCAAAAGTTAGAGCTATTGGCATTGTAAATGACAATTTTTTTTATTAATGTGCTGGTTTTGAAAACAGATAAATAAATGGCATTGTCATTTACAATGCCAATAGCTTAATCTTTCGCAAATGCGAGACCTATTGCATTTGCACCCACACGCACAGAGCGACACACACAGAGCCACACGCACAGAGCCACACGCACAGAGCCTCACCCACAGAGCCACACACACACACACACATAGATGTGGTGGATGTGGGGGTGGTGGATCTGGTGGATGTGGTGGTGGATGTGGTGGTGGTGGATGTGGTGGTGGTGGATGTGGTTGTGGTGGTGGATGTGGTTGTGGTGGTGGATGTGGTGGTGGTAAATGTGGTGGTGGTAGATGTGGTGGTGGTGGTGGATGTGGTGGTGAATGTGGTGGTGGATGTGGAGGTGGATGTGAATGTTGTGGTGGTGGATGTTGTGGTGGTGGATGTCGTGGAAGTGGTGGATGTGGTGGTGGATGTGGTGGTGGTGGGTGTGGTGGTGGTGGTGGTGGTGGATGTGGTGGATTTGGTGGTGGATGTGGTGGTGGATGTTATGGTGGTGGATGTTGTGGTGGTGGATGTTGTGGTGGTGGATGTCGTGGAAGTGGTGGATGTGGTGGTGGTGGATGTGGTGGTGGTGGGTGTGGTGGATGTGGTGGTGGTGGATGTGGTGGTGGATGTGGTGGTGTTGGTGGATGTGGTGGTGTTGGTGGATGTGGTGGGGTAGTTTGTGAGCTACAGCATATAATGTTACGAATCCAGAACATCTGAAACATACAGAAAAAATGCAAAGTAAAGGCTTTGGTGAGCGCGGGCAAGTGACCTCCATTGTTTTAGTCGTGGATGGTGCATTTTTTTCAATATGCCAGTATAAGGGTGCCACTGAGACACGGCATCGTGTATTCAACGGCTTTACCAAGTAATGCAAACCACTGTTGTAGAGTCCGAGCGCTTCCATATTTACATAGGATCGTATGAGCCTAACGGGTAAAAAAAGGACACGCTGCCTTCAACGCCCCTTAAAAGAAATAAAGCTAGTACAAGCACAAATAACGACTTAGGTCATTTAGGACTGCTTTGATGTTTACATGTTTCTCCGACCTAACAAATCGAAACTATGCTTTATTATACTGACAGCACTTAGGCCAACAAACTCGACATGCGACGGCTCTCACTCTATGCTAAAATTCATCAAGTGTCTGTCCTATGCTTTTTCTGGTTACATGGAAATGCATTTATAAAGAGAGCACGTCACTTCCGTTCATATGTGTGATAGCGTGATACAGTCTAGTGGATAGGGTAGAGTTAAGGGGAGGAACAGGAACGGGAGGAGCCGGGGGACAGGAACTGACACACTTAGAGTAGGGACAGGGACCATAGAGGAAGCTTAATAAAGAGCTCTTATATATATACATGTGTAGCGTCATTATTGTAGTAGGATACTACAGCTGGCGACGAGGGTGGGATCGGGCACATCGTGCAATCAGTGATGATCCCGTGACGCTGCATGACCCTGTCCCCGGTGGCGCGAGTGAGAACTTTGCCCTCGCGACCACCGCGACGAAAGGAAGCACCGCGGCAAAGACTGAGCCACCAGGAACACTGCCTGCGTGTCCTGAAGCCTCGTGGCTGTGGAGGCTGCGTGGAGCGTGGCGCGCTGCAAGTGAGTGCCGTGAAGAATGCAGCTAGCGCGATCGCGCGCCAAAAGAAATTCAAAGCTCACCCCCGAAGCGTGAGTCTTAGAAGGGACAGAGGACGCGACGTTGGGAGCTCACCCCGGTCGTACCTGTGCCGTTCGCTGCTGCAGTGGAGGCAGCGACAGCCTCTGCATCCAAAAGGAAGCCCCTGCACCCGGTGAGTGTGGCGAGGGGCCGAGAGACTGAAACACTGGGGAGATAGCCAAGTCTCGTGAGAGCCAAGACTTCACATCTTTAGGTCAGGCAGCCACCGACATCTCCTATGTGAGGACTGTGAGCGGCCATTTTAAGGTCAGGCGGCAAGGAGAGAAACAAGCACATGCAACTGTAAGAGAGAAAGCAAGGAAACAAGCACTGGCGAATGGAAAGGGACAAACATTGATAAACATAAACAAACAAGCACTGGCAAAGGCAAATGCACGAACGTTGACAAGCGTGAAGGAACAAGCCCTGGCAAAGATACAAGAACACGCATTGGCAAATGTAAGAGGTGAAATAAGAAACACAAGCACAAGCTAATGCAAGAGGCTAAACGAGCAAACACAAGAGCCAACACAAGCAAGCACGCATAAATGCCAGAAGTGCAATATGTAAACAGGCGCAAACAAGGACAACAGTAAGCACGACAAGCATTGGTAAAGGCAAGAAATACAGATGAAGCAAGCACGAGCAAGCACAAGTAACCAACAAAGACGACCTTGAGCACCATCGAGCACTGATACAAGCACCAAGAAGTGTGATGAATCGAAGTGACTTTAGCAACAATCACACGCCAAGGCAACGATAAACATAACAAGCACAAGCCAGTACAAAGCTCGAATGCGACAAACTGAAGCAAATGCAGATCCAGAAGCAGGAGTAAACAAACACCAAAGAAGCCTCTCTCATCAACTAAGTGACTGGACAACCTGCACTAGTCTGGAACAAAACGCAAAAACAAGATGTCAACGTTGTCACGTATCATTGCGGAAGCGCCGACCACCACCTTCAGTTAGCACGCAACACAGAAGAAAGCGGGAGTTTGCGGCGCCACGAGTCACGCACAGTGCAGCTGAATGGTGGCCATTTTGAACTCAGGAAATCCAAGCTCAACTCACTGAAGCATACCGAGAAAGAAAACAGGAAACAAAGTGAACAGTCCTGTGACATTGTCATACTAGCACACTCCACTACCATGTCGGTAAGAAAAGAAACACACAAGTCCAATCCCTGCATTGAAGTACCACCCCCAGTGACACAGACTGACGTTCAGAGTTTGGGTCCCAAATGGAAACGGTGGCTGGAATCACTGGACGATTTTCTGGACGCAATCGGTGAACGAAGAGATGGAAAATGTCTGACACTACTCCTCCAGCTGGTGGGTCATGAGGGCCGACGTTTAATCAGAACATTCTCTGACAAGGACACAGACACCTATAAAAGACTCCAAGAGAAACTACGTGCCAATTTCAGCGCACAGGCAGACGTGGATCATGTTCGCATTGCCTTCAGCACAACACGGCAGGAACCAGGAGTAACATTACCAAACTTCATCATTCGGTTGCAGAGCCTGGTACAATGCTGCCATTTCAACACATTTACAAATGAGGAAGCAGTTCGACTCCAGATAATCGAAGGCTGTTCAAGTTCTAACACGAAGCGCAAGATCCTTCGAGGGCAGTGGTCACTAAAGGAAATCATCAAGAAGGCCGAAGTTGGAGTGCGGGTCAAAGCAGGAGAATTATCAAAAGAATTAGCCCCAGCAATAAACAAAACAAGAAACAGGGAGAGTGAAGGCGAACCAGAGATAAGACAGCGGGAGAGACAAAGTGACATGAAATATTCTGAGTCAACAATACGAAAGACCGGGAGGACCCAGGATTACGACAGCCGCAGTGATACAACCTCAAGGAGTTCTTTAACCTCAAGGGGTTCTTCAACTTCAAGGAGTTGGGCAACACCAAGGGGTCGTTCAAGGTATAGCGCAAACGTTTCTAAAGCAGATGAAGTGCCCAGTAGGACAGATCGCATTGATGAACCAGATGACAACTTGTCCAACAAAGGGGCAAGAAAGACAAAATATGGAAGACCGGACCAGACACGTCAACACTGGAAATCAGTACACGAACACGCCAGAACACCTCGCCACTCGCCACAGTCTGGAGATGAGTCGGAGAAAGCATCAAGCAGTGAGACACATCGCACCTGTAACCCAGGTGTCAGGACACCAAACAAGCGTGAGGAAGAAGCAAACCACACAAGACAGAATGAGTCACTCAGACACCGGAAAAGGGAAGACAGACACGCACACGACACCCGAGACAACGAGGCAAGTGAGAGGAGGTCATCATCACCATACGAGAGAGGCAGAGACAAAACACCCGGGGATCAACCGCAAGAAATAAACATGTGGTTATCAAACAACCTCTCAATCGAAATGACAATGAAGGCATGTCGGAAAAGGTACCCGGAGAACCATCCCAAAGATAACTCTGACTCGAGGAGCAGTTCGTCATGGCCTACCTGTTTTGGAAATCTACCATTCAAGACACCCTCAAAAGAATGTTCTCAAAGAGCATCAACAAAAGACTCCTCCGATTCAGAAAGCATGTCTGTCCGATCTCTGGGGTCGACCGAGTCATGGTCCCAATGATGGCCAAGGCATCAATCGCTCGAACACACCACAGAACCACTGGACACTCTTCCCATCCAGAGCGACGCAACTCATACCGATGTCTCTGGATACTCAATCACCCCGCAAGATAACATGTCATGTCAGTCACAGGTATATCAAGACATCAACGATATACCGTCACCTCTAAAGGGGTCAGCGAGACTGACTAAGAGGGCCTACAGAAGAAAAACAGACATAAAGGACATTACCAACTGGATGGAAAAAGGCTATCCAGTCACTCTGCAAGGAAGACCAGGTGAGGCGACAGCGACAGATCGTCATCGGATGAGGGAGAAACAGGTCCATACCCAGATAGCTGAAGGGCTCACCAGCCTCGGGGCAAGACAACCAGAGGCAGCAGATGAGTCCCCTAACAGCATTGGGAAGATCCTTTCAGATAGCGCCCCACCGGCTGGCATGCATGACGCTGAACAGGAGGACAGTGTTGCCCCCGACCGGACGAGACAAAAGGAAGTAGCCTTATATGCAAGTGCTCGGAAGAGAACCAGAACAACATCCACTCACAGAGGAGATCGAGCGTCAATTGAACAAGAGCCACCAAAGAAGACGGAGTGCTGCTATCGAGCGGAGCCCTTCACGGTCGCCTCCCGAGAGGCAATCATGGCCACCTCAGAAACTGAAGACGAGTGGATAACTCACATGCTCATAGGAAACCACCATGGCCCTAGGAACAATAAGATCACACGAGACATTCCGCAACTTCAAAGATGCACTCCTGTGTTCAAGGATGATCTTTGTCAAAGCAACGGAAAGCCACACCAAGGAAAGGAAGACGTGTCTCCAGAGCCTAAACAGGCGGCTTGCAGACCCGTGTGGTTGATTGAAGAACTATAAACATGTTGGACGCTAAGTATTCTTTTTTTTGTTAACAAAGGGGGAGATGTGATAGCGTGATACAGTCTAGTGGTTAGGGTGGAGTTAAGGGGAAGAACAGGAACGGGAGGAGCCGGGGCACAGGAACTGACACACTTAGAGTAGGGACAGGGACCATAGAGGAAGCTTAATAAAGAGCTCTTATATATATATATGTGTAGCGTCATTATTGTAGTAGGATACTACAATATGGTGCATCCATGGTACTTGGTGCACGTCCTGTTTTGTTAGTGTCAGCCATGTGCTGACCAATTGAGTGCTTCACAAAGAGACAAAGAGGGGATGGGCTGTTCCAAGACTGAACCTTATATTAAAAATACGAAACGCATTGTGAGGTATTGTACAGCGTTTTTCAATCTGTTTATGAAAGGCATTTTACATTTCAAAAGATATTTCTGCGTCAAAAATAAGGCTCAAAACAGTAAGGAACGTCAAGAGTAACGCAATGACTGCCTTCAGCACCGACGGATAGTGTGAGTGGGCGGCCCGACCATATAAACACCTGCCCGCTGTAGGAAGGTGGCTACCTGACTATGGTTACCCCAGATTTTTTGCCTGTGTTTAGCTGGTTTTTTGACTTAGTTGACCTGGTTCCCTGCTAATCAGGGCCCCAGGCCATCTGCTCTCTCTGTAAAATGGATTCCATGTACCCTAGGTACATACCACAATTGGAAATGGACTCCTTGTCAGCCCCTGTATAATGCACTATAGGTGCTCAGGGCATAGGAGCCACCAAGGCCTACCAGGGGCTGCAGCATATATTTTGCCACCCCTGGCTGGTTCTTAAATTGACACAACTGGCTGATCACTCAGCTGGGGTAAGGTGGTGTACACACCCCTTGCTTAGATATAGTATACCTATGTCTAAACCTATATCTGGACACATGTAAACCTGTGAGCCACTCCTATAGTCAGGCCTCACCAATCCTGGAGGCTGGGTGCATGGTTTTATGTGAGATGGAGCTCTAGCATGAGCTGAGCCTGTCTGCAGCCGTCGGGAACAAATCCCTAAGCTGTTTCAGGATAATGCCATACCATATACTATTAAGTGCCTTATAATCCTCGCGGTTATTTAGCAACTTTGGTTTGGCTTTATCAAAACATGTCGTGTAAGGTGTCATACGCTTTGGAATACCATCCCCTCGCCAGTTCTGGCGACGGGGATGGCATTCCACCCCTCTAGAGGGGTAAGACATGTTACTTCACTTAAATGCGGTTAATTTCTCCAAAGACCTTAAGATCCACAAAATGGATGCCTCTGCCACAGACAAATGTCTGGACCCCTGCAGTTGACCGAAACTCGACCAAATGGGTCCTGGACAAAGGGTTTCCTGTCACAGGAGGGTGTCACCGCCCTCCAGACAGGAGATAGTGTATTGTAGCAGGGAGGTTTGAAAGAAACCAGACACTGCCTGGGGCGCACAAGGCTGCCCCTTGCATAATCCGGCCAAACCGGTTCTGGGGCACTCCAGCCCTCGTGCCAGGGTGGCCTGGATCAAAGGAAGGGGGTGTATCCACCCACTTCCTGGGTCCCACCCATAGGAGGGGACCTAGCAGGTAATCACGCCCCCCAGATTGGAATAAGAGTGGGAGCAGTGCCAATGCACATCAGATTTCCTGGAAGAAACATTTGAAATGATATTCTGGACCCTTCGCCCTCCATTTCAACGTGGAAGCCCGAAGAATCTCACTTGTGGTCAAGGAGTGACCACCCTGCAGCAGCAGGCACCATCCAGCCCTCGACGTCTACTTAGTTGCAGTTCCCGCCGGAACTCGAGCGACTGAGATCGACGAGATCAAGCCTGCCCAGCTTCTAACAGCCCGATCCACAGTCCCTGCAAAGCTGAGACCCGTGGAGGCGACCGGAAGCGTGGGGCACGCCATCTTGAATTGACCACGAGATGCTGACCGTGCAGCCCACGAGTGATCCTCGAAGCTGTGCACCGGGGTTTGAGAAGCCCCCACCCTGAGATACTCCTGAGCCGAAGTTCAGCCCTCCACACTCGACGAGTGCTGCGTGGGGCCCTTTGGCACGATTTGGCTCAACGCGTTGGCCCGGTCACTTGCCAGCTGGCTTGTGGTCCCTGTGCCGACGAACTACCTAAGAAGACTCGTGAATCTGGTTGCTCCAGATCCACACCAGCTCCCCTGAAAAGGAGCCCCGACTCTGACCTTCCTGGTCCGAGTGAGAAGCAATCTTCCGATCCTGCGTGGATTGCTCTTACCAAGGCTTGTTTGCTCCAAACTTGAAGCTGACTGCACCGACGGTGAGAGCCTGCCTGGGACAGATCGTGACCTGCTCCTGGACGTCGCAGATGCCCCAGAGCCCACGTGACAGCGGAGAGAAGCTCCTCGACGACCACCTGATTGCGCCCGACATTGCCTGGTTCCGTCCTGGTTCCACCCTGGTCACTGCTGAGTGACCCAGACTCTGTCCCCTCTGCTTTCAGGTATTCTACAACTTGAGTCCACCCTTGGACTCCACCGGACACTTCATCTTTAACCAGCCTGCAGCCCTTTCAGCTCCAAGCACCAAGAGCCTGCGTGTCAAAACCCGACGCCACTTCGACCCTGTGCACCCACTTCCTGTGGGTGAGGTAACTTTGCTCCGCCGGTGTTCCCACACTGGTTATGTTAAGTTATGTTAAGGCCATATTTTTTGAGCGCACGGCTGCCCAAGGGGGCGTCCCGGCGCTTTTGCAAAGAGGCCTAAGATCTACAGACACATAGAGGAGCAGCACAGTTGTCAAAAGAATTACGCAGAAAAGAGGAGAGTCTTCAACTCTTTCCTAAACGCCAGGAGGTTCGTAGCTTTGCGTAGAGGGAGAGGGAGCTCATTCCAACATCGGGCTGCCACAAATTGAAAGGCTCGTTCTCCCATCCGAACACGCTTAGCCGGAGGCACCTCCAATTTAGCCAGACATTTGGTGCACACCTCTAGGGTCTGTGTGTTAAGTTTTGTTCCTCTAGGTTCTGCGGAAGTGTCCTTAAACTTTAACTCTATGACTTTTACGCACCATTGGTTAACATTGGTGCATGCGTGCGCTTTCCGCACATCTCCCGAATCCCGAGGGCCATTCCCGACTTCAGCATTGCTTGTCCTGACTGCTCCCAGCGATTCCCTAGGCCCTAGGCCTAACCACTGTTCGAGTGGCCTCTCTTATACCACTTGTTTAGTATATGGTTTGAGTGGCCACCCGCCCTCATCCATAATTGTGCAACTTGTATGTTTAAACAGTGCTTTTGATTTAACGCTTGTGCCCCTTTATTCATAAAGAATACTGGGGATTGTTTTTAGTAATAAACACATATATTTTTATAATATATACTTGTGTGGTGTCCTTTCATTTGGTATTACAGGATTGTATGTGGTAAAACAGCTCGCTTAACACGACCTCTTAAGTTAAGCCTTTAGGCTGCTTAGTCCATGCTACCCCTAGGATAGCTTGTCTAATAAGGTTGACTTACAACCAGACACCATAAGGGATTGTTTGGTCAGGTAGTAGGTGGTTCCAGAATTGGAAACATCCCCTACCAGGCCAACTTCTCACATTGGTGAGCAGCGGTGCGGATTTGAGCTTGCTGTTGTTTTACCATTGCAATCTTTATATCAAATTGAAAGATCACATCAAGTACCTCTAGGTACATATAAATCAAAAGCTTAGCATATTAAGTTCTACTGAACTTAGTAGTTGTAGATAAAAGGGATTAGCACACCCTGACTACAACTCACTAGCAAGGTACAGTAGGAAAACACTTAGTGTAGGTAAGTGCACCACTTACACCTCACTAGTAACCATGTCTGACACAGGAAAAGCCTCAGGGTCTAATCCTGTGACAGTTGACCCTACCCAGGCAACTTTTGGATATGACAAACTAACCCGAAGAGACTTGATTGCCTTGTGCAAAGCAAGAGGGTTAAAAAGGGGCAGAAGCCCCACCTGCCAAATCCTGGTAGAAATCCTAGAACAGGATGACTTAGAGAAGGCAAAGGCAGCTTCCCTAGACACAGGAAATGGAGGGAACCCCCCTGAAACTGATCCCCCTCAGGAGGAGGAGGATGATGATGACTTAGATGAGGACTCAGATGTTGAGGACTTAGAAGTTCAGGATCAGGGTAGCCAGGTTCCAGTTGCCAGGCTTAGCCAGGCCAACTTGGACCTACTGGGGAATGGAGAGGGCCAGCACCTCCCCAGAACCCACCATGGGATTCTCCCAGGCAACAGAAGAGTGAGATCTCCCTCAGGGGACTCTCATATTTCTAGTGCCTCCAGAGAATCAGAGAGAGGCATGACTGCTTCTCAGAAAGCTGAGCATAGGGCTAGGATGAGGGCTGTCAGACTCCAGATAGAGAGAGAGGAGGTAGCCCTGAGTCAAGCTAAACTTACCTTAGCTCAAGCTAAACTTGCCTTGGCAAGAGAGCAAAAATTGTGTGGCTTAGATGCCACTGGTGGCAGCAATATTCCTAAAGAGAAACCCAGGTCCTATGATAGTAGAAACCTGACAACGATTGTGCCCCCCTACAAGGAAGGGGATGACATCCACAAGTGGATAACTGCTCTTGAGAGAGCCTGCATGGTACAGCAGGTTCCTGAGGAACAGTGGGCAGCAATCTTATGGTACTCCTTTTCAGAGAAAGGGAGAGATAAGCTCCTCACTGTTAGACATGAGGATGCAAACAATTACAAAGTCCTGAAGAGTGTTCTGATAGATGGGTTTGGCTTAACCACTGAACAGTACAGGTTGAAGTTCAGAGATACCCAGAAGACACAGACTCAGGACTGGACTGATTTTGTAGATTGTGCTACTAAGGCTCTGGAGGGTTGGCTACATGGCAGCAAAGTACATGACTTTACAGGATTGTATAATTTGATTATGAGGGAGCAGATCCTAAGTAATTGTCAGAACCAGCTCTTACACCAGCACCTGGTGGACTCTGATCTGACCTCTCCCCAAGAATTGGGAAAGAAGGCAGACAAATGGGTCAGAACCAGGATTAGGCCTAAGAATCAGGACAGTAACCAGAAGAAGGAGTCTACCAAGCCTCAAGATAAGGGTGGGGATAAAAATAAAGAAAAGACTTCCTCAGGGCCCCAAAACTCCAAGAATGGGGGTGGGTCCCAAGACACTTCTTCAACTGAGAAAAAGCCTTATTGTTATGCCTGTAAACAGGTTGGGCATTACAAAACAGACGACTGTTGTCCCAAGAATAACAATAAAGAAAATATACCTCCAAAGCCAGCTTCAACACCTCCTGTTACTGTCAGCAGTAATCCCCCAGGAAGTGGAAGCACACCCAGGAATCTGGGTGGGTTTACTGTTGGAGCTCAGGTGGACCCTGGCCTATCCAGGTCCCCATCACCCAATGATCTTGTTTATGAGACTGGCATGGGGTTTGCCAACTTCTCTGCTTGCCCAAATACTTTGAGCAAGTATAGACAAGAACCCATCATCAATGGTTTGAAAGTTGAAGCTTTTAGAGACACAGGGGCTAGCATCACCATGGTGGCTGATGGCATAGTCCCCTCTAAGCAACTTTTACCTGGTGCCACATACCAGGTTACAAACATTGATGGAATCCAAACAAATCATCCCATGGCAGTAGTAAGTCTCAGCTGGGGAGGTGTCATTGGCCCAAAGAGAGTGGCAGTGTCACCAAACTTGCCTGTAGACTGCCTACTTGGTAATGATTTGGAGATCTCAGCCTGGGCTGAGGTTGAACAGGAAACCCATTCTAGAATGGTGAATTCCAATGGAAAGGTTAGTGGGGCTGTAATGGCTACAGCCCCAATGCAAGATGTCCTTCCTGAAAAGGTTGGTAGGGCTGAGAAACTCTCTGCCCCATCTTTAGCAAAAGCTCTTCCTGAACAGAATAGCAAAGCTGTTATGATAACAGCAGAAACCCAAACTGAGTCTCCGCCTGAAAAGGTTGGTGGGGCTGTGATGGCCACAGCCCAAACTCAAACTGATATGTGTGTTGTGAAGCCTGAAATGATGGATAACTCCACACAAACTGAGAGCATGGAGGAGGAAGAGAAATCTCCCCCTCACCAGACTTTAGGACAGGATCAGCCTCCTCAGGGAACTGATCTTACCCCTGATGAAGGAACTGCCCCAGAGGTTGTTAGGCCTGGCCTGACAGAGCCTCTGATGGCGGTGGACCCTTCTCAGGTGGGACCCAGTCTGGAGCAGGTAACCTGCCCCTCTCTACCTTGCCTTAGCCAGCCCAGGGCTGCAGAGGACAAGAAGGACAGTGAGACCCAGAGGGCCCCCTGTCACATAAAGCACCCCCATCAAAAGATTAGGTGCACCAAAACTAGTAGCCCTAGAAAGGTGAAAACTTTAAAAACTCCTGAGGGAGCCCCCTTAAAAACAGTTAGGGACCTCCCACAGATGGATTCTGTTGGGCACAGCCAAACCTGGGACCCAAGGGGCCCAAACCTGAACTGTCCCTCCAGCAAGCCAAACAGAGGGACCCAGCCTCCCGCTTTAGGTAGCCAGAGGTTGACCCTGAGAGCACAGTGCAACTCAGTTAAAGAAAGAAAGGCACACATGGTGGAAGATAATTGGAGGAAGCCAAGCCCTAACTTAGTAGAGCCTCACTTCAATACTCCATATCCAAACCAGCCTTTAACTTTGCATAAACACACCCAAGGTAGTGATTCCCTATGGTGGAGACCCTCTAATACCCAAAGGGTGAGGGACTGCTTAGTGGACCATGAGACAGGGGGTACCCATGCTAGTGCAGGTACTTCCTTATATGGCCACTCAGGCAATATAGGCTTACCTGGCCAAGGATAGCCTTATCTCCTTTCGTTTGGGGGGGGTTATGTAGGAAGGTGGCTACCTGACTATGGTTACCCCAGATTTTTTGCCTGTGTTTAGCTGGTTTTTTGACTTAGTTGACCTGGTTCCCTGCTAATCAGGGCCCCAGGCCATCTGCTCTCTCTGTAAAATGGATTCCATGTACCCTAGGTACATACCACAATTGGAAATGGACTCCTTGTCAGCCCCTGTATAATGCACTATAGGTGCTCAGGGCATAGGAGCCACCAAGGCCTACCAGGGGCTGCAGCATATATTTTGCCACCCCTGGCTGGTTCTTAAATTGACACAACTGGCTGATCACTCAGCTGGGGTAAGGTGGTGTACACACCCCTTGCTTAGATATAGTATACCTATGTCTAAACCTATATCTGGACACATGTAAACCTGTGAGCCACTCCTATAGTCAGGCCTCACCAATCCTGGAGGCTGGGTGCATGGTTTTATGTGAGATGGAGCTCTAGCATGAGCTGAGCCTGTCTGCAGCCGTCGGGAACAAATCCCTAAGCTGTTTCAGGATAATGCCATACCATATACTATTAAGTGCCTTATAATCCTCGCGGTTATTTAGCAACTTTGGTTTGGCTTTATCAAAACATGTCGTGTAAGGTGTCATACGCTTTGGAATACCATCCCCTCGCCAGTTCTGGCGACGGGGATGGCATTCCACCCCTCTAGAGGGGTAAGACATGTTACTTCACTTAAATGCGGTTAATTTCTCCAAAGACCTTAAGATCCACAAAATGGATGCCTCTGCCACAGACAAATGTCTGGACCCCTGCAGTTGACCGAAACTTGACCAAATGGGTCCTGGACAAAGGGTTTCCTGTCACAGGAGGGTGTCACCGCCCTCCAGACAGGAGATAGTGTATTGTAGCAGGGAGGTTTGAAAGAAACCAGACACTGCCTGGGGCGCACAAGGCTGCCCCTTGCATAATCCGGCCAAACCGGTTCTGGGGCACTCCAGCCCTCGTGCCAGGGCGGCCTGGATCAAAGGAAGGGGGTGTATCCACCCACTTCCTGGGTCCCACCCATAGGAGGGGACCTAGCAGGTAATCACGCCCCCCAGATTGGAATAAGAGTGGGAGCAGTGCCAATGCACATCAGATTTCCTGGAAGAAACATTTGAAACGATATTCTGGACCCTTCGCCCTCCATTTCAACGTGGAAGCCCGAAGAATCTCCCTTGTGGTCAAGGAGTGACCACCCTGCAGCAGCAGGCACCATCCAGCCCTCGACGTCTACTTAGTTGCAGTTCCCGCCAGAACTCGAGCGACTGAGATCGACGAGATCAAGCCTGCCCAGCTTCTAACAGCCCGATCCACAGTCCCTGCAAAGCTGAGACCCGTGGAGGCGACCGGAAGCGTGGGGCACGCCATCTTGAATTGACCACGAGACGCTGACCGTGCAGCCTACGAGTGATCCTCGAAGCTGTGCACCGGGGTTTGAGAAGCCCCCACCCTGAGCTACTCCTGAGCCGAAGTTCAGCCCTCCACACTCGACGAGTGCTGCGTGGGGCCCTTTGGCACGATTTGGCTCAACGCGTTGGCCCGGTCACTTGCCAGCTGGCTTGTGGTCCCTGTGCCGACGAACTACCTAAGAAGACTCGTGAATCTGGTTGCTCCAGATCCACACCAGCTCCCCTGAAAAGGAGCCCCGACTCTGACCTTCCTGGTCCGAGTGAGAAGCAATCTTCCGATCCTGCGTGGATTGCTCTTACCAAGGCTTGTTTGCTCCAAACTTGAAGCCGACTGCACCGACGGTGAGAGCCTGCGTGGGACAGATCGTGACCTGCTCCTGGACGTCGCAGATGCCCCAGAGCCCACGTGACAGCGGAGAGAAGCTCCTCGACGACCACCTGATTGCGCCCGACATTGCCTGGTTCCGTCCTGGTTCCACCCTGGTCACTGCTGAGTGACCCAGACTCTGTCCCCTCTGCTTTCAGGTATTCTACAACTTGAGTCCACCCTTGGACTCCACCGGACACTTCATCTTTAACCAGCCTGCAGCCCTTTCAGCTCCAAGCACCAAGAGCCTGCGTGTCAAAACCCGACGCCACTTCGACCCTGTGCACCCACTTCCTGTGGGTGAGGTAACTTTGCTCCGCCGGTGTTCCCACACTGGTGCACACCTCTAGGGTCTGTGTGTCTAGTTTTGTTCCTCTAGGTTCTGCGGAAGTGTCCTTAAACTTTAACTCTATGACTTTTACGCACCATTGGTTAACATTGGTGCATGCGTGCGCTTTCCGCACATCTCCCGAATCCCGAGGGCCATTCCCGACTTCAGCATTGCTTGTCCTGACTGCTCCCAGCGATTCCCTAGGCCCTAGGCCTAACCACTGTTCGAGTGGCCTCTCTTATACCACTTGTTTAGTATATGGTTTGAGTGGCCACCCGCCCTCATCCATAATTGTGCAACTTGTATGTTTAAACAGTGCTTTTGATTTAACGCTTGTGCCCCTTTATTCATAAAGAATACTGGGGATTGTTTTTAGTAATAAACACATATATTTTTATAATATATACTTGTGTGGTGTCCTTTCATTTGGTATTACAGGATTGTATGTGGTAAAACAGCTCGCTTAACACAACCTCTTAAGTTAAGCCTTTAGGCTGCTTAGTCCATGCTACCCCTAGGATAGCTTGTCTAATAAGGTTGACTTACAACCAGACACCATAAGGGATTGTTTGGTCAGGTAGTAGGTGGTTCCAGAATTGGAAACATCCCCTACCAGGCCAACTTCTCACACCCGCCAACACCGAGGGCAAACTGTGGGGCTAGCTCTGGGGTGGAGGTGGCCTTCCCCAAACGTTAGGTCTCCTTATCCCTATGCATCAAGGCGACCTCGTTCCATGTTATACACACAGGGGCTTGCGTCGCCGGTACCTCACTTTTTCCCATATTAAAAGTGACGCATCGGCGGCACAAGGGGCTTGTAAATAAGTCCCAAAATGTGCATTTAAAAACACAACGTGTAAAGACAGACCTATTGGCTTTGACATTCTACTTACATTGGGCCACTGAATCCCAAGCTAAACAGTTGGTCCATGTGCGGTCTGGACACGCAGGGCCCACAGAATCGCCTGGTCTGTTTATTTATTTATTTATTTATTTAATTTGTATAGCGCTACAGCTACCCACCAAGGGGTTTCCCGGCGCTAGTAATTCAGAAATGCGTATTTTGCCAGTCAATATCAGATGTTAAAAAGCCACGTTTTTAATGCTTTCCTAAACTTCACATGGCTGACTTCCGAACGTAAGGAATGAGGCATCTTGTTCCAGAGGGATGGGCCTAAGAAGGCAAAGGATCTTCCCCCCATCCGTGATAATTTGATTTTGGGAATAATGAAATTATTAGCGGTTGCTGATCTAAGAACTCTCGAAGGTAAGTAAGGATGCACAAGGTTCCGCAGATATTTAGGAGCAGTTCCAGTTGTAAATTTTGTGCATAAAGCATAGGGATTTAAACCTAATCCTATTTTCAATTTTCAACCAATGAAGGTCACGGATGTATTTAGTAGTGGGGCAGGACATAGGGATTTTGAAAAGAAGTCTCGCCGCTGCGTTTTGTACTAATTGCAGCCTTCTGATTGTAGCTTTCTTTGCCCCTAGGTACAGCACATTACTATAATCTAGCCTTGAAGTAATCAAGGCATTGATGACAGTTTTTTTGGTGCCATCAGGGAGCATCCAGCAGATCTTCTTTAGCCATTTTAAGACTGCAAAACATGTAGCAGAAGTCTTAACGGCTTGCTGGTGCATATCTAAAGATTCGTCAATGATGACTCCCAAGTTACGTGCCTGTGAAACAGGTATAGGAGGAGGGCCCATTTCAGATGGCCAATGTTGTGGTCCCCAGGCCTCTCTATTTTTTCCAAGAATAATTAGCTCCGTTTTCTCGCCGTTAAGCTTAAGAAAATTATCCTGCATCCATCCAGCGATCTTACCTAACCCTAATTTTAGCATGGAAGGATGGTTACTTTCGGCTGAAGAAAGAGAGAAAGGGAGCTGGTTCTGGTTTCTGGTTTCCTGTGTGAATTGAGAGGCCTGATTGCCTCCTCCCCTCTTCAATCTGTCCCTCCATCTGTCTTCCCCGGTGCGGATTATAATGGCAAGTGACAGGGCTTCCTGAAAGCAAAGATGGTGTGCCCGGAAAGAAATCCATGGGAAGTTGCTCTAAGAAAGATAGAAATGTTGTCCGTGTGTCTTGCCCTACTGGTTTCACAAGGTACATACCTCGGGCTAGCGTGGGTCTGAGGTCTGCCTCGCACAGTCTGCTGCCTTCCTTCCGCCGAAGAGCTCGTGCTCCTCTCTTCCTCCTTTCCTCCCGCCCTCCACGCCTCGGCGCCATCAGTTTTCTCCCTCGATCATTTCCGGTCTCAGGGGGTGGAGCCAGAGCACGAAGGGCCCCTTCTGCCCCCGGGAACTGACTGAGTAATAGAAGACAGTAATAATAGGGGTGCAGGGGACTTGATGCCCGGTTCCACTGCACCTGCTGCGCCATGTGTAGCTATGCCCCTGTCTGGTCCTTTATGTCTGAAGAACATAAAGCAGAAGAAGGGGCGAACCCAGGAAGAGCAGCAAATCCTGACAGATATGGCGAGGAAGAGTACAAAAGTAGATCGAAGATGGAGGGCAGGGAAAGAGAGGACATGACAGCCAGAGAAATGACGAAAAGGAACAGAATTGAAAAGAGAGGCAGGGGAGAGTAGTGTTTCTTGGAATGGAGTAGCTTCACAATGTGTTGATGTTCGGTCGAAACTCCTCTGCATGCCTTAGACGTCCTTTGCAACCCTGCCTGTCCGTTTTTCCGTCCGGTCCTATGTCATGGTTGCCAGTTCTAATTGGACTGAAGATAAAAAACGAGGGAACAGACAAACAACAAGGAGGGGGCGGAAAGCAGAGGCAACAGACACCCACCACTAGAAAAGGGGCGGGGCTTAAAAAACTAGAGAAAAACGCCCCCGAATCTGCTCAAGCCGGGGCTAGAACCGAGTGACGCCCCTCTCCTCCAATGGCTGGCCAGCATTTACGAGGCCAGCCAATGGAGAAGAGGGGCGGGTTCAAGCCCCCATACTAGACATCATTAAATCTTCGGCTCCGCCCACCACTGGTTACAGCGGTGCGTACGAGGCCTCGACCTAAAAAGGACATGTTACATATATCACTGCACTACGTGGCAGTCACAATGAGGTGCCTGCCACATGGTGCAATGTTATGTAGGGGGGCATCTTAGATACCCCCCGGGTGCCATGTCTGGGGGCTGCTACGGGCCCCCAATGTCGCTTTCACCAACTTTTCCATGGGGGGTGAACCGCCATGGATAGGCTGGCGGGTAAAGGGTATCGTAATCCCTACTGTGGTGGCTGGTAGGCCCCACCAGCATTGTAGGAACCACGAGCCCCTCCGCTGTACTGGCGGGCTCAAGGCGCCAGTTGGGTGTGTGGCAGTGGTCTTTCCGACCACCAGGGAACCACCCGCCATTGTAATATGGCTGGCGGTAATGCAGTCACCGATGGCGGTGAAACCGCCACTGACGGGGTGACGTGGCAGTCCCACCTCCATTATAATCACCACCTAAGTTTGGTGTGCATGCAAATCCTTCATTGCTGATCCCTGGTGAGTTGCACCACTACTGCTGACAAAGGCCAATGGAGGTACCAATGGGTGCAGTGGACTGGTCTCAAGGATCTTGTGACCTCAGTGACAGTCACTGTCGATGGTGTGTCTAGGGTGTGCTTCTTTGTATGCCTGCTCGAAAGACTGGATGTGATCTGCAGTATGGATTGTGATGGACAGGCCTTCAAGGTTAACGCACACTTGCCGCCATTAGGGTCCACGTGCGGGTGCTAAGACACCAGGGCTTCTAAGGTCTATCGGGCCTTCTAAGATGTAGCATCAGAATGAGCTCTGTCAGGAGTGTGGTCTGGTGGGCTGGCTATGAAGGCTGAAAATGGTGCTCAAGTTCCTAATTCAGCAGCTCTGGCCAGAGTGCCATATCCTCTCCCACACTGAACAACATACTGCCCCACTGAGAGAAACTTGCACTGCCTTCAGCTACAACTCAATTGTGCTGCGACTAAATTCAAATTATGCACTAGAGAACAGTAAAATGCTGCCTGGAAAAAACGAATAACACCCTGGAAAAAGCAAACAATCATAAGGAATACATGAATAAGCTAAGCATTTGAAATGCATTCAGGAACAACATGGTTACCTTAACAGTTTTAAACTCGTTATTCAGAAATCAGTAAGTGATTTTGCCTGTAAAATTCAGGACATGGCTACAGGACCAGGCAGGAAGGCACTCGTTTCAATGTCCATTGCTTATATCCTTTCAAAATGTAAGCAATTTGGTTTAAAGAAGGCCACATCCCCGAACACAGAGCCGCAGTACACATTTTATAAGCTAAAATAATTAAAACAGTTGAAAAAGATCATATTAAATGTTTCTACTTCACTCATCAACCAGGTATGCAGTCCCTTTAGGAATGGAGCACTTCCCCACCCTGGGAAAACAATGGTGTTCAAAGAAAGAAGAAAAAAAGAAAGCAGCGCTTTCCCAGGCAAACCCTGTAAAGTGGTGCAAATGTGTAAATGTATGTATGTAAATGTATTGCGACTTATATAGTGCACGTATCACCCGAAAGTATTAAGGCGCTTGCTTAGGGAACCCGTCCTGGTATTCCCCTGTGAGATACCCCGGCAGGGTATCCACAAGGTGAAAGCCAGGCATCCCACCGCGAGGGGCCGTAGTGGAGATTAAGCAAGCTATTGCCCAGAGTCGCAGAGTGTGATCCCGTGAGTTGAGTAGGCACCGGAGCGAGAATTGTCGAGTCCGTGGAATTTTTGGGCCCGAGACCCGCCGAGGCGGGGAATTGAACCCTGGTCCACGGCCGATCTCAGCTTCCGGGTCTGCCGCCTCTAACCACTGAGCCACGCTTCTCCACACAAATGTGTGTGGGTGTAAATAACAATCTGACCTGTCTGCTGACCACTCTGTATCGCTTTATTTAGGTATTTAATAATTTTTTCTCTCCGCCCGAGGTTTTTCTTTTGAATTATAGAACGGTCAGCAAATAAAACATTTCCAGACAAAGTGTTCTTCCTATTTTGGATCCATTTCACAAGGAAACAAATAAAGACTAGCAGAGGCAAGAGAGAGTTGAAAGTAAGAGCTGTCTCTTGAAATCAGAACTTAACGGAGACACAGACAGAAAGAGATAGAGGAAAAAGAAAGAGAGAGGGGGAGGAGGGCCACTGCCAGAGGCAGATCAGGAGAAGTTGACACTGTGCTTGCCTTCTCTGGGCATGAAGGAAAAGAGACAGAGTTGTTTTCCTTCTCTGCCCTTCCCAGCCTTCCTGTAGCATAACAAAGGGCAGAGGGCGGGTGGCCTCTTTGACTGCAGGCAGGTCAAGTGCAGGGCCATAAGGTAGCGCTTTCGCGCACTAATGGCCCTGTGAATAACAGAAGGGAGAGGGGACATTCTTTTGTCCCCTCGTCCCCTCCATGCTTGTCCCCCGTGTCCCCCCACTTTAAAATCTGGGGGGATATATCCCCACGTCCCCCACACTTCCTACGCCCATGCTCCAATCTACCGCCCGCTTGAACGCCTTTGGAGGTCATTGCTACCCTAGTCGAGTGAGCTCCAAAACGATGAATGTCTTTTCCGGCCTTTGCCATAATTCAACGTATCTATCGGGCAATGGAGGGGAAAGAGAACAATCAGTAGTTGTTTCTCCCCCAGAGGTCTCACCTCTGCCATCATTTAGGCCTTTATACATCTTACCACACAGATTTTAGGAGCAGCTTCAAAAGAAGGGTAAGTTACCAATCTGGTATTAGTCTTAGTCCTCCTAGAAATTGAGAGTGTCACCCCCTCTGGGGTAAAGACACATGCCATGATGTCAAGGGCTCTACTATCAGATAGTCTTTTGCATGAAATGAAACAGAGTAACATGACCAGTTTCACTGAAATCTCCTTCCTAGACAGATACTGGTTGTCCTTCCAAAAGATGCAGCACCAGGTTCACATCCTACAAGCCCGAATATCTAGGCTCTAGCAAATGAGACAGTCTGATACCCTTTAGTACTTTACACACCCATGGATGCTCCCCCACCACAGTGTTGTAAATGGGCATGTGCCCTGCTGAAATCGCTGAGTGAAAAGAATTTACTGTGAAATAGGCTGGGCCCAAGTCCACTAGTTCAGCAAGAAACTTCGAGATATCTGTAATTTGCACCCCCACAGGATCTAGGTGTCTCTCCACACACCAACTAACCCATCTTCTCAAAGCCAATCTGTACCACTTGGTGATCCCCGGGGCCCATGCCTGTCGGATGAATCTTTCAGCCTCATCTGAAAGTTTGCCACCTTACCAGCGTCGCCTGAAATCTTCCACACCATGAGCTGCAAGTGGCCTTGTAATACCATAGGATATAGAAGGCCATTGGGGTCCTGAAGGACCCCGGGAAATGACTGAACTTGCACTGGGTTCATCCATGAAAGTCCCAGAAGGCAGGAGAACCAAACTTGAGATTTCCAGACAGGGGTCACCAAAATCAAAGACGTCCTCTGATGTCGAACTTGAACCGCCACTCTGGGGATCGGAAGAAATGGCGGAAATGCATAAGCCTGCCACGTCGTCCAATCAAGCATGGAAGCATCCACCACCAAGGCTCCCGGATCTGGCCTCCAGCTGATATGCCAAGGGAGCTGTGCATTTAGTCTGGAAGCAAACAGATCTATGGAGCAGAGACCCTACTGCTCCATCAATGCCCGGAAGATCGCAGGATCCAACTGCAAATTGATGTATCTGTGAAATACCTGTGATGTACTGGACCGCTGTCGTGTTGTCCATCCTCAAAAGCACACAGCAGGAGACTCTGTCCCTTATCAATGAATGGTTCGCAAAGGATCCCACCAAGAATTCCAGGCAGTTGATGTGCATGCTCAGTTTATCCTCCACCCATCGTCCCCCCATGTACACAGCTCCAAATCTGGTTTCTCAGCCCTGATGGCTGCCATCTGACCCTATCACCAGGTCCGGGAGGGATCTTAAGAACGCACTCCCATTCCAAGTTACCATGTGGTCCATCCACCACTGCAGTTCCATCATGGCCTCATCCGTCAGAGAAATCAGTTCTGAGTTTGTGAGACAATTCTGAAGATGCACCGCCTTCAACCTCTGTAATGCTCAGTAGTGGAGCGGGCCCGGGAAGATGGTTTGGACTGAAGAAGTCAATAAGCCATCAATCCTGGCCAGTTGTCTGAGGGAGAGTCTGTCCCTTCACAAGACCTTGTTCAACTCCTTCTTGATCTTCAATATCTTCTCTTCCAGAAGGCTGAGAGTGGCTGAAGTGGAATCTATGAGAAATCCAGGAATAGCATGCTCTGTGACGGGGTCAGCTCTTATTTTTGGGCATTGATCACGAACCCCAACTCCTGCAGGAATGCAATGGTCATGTTCAGGTCAGTCACTAGATGGGTGTGTGATTGGTCCATCAGAGGGATATTGTGTAGATAGATGATCAGGGTACTAGTGCGTCTGAGCCTGGGTAGATCCTCAATAGTGATGGTTGTCAGTTTCTGAAGGTTATCCGTGAGGTGGCACAGATAGGTCGAGATCTCATCGAGGTGAGCATTCAAATCAGTGTGGTGACAGTTGGTTAAGGTTTGGGGTGAGAGTTCCGGTTGGGAGAAGAGTTCTCGTTGATCCGATGCAGTGTTATTATGGTCAGAGGGAGTGAGTGAGACATGGAGGTCTTGAGGGAGGCTAATCTGAGGGTGAGAAGGGAGTCAAGATGGGGGGAGGATAGAGGAATTCAAAATATGTGGGTAACCTGCACACCACTATCTATCATTTGTACTCAAATGTTTTAACTAAATGGTGAAGACCTGCTCCATGACTAACCCCTGTCAGGACTCTATAATAACTGAATTCACAGACACAACTGTGTCTAGTGCAGGAATGCACTGTTCAAATTTGCTTTACTGCACTGCGTTTTCTCAATATATCTAGAAACGTATACCAAAATTTTCAAAATTCCAACCAAACAAATTGACTCAACAATACTTGTACATTCTTGTACACATTTAAAATATCAGAACAACGACTTAATCATGTTGCCAAATTCATTATTTTTTATAGGTTCATAAATCTTTTTTAGACCTATTTAGCAATTCAATATCATTGCAAGTACATTTCAAGTGTTCAAAACAAACATCCATTCAAGACGAAAATACTGTTAGCTTCATCTGTATTTTCGTGAATTCCCAATGCATTTCGATGCCACTGCATCTTCGTCAGGGGAATGAACTGTATAAACAAATAACAATAGCCATATGTCCAAAATGCAAACAGTATCATTTTTTCAAAAAAACATTTCACAAAGGTTATCTTTTAGGCATTTTTCTCGAAGATAGAATACAACTCTATTTTATCCAAACACACTGCCCTCCCAAGCAAAAATATGTGAATCATCTGTGGTGTTCCCTATACATGCCATTAGATTCAAGCAAGTGCAATCAACGTGTATGTTATCTGAGTGCAAAAACATAATAAAGAGAAAAGAAAATTCATATACAACGTACCCTCTCAACAAGCCCTGATGTTTGTATCCTTATCTACAGATGAAATGTCTGACCTGCAAGCCAAAATGAAGCTTGTGTAAGCGAATAATAGTAATCAGCAATCTACCAAATCTAAATTTTCTTAAATCATTCTTTTACTCACTGCTTTCTGGACGATCAACTCACGCCTTCAAATTGCACTATTCTTGCATTCTGAAAAAACGTTAAACCCACGTTACTAGCGTAAATATATGTACCTATGCTAACCACAAATGTTATTGTGCGTGAGCTCGGTGTAACAAAAATTACCTTGCCGGTCTCTTTCACCCGCCTCAATGTCCTCGATCCTTCTCAAAGCTGAAAGCGCCGCGGTGCAACACGCCATGCCGGGCTACATTTAAGCTCGTCATCACTAATGGACTTTAGTCCCCGCCCCCTCCTTGTCACTCACGCGTATGAAAAGTCTGAGCGATTACGCAAATAACAACAATGTGTCAGGAACCGCGTTGCGGGTTCAAAAAATATTAGTCAGTGAACTGATAAAATACCATCATTTGCACACAATTAAATTGGAGCCTACGGTGTTCGTGTTTACTTAATATGCGCTAAGACCCGCCCATCCCTAATCATAAAAAGAGGACCCGTCTATCTCACTTTGCCCACCGGCCATTCACTATAAGTACCTATGTCCATCTCATATACCTCAACGTGCCTTCCTACTGTGCCTGACATGTAGCACTTATTTATGAACAGTATTATTTCAAAGAAATGTTACAAAAACAAAGACAAAAAAATATAACTTAAAAGAGAAATCAGCAAATGAAATTATCATGCATTCAGTGTACACTGCGTTGTTTACACTTGTTTGGAACCCAATCCTGTATTCACAACTTTCTTGTTTCCACAGTAATTCATGTAATCATTTATAGGTAACACGCAAATTCAATTTTATCATTGAGCCCACCCGGTTTCATGGTATTTAAATATCTCATCCAGAATGTCTCTCTCTGGGCTATTCTTATGTTGGGGTCCACATGGGGTTCGACCAACACCTGCTCTAGTACAGTAAATTTTAATTGTGGAATGGTATGTTGTCTTTCTTTCCAATGTTGAGCCAAACTTGACTTTTCCTGCCCTAGTCTTATGTTAGATTTATGTTCCGTGATCCTTATCTTAATTTTTCTTGATGTGCGTCCTACGTAAACTAAACCACAAGGGCACTTGATGGCGTATATCACAGAACTAGTGTTGCAATCTGAAGTATGTCTAAGTTTTATCTGTTTTCCTGTGTGTGGGTGTGCAAAAGTCTCTCCAGTCTGTACATTTCCACAATGACCGCAGTTGTAACATTTACGCATTCCTTTAGCCCTCTCTTGCAGAACTTTCACGTTTTTTTGTTTCAATAATTCTTTCAGGTTTTTTGATCTTGATAGTGCGAATATCGGTTTGTCAACAAAAACAGTCCTGAAGTCTTCTTCTTGTTCAATCAACTCCCACCTTTTCAATATGCTTTTCTTAATCTTCGATACGAGCGTAGATTGCTTCAGCACACATACTTCTCGTCTTGATGGGGTCTTTTGGACCTTCTGTAGTAAAGCTTGTCTCGTTTTTAATGTAGCTTTGTGTTTTGCTTCTCTCAGTACCTGTTCTGGGTACCCTCTCTTACTGTATTGTTGAGCCATTTCTTCTATGTCCTCCATCGCTTTTGACTCATCACTACTGATTCTCCTGATTCTGGTGAACTGTGAAAATGGCAGATGGTTTTTCAAACTGGTTGAGTGAAAGCTGGAATAATGTAGTGCATTGTTCCTATATGTTGGCTTTTTGAAAAGTGTGGTTCTAATTCTATCTCCTTCCTTGGTTAAGGTGATATCCAAAAAGTTCACAGTGTATTGATCAATATTGTTAGTGAATTTGATCATAGGATGACATCCATTCAGGACCTCAATGACTCCTTCCAGTTGTGCCTTTGTTCCTTGCCAAATTATCAAGATGTCATCTATGTAGCGAGCATACAATCTTAGATGTTCCATCCAATGCGATTTTTCCAAAATATGTGTCTGTTCAAATTTGGCCATGAAAATATTTGCGTATGCGGGCGCCCCCGTAAATCCCATTGACGTTCCCGTCTTCTGAAGATAGAACCTGGACTGCCACGAAAAGTATCCATGATACAAACAAAATTGTAGAATTTCCAATAGAAAAATGTTTAGTGATTCCTCATATTCACTTCTTAACAGCATCCATTCCACGGCTTCTATTCCCTCTCCGTGGGGGATTGATGTGTAAAGTGCTGTTACGTCAATGGTGGCTAACCATGTTTCACAATCATTTGGTAAAGTCACACTGCTGAGTTTGTTGAGGCAATCAGTGGTGTCCTGTATATACGATACCCAACTTTGTACCAAAGGTTGCAAATAATGATCTAAAAATCTACCTATTGGTTCGTGAAGTGAACCGCAGCCTGCCACAATGGGGCGGAAAGGAGGGTCACGTGCGTTCTTGTGCAGTTTGGGTAGCATGTAGATGTGGGGTCTCTTTGGATATTCTGTGATCAGATACCTATAGGTCTTATCATTGATCCATCCCAGGTCCTTTGCCTTTTGCAAAATGTCATGTAATGTAGTTTGAAAAATCATGGTTGGGTCTGTATCCAGAGCAATATAAGTGTCAGTGTCCTCCACATGGGATGAAACCTTTAGATTATAATAGACGGTATCCATCACCACTAAGGCTCCTCCCTTATCTGCTGCTTGAAATGTTAGTTCGTGGTTGTCCCTTAAGGTCTTTAAGGTTGTCAATTCTGAGTGTGTTAAGTTCATATATTTGGGTACACTCTTATGTATCTCCGTCAGGTCTTTTTTCACCAATAGCTCAAATAGGTGCAAAGTCTTGTGTGATGTCGGAGGAACAAATGTGCTTTTTGGTTTGAAAACCTTCCTAGTGGCATCAGTGTCGGGTACTTGAGGTAAGTTGTGAAAGAACCACCTTAGGCGAAGTTTCCTTGTGAATTTGTACAATGCTATTTCCGTCTCCAGTGGGTTGGTGTTGTACGTCGGTACAAAAGACATCCCTTTATTAAGGACCTTCAATTGGTTGTCTGTGAGTTCCGTACTTGAGATATTCACAACCAGATCTTCTATCGGTTTTTTCCTCTCGTTTTTGTCTTTTTTTGCTGTTGATCCTTGTCCCCTTCTGACTCGTTTCCTCTGCTTGCTTCTTGAGGAGGGTGGTTGCTCCTCCGGCCTGTCTCTAAAAAAGACTCCTTGCTTGACCCACTGGTGGATGCTCCATTACCAGTGTGAGGCGTGGTTCCTGTTGCTGGTGCTGGTGGTCTACTGGGCATTGTATCCTGTTCAGTTACCACACTTTCTTCAGAAGAGGCCTGAGTTTTCTTAAATGGATGTCTTTGGGCATACACCTCCGCCCACGTGTACACTTCATCCAACTTATAATCAATCGTATCTCTACGAAACTTCCTCAACTTCCTCTCGTGTACTTCTTTCTCATGCGCATCTATTATGTCATTGATTTCTTTAAGTGACGAATCCAATTCTTCCTTTGACATCCGTGTTTCTAGGTTGGTCTTCAAATCCTGGATCTCTGTCGTCAATTCCTTAAGAATCTCCGATAACTCTTCTATGATTAAGAGTATCAAATCGAGTGAGCACTTATTTAGAATTGAGTACCACTTGACCATGAACGGTTTATTAAATTTGAAGAGCATGGGTTTCAAAGCGATCCTTAACCCTCGTGGGATCCGTTTCACCCGGTGGTACTGAATGAGCGTGGAGGCATGAAGTCTCTGGTTAACCTCTTTTCTCAGTGTGTATTGTAGTTGCTTGAGAGTTTTGCTAGTTGTGCCTGGTGCAGCTTGGAAAGCCGTTGTTTCCTTAATCAAAGAGTAAATGTTTGTAGCTTCTGCCTCCGTGTAACCTTTTACCTCTGCTTGATTAGCTGTTAAATGTGATATTTCTTCGAAATTCATTTTTATGTACTTAGGGTGCTGGTTACTGAATGGGGTAACTTAATAAATTCAAAATATGTGGGTAACCTGCACACCACTATCTATCATTTGTACTCAAATGTTTTAACTAAATGGTGCAGACCTGCTCCCTGACTAACCCCTGTCAGGACTCTATAATAACTGAATTCACAGACACAACTGTGTCTAGTGCAGGAATGCACTGTTCAAATTTGCTTTAGTGCACTGCGTTTTCTCAATATATCTAAAAACGTATACCAAAATTTTCAAAATTCCAACCAAACAAATTGACTCAACAATACTTGTACATTCTTGTACACATTTAAAATATCAGAACAACGACTTAATCATGTTGCCAAATTCATTATTTTTTATAGGTTCATAAAGCTTGTTGAGAGGGTATGTTGTATATGAATTTTCTTTTCTCTTTATTATGTTTTTGCACTCAGATAACATACACGTTGATTGCACTTGCTTGAATCTAATGGCATGTATAGGGAACACCACAGATGATTCACATATTTTTGCTTGGGAGGGCAGTGTGTTTGGATAAAATAGAGTTGTATTCTATCTTCGAGAAAAATGCCTAAAAGATAACCTTTGTGAAATGTTTTTTTGAAAAAATGATACTGTTTGCATTTTGGACATATGGCTATTGTTATTTGTTTATACAGTTCATTCCCCTGACGAAGATGCAGTGGCATCGAAATGCATTGGGAATTCACGAAAATACAGATGAAGCTAACAGTATTTTCGTCTTGAATGGATGTTTGTTTTGAACACTTGAAATGTACTTGCAATGATATTGAATTGCTAAATAGGTCTAAAAAAGATTTATGAACCTATAAAAAATAATGAATTTGGCAACATGATTAAGTCGTTGTTCTGATATTTTAAATGTGTACAAGAATGTACAAGTATTGTTGAGTCAATTTGTTTGGTTGGAATTTTGAAAATTTTGGTATACGTTTCTATATATATTGAGAAAACGCAGTGCACTAAAGGGGAGGATAGAGGGGCATGAGGGATGAGAGGATACATGAGGTGTGTGGTATAGGATCCAAGGATGGTGGATTCTTGGACTTGGTATGTACTGATGGCCAGCTTGGATGAGACCTACAGGTTAGTAACATGGGATGGAGATGGTGCAGATGAGCGGGAGAAGTTACACCGGTGTTGGATCTGTGGTGTAACAGAACGTGGGCCGGGGAGGTGTGAGTGTAGGGCCTGTTGTGGGTGAAGGCTTTGGTGATGCTAGGTCAGGGGACTGGTTGGGGAGAGATTGTAAAAGGTCTGGGAGGGTTAGGTGGTGTTGGAGACACGCAGGACGTAAATTGAGGCGTGAGAGTAAGATCAAGGCGATTAAGGTGAAATGAGGGGGGATGAGAGCTTATTCACAGCATTCTTTTTTTAAAATATGTTTATTGACATTTTCTTAGTTGCATTACAAAAGCATTTTTCAGCAGCAAAACATAGTGGTATATTCAGTGCGACGTCAGTGGCATACAGGAACGACAGCGGTGGACAATCAAATAACTGTATCATATATTTGTACAATATTGTGTGACCCTTCTTGTCTCGCATCCCGCACACCCACCATAAGAAATCATTGTGAATCAGTGAGTATGAGTATGAGTAGTTTATTGTGTCAATTAATACAAATTGTTACAACATTTTCAAATAAAATATCACTTACTTCGTTCCAGTTAATACATACCTAGTGAGTTTTGATATATTGTATCTGCTAAAACTAAACAAGATGCTTTTTACGAACGGGGCTTAAAAACAGATAAAATCAATAAGGTACTGGTATAAAGCCAATAAATCAATTTCCATACATCCTGCCCCTTGTGTGCAAACTTTTCAAGTCTTGCAGGGGAGGGATGGAGTCACCAACTTATAAAATGCTTTCGTAATTATCTTCGGAATGTTCAAGCCATATTTTAAGTAAAAGTTTCGATGTTATGGTAAAATACATAAGTCCGACAGTGGCATAATTAAACTGAATACAAAATATACGTAGATGATTTAATTTCAATAAAGTAAAAGATGTACAATCCTAAATGAAGCAAGAGTTCTTCGCGCCAAGTTATTTCATTTCAAAGGTGCGATGCGCCGGCTTTACCTAAGAGTTCTTTAGCTTTATATGCAAACCTTGCCAATTCCATTGGAGTCTTCATATTAAAAAGAAGTTTCATAGCTTCAGTACAGGTCCGACATCCTGTTTTAGGAACAAGGGTTTCAATAGAGTGCATTGTGCGTATAACAAACAAGGACATGCAAGTTGATATTGCCATTAAGGCTTTCGAGCTGCTGTTGATGTCTTTGATCGGCAAGACCATAAGTCTCACCATAAAAATGTTTTTTAAAATCGTCTTGTTTAAAGCCGTGTCGAGGTATGGCTGCCGTAGGTGGTCTTCATAGGAACTTGCAAGTATCACAATATTACTACTGGATGAATTCAGTTCCTTCAAGTCCTCTTCCTTTGATAATAATCATACTTGTTTTTTCAGTATGGGCTTTAGGATGCCAGGCTGCTGAATAAAATCCTGCAGTTTGGTCATGCCGAGGTTCAATTTACTAAAGGCAGTAGGCAGGCCTTCACGCCAGGGGTTGATTCCTTTCATAAAAATTATCTTTAGAATAGACTTCATTGTGTGCGGGGGGCTCCGCAAACCCCTCGATGGAACTGCACCATTGAGGCCCAATGCCCATATCTCTGTTTATTCAGTCCAAATTCCAATCGCACCAGAGCATTGCGAGCGTGGGCAGGAATCTGAAAGATTTGTTTAAATGCGCAACAATTAGCATGTTCCATAGTGTTAATGAAAGCTGCTGGGAATGCTATCTGACCATATGTGATTGCCGGGAGGAATTTGGCATTTATAACCTTTCTAATTGCTTTGGTCGACGGGCTGCTTAGCTTGGAGTACAGTTTGCACAGAGCGAACGTTACTGCTTTGGCATTTGTTTCAACTGAAGCAATGTGTGCTTTTGGTTTCCCATTGCTCATCAGCCACACCCCCAGGTAGTTGTATTTGGTCGCTGTTACTATTTTTAAATTACCCAGTCTCCACTGTTGTCTGAGTTTGTTGGTATATTTCCCAAATATCACTACCTTTGTTTTTCCTGCGTTCACTCGTAATTCGTTGTCGTAAATGTTTAGTGCAGCTAGTAATCTTTGCATGCCTATTTGTGTGTGGTTCAGTAACACCATATCGTCTGCGTACTGCATTGAACATAATCTATTTAGGCCGATTTTGGGGGTTAAAAGGTTAGCGTTAGATATAGTGTCAATCGAACCCTTGATGATGAGGGGCCTTTGCGTGCCCAGTGATGGCGGGTTAGGGGTTGCAAAGTATAGTAAAGTTACATGATTTATCCATTTGTCACTGGCGACCACATTGCGCCGATCATGGCTGTGCCCTGAGAACCTGTTAATATACGACCAGAATTTCGCCTGTTTGCTTGGAGTCAGCAAAGTGAAGACGTGCAGCCATTCGATGTCTTGTTGTTTCCTTTTATGATCCCAGACATTTTTTCTGTGTGTTTTCCTTGCTAGAAGTAGGTTTTGATGTGTTTCGTTGTTTCCCTCTCGCTTGTGGTTGTGTAAGGCAGTTTTAAGTAGCCTCTTACTTTGCTCCGCTTTTTTGCACCGAGTTTGGAGTTGACAACAAGACCTTTCTCTGAATGTTGGGAGGTGCCTTCTTTGTTTACCTATTAAGAGAATATATCCCTTGGTTGAGAGTTTAATCCAGTTCTCAGGGAATTGTCACTTGTGAATTCTTCAGCTGTTTTTGGCCAATCGTTTTTCCACCTACTTAGGGCGGATGTGTCTATTTTGTTCCACTTTAGTCTCCTCGGTAAAACATGGATTTCTTCCCCATTTGTATTGCCTGCAAGACCAGTGGGCTGGAGCCTGCTGGGTTGTAGAGTGATAGCTATAGCCAGAGGGAGATGATCACTACTCTGGATGACAGGCTTTTGAAATTCCGCCAAAACAACAGTTGTTGGACAGAATGCAGAACAATGTCATACATTCACCCCAGTGCAGAGATCTGGGCCTAAATCAGTCGTTTTTTTGCACTCCACACCACCCCAGTTCAGACATGGCCATATGCAAATCAGCCTTGACCCTGTGCCTCATGGGAACAGTCCAGCCCGAACTGCCAAGCCATGTCTTTCCTGGACCGGAATCAAGCATTCTAGGACCGGTTTCTGGCTGTCAGCCATCAGCAGCCAGGATAGCTTGACTCCAGTGTCCATGTCTGAACTGGGGTGGGGGAGTGAGTTAAAGAATGGTGATGGATTAAACCCAGATCAGTTGACTGGGGATAAATGTTTGATTTGCTCAAATGCTCCGTCCATCATCCCCTTTTGTATCGCTTTGTTTGCCCTAAGTTGGCAGGGTATGCTCAGACGTGAGTCCCTTGCTCACTTTGCCACTGGATTCAAGCTAGCCTGACTGATGACGGCTGAAATGCCAGAAACCGGTCCAAGGATGCTTGTTTCTGGTCCAGGGAAGACATGGCTTTTGCAGTTTGGGCTGGACTGTTCCCATGAGGCACAGGGTCAGACTGATTTGCATATGGCCATGTCTGAACTGGGGTGGCGGAGTGAGCTAAAGAATGGTGATGGATTAAACCCAGATCAGTTCACTGGGTGTGATTTGCTCAAACGCTCCGTCCATCATCCCCTTTTGTATCATTTTGAGATTCCGCCACCTGTCCATACAAAAGATTGCACACAAAAATATAATCGATCGTTAATTTCATCATCCTCCGAGGAGCATTGTGAATCAGTAAGTGAGAGTCCATAATGTGTGAGCCATTGTTTCCATATTTTCCAAAACTTTTTTGGGGCAACCCTGTGCTTTATAAGTCATCTTTTCCCCCAACATATCCATATCCATGCATTTTTTCCATTCAATCAGAGATGGGTTCACCACTGCCCCATGCCTTAGCCAGGTCGCGTTTCGCCACCACTAATCCAAATTGAAGTAGGGTTAACTTTGGTTTGGGGAGGTCAATTTCAGTGGATATTCCCAACAGAACAAACTGGGGACTAAGCGGAATAGTCTCTCCCAGGACAGTTCCTAGCTCTTCCAACAGGGTAGTCCAATACAGTTGAATCTTAGAACAATCCCACACTGTGTGGAAGAATGTACCTGTGGATGCCCCACAGCGCAAGCAGTCAGGTGTTTCTGCCCTCCCTATATGGTGCAGTTGCTCTCTGTCATAGTATGCTCTGTGCAGATACTTAAACTGAATCAGTCGGAGCCTGAACCCAATGGCCACCTCTCGAGGATGCATCAATGCCATTTCCCAGTCTAAGTCCTCCATCTCCCCCAACTCTGACTCCCATTTCGCCTGTAGCGTCTGCAAAATTTCTGGCTTGTTACTTATTATCAATTCAATTCAATTCAATTCAAATTTCCTTTATTCGGCTGTATGTAATACAGTCATAAAAGTGCAAATAAAAAACATGTACAATCAAAACATTGTTAAGAGAACAATTCAGAACAGTGTTAAAAAAAGTTAAAATTAACCTTCCATACTTTTTCTAAATTTCAGGGCCGTTTTTAAAAAATTACATAAAAACATGGTACTTTCACAGTGTAGCATTTGAAGATAAAATAATGCAGGCCTTATTTGTACAAAATTCAGTTGTTTAAAAAGGGGTTTTAAAAACTGTTTTCTTGGTATAGTGTAGTAGGAGCATATAAATAAAAAGAGGGCCAGGTCTTGCAGAGACTTACTGTCGCAGTCGCAGCCGCAAGCCGGCAACACTTGTCCTCTATGGGCCCCACTAGGCACGGCTAGCAACAGATGGTACAGGTCAAAACGAAATCCGGACATCAGAAAACGATCATATCTAGAAATGGGCCAAGATAGGTAGTGTTCAATTTGCACGCATGATTTTATTAAGAAATGTTTCCTCACACTGCATTTTTTAAGCTCGGACTCTTCCCTAGCTACCTGCCGTTTCAACATGAAAATGTCTTTCACATGAGTTACTTCTTGTTTGGTTACTTGCTGAGGCGCTAGGAAGAGTTCAAGCCGACCCAGTTCATGAAGACTGTTTCTGATGTATTTTAACCAGGGTATCTTGTATTTCCCTTCCCAAGTAAGTGCTTCAAGAAGGATATTTTGGGTAAATGGTATAGCATCATTTGTCCAACAATTTAACCAACACAGCAGGGGGTTAACAGCTATTTTATCTCCTAGGTAGGACATACCAAGTTCTTCGTGCGTGGAGAAGTTAGCTGTACCTTTGGGTAGACTTAGTACTTGTTTTAGGAAATTGTTTTCAGTTGTAACGAGCTCACTCGCAGGAACAAATTCCCAAAGTTCACTTCCGTAGCAGGCCACAGCGGTGCTTTTAGCTTGATATAATTTTACCAGAGCAGCCACTGGCGTGTTTCCCATTTTACGTCCAAAGTCTATTATTGCAGCATTTGTCCTTGCTGTTTCTCCCTTTTTTTCCTTACCGCAGGTCCCCAAGTAAGTTTATGGTCAAACAATACGCCAAGATAAGAAAAGGTCTTTGTTATCGGTATTTTTTCCCCATTAACAAAAAAAGGATGAGACTTTTTTGTACCGGAACCAATCTTCATGGCAAATGATTTTGTATTGTTGATACTTAGACCCCGTGATTTCATAAAAGAAAAAAAAGAATCAAGTAATATTTGAAGGCCCAGTGCGGTTCTGGAGACAAGGACGGCGTCGTCTGCATAAAGCAGGACAGGCACGCCCTTTCTCGCTATGTATGGATAATCAGTTTTTGTGTTTAAAAGATGCTCCTCAAGGCCGTTAATGTATAAGTTAAAAAGAAACGGTGCTAAAATACAGCCCTGCCTAACGCCCCGATTTATCTTGAAATCTCTAGTAACGTTCAAGTCTTTTGTATAGCGGACATTTGCTCGAGTATCACTATGGAGGTCAGCCAAAAAGTTGATCAAATTCTTCTCGACTCCCATTTTAAGCAAAACGTCCCAAAGCATTCCTCTGTCGACACAATCAAAGGCCGATGATAAGTCCATAAAGGCCATATACATATTTCCTTTTCTGGCCATTGTATATTTACCGCAAATTAAATATAAGTTCAGGCATTGAGTTATTGTTGAGTGCCCTGGTCTGAACCCATATTAAACAGGGGACATTACATTATTGAGTTTAGCCCACGTGGTCAGCCTGTTTAAAATTATTCCTCCCACTACCTTTGCAACTGAATTTATCAGGGATATGGGCCTATAACAAGCTGCATTGTTTCTATCACCCTTCTTATAGACGGGAACTATGGTAGAGGCCCCCCAAGACTTTGGGCTCCCAGTTGCAACTCCTGCGTTTACAACCGCAGTAAGGATTGGGCCCCATAATGGGATATTTGATGTATATAAGTCTGGAGGAAGGCCGTCTGGGCCCGGGGCCTTATTACTGGTTAAACCACAAATCCCCTTTTCAACTTCTTCAACTGTGAACTGCAAAGGAGCTTTTTCTGTGATTTTAATTTCATTTAACACCTGTGGTTTATCGCTCTTAAAAATTGAACTGAAATGGGAGACCCACTCGTCCTCGGGTATAGTGGTTCCAAGACTGGAGGCATTTGGTTCATCAAACATAGGCTTATTTATTATGCTCCAAAACTTAGAGCTGTTGCCCAGGGTTGATGGGTCTAGCAAAGACTCCCAGACCTGTGCTTTTATGTCCTTTTTTCGAGTAGCCATAGTTGATTTATATACAGATCGCAACGTTTTTATATTTGCGGAATCCCTTGGTTTTTTCCTAAGGGCCATTTTCAAGTTCCGGCTAGCTACCGAACAAGCGTGGTCAAACCATCTTGGCTGGCAAGCTGTTGGGCCCTTTACTGGTACAGATAGCAATTGGCCGATTTTTTGCACCACATCAACAAAAGCAGATAAGATGATTTCAGGTGGAGTGGACTCAGAGACACACAGATTGAGTTCCTGGTTGCAACTCCTATTAACAGATTTGTACAGTGTGTCACTATTTATCATGGACCATTTCAAGCGACGATTTCCATTGATCAACTTTAGAGCACCCATATCTTCGTGATTTTTCCGTGAATCAAAGAGTCCCACTCCTAGTTCAATCGAAATTGGATTATGGTCACTAAAGATGCTTTCATGTATGTTGAAGTTTGGGGCTAAATTTGCCAGATCAACTGAGAGGAGAATATGATCAATGAAGGAGCCATGCTCGGAACCTTTAAAAGTTGGTGCTTTGAAGATAAAGGAATCATCTTTCAGGGACATGGCGACACTCAAGTTCAGGTCATCGATTAGATTATTTACATGAGTTCCTCGTGGACAGTGAGCAAAATGAAGACCTGCCCTGTTTTCACACCCCAAGGAGCCCATAGTTGTCACGACAGGATTTCCACAAATGTGCGCATTAAAGTCACCAGTGATTATTATGTTCCGTGGTAATTTTACCATTTCACCTTGCAGATAGTTGTGGAGTTTAACGATGTTACACTCTCCTGGTGGTGATACTGAGTTATAGAAATTGACCAAGGTTAGTGCCTTTCTGCCCTTCCTTAGCTCCATAACCTGTATATTCCTGTTTTCCAGTTGTTTGGTTTTTGCCTGACAGATAAGGGAGAGGCTGATGAATATTGCCAGGCCCCCCTTTGGTCTGCCACTGGGTGATGGAATTGCTGGCACAAAGAAACTCTGGAATCCCTCAATGAAGACGTTGTTATCTACATGCCATGTTTCTTGAAAGCATAGTATAGCAAAGTTCTTTATGAATTCCACCCATGTGTGATCCTTTACTTTTGCAGCCAGTCCTGCTATATTCCATGACAGGATTTTTGTGGTGTTAGCTACGTCAGGGTCAGACAATGACTCTTGGGTCATAGTGATTGGCAGATGCAGGTCTTGATTTGGTCGACTTGTAACAGCTGCTAATTGGTTTCCAATGCTAAGTGACAAGGTAGGAGCTATCAAAGGAGGGGGGCTGCATAATTCATAAGTAGAAAGAGTAGATGCAGCTTGTAGAGAACATTTATTTATTATCGTTCTATATGTCCAGGTAACAGACTTCTCCACTAGCTCCCCTATCAGGAGTCGCCTCTCCAAAGGTGCATACTCAGGAATGTCATTGGTGTCTATGTGTTGCACTCACCAAGCATGGGCCAGCTGCAGGTATTTGGAGTGTTGAGTCGTGTTCATGTCGTATTCAGCCTGAAGGTGTGTGAAAGTAACCAGCTCTTTACAGTGTAATATGTCCTCAAGTTGTGAAATGCCTAGCAAGTCCCACTGTTGGAAACCACGTAATTTTGTGATTTCCTGAAGTCGGTTCCCCACCCAGAGTCGGGTTTCCCTAGTGACACGCCATCCCATTTAATTGGTCTCTCAGTCTGTTTCCATGCTGTCACCACAATTTGTGTTGCTCTCAAGAGCTGTGCAACGCCACTCCACCCATATATAATGTGTGTGTGGGCGTTTGGTAAACTGTGTGCCTTCAAGTACATATGTGGGGTGATCTCTCTCTACGTGCTGCCATTCGTTCACAACAATTAGGTGACCTGCCCAATACTATGCCCGAAGATCAGGCAGGGAAATACCGCTGTTGTATTGATTACGCTGTAGCGTCACTAGTGTTATCCTCGGAGGTCTCTCGTCCCAGAGAAAAGTCCATAGTAGGACATCAATTTTAGTGAACATCTCCACCGGAATGAGCTGATAGGTGTTGTGCAGTACATAAAGAAATTTTGAGAGCACTATCATTTTGTATAGTGCTGCCCTGCCTTGCAACGTCAGTAGCAAAGTCTTCCACCTCTCCACTTCCACTCGGAAATCCCTGAGCACTCTGTATAGATTGTGATCCAGCGCCATTGTGTTTAGATCCCTAAATATGTTATGCCCTCCCATGCCAACTGGAGTTGGCTTGGGCCTACAGTATAGCCGCCACTCTTGTCTGCTGGATATAAGTATAATTTCCCCCAGTTAATTTTGTACCCGCATGTGCATCATATGTCTCACAGCTGTACATGATTCTAGGGAGTGTTGTTTCCGGGTTTGTGACATACATTAATATGTCCTCCGCATAAAGGGATATACGTTAGTCGGTCTCATCATTCTCTCCATTACTGAATCCCATTATGCCCGGGTGTAGTCGCATCACACAGGCAAGTGGTTCCAGCAACAGGACAAAAAGCAAGGGGGATAATGGGCAGCCCTGTCAATTGCCTCTACCTACTGGGAATTCCAGCGACAATACCCCATTAACTCTAACCCTGGCCACTGGTCTCTCATAAAGTACATCGAGGGAGAGGATAAGGTGTGGATCGTCTCTTTTACTAATCACTTTCAACCAGTTATGCAGTCTCCTCAAGTTGAGTCTTGTTGATCTTTTGGACATGAAGCCAGACTGGTCTCTATGAATGAGGCCAGTGACTACTGCAGTCAGCCTGAAGTCCACCTGTTTGCTTGGAGTCAGCAAAGTGAAGACGTGCAGCTATTCGATGTATTCTTGTTTCCTTTTATGATCCAAGACATTTTTTCTGTGTGTTTCATTTTTTCCCTCTCGCTTGTGGTTGCGCAAGGCAGTTCCAAGTAGCCTATTACTTTGCTCCGCTATTTTGCACCGAGGTTGGAGTTGACACAAGACCTTTCTCTGAATGTTGGGGGGTGCCTTCTTTGTTTACCTATTAAGAGATTATATACTTTGGTCGACAGTTTAATCCAGTTCTCAGGGAATTGTCACTTGTGAATTCTTCAGCTGTTCTCGGCCAATCGTTTTTCCACCTGCTTAGGGCGGACGTGTCTATTTTGTTCCACTTTAGTCTCCTCTGTAAAACATGGATTTCCTCCCCATTTGTATTGCCCGCAAGACCAGTGGGCTGGAGCCTGCTGGGTTGTAGAGAGATAGCTGTAGCCAGAAGGAGATGATCGCTATTCTGGATGAAAGGCTTTTGAGATTCCGCCACCTGTCCATACAAAAGATTGCACACAAAAATATGATTGATCGTTAATTTCATCATTCTCCGAGGATCATTGTGAATCAGTGAGCGAGAGTGCATAATGTGTGAGCCATGTTTTCCATATTTTCTAATACTTTTTGGGGCAACCCCGTGCTTTATAAGTCGTCTATTCCCCCAACATATACTTATCCATGCTTTTTTTCCATTCAATCAGAGATGGTTTCGCGACTACCCCCAATGCCTTAGCCAGGTCGCGTTTCGCCACCACTAATCCAAATTGAAGTAGGGTTAAATTTGGTTTGGGAGGTCAATTTCAGAGGATATTCCCAACAGAACAAACTGGGGACTAAGCGGAATAGTCTCTCCCAGGACAGTTTCTAGCTCTTCCAACAGGGTAGTCCAATACAGTTGAATCTTAGAACAATCCCACACTGTGTGGAAGAATGTACCTGTGGATGCCCCACAGCGCAAGCAGTCAGGTGTTTCTGCCCTCCCTATATGGTGCAGTCGCTCTCTGTCATAGTATGCTGTGTGCAGATACTTAAACTGAATCAGTCGGAGCCTGAACCTAATGGCCACCTCTCGAGGATGCATCAATGCCATTTCCCAGTCTAAGTCCTCCATCTCCCCCAACTCTGACTCCCATTTCGCCTGTAGCTTCTGCAAAATTTCTGGCTTGTTATTTATTATCAATTCAATTCAATTCAATTCAAAATTCCTTTATTCGGCTGTATGTAATACAGTCATAAAAGTGCAAATAAAAAACATGTACAATCAAAACATTGTTAAGAGAACAATTCAGAACAGTGTTTAAAAAAGTTAAAATTAACCTTCCATACTTTTTCTAAATTTCAGGGCCGTTTTTAAAAAATTACATAAAAACATGGTACTTTCACAGTGTAGCATTTGAAGATAAAATAATGCAGGCCTTATTTGTACAAAATTCAGTTGTTTAAAAAGGGGTTTTAAAAACTGTTTTCTTGGTATAGTGTAGTAGGAGCATATAAATAAAAAGTGGGCCAGGTCTTGCGGAGACTTACTGTCGCAGTCGCAGCCGCAAGCCGGCAACACTTGTCCTCTATGGGCCCCACTAGGCACGGCTAGCAACAGATGGTACAGGTCAAAACGAAATCTGGACATCAGAAAACGATCATATCTAGAAATGGGCCAAGATAGGTAGGGTTCAATTTGCACGCATGACTTTATTAAGAAATGTTTCCTCACACTGCATTTTTTAAGCTCGGACTCTTCCCTAGCTACCTGCCGTTTCAACATGAAAATGTCTTTCACATGAGTTACTTCTTGTTTGGTTACTTGCTGAGGCGCTAGGAAGAGTTCAAGCCGACCCAGTTCATGAAGACTGTTTCTGATGTATTTTAACCAGGGTATCTTGTATTTCCCTTCCCAAGTAAGTGCTTCAAGAAGGATATTTTGGGTAAATGGTATAGCATCATTTGTCCAACAATTTAACCAACACAGCAGGGGGTTAACAGCTATTTTATCTCCTAGGTAGGACATACCAAGTTCTTCGTGCGTGGAGAAGTTAGCTGTACCTTTGGGTAGACTTAGTACTTGTTTTAGGAAATTGTTTTCAGTTGTAACGAGCTCACTCGCAGGAACAAATTCCCAAAGTTCACTTTCGTAGCAGGCCACAGCGGTGCTTTTAGCTTGATATAATTTTACCAGAGCAGCCACTGGCGTGTTTCCCATTTTACGTCCAAAGTCTATTATTGCAGCATTTGTCCTTGCTGTTTCTCCCTTTTTTTCCTTACCGCAGGTCCCCAAGTAAGTTTATGGTCAAACAATACGCCAAGATAAGAAAAGGTCTTTGTTATCGGTATTTTTTCCCCATTAACAAAAAAAGGATGAGACTTTTTTGTACCGGAACCAATCTTCATGGCAAATGATTTTGTATTGTTGATACTTAGACCCCGTGATTTCATAAAAGAAAAAAAAGAATCAAGTAATATTTGAAGGCCCAGTGCGGTTCTGGAGACAAGGACGGCGTCGTCTGCATAAAGCAGGACAGGCACGCCCTTTCTCGCTATGTATGGATAATCAGTTTTTGTGTTTAAAAGATGCTCCTCAAGGCCGTTAATGTAGAAGTTAAAAAGAAACGGTGCTAAAATACAGCCCTGCCTAACGCCCCGATTTATCTTGAAATCTCTAGTACCTTTCAAGTCTTTTGTATAGCGGACATTTGCTCGAGTATCACTATGGAGGTCAGCCAAAAAGTTGATCAAATTCTTCTCGACTCCCATTTTAAGCAAAACGTCCCAAAGCATTCCTCTGTCGACACAATCAAAGGCCGATGATAAGTCCATAAAGGCCATATACATATTTCCTTTTCTGGCCATTGTATATTTACCGCAAATTAAATATAAGTTCAGGCATTGAGTTATTGTTGAGTGCCCTGGTCTGAACCCATATTGAACAGGGGACATTACATTATTGAGTTTAGCCCACGTGGTCAGCCTGTTTAAAATTATTCCTCCCACTACCTTTGCAACTGAATTTATCAGGGATATGGGCCTATAACAAGCTGCATTGTTTCTATCACCCTTCTTATAGACGGGAACTATGGTAGAGGCCCCCCAAGACTTTGGGCTCCCAGTTGCAACTCCTGCGTTTACAACCGCAGTAAGGATTGGGCCCCATAATGGGATATTTGATTTATATAAGTCTGGAGGAAGGCCGTCTGGGCCCGGGGCCTTATTACTGGTTAAACCACGAATCCCCTTTTCAACTTCTTCAACTGTGAACTGCAAAGGAGCTTTTTCTGTGATTTTAATTTCATTTAACACCTGTGGTTAATCGCTCTTAAAAATTTAACTGAAATGGGAGACCCACTCGTCCTCGGGTATAGTGGTTCCAAGACTGGAGGCATTTGGTTCATCAAACATAGGCTTATTTATTATGCTCCAAAACTTAGAGCTGTTGCCCAGGGTTGATGGGTCTAGCAAAGACTCCCAGACCTGTGCTTTTATGTCCTTTTTTCGAGTAGCCATAGTAGATTTATATACAGATCGCAGCGTTTTTATATTTGCGGAATCCCTTGGTTTTTTCCTAAGGGCCATTTTCAAGTTCCGGCTAGCTACCGAACAAGCGTGGTCAAACCATCTTGGCTGGCAAGCTGTTGGGCCCTTTACTGGTACAGATAGCAATTGGCCGATTTTTTGCACCACATCAGCAAAAGCAGATAAGATGATTTCAGGTGGAGTGGACTCAGAGACACACAGATTGAGTTCCTGGTTGCAACTCGTATTAACAGATTTGTAGAGTGTGTCACTATTTATCATGGACCATTTCAAGCGACGATTTCCATTGATCAACTTTAGAGCACCCATATCTTCGTGATTTTTCCGTGAATCAAAGAGTCCCACTCCTAGTTCAATCGAAATTGGATTATGGTCACTAAAGATGCTTTCATGTATGTTGAAGTTTGGGGCTAAATTTGCCAAATCAACTGAGAGGAGAATATGATCAATGAAGGAGCCATGCTCGGAACCTTTAAAAGTTGGTGCTTTGAAGATAAAGGAATCATCTTTCAGGGACATGGCGACACTCAAGTTCAGGTCATCGATTAGATTATTTACATGAGTTCCTCGTGGACAGTGAGCAAAATGAAGACCTGCCCTGTTTTCACACCCCAAGGAGCCCATAGTTGTCACGACAGGATTTCCACAAATGTGCGCATTAAAGTCACCAGTGATTATTATGTTCCATGGTAATTTTACCATTTCACCTTGCAGATAGTTGTGGAGTTTAACGATGTTACACTCTCCTGGTGGTGATACTGAGTTATAGAAATTGACCAAGGTTAGTGCCTTTCTGCCCTTCCTTAGCTCCATAACCTGTATATTCCTGTTTTCCAGTTGTTTGGTTTTTGCCTGACAGATAAGGGAGAGGCTGATGAATATTGCCAGGCCCCCCTTTGGTCTGCCACTGGGTGATGGAATTGCTGGCACAAAGGAACTCTGGAATCCCTCAATGAAGACGTTGTTATCTACATGCCATGTTTCTTGAAAGCATAGTATAGCAAAGTTCTTTATGAATTCCACCCATGTGTGATCCTTTACTTTTGCAGCCAGTCCTGCTATATTCCATGACAGGATTTTTGTGGTGTTAGCTACGTCAGGGTCAGACAATGACTCTTGGGTCATAGTGATTGGCAGATGCAGGTCTTGATTTGGTTGACTTGTAACAGCTGCTAATTGGTTTCCAATGCTAAGTGACAAGGTAGGAGCTATTAAAGGAGGGGGGCTGCATAATTCATAAGTAGAAAGAGTAGATGCCGCTTGTAGAGAACATTTATTTATTATCGTTCTATATGTCCAGGTAACAGACTTCTCCACTAGCTCCCCTATCAGGAGTCGCCTCTCCAAAGGTGCATACTCAGGAATGTCATTGGTGTCTATGTGTTGCACTCACCAAGCATGGGCCAGCTGCAAGGTATTTGGAGTGTTGAGTCGTGTTCATGTCGTATTCAGCCTGAAGGTGTGTGAAAGTAACCAGCTCTTTACAGTGTAATATGTCCTCAAGTTGTGAAATGCCTAGCAAGTCCCACTGTTGGAAACCACGTAATTTTGTGATTTCCTGAAGTCGGTTCCCCACCCAGAGTGGGGTTTCCCTAGTGACACGCCATCCCATTTAATTGGTCTCTCAGTCTGTTTCCATGCTGTCACCACAATTTGTGTTGCTCTCAAGAGCTGTGCAACGCCACTCCACCCATATATAATGTGTGTGTGGGTGTTTGGTAAACTGCGTGCCTTCAAGTACATATGTGGGGTGATCTCTCTCTACGTGCTGCCATTCGTTCACAACAATTAGGTGACCTGCCCAATACTATGCCCGAAGATCAGGCAGGGAAATACTGCTGTTGTATTGATTACGCTGTAGCGTCACTAGTGTTATCCTCGGAGGTCTCTCGTCCCAGAGAAAAGTCCATAGTAGGACATCAATTTTAGTGAACATCTCCACCGGAATGAGCTGATAGGTGTTGTGCAGTACATAAAGAAATTTTGAGAGCACTATCATTTTGTATAGTGCTGCCCTGCCTTGCAACGTCAGTAGCAAAGTCTTCCACCTCTCCACTTCCACTCGGAAATCCCTGAGCACTCTGTATAGATTGTGATCCAGCGCCATTGTGTTTAGATCCCTAAATATGTTATGCCCTCCCGTGCCAACTGGAGTTGGCTTGGGCCTACAGTATAGCCGCCACTCTTGTCTGCTGGATATAAGTATAATTTCCCCCAGTTAATTTTGTACCCGCATGTGCATCATATGTCTCACAGCTGTACATGATTCTAGGGAGTGTTGTTTCCGGGTTTGTGACATACATTAATATGTCCTCCGCATAAAGGGATATACGTTAGTCGGTCTCATCATTCTCTCCATTACTGAATCCCATTATGCCCGGGTGTAGTCGCATCACACAGGCAAGTGGTTCCAGCAACAGGACAAAAAGCAAGGGGGATAATGGGCAGCCCTGTCAATTGCCTCTACCTACTGGGAATTCCAGCGACAATACCCCATTAACTCTAACCCTGGCCACTGGTCTCTCATAAAGTACATCGAGGGAGAGGATAAGGTGTGGATCGTCTCTTTTGCTAATCACTTTCAACCAGTTATGCAGTCTCCTCAAGTTGAGTCTTGTTGATCTTTTGGACATGAAGCCAGACTGGTCTCTATGAATGAGGCCAGTGACTACTGCAGTCAGCCTGAAGTCCACCTGTTTGCTTGGAGTCAGCAAAGTGAAGACGTGCAGCTATTCGATGTATTCTTGTTTCCTTTTATGATCCAAGACATTTTTTCTGTGTGTTTCGTTTTTTCCCTCTCGCTTGTGGTTGCGCAAGGCAGTTCCAAGTAGCCTATTACTTTGCTCCGCTATTTTGCACCGAGGTTGGAGTTGACACAAGACCTTTCTCTGAATGTTGGGGGGTGCCTTCTTTGTTTACCTATTAAGAGATTATATACTTTGGTCGACAGTTTAATCCAGTTCTCAGGGAATTGTCACTTGTGAATTCTTCAGCTGTTCTCGGCCAATCGTTTTTCCACCTGCTTAGGGCGGACGTGTCTATTTTGTTCCACTTTAGTCTCCTCTGTAAAACATGGATTTCCTCCCCATTTGTATTGCCCGCAAGACCAGTGGGCTGGAGCCTGCTGGGTTGTAGAGTGATAGCTGTAGCCAGAAGGAGATGATCGCTATTCTGGATGAAAGGCTTTTGAGATTCCGCCACCTGTCCATACAAAAGATTGCACACAAAAATATGATCGATCGTTAATTTCATCATTCTCCGAGGATCATTGTGAATCAGTGAGCGAGAGTGCATAATGTGTGAGCCATGGTTTCCATATTTTCTAATACTTTTTGGGGCAACCCCGTGCTTTATAAGTCGTCTATTCCCCCAACATATACTTATCCATGCTTTTTTTCCATTCAATCAGAGATGGTTTCGCGACTACCCCCAATGCCTTAGCCAGGTCGCGTTTCGCCACCACTAATCCAAATTGGAGTAGGGTTAACTTTGGTTTGGGAGGTCAATTTCAGAGGATATTCCCAACAGAACAAACTGGGGAATACGCGGAATAGTCTCTCCCAGGACAGTTCCTAGCTCTTCCAACAGGGTAGCCCAATACAGTTGAATCTTAGAACAATCCCACACTGTGTGGAAGAATGTACCTGTGGATGCCCCACAGCGCAAGCAGTCAGGTGTTTCTACCCTCCCTATATGGTGCAGTCGCTCTTTGTCATACTATGCTCTGTGCAGATACTTAAACTGAATCAGTCGGAGCCTGAACCTAATGGCCACCTCTCGAGGATGCATCAATGCCATTTCCCAGTCTAAGTCCTCCATCTCCCCCAACTCTGACTCCCATTTCGCCTGTAGCTTCTGCAACATGTCTGGCTTGTTATTTATTATCATTCTATATGTCCAGGTAACAGACTTCTCCACTAGCTCCCCTATCAGGAGTCGCCTCTCCAAAGGTGCATACTCGGGAATGTCATTGGTGTCTATGTGTTGCGCTCGCCATGCATGGGCCAGCTGCTGGTAATTGGAGTTTTGGGTCGTGTTCATGATGTATTCAGCCTGAAGGTGTGTGAAAGTAACCAGCCCCTACCGGTGTAATATGTCCTATAGTTGTGAAATGCCTAGCAAGTCCCACTGTCGGAAACCACGCAATTTTGTGATTTCCTGAAGTCGGTTCCCCACCCAGAGTGGGCATTTCCTAGTGACAAGCCATCCCATTTTATTTGTCTCTCAGCCTGTTTCCATGCTGCCACCAAAATCTGTGTCGCTGTCAAGAGCTGTGCAGTGCCACTCCACCCATATATATAATGTGTGTGTGGGCGTTTGGTAAACTGTGTGCATTCAAGTACATATGTGGGGTGATCTCTCTCTACGTGCTGCCATTCATTCACGACAATTAGGTGACCTGCCCAATACTATGCCCGAAGATCAGGCAGGGAAATACCGCTGTTGTATTGATTACGCTGTAGCGTTACTAGTGTTATCCTCGGAGGTCTCTCGTCCCAGAGAAAAGTCCGTAGTAGGTCATCAATTTTAGGGAACATCTCCACCGGAATGAGCTGATAGGTGTAGTGCAGTACATAAAGAAATTTTGAGAGCACTATCATTTTGTATAGTGCTGCCCTGCCTTGCAACGTCAGTAGAAAAGTCTTCCACCTCTCCACTTCCACTCGGAAACCCCTGAGCACTCTGTATAGACTGTGATCCAGTGCCATTGTCGTGTTCGTTGTAACGTAGATCCCTAAATATTTTATGCCCTCCCGCGCCAACTGGAGTTGGCTTGGGCCTACAGTATAGCCGCCACTCTTGTCTGCTGGATATAAGTATAATTTCCCCCAGTTAATTTTTTACCCGCATGTGCACCATATGTCGCACAGCTGTCCATGATTCTAGGGAGTGTTGTTTACGGGTTTGTGACATACATTAATATCTCATCCGCATAAAGGGATATACGTTAGTCGGTCTCATCATTCTCTCCATTATTGAATCCCATTATGCCCGGGTGTAGTTGAATCACACCGGCAAGTGGTTCCAGCAACAGGACAAAAAGCAAGGGGGATAACGGGCAGCCCTGTCGATTGCCTCTACCTACTGGGAATTCCCGCGACACTACCCCATTAACTCTAACCCTGGCCACGGGTCTCTCATACAGACCAACCCTGAACTCTTCCAAAACAGACATAAGAAAAGGTCAGTGGACAGTTTCAAATGCCTTTTCGGCATAGAGGGAGAGGATAAGGTGTGGATCGTCTCTTTTGCTAACCACTTCCAACCAGTTATGCAGTCTCCTCAAGTTGAGTCTTGTTGATCTTTTGGGCATGAAGCCAAACTGGTCTCTATAAATTAGGCCAGTGACTACTGCGGTCAGCCTGTTTGCTAATACTCTGGCTAGTATCTTGGTCTCCATGTTTATGAGGGAGAAAGGGCGATATGAGCTACACGCCTGTGGTGGTCTGTCCTTTTTGGGGATGACTGCGATCGTAGCGCCCGCAAGTCTCTGGGGAGGCATCCTGTCTCATGCGCCTCTATGTATAGTTGGATGAGGTGCGGGCTAAAAAGCGTTGCATGTTGCTTAAAAAATTCAGGAGGCAGCCCATTAGGTCCTGGGTCCTTTCCAGTTTTCAGTTGGCCAATAGCTGTCCTAATTTCTTCTTTTGTAATCTTATCGTATAATGCCTTGGACACACTGTCCGCTAATTTGGGGAGCTGTATCTCCCAAAGATATACTTGTATTTGTGACAGCTCGGCTAGTTCGGGCTGCTTGTAAAAGGCCTCATAGTAGTCTGCAAAGGTGTTGGCTATCGCGACTGGGGTCAAATGAGTTCGACCATCCTCCGTTTGTATTAGCGAAACCCATCTACTGTCAAGCTCCTTCTTGCTAAGCCATGCCAACAGCCTACCTGTCTTGTCACATACGTCATACAGACGCCTGTGCATGGCTTGTATTGTATGTTGTACGTCTTTTTTGGCCAGCGAAAAGTATTCCTGCCGAAGGAGTTGTAGACTGCGTAGCATGGAGGGATCATTGCCCGAGCTCGCCTGTGATTCGAGCTGCAGTAATTGGGCTTCCAACCCCGTGATCACCTCTTCCTCTTTCAGTGTTTTGTGAGCTATAATGTTTTGTGCCCTATCCCGTAATACAGGTTTGTATGCCTCCCATAGTGTAATGGCCAAATCCACCGACCCCACATTCTCGTTAAAATACACTCCGTGTCTACCCTGAGCTCCTGAACAACCTGAGGGTCATTGAGTTCCCATGGATTCAATTTCCATTCCCCGTTCTGTCGTTGTGTACGTGTACCCACTGCGAGCCACAAGGGTGAGAGATCTGAGAGGCCCCTTGCCAAATATTCTATCTTGTGTACCTCCCCCAGTTCCCCACTGGTGCAAATATGTCATCTATCCTCGAAAAGGCTTTGTGCGCCCCTGAATAATAGGAATAGGCTCTGGTCTGAGGATGCTGCCTGCGCCATATGTCTGTGAGCGTTAATGTATCTGCAAACTGTTTGAGCAGCGTCTCTTTGGAGTTCCCCATTGGGACAGTCATACGGTCACTCGTGGGGTCTATTACGTCATTAAAATCACCCCCTATAATGTGCGTGCCTGAACCCGCCTCTAATAAAATTGCTGCAAGCTTATCCATTGTTTGCCATTGGAGCTTGGGCGGTGCGTATACACTAACAAACGTGATGTGTCCTCTATTCCACACACCTTTGATCGCTACATTTGTACCGTTGGGATCTGCCCAAGTGCAATCTATGTGGAAGGGTGGGTTTTTCCTGATGAGTATTGCCACACCCATCGCCTTGGAAAAGCCAGCGTGAGCCATCGTTTTATATGCACCTCGGCCTAGGAACCCACATTGAATGCCTTTTAAGTGTGTCTTTTGTGGGAGAATGACATCAGGTTTCAATCTTTTAAAATAGGCCACCACTAATCCTCTCTTAACCTTACTCCCCATCCTGTTCACATTCCAGGAGAGGATCGAATACATTCCTGTGTTAGATGTAGCCATCGTGGTGGTGCACTATATCCAACTCATCATGCTATATTATGTGCACATCCCTCACGTCAGCACATAGGTAGAGTTCAGCTCACTGACAGGATATGCACATGATAGGTAGACTGTGATCCTTCAAATGCCTTCATCTGGCCTGCATGAAGTCAGTCCATGGCAAGACGGGGATAATAGGGAAGGGGGGCTATTAGGATGTGAATGTGATAATTCTGTGTGCTCTGAAACAGCAGGACTAGCCAGTTGAATTTACAAAGCCAGTAGATCTGGGATTGGCTACCATCCTAGTGGCTTTGCCAATGCTTTTTTGTCGAGTTGGCAGACTCAGCTGAGAGGCCAACAACTGAATGGGTGCGTGCGAAGAATCAGTTAGCCTGTACTTCTGCCACTACACCAATTCAAAGTTTACATTTTTTTTGGGATGCAGCGCATTGTCATATACAATGCCAAAAACTCAAACTTTAATGCTGCGAAACCTATTGCATTGTAAATGCTTGTTTCTTCTTATAATCATGGTACATACGTTTTTGGACTAATCATGCATTTATTATGTACAGCCCGAGAAAGCCCTCGGCCAATTAGGCGCAACACGTGTCGGCTGTTTGCTTTTCTTCCTTTCCTCTGTCTATGACCGTGCACCAGATAAAAATATATATTTTTGACGACACCACGAATTTCCTTCGCAAAAAACCCTGGCAAACATGTTGAACCAGTTAATGGGTGCAGCTCCTTGAGGAGAAAGTGCCAAACACATATTGGGTCCTGCCTTTGATGTGGCCGCTCTTCGAACAGGAACCACCCATTTGCTTGCAACCGCCAAAGATACAGGCAAGTCACAGACACTTTTCCTATGGAAAACATAGTCCTAACTATAACTACCCACTGGTGTCCACCAGTAGGTAATGTGTATATATATATATATATATATATATATATATATATATATATATACACACACAACGCTCTCCCCCACCATCCGGTTGTAATGCCTTGCTGACGCTCGCATTCCTGACTTTCATTCAATATCCACCATGTCTGACGCGTTTCAAGGCTGTTCCGCCCCTTACTCATGGACTCAGCGCAGAGGGATATGAAAACTCACAGCTGCTTACTTTCTGACCCTTTCTTGAAGGAAAGAACGCCCACAGTGGGCGTGGCACATTTCAAGACAACCAGCAGCATGCTGGTGATTGCGGTCCAGAAGAGGTGTGCAGTGATCGCAATAAGTAGGCTCAGTCCCCCTGTTTGTTGCAGCTTCAATCAATCAATCAATCAATCACAGCATTTATAAAGCGCACTACTCACCCGGTGGGTCTCAAGGCGCTAGGGGAGGGGTGGTCCGCTACTGCTCGAACAGCCAGGTCTTGAGCTGTTTCCTGAAGGCGAGGTGGTCCTGGGTCAGGCGGAGGTGGTTCGGGAGGAAGTTCCAGGTCTTGGCGGCCAGGTAGGAGAAGGACCTTCCTCCTGTGGTGGCTCTTCGGATGCGGGGGACGGCGGCGAGGGCATGGCCGGTCGATCGAAGTTGGCGTGTGGGAGCGTGGAAGTTGAGGCGGCTGTTGAGGTATCCTGGACCTTGGTTGTGCAGGGCTTTGTGTGCATGGGTGAGGAGACGGAAGGTGATTCTCTTGTTGACCGGTAGCCAGTGCAGATCTTTCAGGTGTCCGGAGATGTGGCTGCGCCGGGGGATGTCCAGGATGAGTCCAGGATGAGTCGTGCTGAGGCGTTCTGGATCCGCTGGAGTCTCTTCTGGAGTTTGGCAGTGGTTCCGGCGTAGAGGGAGTTGCCGTAGTCCAGGCGGCTGGTGACGAGGGCCTGGGTGACCGTATTCCTGGTCTCGGTGGGGATCCACCGGAAGATCTTACGAAGCATGCGCAGGATGTTGAAGCATGACGAGGAGACGGCGTTGACTTGTCTGGTCATGGAGAGGGAGGAGTCCAAGATGAAGCCCAGGTTGCGTGCGTGGTCTGTTGGTTTGGGTGCGCTGCCTAGGGCGGGGGGCCACCAGGAGTCGTCCCAGGCGGAGGGTGAGGATCCCAGGATGAGAACTTCCGTCTTGTCTGAGTTCAGTTTCAGGCGGCTGGTCGTCATCCACTCGGCTACGTCTTTCATCCCTTCGTGAAGGTTGGCTCTGGCGGTGGCGGGGTCGTTGGTGAGGGAGAGGATCAGCTGGGTGTCGTCGGCGTAAGAGATGATGTTGAGGTTGTGTTGGCGTGCGATGGCTGTGAGGGGGCTCATGTAGACGTTGAAGAGGGTTTCAATTATCCTTAAGTAGGAAAGAAAGTCAGGTTTGCGTGCTGTTGTTCACCTTGGCAGAGCGTGCTTCAACGAAAGGAAAGCATTTCCCTTCAGAAGCCTTTCCAGTCCTTCAATAAAGGGTCGGAAAGTAAGCAGCAGTGAGTTTTCATTTCCCTCTGTGCTGAGTCCATGAGTAAAGGGCGGAACAGCCTTGAAACTCGTCGGACATGGTGGATATTGAATGAAAGTCAGGAATGCATTACAACATGGTGGGGGAGAGCGCTGTGTGCCCTTTCAGAGCCCAATTGTTGGAAAAAAAAATATATATATACACATATATAGATAGAGATGTATGTACATATATATTTATGTGTATATACATGTATATATGTACAGGGCTTGGATGGCACTATGTTAATCCTGTGCTAAAAATTTGAGGTGAACAGATTCAGAGTGTAGCCTTGCGGGATAGGGTCTACAGGTCCAAAATATGCTCAGGGAGGGGGCCCTCCCATTAAAAAAAAATGTCCCTTGGGGATGAGGTCTCCAGGGCCTAAAAAGGCTCAGGGTGGGGGGCCACACCCCTTCTGACTCAAAATATATAAGGCCTGGTGGAAGAGGTCTACAGGGCTATAATATGCTCGGGGAGGGGGCAGTGTGGCCCCTCTCCCCTTTTATTACACACACATATATATATATATTACCTACTGGCGATAGCCAGTAGGTATATATAGTTAGGATTGTTTTCCATAGGGAAATCGCAACATTCTATTGGGAATAACTTTGGCGCCGGTGGACGAATTTTCGCGAATTTCTCAAAGAAGATGGCCCGGCCCGCTCCGCTCCTTCCCTGAAAGTTTGGGGGGGATTCGTTAAGCGAGGGCCGAGATAAAAGGGGGGTCCCAAAACGTGTTTTCCCCATGTAAATTTCCATAGGGCGGTTGGACTCACTTTTAGCCCGAACGGCTGAATGGTTTTCCACCAAACTTGGCAAAATTGTAGGGACTGGTAGCCCGATGTGCCTTTGCTATGTCTCAAGATATGTGCTCCAGAGGATTTTGAGTAATTTAGGTTCAAAAAAATATATATCTATAGCAGCTTACCCGTGAGCTTACCCGTACGCTTACGGTACGCTTACCGTACGCGTACCTCTAGTGCGCGAGCTGCATTCTGATTGGCTGCCAATGTCTGTCAACACTCCAAAACAGAAACTGTTGGCAGCCATCTTGTGCCTCGGTAGACTGAGGCATAGGAAAGCAGAAAAACAAACGTGTAGAACACAAAAAGGGGGCAGGGTAGAAACACCCTGACCCCTTAGGGCTGCTCAGGTGGTCCCACTAGGATATTAATATATTTAAACGTTATCCGCTAATAGAATTAGCATTAAAAAAACCTTTGAAATTCACTGAAAAAACCATAGGTTTCAGGCCTTATATAGTTAGGATTTAGCATTTAAAAAACCTTTGAAATTGACTGAAAAACCATAGGTTTCAGGCCTTATATAGTTAAGAATTAGCATTTAAAAAACCTTGCGAATTCACTGAAAAAACCATAGGTTTCAGGTTTCAGGCCCTATATAGTTAGGAATTAGCATTTAAAAAACCTTTGAAATTCACTGAAAAAACCATAGGTTTCAGGCCTTATATAGTTAGGAATTAGCATTTAAAAAACCTTTGAAATTCACTGAAAAAACCATAGGTTTCAGGCCTTATATAGTTAGGAATTGGCATTTAAAAAACCTTGCAAATTCACTGAAAAAAAACATAGGTTTCAGGCCTTATATAGTTAGGAATTAGCATTTAAAAAACCTTTGAAATTCACTGAAAAAACCATAGGTTTCAGGAGTTATATAGTTAGGAATTAGCTTTTACAAAACCTTTGAAATTCACTCAAAAAACTATAAGTTTTAGTGGTGTTATAGTTAGCTGGACATTTTACTCATACAAAACCATTGAAATTGCTCCTATATAGTTAGTTGTACTAACTATATTTCGCGCACCCGCAATCCACTGCTGATGATGTCACATATTAGATCATTCATGACATGGTCAGTGACATCACTGATGACATCTCAAATGACATCACTGATGACATCACTGATGACATCATCCACGTGACAATCACATACACCTTTTCATACACTATTACAATTTTTCATCACTCTTTGTAAAATACAGAGTATCATATTTAAATCCATTGTCACAGCAATACAAGTATCTAAAAATCCACTCAGTGATTCATAGATGTATACACACATCTAATCACTAACCTATGGATTCACTCATACATGCTGTCAATGAACAATAGAACACTATCAAAAATACTTATACATCTATATCGACATTAAACAACAGCACGCATCCTATTCACATATGAAGTCATCCTACTCACTTATGCAAACAATGGATCATACTTACATATTTACTTAGCAAAACACTTATACAAACACCACTTCTTCTATTCATTTAGATAGCAAGTCATACTTAGTGAATTATAAAATCATTATTACAAGTATACAGTTATCCATACAGTCACTCACACAATCATTTTGTCTTATGTATACTTATTTATATACAACAACTGACACATACACTGCCTTTTATTTTTCTAGTTTGTTGGACCTGTACCTTTGAGAAATATATTTGCTCATCACCACACCCATAAAGAGATTCCCTCACCCAAACTGTTAGAACATGTAGTTTTAACTACATATATCTACTGAATCAACTATTCACACATCTTTGGACAGTCACACACCCCCCACCGAACCACACACACTTTCACACTCCCATACAAATACTCAGTTAACTAATCAATAACTAATATAGACTTTCACATAGCTAGTAACCAACTGTAGAATCAGTTTACACAACAACTGACAAAGTTGTGGTAAATAAATAAATTACCGGTACTATTTTTCTATGCATTAAATGATTATAAGAATAGCTCAATAAATGAGAGGCAGAGTCCGTGGTATCTGAGTCATACGGGCTTTAATTAAGTGGCTCGAGCCAATGGACATCGTGTTCCATCACCTACTAAGGTTCAGGAAGGGACATTCAACATTTCATTAACATCATACAATATATATAGTAGAACTGTACAGTTGCATTGAATACAGTAGGCGTAACAAGTGAAAAAGAAAGATAAGAACATATGGGCGTAAAAGAAGGCGTGCACAGGGCGTGCACGGAGGTGTGTGATGTAGACGTCACAGAAGTGTCATAGGTGGGTGGACACATGGAGGGGGTTTCATGGGCAGCTGGAACCTTTAACCTACTGGTGCGCGCAAAAACGAGTCATGACGTGTAACTGGGGAGGGCTGGGGGGCGCTGACTTCTAGCACTAGTAGAGGAGACTGAAGTCTGGGATGTCAGAACGACCTGTACCTATAGCGTATCTGATATCTTGTGTTTGGAGTACATGTTGCTTGATTCTAAAAGTCATCAGGGCAAAAGCTACTTGTCACTAAAGGCTAGTGCATGCATATATTTCTTTATGTATTGCGTGGGCTATGGATACTTCTATGGATACTAATTCAGTAAATCACTTGCATGGAGACAGAAAGACTAGACTGTAGATGGATATGTTTATCCTGTTCGTTAGCTAGGAATGTGAATCCGGGGAGCTGAACAGATAACTGTAGGCATAATATATTCTTGGCAGGCAGGCTAGGCCGAGCCAGGCACCGCATTGTCTTGGCAGGAAGTAAGGGAAGGGTCAGGGATGCGGGCGGGGCTGCATCTCTCGGAGTGTTTCAGGAGGCTTGAGGCCTGGATCTTGTGTCCGGGCCCTGTGGGGCCTTAGAAACGGGTGCATCTCTATGATTTAACGTGCACCATGTAAAGACGTTGGCAACATAGGCCTAAAAGCCTAATTCACGTTGCTTTCACGGAGGACTAGATAACTGACATACTAACGTTGGACGCAACTGCAAATGCGTCTTTATTATCGGCCATGGAGGGAACATGCATAGAAATCATGCATATATATATTACATGTTGGGGAACACGTAGGGACACATAGCAGGGCAAAATTCAATTTTCCTCAAAGTGATACAGATATTCACACAGTTTAGTCATTATCTACTATATTTAGTGAGACATTATAAATTGGTCAAGTAAACAGTCAATTACACTGCTACTAAATCCTCCATCCAAATATTTATTTATATATATCCACTCATTCTTCAATGCAAATTGCTATATATATATAATGCATATTTAAATAACGAAGCAAACCACATTCACTGGATGATGTCATCAGTGATGTCATTTGAGATGTCATCAGTGATGTCACTGACCATGTCATGAATGATCTAATATGTGACATCATCAGCAGTGGATTGCGAGTGCGCGAAATATAGTTAGTACAACTAACTATATAGGAGCAATTTCAATGGTTTTGTATGATTAAAATGTCCAGCTAACTAGAACACCACTAAAACTTATAGTTTTTGGAGTGAATTTCAAAGGTTTTGTAAAAGCTAATTCCTAACTATATAACTCCTGAAACCTATGGTTTTTTCAGTGAATATATATATATATATATATATATATATATATATAGACATACACATACATACACACACACACAGCCCTGGGGGATGAGGTCCCCAGGGGCGAACAAGGCTCAGGGAGACAGGCCATGCAGACCTACTCCCCTTTCAAATACAAGGGGTCCTGGGGGATGGGGTCCCCAAGGCCTACTGAGGCACAAACAGGGGTCCCCCTCCCCTTAAAGAAACACAGCCCTGGGTGTTGGGGTCTCCAGGGCCTTAATTGATTGATTGATTTGAAAAGCACAAAAATGCCCAGGGGCATCTAGGCGCTAAGTTGATGTAGAAAACCAGAACTGCGGATGATGTAAGGCTCTAACTTGGAGGTAAAAAGCCAGGTTTTTACAGCTTTCCTGAATGATAGTAGCGAGGGGCTATTTTTTATTGTAATAGGAAGAAGGTTCTAGGTCTTGGCAGTCTGCAACAGGAAGCTCCCCCCCCCCCCAACTGACCTGCTTGAATTTAGGGACCTGAATCAATGTTGCCTGACCAGATCTCATGCTCCTGGCCGGCTCATACCGTTTCAGATGAGATTTAAAAAGTGTGGTCCTAATAGGCTAGGCAAACTGAGTTAAACCTTATCCTTTTCTCCATTGGTAGCCAGTGGAGGGCTCTTAGTCTGTGGGCAACCGGCTCAGATCTGGGGATGTCCAGCACCAACCTAGCTGCTTCGTTCTGTAGACGCTAGAGTTTTGTCACATGTTTGTATCCCAGCATACAATGCATTGCTGTAATCCAACCTGGACAAGGCCAGTGCCGTTACTAGTGTTTTGCATGATTCGTGGGGAATGAAAGGTAGTAGTCTTCTTAAGGCTCAGGGAGAGGCCCCATGGCCCCGCTCCCCTTCTGTTCTACATTTTTGCCACAGGCTTGGTCTCGACAGGGCCTAGATTAGTTCGGGGAGGGGGCCCCATGGCCCCTTTCTCCTTTAAAAAAAAATGCCCTGGGTGATGGAGTCTTATGAGGCTCGGGGAGATTGGCCACTAGGGGGGGGCGGGGTTGGCTTTACATATGGTAATAAAATATTACTGTAAGTTATTTTAAAAACAACTAGAAATTCACTGGAAAGATCAAAGGTTATCTGAAATCTGGCACAGACAATCTTAATGTATGCCTTTCTGCAAGTACATCATTTTAAAACATATTACTAGTTGTACGACACTCTGGGGAAAATACCTAAATGGGGTGGAACCAGAAACGAGCACTGTCCCCGATGCCATTCATACAGCGCACATTTGATACACTGGTTGCAACCTGCCCAGCCCTAGGTGGCCTAATTGGGGACATTACTGAGTTCCTGGAGGGACGACTGGGACTAAGTATAGTACAGAGCCCGTAACTTATATTACTGGGAATTAGTAATGAATCAATCCCTAGCCAAGAACAGGCATCTGTGTTTATTGTAATGACGGATTTTCGGCTAAGCTTGGTTACGGCATGGCAAGATCTCTCTGCACCTTTGGTCCAACAATGGCTCGGTCGTATAATGGCTATTTATCATACGCAAGTGGCAGTATATGCAAAAAAAAGCGAGGGGGCTAGGAGGAAAGGGTCAAAGGTGTGGGCACCTCTGACAGGTGGGTGGCTACACTTGAAGAGGGATAGTAGAGCATCTTTCCATTCTCTATAAGATGTGGGAATGGGAATCAGTTGGGTACATTTTTCCGCAGGTGTCTTCTACGTGGGAAAGATAGGAATATATGTATAAATGTTTGATCAGTGTATAAGACGTGACATGAATTAATCTTAAGAACGGACTGTCTACTTGGAGAGGTACGTTAAAACGTAAGCTATAAAATGTGCAATAAAGATGTTTAAAAGAAAAAAAGGAAAACATCAAGTCATTCTCAAAGCTGTTGCAAAGGTAACCCATGAACCTGAGAAGAGGGGCTGTGAACTGTGCTTGGTAGAACCAAAAACCTACTTGAGGAATTATCAGCCTCAGCTTTTTGAGATTGGAAGTAAACCAGTTTTGCTCTTAGTATAAGTGGTTTACAACCACTGCAATGGATATGACAAGTGCTTCTGGCAAAGGGTATATTTTTAAGGTTTTTCACTCAGTGTGGGCTCTCTCATGTCGAAAGGCATCCATTCTACAACTCAAGTGTTTCTGACAGTCAGAACAGTTACAGGGATTTGGCACAGGACGCGTTCTTTCATTTTAATTGAAATTAATTTTATGAATAAAGCTTTTCTGGCATTCAGAACACTAATAAACACTTTTCCTTTATAACATGGATCTTCCAACTGAATCTTTACATACCTTCATAACACTCATACATTTATTTTAGCTAGTATTGGCTTTTACATGTGGAGTGAGAATTATTGTATAACTAAAGCTTCTCTGGAATTCAAAGAACTGAAGAGGTTCTTCCCCCATTGTGTGTTCTCTCATGAACAGTAAGGTGACGTTTCACACCGAAGCTTTTCTGGCATTCAAGGCACTGATAAGGTTTTTCCCCAGTGTGAGTTCTCTGATGTATAATAAGACTGGTTTTATAACTGAAAGTTTTTAGGCATTCAGAGCACTGATAAGGTTTTTGCCCAGTATGAGTTTGTTCATGGTGAGTGAGACTAGCTCTTTCCCTAAAGTTTTTGTGACATTCAGAGCACTGATATGGTTTCTCCCCAGTGTGAGTTCTCTCATGTAAAGTTAGACTGAGTTTATAACTGAAGCTTTCCCGGCATTCAGAGCAGTGATATGGTTTTTCTCCAGTGTGGGTTCTCTCATGTTGAGTGAGAAGGTATTTACGACTAAAGTTTTTTGGGCATTCAGAGCACTGATGGGATTTCTGCCCAGTATGGGTTAACTCATGCCGGGTGAGAACTTTTTTTCGACTGAAGGTTTTCTGGCATTCAGAGCACTTATGAGATTTTTGCCCAGTATGTGTTCTCTCATGTTGAGTGAGATCTGTTTTACATTGGTAACTATTTGGGCATTCAGAGCACTGATAGGGTTTCTGTCCAGTGTGAGATCTCTCATGGCGACTGAGATTGGTTTTTTGAGTGAACCTTTTGTGACATTCAGGGCACTGATAAGGTTTCTCTCCAGTGTGCGTTCTCTCATGTTCAGTAAGTCTGAATTTACACGGGAAACTTTTGTGGCATTCAGAGCACTTATGAGGTTTTTCCCCAGTGTGAGTTCTCACATGTCGAGTCAGATGGTGTTTGCGAGTGAAGCGTTTCTGGCATTCAGAGCACTGATGACGTTTTTCCCCAGTGTGAATTTTCTAATGCTGACTGAGACTGGATCGACAACTAAAGCTCTTCTCACATTCAGAGTATGTATGAGACTTCTTTTCGGTGCTAATATCTCCAAGTTCGGTTTTATCTTGTATACATTCCATTATCAGGTAAGATTTCTTTCTGAAGTTAATATCTCCAAGTTGAGATTTTTCTAGCAGACACACCAGAAGACAAGACTAAATCTTATTCAGCATGTGTTTAGCATCACCCACTCAAATGTGGTGCACTTGTTCAACTTAACACTTGGACACTTATTTAGCCAAAGATCACTTCTCTGTGGAGTTCACAGTTTATAACCTCTGTAGGCAACCTAATTCACCCTACAACCTTAATATCAGCAGCCCCTGGTACTTATGGGGAAGCCTCTCATGGGATTATTGCATCTTTATTACATCTATGTGGATTCTCTCACCCTTTTCTGATACATATTTGTTTATGAGTTAATGAAGCACTGATTAGTTCTTTGGTTGGTGTTCAGTATTTCAAAACTAGGTACATATTCACATAATGTATTGGCATGAATATTCAGAATACTTTTATGTATCGGTAGCAGCACATTGTTTCTTGTCACCCTTCTTACATATGTCTCCTATGTCTGTATATAAGACTACAATGAGGATGTTAAGGATTTTGCAGGTCTTGCCCGGTAAAAAGTACCTGAGGTCACATCTAATGGGCAAGGATGATAGTGGACATGTGGACCCGGACTACAAGCAATAGGTCATTGGTCACACAGGTGCTTTTATTTTCCCTCATTCTCCTTCCTTTGGTCCCACATCGCTAGTTCGTAACTAGCAGATATCTTAGTCCTAACCTGACCACCTGGTCTTTTAAGCAGCTTCATTAACACTGTATAATTGATGAACAGATATTTGTTTTTGATTTAAAGACTATTCACTGGATATGGTGCTCAAGTGTTCCATTTTGCTGAGGTCTGTTAAAAACTCTTCAAGTCCCCCTAGTTCTGTCTGTATGATCTTCTCTTGGATCGGATAGAGCTTTAGACTGATGCTTGTCCTCTCTGGTTGAGACAGATGGTCTTCCTGCCCTGGGTTAACATCTCCAGGGTATTCTTCATATACCATTAGAGCAGCAGGAAATCTATTTATAGAAACTGCTTTCACATTCTTTATTTTACTCTAATCCAAGTTCCTCACCACATCTTTTTCATAGATACTTTCCTCTTGTTGGAGCTCTGAAGCAACTTTATTTCTTTACCATCAGTCCTTTAATAGTTTTCAATTATACTGATCACCATTTTGTCTTCTACGCCCAGTCTTCAATAACCTGTGGATTTAAAACCAGAGATTGTTAAATAATGCAAACTTGAACAAAGGAATAACATTAATTAGCTAATCCAGAGTCTGAGTTCATTTTGGGCGAGGGATGAGAGGGCTCTAGGCATTCTCGAGATAGAAAGCTTGGGAACACTGGAACACTAGATTGAGGAGGTCTAAAGATGGAAATTCTGATTAACAGTTTTGTGCACATCAGTAATAATCAGTTAGCTATTCAAGTGTCTGATCAAAACTTCCTCCCACTCACTGTGCGGTATACCTCTTCGCACAACTCACCAAACCAGACAAGCAATATCTCAAAGAACAAGCACTCACACTCTCAAAAGAGTCTCCCCTTCCCAGCACCACAAACAATAGAAAAGATAAGACAAGAATTTTGGAATATCATTGCCAACCTTAAGCTGGCAGTTGACTTACTACGGCTCAGGAAACTAGGAGACCGCATAGAACTCCAACCCCCTACAAACACGTAGTAACAAGCACACCTAGATGGATCTCTATGCCTTTGCCAAAAAACTATACGCCTTAACAGGACAACAAACCAAATGTTAAAGGTGGACATTGATGACCTTTGCCAATCTTACATACCATACCCTCACCACACAGAAACAACTTATAAAATATACACAATAGCTATAAATACGTCTTTGGAGCAATGAATCATCATAGCTTCTACTATAAACCTCTCAAAAGTAAGACAGATCACATTCAACCCAGGTAATCAAGACAGAAAAAGAGAGCCTAAAAAGACACTGAAAAGCTTACCGCACAACAGCAATCAGCAGCTAAATATGCCAAAGACATAGCCGACCCCATCCTGTCACATAATCTAGACCAGGGGTGTGGAATTTAATAAAATATCTACATTTCCAAGGGGCAGGATGCTCCAGAAATCTACTTGTCCCTTTAGTGCCATGTAGTGTGGCGACAAATTATGGCCGCAAACTCCTTATATAGGAGCTCTGATATAGCCTCTCTGATTATGCCAGGGGCTCATACCATAGTAGTGTTTGAATATTTGCGGTCCGCTTATGTTGCCACGTTTCCGCAGATCTACATACTGGGGCTGAAGGTAGTAGTAAGCCATAGTTCTAGGGTTAGAATGACATTTTGAGCCCGTGCAAACCTACTAACTTACATACTTTAAGGGTTTTCAACAACTCTTCTCTGATCTTTTCCCATACTGAGAAATGTTGGAAATTTACTCATACTGAGAAATGTTGGAAATTTACTCCTTACTATGACAGCCGTAAACCTTCTTCCAGAGTTGGGAAAAAGAGTGGTTGGAGGGAAAGTTAACTTGCAAACACTCAGATGTTCACATGAGCAAGGATGCACATGCATATTTGCTCATGCCAAAATGCAGTTCATAAATATTTTTTAGGAGTACTATTTTTTGTCCTACATCTGTAAATTCTTGAGAATTCACGAAAGCGGTATAGCTGCACTTAATGCAAGGACATATACCCTGGGTGCACTTTTTAGACTTTCTTTATTAATTGGTTCTCTAATTTAGTCTGGCGTTGACCATGACGTATTGCGTTTATTAAAATGTTGTCTCTCTCTCTGTATCGGCTGGCTTTACTGTGAGTGACAGCATTCTGCTTTCACAAGGAGCATATGGACACACAGTAGTTTTGCTCAATGCCAGTAACTACTGTGCAGAATATGCTATTTGAGACCAAAAACACATGTTGCTTTTGCCAATGTTTGTTTAATGGTAAGGGCCTGGCAATTCTCTCACCAATAAGGTTTTACAAAAACCATGCCAAAACAATTCGCACATTGATAAAACTAAAAAGCTGACCACCAATTTCAGACCTACTGGCTTTGCCGATGCTCGTTTATTTTTGTTTCCCATAATCTTACGGAAACTGGTTACACTGATTTTCCATAATGAATAGTATTGGGAAATACTAGTGTGCATCAAGACGTTACGGAATGATGCTGCAGCTGCAAAGAAATGGTATGTGAAATGTTATAGTGGTTTAGCGATTTTTTTAAAGCAATTTTTTTTTGCTTTCATTCATTTATGAACATTTTATTTTGAAAACAGAATCATCAATCTTGCTTTCAATTTTCTGCAAATATTTGCATCAAATAAGAGCATTCTGGGAACATTATACATAGCCTCATATTGCCAAACTTTGAAAACGTGTGTAGATGTTTCTGTAGTGGAACCACGGTCAGTAGTGCAGTCGGAGCTTACAACATTTACTCTCAACCTAATAATAAATGCTTTCAATTAATAAACCATAAATACAAGCTTGAACAGCATTAATATATGGACAAAAATATTACCTTAACTGCAGACCGTACCCTTCCCTGATCTATAATGTGGTACTGCAAACTGGCAGCCAACAGGTTTGTGCTGCAGGGAGTTGGGCCTACTTGTCCCAAGGACAAAACACAAATGAAAACGTGTTGCCCTTGGCCTCAAACAATATGCCCTGGGCGTCGGCCTATAGGAATTCCACATCCCTGCTAGACACAACAATCCTACCAGTGACCCGATTAAATAACGCTTCCACACCACTATTAGATAACTTAGTTCCACCTAACTACAACATCATTAGACTAGACCACACAGTAAAACCAAGTTGGGGGCGTGCGGGTTGCATGCATTCACAGATCAGCCTTACAAATCAAACGATTCCAAATGGAGAAGATATCCTCCTGTGAGTTGAAGTCCTCCGGGGTTAGGGGGATTTATTCCCTGACCAAATTACACATTATCTACCACCCTCCTGGAGACAACCAGGCCCTCATGAGCAATTAACAATCACAGTACAGACCTTAAGTCACCCGAAAACAATCTTTCTAGGTGACTTCAACCTAAATTGAGGACTCACATGTGACTGCACTAAATCTTTTTTCAAAGACCATAATCTGGTGCAATCAGGGGAGAGAAGTTGGCCTACTGCTAGGGCGGTCGACCTTGAATCTGGGGAACTGGGTTCGAGTCTTGGCCATGCAGCTGAACATACTGTGATTCTAGGCAAATCACTTAATCTCCCGGTCCCTAATAAAAATTAAAAATAAAAAAATGGGTCCTCATGTAATGCAACTGGTGCTATGTAAAGCGCTCTGATACCCGATCTGGGTAAAGTTCGCGACATATAAAACTCTGTAAAAAAACAAACAAACATGCACAGGTCGAACACATGGCAAAGGAACATCACTAACCTTTATCTCCACAGCAGAAGCACTATGCATAACGGCATGCGATTGGTCAGATCATCCCAGCATCTCATTCCACATCTCAGCTCCTGAAGCAAAGGCAACGAGATAAGAGGTTAGACCTAGACGGTGGGCCAGGGATACTAGAAATAAGAATAGAGATGATCTGTATGATCTATGCCAAAGAAAACTTCAACCCCAGGGAAGCATTTCCGATGTTCAAAAACTCATGGAACACTACAACAGAACTATGAATGACAAAATGGAGACGGTAGCCCCCACCTCCCCAACAACAAAAAAGGACCAAAAACAAATTAACACAACCGTGGTAGAACGGTCACCAAAATGAAGAAAGAAGCAGACTCCGATTTGCAGAGAGACGATGGAGGCTAGCACCGTCACCATACCTAAAACAGCTCAGAACTCTGAGGAATTCATATAAAATGTATATTTATTTATGTTTATACTTTTGTATTACGCGAACATGACCCTAGTGCAGGGGTCTTCAAACTGTGGTGCGCGACCCCCGGGGGGGGGGGGCGTGGAGCGACACAAAGGGGGCCGCGCCTTCACAGTCATACTTCTGCCCAGGCCCAAGGGCTTTAGCTCCCCTCCTCCCTCGTCGTGTGTCTCAGCCCAGCTGCTGTAGAGCAACTCGAGTTGCTGGGGGCTCGGCTGGGCGGTGTCTGGAGTCATCTCCGGCACACCCAAGTTTTTCACATGTCTTTAAAGACCATTTGCATATTTAACATGACTTTGCAAACTGGTTACAGCTGTCTCTGACACACTGAGCCTCAGACGTGATCTCCCAGTTCCTCTGTCTCTGACACTCTGTACATCAGACTTTATCTCCCAGCCCCTCACTCTTCCCCAGTCTCTGACGCATGGCAACATATGAAAGATTATGGTACAGTAAATTCTGTCAAAAGAATATTTGCAAGATGTGCATGATTTTGGGGATTCAGTTTGTAAGCAAAACACACAGTAAGACTAAGAACGTGTCAACAAATATTTAACCCCTTGACCGTGGTGAAAATGTTGCCGCGGTGCGGGTGATTTATGGCGTGGGCGTGGTTCGGAGAGCCCCCGGCCGTCCTCCGCACACGCCCACCGTGACGTTGGACGGCCGGCGGCCATCCGAAGCACGCAAGTGGTTAAACAGATAAAAAAAATTCCTGTGCCGATCTACGCCCGATCCGTGTTGATGCCTACAGGAAAAACTGACATTAACTAAATGCTGCGCATGAGGAAATCCATGATAAAAAGAACCTTATTTCAAGTTACATATTTATTATTTTCAAAGAAGGTGCTCGAGCAAAAATAAATCATATACCCGGATCACATATTGTGCCTTTTGTAAATATTTTGTCGCATCATGCATTCTTGATATGTCACCGATTTAAATCCTAGAAAGTGTTACCACTGTCTTTTTTCTTTACATTGTAGTACTTGTTAATATCTGGATACCATTTTTGTGTCATGTTGGCCTTGTAGCCCTCCAAAGGCTATTTAAAGTTTGTAGATTTATACAGCGAGGCTTATTACACGCGAGGGTGGCCAGTCGCTGTCTAAGGGCACCGGTACATTAAGTGGTTTGCCCACAATCACAGGATGTTGCGCCAACGCCGAAAATCCCCAGCTCCCGAGTCGGCAGCTCTCTCCGCTGCACCACAACCTCTTCCTGCTGTGAAATACCGTGGTATTTGGATACAAAGAGACGCCATGCAGTGCCCTTCCTGGTCGCCAGCTTCAATCCTGGCGGCCCCACTTGATTGAAATTTAAGATTGCAGTGATACTTGTAAACAAGGGGGATTGAAAGAAGCACTACAAATTATTCACCGTGCCTTATAGCAAACAATTTCTTTTTGTCATGATTTACCCCTTGCTAATATAGACACGTGCTCTAAGCATCAATCGCCTAAATCAATGGAGCTATCCTGCCACAGTCTTGACCCTAGGCCAGGTGCCTTCACCTACCAGGCTATCTTACTGCAATCTGATTGTATACATCACATAAGCGCCAAGTACTATTTTTTAATTTTATTTTTTAAATCTTTTTATTTAAATGAAAACAAATACACACTTAAACAACGACCGGAGTGCATAGGGTAACCGCAGTTGCAATATATCGACACAGACTTCTATACATTACAATATGATTTAAGGAGAATGAAACAGGCCTAAGAGTCCTCCGAGTCCACACTGACTGGGTCTAATTCCGGAGGTTCACAAATGTTGCCTCGGTAAGCATTCCAAGCTCCCCATATCCTGACCCATTTGTGGGGCCGCCCTTCGGAGACATACACAGACTTCTCACGAAACATACACCAGTCAACATCTTCCATCCATTTTCCAACCCTGGGCGCCCGTGTTGCACCCCAGAGCTGTGCGATGTTACGTTTGGCGACTGCACAAGCGAGAGCCACCCAAACCTTACCATGGCTCGGCAGGTCCGTGGGCTCCCACACATTCAACAGACATCTCCTCGCCTCCGAGTCTACCCTCAGCTCCCACACTTCACTCATTTTGGAATGTATTCACTTCCAGAAAGCACGGACCCTCTCACACTCCCACAAAATATGCATGAACGACCCCGGCAACCCACACCCCCGCAGGCAATCAGCTGACCCAGCCAATCCCATACTCTGCAGTCCCAGGCCCGTGATGTAAGATCGATGCAAAATTCTAAGTTGAACCAAACGGAGCCTCATGGGGACTGCCACTTCCTTGGGGGATGCTACCGCCTCCCTCCAGTCCTCATAGTCCAGAACAAGGCCGTCAGCGACCCATTGGTCGCGTAGGCGCACGAAGGGGTCCTCTGAGTGATTGATCAATTTGCAATATGTAAGAGAGATCGCCTTGGTGGGCAGAAGGCAATCAAGAATGCGATCCTCCAGAGGGGATGCCACCGGTAGCACCTCGTCGCCAGAAATAGCTGCATTCAAGGCGTGGCGGATCTGGAGGTAATGGAACCGCTCGGTGTCATTCAATCGATACTTGGCCTGCAACTCCTCGAATGTCAGAACCCTATCTTTGCCCCACATGTCACGAATCTGCGATATTCCGATCAAGCCCCAGCGATCGAAGCCTTTCGATTTCCAAAGCATCCCTAACCTCTCAGAACTCCACAATGGCGTAGACAATGTCAAACGCCCAGCCCATCTAAGAGCACTATTGGCCTCATGCCACACTCTCGTGGAGCACAAAGTGGGCCCCTTCAATGAAAACCGGCCACGCTTCGCGTACAAGACACAGGTGTACTCTCCCCCCGGCACCTGACCACGGTCCATCACATAGCCCGGGTCAGCCGGGGATCCATAAATTACGTGGTTGATAGGAGCCAACTGAGACGCCCAGTAATATCTCCGGATGTTTGGCAAACCGATCCCACAGCGCCAAGTACTATTATTAATTATCCTAACACCTTTCTCTGTTTGCAAACATCTGATATGCACCATACGCACATTTCTTGCAGCTCTCAAGTGTGGTGGGCTTTGCTCCTGCTCAGCACCAATAGAAATTTAAAGTGGCATTACACATGTCCATAGCGGACTCACATTCGTGTCAAACTTTATCACTGAAAGGAAGATTTCTGTCGGCACAATGTGCTCAAGAACCCTTAAGGAATTCCAGATTGGCACTGGCATCACTGTGGACATTCTACTTGTTTAATTTCATGCCACTTGTGCATATTTTCCACGAGTATTCGTTTCCGTAGTTACTTTTCGAGCAACATCTGTCTTAATTCCGCACTGAGTTGCCACTCACCTCCTTGTGTCTGGGTGCATTCACTCTTTGGGTGGCTGTTCGTAACGGGCACATTTGAGATCTCTGTAGTTTAGGCTGAAGGTCGTGCAAGGGCCTTTTCAGTGGGCAATTTAACAATTCATGTGATTTGTTTGGTCCAATACAGAGATACTTAGGTTTATATCAAGTAATGAAATCTATTTACAAAGCGCGATGTTACCCCCAGTGAAAAGATGTCCAGGCGTAAAGCTAATTAAAATTCGGCGGCCTCATCACAGCTGTTCAAATTAACAATGTTTTAAGGAACTCTCTAAAAGAAAGATAATCTATTATCAGTCTCACGGTCAAGGTCTGCCTGTTCCTTACATTTGTATTTTACAATTAGAACTGTTGTGTGAGAATGCATTTAATGAAAAGGAATATAAAGTAGGGCTGCCAAAAGAAAAATGCCTGCCTGTTTTGTTTAAAGAGCCTGCAAAGACCTCCTCGACACTAAATAGACTTTTAAATACAAAAGTATGTATGTATTCGTTATGTGACTTTTCTGTCTTTTTTCTCTTTGTCAGTCATGGATCATTGAGGCAGCCCTAGAACACACTTAAAAGTGCTTTCTATTTATATTTGCTGTTCGAAGTATGCACAGATAAGTGCTGAAAATACAGCTTTAGGTGACTGCTTATTTTTGTTCCGACTGGGCCATCAAAATAATCTGCTGGTAACCCTAACCATAGGACTGTAAGTTTGTTGTAGGATCAGCACATTATTTATTTCCTCCACCCTCGATCCCCGATTAATGCCGCAATAGTTTAACTTAGATCTTAAACCCTACGCCGCCGTCAATAACATGCTGAGCTATTTCAAGTGTCTGGAAATGCACCCTGCATTCAGACAACTCGCTCCTCATTCTCTCCCTTCACTTTCACGCTCACCCTGCACTCACACTGATCACCATGCACTCACACCAATCACCCTGCACTCACAGTAATCACCCTGAGGAAAATTGAATTTTGCCTTGTCATGTGTGCCTACGTGTTCCACATCCTATGTAATATGTGCATGATCGATATGCATATATACCCCTATGATCGATTAAAGACGCAATTCTAGTTGTGTCCAACTTTAGTATGCCAGTTTCCAGTCCCCGTGAAAGCAACGAGTATTAGGCCTATGTTGCCAACGTTTTACATTATGCACGTTTATTCATTGAATTGTCCCCGTTTCCAGGCCTCAAAAAGGGCTCGGACACCAGATTCAAGCTCCAGTCTCCTGAAACCATTCCGAGGAGCGATGCAGCCCCCACCTGCATCCCTGACCCTTCGCTTACTTCCTGCCGCGCAGCTCAGTGCCCGGCCTGGCTCTGCCTGCCAAGAATATGTTATGCCTCTAGTTATCAGTTCAGCTCTCCGTCTTCACATTCCTAAGCTAACGAACCGCATAAACATCTTCAATTATAGTCTAGTCTTTCTGTCTCCATGCAAGTGAATTACTGTATTAATATTCATAGAAGATTCATAGCACACGCAATACATGTAGAATATATGCCTACACCAGCCTTAGTGTCCAGTAGCCTTTGCTCTGATAACTTTTAGATTCTGTCAACATGTACTCTAAACACAAGATACCAGATATGCTATAGGTACATGTCGTCCTGACATCGCAGACTTTAGTCTCCTCTTCTAGCACAGAAGTCAGAGCCCCCAGCTCTCCCAGTTACACGTCATGGCCCGTTTGCGCGCACCACTAGGTTAAAGGTTCCAGCTGCCCAGGTAGCCCCCTCCATGTATCCACCCATTTTATGACACTTCTGTGACGTTCTCATCACATGTCTTCATGCACGCCCTGTGCACGCCTTCTTTTCACGCCCATGTGTTCTTATCTTACGCTTGTCACTTGTTACGCCTACTGTATGCAATGTAATTCTAATGTTTTACTATATATACCTTGTACTGTTAATGAGACGTTGCAGCTGCCACTCGTGCCATTCTATTTCAGGCTGTTCAGATCCTGTCCCTTCCCTTGTGCCTGATTAAAGCCTGTTAGACTCAGATTCCCCGGATCCTGCCTCTTATTTATTGAGCTATCTGTTTTATTAATGTATTCAAAAATAGTACCGGTAATTAATTATTTATTTACCACAACCCTGCACTCACAGCGATTACAATGCACTCACACTGATCACCATGCACTCACACCACTCACCCTGCACTCACAGTAGTCACAATGCACTCACACTGATCACCATGTACTCACACCACTCACCCTGCACTCACAGTAATCACAATGCACTCACACCAATCACAATGCACTCACACCAATCACCATGCACTCACAGCGATCACCATGCACTCACAGCGATCACCATGCACTCACAGCGATCACCATGCACTCACAGCGATCACCATGCACTCACAGCGATCACCATGCACTCACACCATTCACCCGCTCACCCTGCACTCACAGTAATCACCATGCACTCACACTGATCACCATGCACTCACACTGATCACCATGCACTCACACTGATCACCATGCACTCACACCATTCACCTGGTCACCCTGCACTCCCAGTGATTACTCTGCACTCACAATGCACTTGCGCTGTTCACCCTATACCTCACTCTGCAGTCACACAGGCACACTACTCATCCTGCACTCATGTGACACTTCACTCCCCTTTCACCCACACAGTGTGCAGAGGGTTAATGTGCCTGCTACAAAGAACGTGTACCATGCAGATCACAGAACTGAGTGCGAGTAAACTATGAGTAGAGCTATAAAAAAATGAAATGTTTGTCAGAAAGGTGCTATAGAGAGATGAGGTGCATTGTTCTTTAGTGGCAGTGAAGCAATTCATGGAGAAGGAGGAAACTGGGGCGGGGCACCAAAAAAGACTGTTGCACCGTGTGAGACCAGTGTTAGGACCAGCCCTGGCTGGGAGTGTTAGTCCCCTCCAAATTTCTGGTCTAGTGACTTCCCTGCTTCTGGCTATTATTATTATTTACATTTGTAGTGCGCTACTGTTACCAAAAGATGTCCTGGAGCTAATAACCATCTGCTGCCTGTAGGCAAATGAGAAACACACAGAAGGAGAACCAGCCAAATGGGGTAACCCACAGAGCATAGAGAAAGGTTTTTATATCTTGCTAAAGGACAATAGATTCTTGGTGGAGCAAAGCAAAGGAGGGTGCAAGTTCCATAACTGCGCAGCCTGCACCAAAACAGAGAGTCAGACAACTCATGCCTTCTTGAATATGGAACAATAAGCAGAGTGGCACAGGCCGAGAGGAGCATACGGGTCCGACCCGTATGCTTGGTGAGGAGAGATGAGAGAGGACAGCAAGGGAGTGAGAGAATTCGATTGAAGAGGTCAGGGATGAGGAGAAATGTGAATTGCCAAATAGAAGTGTGGACACGCAAGAATTGAGTGTGAGCCAAAGGTGAGGGCTTCTGTTACAACAAAGGGGAGATGTGAAAGTTGAATGGGGGGACTGGAGAGGTCTAAGATACAAATAAACAAATATTTTAATGGAGAGACGAGGTGAATGAGAAGTGCTGAGGGGCACGGGAGGTGATAGGAAGCGAGAGACTGTTAGAGATGAGGACAGTGAAAAGACAGAATGGCAAGAGGTGATTAAAGGTGAAGTGAGAGGTTGAATGGGGAGAGTTCAGAAGTTGTAAAAAGGGGTGAAAGAAAATGGCCTGCATAGTGAGAGAGGATCCAGGGTTAGGAGAGGAGAGAGGGATGGAAGGGAGGGGTCGAGAGGAAAGCTACATGGGTAAACTGCTTAACTCTGCACAAAACCGCCGGGTTTTTAAGGGACCCCTGCTTCTCCTGGCCAGGGCCAGGTGAGCTTCTAATGTGGCAGCACGTATTCCTGCAGAGTGGAAAGCCCTTCTCCAAGGTTGACTTGAAATCTTTACGATGTTAATTGCTGTATTTTGGTTATAAACTGGTACTGATGGGGTGAAATCTTTCCTCAGTGTTACTGTGTGTAAAGAATTTCAACATAATGAAGCAATGCTATCCCAAAATACGTGGCATAACATCACTTACATTTTCTTCCCACACAATTTAGTCAAGCCTGTCGCATAATTTGGTCCTCACTGCCTCATAATTCTAGTAGCCCTGCCTACAGGTTTAAAATTTTTTGTCAGGAGGGGGTCCTTAATCCTCAAAATGTTGATAGGGGGGTCTCGGCATCCAAAAGTTTGAAGACCTCTGCCGTAGTGAGTATCAGAAAGCTTTACATGACGAGAGGTAGGGTATCTGTTGGACTGGTAAAACAGACATGAGTGAATGACAAACACAGCAATGAAGATAAATAGAGTAAAAAGCCCGATCTCAATAATAGTTAGCAATAAGATGGTCAAGCATCATAAAGAGTAGTTAGTATGGTTACATTTTAGTAAGCATGAATATATTGTCTTAGGGTAAAAACCTAGTCAGCAGAAAAGATTATGCTTCTTTTTTGAAGGAGGTGGTAGAAGAGATTAGACAAACGTCCGGCGGTAGAGAATTCCATATCTTAGGTGCGAAAAAGGAAAACACGCTGGCGCCAATTTTCTTTTTATGGTTTCATTTGGGTTTCAGAAGCAGGGTGTGCGCGCTTCACAATAGTCTGCAGTCCCCTCATGGTTTAGCTTTTGGGCCTGATATCGGGAGGTATTGATGTGTGACACTTTAGGAGTCATGCATGCAATTATTTGTTGAGATCTTGCTTCGTACAGTCGCCAGTTCAGGGATTTTAGGGCTGGGGAGATGTGTGTATTTCTTTGTGTTCCGGAGACAAGTCTAGCTGCCGTGTTGAGGGAGACTCTTGGAGAGTCCAATTTGTATCGAGGTAAGCCACATAGAGTGGCACTACCATAATCCAGTCTGGGCAAAACAAGAGCTTAGACCGCTTAGACCGTATGATGTGAGGAGAGCAAGTGAGGGCTGCAAGAGGTTTCAACCAAAGATCGATCTAGGGGAATTTTATTCGGCGGTAAGATGAGAAAGAATTCCGTTTTGGCAATAGTGAGTTGGTTTTCTGTGAGCCAGAGATGTGTATTTTGCAAGGTGGAATTGAGGAATGTAATGTCCTCTGGGAAGATGATTTTGAGATTCAGCTAAGTGTCATCAGTGTAGATATTATAGGTGATGGTAGCAGATTTTAAGTAGTTTGCCAGTAGTTCCAGGAAAAGATTGAAGAGAATGGGTGAGAGAGCAGATCCCTGGGGAAAGCCAAGAGTGATCGCATGGGGCTTAGACAGAGATAAATTCATTCTGACTACCTGAGATCTGTTTTAGAGGCATGGGGAAAACCAATACAATACGACCCCTAATAAGCCCATCCTTTGTTCCAATAGTCTATCGTGATTAACTGTGTCAAAGGCGGCTATAAAGTCGAGCAGTATCATGAGGGATGTTTCATTTAGATCCAGTGTTAATATGTCTTCCACAAAATGAGTAAGTGCAGATTCAGTGCCGTGACCTTTACGGAAAACTGAATGGTGTTTGTCAAGGAGTTAAAAGTTGTCTACATGGTTGCAGAGTTGAATCTAGACACATTTTTCTAAGAGCTTTGCAAGAGTAGGGATGTTGGAGATTGGCTGAAAGTTATTAGGATCAGAGCAGTCTGCGTTGTTTTTTTAAAGTGGGGGTGTCCTGCTTTTAGGCAATCAGGTATAATGCCTTGATGTAGCGAGGCATTTACGATCTTAGACCATAGGGGAGAATGAAGGCTGTGATCTCTTATGAACATAGATGGAGGTAGAGGGTCAGTGAAGTGACTAGATGGGTTATATGATGAAAGGATTTTGTAAATGTCACTTTCGTTGATTGAGGAGAAGGTGTGGCAAGGGGCCTTGTTTTTGGAAGGGTACCTGGATGGATCACTACCTTCAGTATACTAGGTGGTGAGTGAAAAACTGAGTGATGAAGCCGGTAGTAGTTCATTCACTAGTTGTAGCTCATTCTCTATCTTTGTGGTTTTTTCCATGAAAAAGGCAGCCAGTTCTTCACAGTTTGGGAGGGTGCTGGTTCTGGTGTGACTGTTGCTTGACTATTTCTGGCTTGGTCAAGCTGTGCTCTAAAGAAATTAGCTTTCACTTGCCTTACTCTTCTGTTGTATGTGTTCCTCGTTGATCTTAAGCGTTTTAGAAGTTCTAAGGATGGAGAGGATCTCCAGGCTCTTTCTGCAAATCTTAGATTACGTCTTTCCGTGTTCAAGTTGTAGGTGAAATACAAAAACTGAATAGTCAAAGAAATCCTCAGCACACCATCATAGGTGTATCAACAATTTGTTAAGTGCACGATGTAAGCACAAATTATACACAAGTTATTTCAAATTTTTTTTTTTTATTCTTTTGGTCTTGCTTCAGACAGCCAACACTTATTTCATTGCTTACAAAGGAAAATCGTCCCGCGACTTTCTCAAAGCTATGTCCTTTTTGGTAAAGACCTTTCTTTTGTGGTGATGTATCCAACCCACAAAGGGATTCAGTATCTTGAGCGATGTCAATAAGGCAGTCCATGCATCTGAGGGATCCTATTTTGTCCCCAAATCTTGAGCTTGGAAGTCAGATGGTCTCGTCCCAAACGTCGCTCTCAGTGTAACTCGAGGACGATTTCCCTAAACAGCAGGGGCTGCAGTTTGTGCAGTTGCATATTCTTGCCCCTGCTGGAGTCAAGGAACAGTTGTGGTTGGACCCCTGTGGCCCCCTGGACTGTGGGCGGAGAGGTGGGGCCTTGATTGCTGCCTAGCAAGGCCAAGGAGGAAATCTCCTGGGGTGCTAGAGACCGAACTTCTCTTTGAGGGTGCTATGCGGCACATGGGATGCTGCACAATATCACAGGCAATTTACAACACATTTGACACAAAGGGTTTGCTGCTGAGCTACACATGGCCTGGTCCTACTGCTGCAGGCCATTTAGGTCAGTCGGGGGGTAGGGGGTTGTCAGACAGAGCTGCCTCCTCTTCTTGTTTCTTTCTCCTCCCCCACCACACTCCAGAGAGGATAATATAGTGACTACAGTGCCCAGATTGACGAAGACGCAGAAGCCTTTGGTGGCTGATGAACTGAGGTGGTTGACGCAACCCGGTTCTAGCGCACGGGGGCACCTGGTGTGCACACGATGGACAAGGACAATATGGGCTGCTTTGCTAGGGCCAACACAATCACACAGTATACTACCCCTTGACACCCCCGCAAAGAATAACAAGACAAACCGGCACTGGTAATGAGGGGGAAGATGGCGCAACTTGCAAACCATCATGGCGGCTATCCAGGAAGCTCCTGGAAAGTCAAATTGAGACTGTGTCTATTGATGTGAACATATTGAGAGCCGATTTACCTAAAGTAGCAGGTAAAGTATCCACGGCGGAGGAGATATAGTGGACTTAAAAGGAGAGGTGGCAGCATTCAAGCAGCACGTGGCCCAGACGTCCAGTCACAAGGGCCCTTGAGTGCCAGGCCAAAGTTGCGGAGAGGCGCGCAAGGCACAGGAACATAAGAGTCCTAGTGTTCCCTGAACAAATTGAGGAGGACAGGAAAAATCAATTCCTGGAGCGATGGATACACACCCAGTTGCGTCCGTGGGGCTTATCCGAACTCTTTGCAGCGGACAGGGAACACAGAGCCTTGGTGCCTTCACCCCCCCCCGCACTGAAGGGTCTTCTGCCCCCCTCCCTCCCTGAGAGACACATCGACCGCCCAGGGTCACAGGAGGCTGCGGCGCCGAGATTCAAACTCCAGCGCGGCCGCACCGAGCCTGCCCCTCCCGCCCCCCGGCCTGCAGTGGGGGGAGACACTCCTGTCTGCCGAGGATCACCGCCTGACACGCTGAGCTCCGGTCAGCGCCCCCCCCCCTTTGGTCTCTGCGGCCCCCACTGACTGCATCCCAGAAGCCACCCCCCCTCACGGGCGTTGCCCCCACCCCCCCCCCGCATCCCCCCTCCCTCGCCATCGCCGCCCCCGGTGCTATCCCTGCACGGCCCCCCTCTGCCCCGCCCCCATGAGTGCCCCCCCCAGGACACGCGCCCCCAGATCGCACTGACCCCATGTCAGGCGCGGGCTCTGCGGATCTGCGCCGCTCTCATTCTCTGAGTCCTTTCACTGTACATTGAACCCCCCCCGCGCCCTGCTGTCCGCCCCTCACTTCTTCTTCTGATTCCTGCAGTCTGTCCGGATTGCAGCCCCTTCCCTTCACGTTTTGTGTTTTGTTTCACCTGCGTTGACACATGACCTTTTCCCTTTATTACAACATGAGCATTCTCACAAAACCTAAATAAACTCTGTTGCTGCTGCGTGTCCAGCCACAACCCCCTCAGGCCGCAGCAGCTCCTCGCCGCCCCTTCTGGGCACTTTCTGCAGCTTTCCCTCGCCCACAGTGCAGGGCGCGACGGCAACAGGGCAGCTCGGCTCAGGAGCAGTAACCTATTTTAAAGAGATGCCGCCTTCCTGGTGGCATGTGTGTCCTGTCAGTCATGGAGTTAGATGTGAGTGCGGCTCCTGTGGTGGCCGTGGCCTCTTTCCTGGATGGTTGGCTCTTTTCGCCTGCTTGGGCGTGGCGCAACCACTGACTATGGTCACCACTTATTGCAGGGTTTGTCAAGAGGGTGAAATTTACACATTGATTATTTAATGCGATTTTATAGGGCGCAAAGTACTTTACCCGAAGGTGTCAGTGCGCTTTTCAAAAATGACTAGGTATGTTACATAGACTTCAGAGTACACAGGTTACATCTAAGCGACAAGCTCAAAAGCTCTAATAAAATTATGAATGATAGTCAGCACAATATTTTAACACATATACCCGTGGTTGGTTACATATTTACAACTTGCAAATAATTCAAGCATAAGATACTAGAATGCCATGTGTATGTATCCTCTCTGGAAGAGCATTGAGGGGAGTTTTAACCGTTACTAAGTTTAACTAGTAGAGTTGTTTATATCAGCCAGTTCTTGAATACCCTCCACCTGCTGAGCAAGAATATACCCAGGGTGGATTACATTTTTGACCCATAGGCAAAGCTACAAAATTTGGCCAGCAGCAACATTCGTGCTGCCGTGGGGTTCTAATCCTGATACTTTTATAAACTCTAGGCAGATTGTAGCACAGTTGGTATTCGCCTTACTGTGCATAACAGTTCTGTACTTGTAATGCCTCACAAAGACCAGGATATCTAGTTTTCTGGGCTAACAAAAGGGCAGACGTTTCTCTAGCCTACCTCAAGGTTTATTTACACGCCATCCTGGCATATTTCAGCCTTGGTGAGGACAGTGCATATGGGGGCATGGGTAATGTTTTGCATTGGTAGGCTGGCAAGCTCAAAATGAAATAGATGCACCCATTATCAGCAGACCTAGCTTGGGTAAACAGTACTCCCGTTTGGCACGCGTATGAACTCGTTCATGTGGATTGAGGCTTGTCTGAGGTTGGACCAAGGGTTTGCCCTTCAGTGAGGTATGGGATTCGTTTTAAGTCATGCAGCTTGCAACCCCCGCAAGGGCCCCATCTTGCTGTAGGTGCAAGGTTATGGGTGGTTTTATATATATGGATGCTATGACAGGAGAGTGAACCATGGGGCACGAATTGCAAAACATTCAGCATCATGTTTTAACCCAATGACCAAGACAGAGAAACTGTTCAGGTCTGAATCATTAGGCCACAGGGTGGCACGACAGAATAATTCTAAACCTGAGATATCTGGTTTTTCCCGCCCTCCACCCCTCGCTATTCTCGGAGGGGATTTCCAAGAAAACCATGTGGTCAATACAGGACGAAGTGCCTGAATGGTGTGGCACGCTATGCCAGGAAAAGTTTACAGCTTAAAAGTTTTAACCCTATGCCATGATAGGCTAATCGTCCAGGCCAGAATCATGGGGCCACCGGGTAACTCGACTAGGTATGTTTTAGCGTACAGAGGGCACATGAGGTTTGGTGCAGGGTAATTCCTCCCACTCCACCACGTACCAGCCAGAGGGGGGGTGACTGGTCTTAGAGGAATATACTTTATTAATCTATACTGATTGGCATTAGCACTTTCGCTTTCCTGAGGCGGAAAGCCGGGAAAGTTAGGCAGCACATCTCAACTCTGGTTTTAAAAATTTGTTTTAATCTGTTCTTACCTTGGTCTCTGCTCTCTTGCTCATTTTGCACTCGGCTACCTTCATTGCAATGTGTATCACCCCGCGCAGCCGATTAGGCGCTGTCGCAGGTTGATCCGGGGGTGAGCTGCCATCTTGCAGGGAGGCGCAGGGTTGGCGGTCTAGTTCTTTCGACCCTCCCGCCCTCTCAGGTATTTAAATCGCGCTGTTCCTGCCGCGCGCTGATTGGCATTAGCACTTTCACTTTCCTGAGGCGGAAAGCCGGGAAAGTTAGGCAGCACATCTCAACTTTGGTTTTAAAAATTTGTTTTAATCTGTTTTTACCTTGTTCTTTGCTCACTTGCTCATTTTGCACTCGGCTACCTTCATTGCACTGTGTATCACCCCGCGCAGCCGATTAGGCGCTGTCGCGGGTTGATCCGGGGGTGAGCCGCCATCTTGCAGGGAGGCGCAGGGTTGGCGGTCTAGTTCTTTCGACCCTCCCACCCTCTTCCTGTTTAAATGTCTGGCACCTCCCATCCGCGCAGCGAGTCGGGCCGATGGCGCGCCCGTCTGCGCCCATACGGGCCCAGGGGCCACGACCCCTGACCAATTTACGTCACCTAGGCTCATCTATGGAGCTGATCAATTGCATGCTTTGAGACCCATACCTATCCATGCAGCTGTTACCTTTGACATGCTTGATCAGTTCCCACAATTTTGCCCCCATTGCACTTTCTCTTTGGATGTCCCACAGTTATGTAACTGTTTTGTTCAGCGGACCATTACTCCTTTTTACCCTAGTTATACCTTTCTCAGCTTGAATTGTCGCTCCCTGCATAAGCATAAACGTGAGATTTTTGATCTTCTCACTGATGAATCCCCTGATGCGTTATTCATCACTGAAACATGGCTCCACGAGAGCTCCGGTCCAGACATCGCGGAAGCTTTACCCGTTGGCTACACCATTGCTAAAAGTGACGACCCAAGAAAACCGGGGGTGGCATTGCAATTATATTTAAGAACGCATATCTATGCCAACTCGATCCGGTCACCATATGCAATTGTGAGGCAGCGTATTTCAAGCTTGCTCTTCATCCTAAGGTCACCCTCACTGGTCTTTTAGTGTATCGTCCTGTGGTTCTAGAAATCCACATACTCCTACTCAGGGGTCTTACCAATAGGTAGTCCATTCAAAAAGCAGCAAAGGAATTGACAGAGAATCTGAAATATGAAAAGACATCTTTATTACATACAACAGTGAGGCTACGTCGCCCAGCCACGCCTAAAAGCGACTGAATGAGATAGCCTGCCTTCATGGACTCCGCACAGTCCTTTTATACAGATTTTTATGCCTTAGGCACATATTTGAAATACATTACCAGAACGTGCACACAGATGCAAAACCCACTTTCAAGATAAGTCCAGGCCATAAACAATGTCCACATAATGAATACATTCTTTAGCTGACAAGGCCGGATAACCCCAAAACAGTAAGATCACAGCCCATGGCGTAAATAGCTCGTGGAGGCAGGAACAGGGACAGATGGAAGTGAGATAGGCAGGGTGCGTGCGCGATGAAAAGGTTTATGGCATGTTGGGCCTAGATGCTATCTTGCTCGGCCACTGGGAGAGTAACTGACCAAACAGGCTCGGCCTGGGGCAATGGTTTCACCTGGTCCAGGTCAGGAAAAAGTCAAACAAGGTGTACGTGGCTTTTTGGGATCGAATTTAGCTGTGTGTTATAGCCTATGTAAAGGGCAACACACAACATGGCTGCTGTACACAAAATGGATGCCAAGGGTTCAAAACGAAAATGACAATTTCGAGGTGAAATTGTTACTGGAACATAACGAAAATGCTTGTACATAGTGTACTAGCCATTCTCGGTCTTTTGATATAAAAATCGTCATGCTACGACAAAGTTTATTACATGAGTCCAGAATTTAAAGTACCACAGATGCACCTTTTGCCCTTATATAGGCAATAACCTATACTCACGCTAGTCTGGGTCCAGATCTATATTTTATAAAAATCCTCAAGATGTTACTGAAGCGTAATCCTATTACCTAGCGACTCTCTCGGGACAGGTCTCCCTACACACGCAGTAGCACAAAGGCCATATATGGCAGGACAAAAATAGGGAGTGCCTCTATCTGTAGTATGTGGTACAAGACCACACACCCAACAATAAGTGAGATCCAACTACTAACTGGTGTTGATGAAAACGATACAAAAGGAATTATCAGTAAACTCTGATCTCCTAACTATCCGTGTTCGGGTAACATCTGGAAAGATGCAAAGAAGTAGAAGTAGGAAAAGACATAGGTTTGGGAGGTGGGTGCAGATGTGAATTGGGCAGCAAAAACAATCCCACCCATAAAAGACAATGCCTGCTTAAAACACACTAGAAAACACGTCATTAGGAACATAAGAACAAAGTAGTGACCGCTATTACAAATGAATCATAATTTTCCACAACCCTAAGCAAACGTACATCCTAAAATTATCTAGTACATTTTAGGTCTTCTTATGCATTTCTGTAATTCATTATATGTTCAAGTGAAACAGTGGTGACTCTCATTAATGCTCTGAGGTGAAAAGGGAATACTCTTTCACAGAAAATGGACGTTATTCTGCTTCTACTCAAGGGAATAGTACTTTAAAATAATGCTAATTTAAAAAATGCTAAATAATGCAAAAATTAGTTTCCAAACTCCAATTCTATACAAGCTCACAGAAAATACCCAGAGTCCGTCAAAGCCTCTGCTGGTAGGCTTCTATTGTCCATCAAATCCGCTTCCAGTGTCTTCTTCGCGTTGGGCCTCTCCATTCAGGCTCTTCGTGACTCAGTATCCGTTGGAGTGCCCTCCTGGCAAACACTCATAGCTCAATTACAAAGTCTCAATGTCTCAAGGCAGTGCACCAGTGTCTCTTCTTCGTGGCAGATACTACAGATGATGCGCCCTTCATTGATCAAGGGCACAAAGCATTTCATGCAGATCCAAGCACTACTGAGAAACGACCCAGCAAGATTAGCAGCACTTTCAGACTCCAACACTCATTATTTAGTGTCAGAGGACGCTCAAGCTGCTCTCTCACGGGCACCAGAATGTAGTGCCTTTTTCCAAATGTGGATCCTTGGGTGCACTGCCTTTCCATTGGAGCAAAGGGAAAAGAGGTGTGGTGGGGGGCCAAAAACTCAGGCCAAGGGGATCAGGGGACCGCGCGCTGTCAGAGGTTCAAGCACATGACAGTTGAACAAACTGAACAAACTGGATGACAGCCCTGTCATCAACAACAGGGATCCTTCGCATCTTTGAAACCAGCTCCTCTTTTCATTTTCTGTTTACAACGCCTTCTGATGAAACAAATGGCTTGCTTGGGAGGTACCATTGGGGGGGTACGCTGATGATCGCTGTCACACTGATGATTGCTGTCACACTACTTGGTTGCAGGCATTGTAGAGCCAAGAAGTCTGTCTTTCATCTGTCACTGATGGAGAGTGTGCTTAGTCTCGATCACAGGTCTGCAGGGTATCACTCTTCCTTTGACTCTGGAAGATTCCCGCAGAACCTAGTGATATAGGAAATGTGACAACTGTTAGTTTCCTTCAAATCAAGCACAAAAACAGTTCATGGGTTTTGACAAGGGGACTGAAAGCAAGTGGCCTGCAATCTGCAAAGGAGTGGCCACACGCCATGGGACAATGTTGGTCTAGAATGCACTGTCATTTTCAAAAAGCAATTTCAAACATAAAGGCAGTAGGCAAACGGTGTCTCTGGGTTTTTCAATTGGGTTTCCGTGTCAGAGCATATCCTTCATCATCTAAGGGTAAATAACTACATGAAAATTCTATCTAAATGGATGTTTTTACATATCGTGGCATTGTCTAATGGTGCGAATACATATTTTCCTCAATGATTAAGTGCTCCTAAATTCCTTATCTAGAACATCTCAAATAGAGAAATGACATAATACAGAATATCAAGGACATCACAGAAAAATCCCTTTAGAAATGTGCATTAAGTGCACTATGCAATACAAAGGCTAATGATCAAATGTGCAGACAACAAGACCAGAACTGGAGAGTCCCGCTATTTGCATGATTAGAACATATCTGATCCCACCACAAATTAAAGCAGCAGGAATAAAAGAGAACTGATGAATAAAAATAGACATTGAAGATTCGTCATGTTAAAAAGGTAAACTTAAGATATCTCCTATTGAGATGGAAAACGTGTCTTACTATAACATTGGGTCGGTTAACCAGCCTGTCACTACCCCGACAATCAGTCTGAAAAAACATTTTACATAACATGGGGGATCCCTGATACATCACTTTAGTCTAAAAGTGTGCGCATAAACAATACACCCATAGTAATAAATGGGCTGACTGGTGAAAGGAATATGAAAAAGGGAAATGGAAATAGGACACAACTAAAATCCCCAATAACTAAGCATGATGCGACATCGGTCAGGGGAGAAACAACAAAAGAAAAATCTATAGGAAGAACAAAAATTCTTGGGTGATAGTCAAGTTTGTGACCTAATACCAAAAAGCATGGACACAAAAGTCACAAATAGTGCAGAAATTTGGACTCTACCACGCCCTTACACCATATACGGTAATGTCAGTTAATGGTCCAGTTCCTTCTGCAGGGAAAAAATGAAAAGTTTAGGTCACCTTTAACAAGAGCCACAAATCCATAATTTCATCCTTAGGTCCAATCAAGGATACATAAATTTAGAATTACCTGGTCCATAAGGGAGAGGGCAATATTATGACTCATGTATATCTCTTTTATTTTACTGCAATACTATTATGGCCAAATTTTGACATACACTGGTCAGGTGTTGTCTATTCGTGTCAACAGCATGCAAACATCATGTCTGTGAAATTTAGTGTCAATACAAATTTTACCCAATTATTGTAAAAGTGACACATATCGTCATACATGCCTCCTTGCAATAAAGGCAAACTTGTAATAATTTCTTAAGTAGCAACATAAAACACAGCCAACATATACCAAGCCATCAAATATACATGCAGTATAGCAAGCACAAAAAGGCATGGACAAATCACAATAACATAAGCAGTGACGCATGTATTCATGCAGCCCAAAACCCATCAATGCAGGCCTGCTTAATTTGTCAGGTTTAGAATCAAAAATCAAAATTGCACACTTTCATTTAATCTCAAAATTTACACTTTCACTTACTCCCACCCTTTTGACAGATCATCACCAGCACTGGAGATTGAACTGTCAAATAAAACTTACAGTGTCGACCAGCAGGAACGATTCATAAGGGGAAAATGCTAAATCATGAAAAAAAAAAAAACACGAACATTTCCTTGCAAAGAAGTCATAATAAAAACCCATCTCTTTTCAACATACTGCTGACTTGCCATAACATACAAAATACCAACTGTAATTAACCATCTTCCAAAAACATACTAATTCCAACTTCTCAAAAAGCAGAACTCATTCACAGACACTCTACATCCCCTGCGCCAAAATGCCCTGAGGTCCGAAAGGCCCTCAGCAGAACATCTGGTTTCACTTACTCCTAACCCCCACCTCACTGACCTTCAGGTCAAACTCTGCCTGACATACTTCGTGCGTTCCTTGACCATCCTCCTATTCGTCCCTGGAGCTGACAAATGCAAAAACTGTCCCACTCTTTTTAACCCTCCAATAATCAACCCTATTGAAAAACACATGTTATAAATGACTTCTTTAAAACGTTAAAAGTCACTTATTCTTAGAATTTTTAAAACATTCACTGTGAAGAATTTGCTGAGCACAACAACACAGCATACCAGCTTAAAACAACTGCTTGTTACCACCCTATGCAATTATACTCATTTCATCAATCCTAAACATGAATGCCCAAGTAGGCCCTGCCAAAGCTAGAACCTTCAATCCTGATACAAAACAAAACCCGTGCATCATTCACATTGGCTCACTGAGGCAGCATAGCACCCCAAATGAGAATAACTGGCAAACTTATATGATACCTAAATGTATGTATTTACTAAAGCTTAAGACACTGTAAAAGTTACTCTAATGGCAAGAATGCCTCTTTAAATAGTCTAATTTATCATTTTCGACTTTGGAATTTAGGGAACTTAAAAGTTAATATCCTATGATTGCTTTACATATTAATCATCCTCAGAATGTCCTTTACACATGACAGAGGTTGAACATTGGGCATCTCTCATGTAAATCCTAGAAAAAAATGTTTACGCCTGCGCCAAGCGAAAACCAACATGCAAATTACCTAATTATTCAGTAACACATAACTTAAATCAAATTTTAATGCTAGGGAGTCATAGCATGAGTACTAAGCTTTATAAATATCAAAAAACGATATTAAAAAGCACTTATTTTTTTTCAGATAATTTTTTAATAATTAATAATTTTCCTTTCAAAGAAACCAATTATCTTTTTATGAGAATTCCACATATAAAAGTGAGTTGCGTCCCTTGCCTATCATTTTAGATGAATCCATTTATGCGCCGAAGCGCAAAAGCTTAACTTTAAACATGACATTTTCCTGCGTCACATTTCTGCGCCACTTTTTAAAAGGCCATCAGTATTTAGCATAAGAACCAAAAAATATACTTTTTAAAAATTGCTTAAAGAGAATAAAACCACATTTGGATGTTTTCTAGTGATACACAGAACCTTATTTTGTAACCCTCTAAAACACTAATCTAAAATTAAAAAGATCCAACTGTGCTAAAAACGTTCCAATGCAATGTACGGCCCTCGAAAAACAACATCTGCTGCCTTAAGGCAGGAAAGGCTGAAAACCTGAAAGAAATGCTGAAACCTGAGCACGCTTTTAGTTTTACTGAAAACGGTTTAAAAATGCACGTGCAAAAAGATGCATTTAAATCTGGCAAGGAAAAATGTACTTTAGCTGAAATGTTTGCCTTTCAAAAACCGCTACAAATTCGTTTTGCTACCGAAGGCACAATTATTTTTGAGGCCCTTCATATTCCTAGTAAATGTGAATTAACTTATCTAATTTAAGCCTTTAATATTTTGCACATATGCGTTTTGCTTAATGTATAAATTAAATAGCAACATATAGCGATTTTAGCATGTCGCATGGTAAACTGCTTCATGTTCATGTAATTTTCGACCTCATATAAATGAATCCAACATTTCACTCAACAAACTGAAAAACATAAAAAAACTCTTAATACACACATGAGCTCATTTCAAACAGAAACAGAAAGTGTTGAAACATTCAAGACACACAATACAGCGCGCTCTAACCATTTCTTGTAAATAGCGTTGTCGCAATTTACAACAAAACCCACAAACAAAATAGACATTTAAACACACATTTTAAACACACATTTAAACACATATTTAAACTCACAATTCAACACTCAGGACGAAAACAGGACAGTCCAGACTGTACGTAGCTGTAACCATATTTACAAGGAACACTTCTCAATAGTGTTCAAAAAGACTGCATAAACAGCGCAACAGACCACTGTATGTGCAAGAAACCAAAAATACACTCAATACACTAGCTTTAGGTGGCAGAACACCAAAAATCGTTTTGCATGTAAAATTGCCCAGAGCAAAGGATCCTTGTTTTGCATTATGTCATATTTTAATTCCCTGGGGATACAAAATCACCAAGGAAGAAATATGTTTGTATATCTAAACCTATTTAGATATTCCCTAATGGAAACCGGCAAATTCAAACGTATACCAAAGTTGGCCAACACAAATCTCCAAAAATGCTAAGATCAGGCATCCTGTATCCCACTAATCTAGCTTCTAAACTTCAAGGGGTTATCTCTATCGATACATTTGTAAATTTACAAAACCCTTGGTTATTGAAAATTGCAATGTTCAAATAATCTTAAACGCAATAATGGGCGCGACCCACAGATACTTCCAAAGTACCAAAGAACTAAGTAATGGGAGCGACCCACAAAACCAAAGAATGGGCGCGACCCACAAATACTTCAACTGGAGCAGATGGAGAAAAGTCTCTTCATATCCGCCTACACAAATTGCAATTCGCATATCCAAACCTATACAAATCTATCAAAGCTATAGCAAACAAATAGTTGTCCAAATTCTAACTGCCAATTCCCAACTGCACTAACAGTCTCTTTTCTTAAAAAAAACACTTACGCCAAAAAGAAAGGGTTTCTCTAACAAGAGTGGCATCTTTTGGAGATTCTGAGTCAGAAAAAATCAAAAACATACTGAGCCGCAAAGACAGAGAATCCCCCAGAACCTCTGTGCACAGAGTACCTTTTTTGTAGATTTCTGTCTTGCCTTCCCCAGCAGTTTTCCATCCTTCTGACACAGTTATTCCTCAGATAGCCACTGGACGATCGAGCCGCGAGTTGGGCGCCATTTGTGGTTCTAGAAATCCACATACTCCTACTCAGGGGTCTTACCAATAGGTAGTCCATTCAAAAAGCAGCAAAGGAATTGACAGAGAATCTGAAATATGAAAAGACATCTTTATTACTTACAACAGTGAGGCTACGTCGCCCAGCCACGCCTAAAAGCGACTGAATGAGATAGCCTGCCTTCATGGACTTCGCACAGTCCTTTTATACAGATTTTTATGCCTTAGGCACATATTTGAAATACATTCCCAGAACGTGCACACAGATGCAAAACCCACTTTCAAGATAAGTCCAGGCCATAAACAATGTCCACATAATGAATACATTCTTTAGCTGACAAGGCCGGATAACCCCAAAACAGTAAGATCACAGCCCATGGCGTAAATAGCTCGTGGAGGCAGGAACAGGGACAGATGGAAGTGAGATAGGCAGGGTGCGTGCGCGATGAAAAGGTTTATGGCATGTTGGGCCTAGATGCTATCTTGCTCGGCCACTGGGAGAGTAACTGACCAAACAGGCTCGGCCTGGGGCAATGGTTTCACCTGGTCCAGGTCAGGAAAAAGTCAAACAAGGTGTACGTGGCTTTTTGGGATCAAATTGAGCTGTGTGTTATAGCCTATGTAAAGGGCAATACACAACATGGCTGCAGTACACAAAATGGATGCCAAGGGTTCAAAACGAAAATGACAATTTCGAGGTGAAATTGTTACTGGAACATAACGAAAATGCTTGTACATAGTGTACTAGCCATTCTCGGTCTTTTGATATAAAAATCGTCATGCTACGACAAAGTTTATTACATGAGTCCAGAATTTAAAGTACCACAGTCCTCCTGGCCCAGCTAATGCCTGGCTGGTACAATTCTCAGATTATATAGCTTCGGTTTTAACATCCTCCAGCAACTTCTTGGTTGTTGGGGATCTGAATGTCCACTTGGAGGACCCTAAAAATAGCGTAGGCAGCAATCTTATTGCTGACCTCGCATCCGTGAATCTTATTCTACATAATAAGGGCCCCACCCATAGTGGTGGTCATTTTCTTGACCCCATTTTGAGGTCTCGCCTGTCATTGCACATGCGCATTGAGCAGAGCGAGACTATAGGGGCTTAAACAGAGTTTAACTAGACTGGCGATTTGATGCAGTGCATGTGCGCTTTTAGCTCAATGCGCAAGCGCAATGAGCTAAAATGCGCATGCACAGCATCAAATCGCCAGTCTTCGCCATCTGTTCCCCAGCTTGGTGCCGCCAGCACCTCCCCTCTCTCTCCCCGCACACAGCCTTGCTCGCATTTCTCCTCCCCCTCCCCAGCTGGCTTGGTCCGCCAGCACCTCCCCTCTCTCTCCCCGCACACAGCCTTGCTCGCATTTCTCCTCCCCCTCCCCAGCCGCCAGCACCTCCCCTCTCTCTCCCTGCAGAAAAAAATAATGGCACTTCCTCAACAACTGAACTTTCATTCCTACTCTCCCATCCATCCTGGCAGATGCAGTCCCACAGATTATCTTTTTCTCCCTTACTTCATCTGATTTGTTCACTCTTACACATCTTTTCTCCCTTCTACTCCTTAACCATGTACTCCGCTGCATTCCTTTCTCTGTTTAAAATGTTCGTGTGCAATTTAACATTTTCTTTTCTGCCTCTATCCATTGTTCCATTACTTGTCCCATTTCCTCCATTTCATATCCCGGATCTGTGAACTAACCTCACTTCACACCATTCCTCCATATTGATTGTATTCTTAGTCTACCTCCATCCACTCCCATGTATCTCATCCTCATGCGTACTTCGGTCTCCCGTGCATCTCACTACCTCCTCACCCTCCATCCTAATAACGTGCACTCGCATGTCCTCTCTCTCCCTCCCCCAACCCCCAATCCTGGGCCCACTTCAAGTCCCTGGCCGCAATGGTTTGTCTCGTGTAATGCTTCCGGTCAGTGTTCTTGCGAACCCTGATTTTAAATCTTCCTCCTCCCTGATGAAAACCAGCTCAGTAAGGCAGGTGGCTGCTTGGATGGTTGAAAAATGTACTCTGTGAGGGCAGAACGCGGACATAGACAAGCGGGATCCCCGTAGGACACTAAATGCCCATTCTAGGGCTGGGAACATCGAGCCCTCTAGGGGAGTGCCCTTCTTTGAAGTGAATCCCATCTCCATTGGAAAGTCAACCCCTTACATGCAAAAGTCCCACCCCTATGCATTTGTTCAAGGACCCTTTACCGTTTTGAAAAGAGGTTTGCCCATCCCAATTTAGAGAGCCCCCACCCTTTTGATGATTGCCCTGTCCTCAGAGACGTTTGCTTTGTTAAAATTCTTAAGAGAGAGGCCTTCCTCGTTTAGGTTAGTTCTGACTATTTGGCATGAGTTGTGTCTACTTCGATGTAGCCTGGCGCTTTACAAGCTTAATAATCCCATACAGTCTTAGGAGGAGCTACGCTCGCAACCAAGATGGCCGCATAAGCTCCCGGCTCCGCCGACCTCCACCGGCCACTCGCCAATCCTGACAAATATCCTGAATTTGCACCGGGCTCCCACGTGGCTGAAGCTTTCCTGAGTCTGGAGATGCAATCCCGAGATTTCCATCTTTTCGGATAAAGAAGATATGCCGTGTGTCATTCTCGGCCTAACCCAGCGATGAAGCCGGGGCCTCAATTTTGAATCCATCCGGGTTGGAAGTGAACAACATCGGCCGCGAGACTTGGGCCGTGTCCGGTCCCCCGAGGGGGAGTATATCCTGCATGGTTTGAATGGCGATTTGATGGTTGGTTAAATCCGAAGTACAACGGCGTGTTGCACCAGTTGCCGTGGTCAGTGGTCCGCTGCCCGGAGGCTTTGCGCCCGCCTGGGGTCGACGGGCTCGGGCCCTCGCGGGAGGCGACGGTGTTGCTATTGCGACATTGAGAGCACCCGCTGTCTCCAACGGCACCACCTATGCCTGTTACCCCGGAGTAGTCGACCTCCGGGGTTCAAAACCTGCTCGGTTGATTTGCCAGAGGGGATGGAGCGAGTGGAGACTGAGCCGTCATTGCTGACCGTTATGGCTGCCGTTGGGGCGTTCCACTCGAGGGTCACCGCCATCATCCAGAAACTTATTGACAAAGCTGACTCTATCAGTCATATACCGGACACCGGCCCTTCGATTTGTCTCCAACAAGTGTTGCTACCTGCGGAACAGATTATGCCCGTGATTGAGGACCCAGTGCCGCAACCAGATCTGGCGTTTTTAACAACGGATAGTGAGCCTGTGACTACCACACGCTCGGTACGATTCATGCCGACACCGCCCGAGATGGATGGAGAAGTTCCTCTACGCTTTGCCAAGTTTATCGGAGACCATGGGAGTGCTTCACCACCCTTTCCCCCCTTATGGTTGCAACCTCTCTCCTTGGACCTTTCTCTTGCGGATGATTGCCGTTTGACTTGTGGTCTTCCAGCACAGATGTCTTGGCTTCTTTCCGGCCGAATTGACTTTGACTTTGTTAAACATTTCACCTTTACTATTGCTATGGCGGCCCGAGCGGAGAGGGTTCGTACGAAAAGTCGTCGTGGCCAAGGTTGATTCGATTGATTGGGTGTGATGGAAGGGTGCCATTCGACGCGGGATTTGTAGTTTGTAATAATGTGGGAGTCTGGCGATCCTTTTACACTCCCCCGATGTTGCTAACTATTGCTTAATATTGTCCTGTTTATGATCGGGGTGATTTTCTGGCTGGGGGTACGGGAGGCCGGGGGCCTGTTTGTTTTCTCCTCCTCCACTTTCTTTCTCCCTTCTTTTAGGGCACGCTTCTGGGGCGACAGGCACGCTGCTAGTGGGGTAAGGCTGTAGCCATTGCAGGGGTGCAGGGTGGGGGGTTTGGGGGGCGGGTTTGTTATTTTGTCTTTGTTTAGTTCTATGGCCTTCTTTTCTTTTCTTTTTTCTCTTTGCGGGAGAGGCTTCGAATATCCTGAATCTTGTTCTCTCACTCATCTGGGAGTCTACTCTAGTTCTAACTATCCTGATTCATGGGTGGAGGGTTCTGCAGACTGTAATGTATTGAATTGATTGACCGTATTGACTCTCCTGTGCATATGGTACATTCTGTTGGTATATTTTACTTCCATGTACTGCTTTCTCTGCATTTCCTCCAACGCCTGCCGAATATTGTACTGTAATTGAGTGTGACACCAGACTTGTGTAACGTTTACTCCTGCTTTCTTTAATAAAAATATATATAAAAAAAATACTAATAATTCCATACAGTCGCAGAGGTTTCCTTTGAATCCGTATTTTCTTTCAGAATGCCTTCCCTCCAGCGATTTAGCATCAGTCAGAAACGTTGTATACCCTACACCAAATCAAGTAATTTCTGTCGTCTTGAGGACTGCCTGCAACAGGAACATCGAATTGAAACCACAGTTACGAATTCGTCCAGTCTCTGAAACCATGTAAAAGGAATATGTTTGGGGAAACCTCTGCCTCCTCCCCCTCCCCAGCCAGCTTGGTGCCGCCAGCACCTCCGCTCTCTCTCCCCGCACACAGCCTTGCTCGCATTTCTCCTCCCCCTCCCCAGCCGCCAGCACCTCCCCTCTCTCTCCCTGCAGTTTCACGGCCGCCAGGCCGTGTCTCCCTTTATTTTTTCAGCCTCCCCATTTTTCAGCCCCTGTTGTACCGCCCGACTTGTTTCTGTTTGTTTTCTTGTTGCTATTTTTTTTGGTTTGGTGTCATGTGAGTTGCTTTGCAGAGAGCATGACGCCCAGCCCAGTTCGCCCTCCGGTTGGGTGACTTGGCAGTGTGGTGGACGTCACGGATATGTGTTGCCCTGGACTAATGCAGGCGTTAACATAAAACTGGAGTTTGGGAGGGGCTTGGAACACATGTGTAGGACGTTTTCTTGCGTCACTGGGGAATCTAGTGAGTGTGCGCTTTCCAAAACGAACCTATTCAAAACAGGCATTTAATTTGTTTGAAATCGATGACTGGGACGAATTACCTGATAACAACGTCCATTTTCTTTCTTTTTAGCATCACATGGCAGTCTGAAAATATAATTCTTAATCAGTGTTGCAGAATTTTGCACTTTAATGTTTTTAGGTCTTGCGGACAGACAGACATAGTTATTCATCAGAGATGCCATTTTACCACACAGTACAGAGAGAGTGTGCTTTTGGTCCAGCCATTTGCTGTTGACTTTTTTATCCGCTGGTACGATAGTCATGGCAATGTAAGGAAGGCTGCATGAATTTGACATTATTTTCCGACTGGGTGTTGTGATAGGGTGAGGTTATATGAAGATCCTTTTCCCTGTGCAACAGTTCATTCTGCACCTCTTCACAGCTCAGTGTCCTGTTTTGCAGGATGTGGCCCCTCTCTCAGCCGTTTAGCTTCTGCCTTTGCCAGTGCTTGTTGAATTGTGTCGTAAGCACAGTCCATTGCAACCGCGGAGCCCAGCCATTTGAGGTATTATTTTTTTTCATACAGGCATACAGCCAAAGGGACCTAGATGTTGCTTCACACAGTGCCAAGGCCATTTCACCCCCTCACCCACTCATCCTCACACCCCCTTACTCACCCTCACACCCACAACCCTCTCACCCTCACCCGCCCTCACCCTCACACACCCTTGCTCTCACCCTGACACACCCTGTCACCCTCACACCCTCACCCTCACACCCCTCACCCTCACCCCCCTCACTCACCTTCACACCCCCTCACTCACCCTCACACACCTTCACACCCCCTCACACACCCACTCACCCTCACACACCCTTACCCTCACCCTCACACACCCTCAGTCACACTCACACTTCCTCACCATCACACACCCTCTCACCCTCACAAACCCTCACCATCACCCACCCACCCACCCTCACCCACCCTCACACCCTCACCCATCTTCACACCCCCTCACCCCCTCATCCTCACACACCCTCACTCACCATCACACCCTCACCCCCCTTCACAACCCTCTCACCCTCACTCAGCCTCACACCCTCACCCTCCCTCACACACACTCACACCCCCTCACCCTCGCACCCTCTCACCATCACCCCCCCTCACCCTCACACACCCTTACCCTCATCCCCTCACCCTTACACACCCTCAGTCACCCTCACCCCCTCACCCTCACCCCCTCACACACCCTCATTCACCCTCACACACCCTCACCCTCACACACCCTCACCCCCCTCACACCCCCTCACTCACCCTCACTCACTATTGGCATTGTAAATAAAAAAAACTATTAATTTCGCTATTTTCAAAACAAGCACATAAATAAAAAATGTGTCCTTTACAATACCAATAGCTCAAACTTTCCTAATGCGAGACCTATTGCATTGCTGTGCTTCTCTCCCCTGCTGCACTCTCCTGCTCTCTAGAGATGTGGCCTAATGACCAGAGCTGCCATCTAAGTCACGTAAATACAAAACATGTTGCATTCCAAATGCTATAGGTGTCACATTCGCGAAAGTTATAACTATTGGCATTGTAAATGACAAAGCTATCAATTTAGCTATTTTAAAAACCAACAAATAAATAAAATATTTGTCATTTACAAGACCAATAGCTCCAACTTTTCTAATGCGAGACCTATTGCATTTCCAATGCTTGTTTCTAATATACTCCACCTACATTGCTTTTCGGCATTGCCTGTTCTATGGTCTCACCATTATTTAATTAGGTTTACTTTTACTCCTACTGAAGCATTGCCGCAATGTAGGGCCCCAGTGAGTATTCGAAAGAGAGACTGGAAAAAGTTGGACATTGGCTCTCTTGACAGAGCTCTTGCCACTCACTTACCCACCAGCCTACCAAATTCGGTTGACATGGAAACCGCTGCCAGCGCTGTCAACTCCTGGCTCCTTGAAGCTATTGACTCCTGCCTTCCCTTTGTCCATAAGAAGATGAAAATCCATAGAACACCTGCCCCATGGTATAATGAGACATTACAAACTGATAAATCTTGATGTAAAAAATTGGAACGCGCCTGGAGAAGGGATTACTCCCCTTCAGCTGGCCTTACTTATAAAAATGAGTTGAAGCGTTACCATAAAGCATGTGCCCTGACAAGGGCAAATTATGCAAATAAAATGATCTCGGAAGCGGTTAACAAATCTAAAGTACTTTTTAGCGTGGTTAAAGACCTGGCAGGTTCTCAGACTACGGCCAAACCTCCCCCCCTGTCAAGCAGCAAGTGCGATGAACTCGCTCAGTACTTTATCGCTAAAATTGAAAATATTTATCAGGATATCTCCGTTCAAAGAGACAGCAACATCTCTGCGACTCTGCCCCCTAATTTAGGGGAGGTCACTGACTCTCCTGCTCCGTCCCCGGCATTACTTCTGTCCTGGCCTGATCTTCACCCCCCACTCTCTTGGAGATCCTGAGCAAGGTTAAGTCAGGCTCTCCGATTGATCCCTTGCCTATCCCTATACTGCGCCTTCTGGATACCCCTCAACTCTCTATGATTTGCACCTTACTTAATCAGTCACTCAACACTGCTGTCGTCCCTGGTTGTTGGAAGCACGCAATGGTTACCCCGTTGTTGAAAAAACCCACTGCTGATCCCACGGTTCCTTCCAACTTTCGTCCTATTTCTTTATTACCTGCTTTTTCTAAAATCTTAGAGAGGCACATTCACCAGCACCTGTCCCAGTTTGTGGCAACTAATAACTTGCTACATCCCTCTCAGTCCGGTTTCCGTCCTGGTTTTTCCACCGAGACCACTCTTCTTGGCGTAACAGAAAATCTTCGCCTGCTGCTGGACCGAGGTGATACAGTTGCTCTGATATTACTCGATCTCAGTGCAGCTTTTGACACTGTATCCACAACATACTCCTCAGATCCCTCGCGGCTATTGGCATCGGTGGACTAGCCTTGGACTGGCTTACATCTTTCCTGACGGACCGGACTTTCCAAATCTTTTCTCACTCTTCCACTTCTGAAACTTATTCTTCCCCTCACGGTGTGCCCCAAGGCTCGATCCTCAGTCCCCTCCTCTTCAATCTTTACGTCACTCCCTTGGCACTTATTGCACAACGTTCTGGACTTAATTTATTTACTTATGCGGACGATTCTCAAATCGTCTTTTCTTTATCCCAAGTTGACCCTGCCTCGACCTCCCCCCTGCAGGCGGGTCTCAGCGAATTATCCAACTGGATGAACCACAACCTGCTCAAATTAAATGGTGGGAAGACCGAGGTTTTGGTACTTGGGAATAAACCCGACCTCTGGAGCCCTAGGCACTGGCCAGCTGCTAGGGGTTCTTTACCTTCCCCTTCCAAATATGTGCGTAATCTTGGGGTGATCATCGACAATGGTTTATCCATGAAATGTCAGGCCAACAAAGTGGCAGCCACCTGCTTTACCATCCTGCGGTGGCTGAGAAAAATCTTTTGGATGTTACCATCCGAAACGCAGAAGTCCGTAGTGGATGCCTTGGTGACCTCCAGGTTGGACTATGGCAACGTACTCTACCTGGGGTCTACCAAGGCAGTCACACGGCGTCTTCAATTGGTCCAAAATGCCACCGCTCGCCTTCTCTGTGGCTGTCGTAAAACCAATCACATCACAGAACGCCTTCGGGAGCTCCATTGGCTCCGTTTTGAAAGTCGAGTAAAGTTCAAGGCTTTGAGCTACATGCACAAGATCAAGGCGGGGGTAGCTCCCTTGTATCTTCAGTCCCTTGTCAAACCCTACACTCCTTCTCGTTCTCTTCGTTCTTCTCAATATCTATTTTATGTACCTAAGTACAGACTTTCTAGAATTGGTGGCAGTTCTTTTGTTAATCTTGGGCCAAGACTTTGGAACTCCCTCCCCCCTAGACATTCGCATGGAGAACTGTCATGCTCGCTTCCGCAGAGCCGTTAAAACCCGGCTCTTTAACCAATAATCCCTCATCTGCTAGTGATATGCTGCTTCTGTCCTTTCAGCGCCAGGAAACCCTTATGGGTAGCTGTCGCGCTATATAAACTTACTAAATAAATACTTCTTGTAATTTTGAAGGAAGTTTTAATAAGACAGAGGGTAGAGATATGTTTTAACAGCTTTTCTAAAAACAAGAAGATCTTCTAAAGATCGAATATGCACAGGAAGCGCGTTCCAAAGCTTAGAGGCCAGCACAGTGAAAGAACGTCCGCCTAATCTGCATTTTTGAAAGCGTGGAACAATTGCTAGATTTTGACCTGCCGAACGAAGGCTACGTGAGGGAGTATACAGAGTCAAGAGGTGCTGGAGGATGGTAGGGGTGTCTGTTTTAAGGATTTTAAACGCGAAGCACAAAGTTTTAAACTCTATGCGTCTGATTACCGGCAGCCAGTGTAATTTAAGGATTGTACTGCGGGCAGAGCAGAAGCGTGGTAGGCCTACCAGAGCCCTGGCGGCTGCGTTCTGAACCCTTTGGAGTCGCAAGACCTCCGCCTGATTGGCGCCTAGGAACAATGAACTCGCGTAATCAAGCCTTGATGACACACTCGCTTGAATCACCATCTGGCGAGTGGAGGCATAAAAAAATTTGAGGATAGGCCTCAAACCGCGAAGAATGCCAAAACATGTAGATGCCACCTTCTTCGTATGACAAGAGAAGGTTAGTTTAGAATCCAACCAGATGCCAAGATTTTTTAGTTCAGAGTCTGGCCTAGGAGGAGGTCCCAGCTCAATAGGCCACCAGCTCGCGCCCCACAGATCAGGATGTTTTCCCAGAACCATCACCTCGGTTTTGAGAGTGTTGAGCTGTAAACAGTTGGTAGTAAGCCAGCCAGGTGCTGTCCCAATCTGTCTCTGGGGTTCCTCTTAGGACTCAGCTGGCTATCTTACTACAGAAATGGTTATATCAAACAGTTGGCATCATTGTATCCCACTCACATTTTACAACTAGCCTTTGAGACTGTGCAATAAGGGGGAAGGGTCTTTCAAACTTTTCCTTTAATTTTATTTTATGTATGTTATCTTTAAAAGAGATTCTTCTAATTTGCAGTACCTCAAATGCCCAGTTTAAGGCCACTTGATTTTCTGTGTCCTGCAATCTAAGTGCTTGGTCGGGTGTTGCTTTTCCGTACCAATCGGTCTACAGATTTTCATACTAGGAACAAGAACTCTCTGTGCTACCTTAACAGCAGTATCTGTTTGACAGAAGCTTCTTTAGTAAGAAGAGATCAGTGAGTTAAGGCGTGCACTGCAAGGATCGATGGGTAACAGTCAAATGTTTGCTTACAAGGTTTGTAAAGTTAATGTGATGGGTCATTTCTTCTGCAAAGCACTGGGCATTATCTATAGGTCACAGATTTGCATACTAGTACATTTCCTATGCTGTTCTTTGCTTTGGCATAGAGATCGAGGTGTAACCCCAGGTCAAAGATCCTTTCCAAACAAGATAGCTAACTGGGGTATGTGCCTGCTGCAAGCCCCATCTGTACTGTTCAGGACATAAGTAGCTAGCTCAAGCTTTCACTCTTTGAGTGTGACAAAGTTAGTACCAGTAAGTTGCATTACAATTAACAGCTTTAGTAAATATCAAGGAAAAATTACGATTGTAATGGGTGTGATTTGCACAGTTATTATTAGTGTAATGATTCCGCTACACCTTCACAAGATAGACTGGGATGGGACTCTGGCAGCTGAGCAGGATCTCTTATTCCCGATTTCTGCTGGCTCAGTGTACACTGTAGGGGCTGGGGCTCTACCTCCTGGCTCCCCCCCCCAAACCCCCACTCCCGGATGGGGGTTTCCCTCAGCCTGGCACCCCCCTCTTCAGCTCCAACATGACCAGAGGTTCAACCACCCGGTTCTTAGAAAAATGCCACTGGCGGTGGGAGGGCTTTTGTAAATCGTCAATTCAGCCTGCCAGCACCAGTCTAGATCACTTCCCCAATCCTCCACTGTTGGAGTGGCAGCTGCCCCCCATTTCTTTGCCACAGTTTGTTTAGCTACCACTGCGGCTAGCACCAACCATTTCTTTATATCTCTTAGCTAGTCGTCATTTGCCTCCGATATCAGGAGAAACCATTTGGCCTCCAATGGGACTTCTATGCTCAACGCATCCGACATTGACTTGGCAATTTTCCCCAATAGTCCTGTAGAATCTGGCATTTCCAGAGTAGGTGGTAGAAAGAACCCTCAGACTCGCATCCCCTATGCCCTTGTTTTTTCTCACTCCTACCCGTATAGCTCTGACCTGAAGTAATACACCCTGTGTAGCACTTTAAGCTGTATAAGTCAAAACCTCATCCAGATCGCCACCTCTCTTGGGCCCTGCAGCATTCTACCCATTACTCGTCTTCCATGGAGCCCATATCTTGTTCCCATACCAACTGCAGGCCACCCATGGGGTCCAGGGCATTAATAATGATCTTTTTAAGGATATGGTCTTGTCTTGTTCTTGCTCTGACAGTACCCTGCCTTTTAGGTGTGAGGCAGTCTCCAGGGTCTCTCCCTCAGGAATATGCTTCTGTAATCCGTGTCTCCATTGAAGATATTTCAGCCATTCTCCTTTCCCCATTTCATAATCCCTTTGTAAATCCACAAACGTGATATATGCTCCCCGTCTCCAGATGTTTCCTAACGTTTCAATTCCCAGTAACTCCCATTTGGCAAAGCCCTCTAATTTACCTACTTCCTTCAGAAAGTCACCCGTCCAGAGCGGCGTCATTGATGAGAGTTTGCTCTCCCAACCTAAGTGCTTTCTTGCCGCTTTCCATGACCTGGCTACTGTTTTGGTATGTGCCGGGAGAAGTTTATCCATTTGTTTCGTGTATAACAATTCCTGTGGGCCACGTGTTCTACCCTGGCTCCGCTCTGTCTTCAAATATCCAGCCATCCACATTCACCAGCTCTGAGGCCCAGTAAAAACTGTGAACGCCGGGCACCGATAGGCCCCCTTTGAAGACCCCTCTATGGAGCATGATCAGTGCTGTACGAGGGGACGCCCCACACCATAGTAGCACCTGTAATTCTGAATCCACCCTACGGAAGAAGAGGAGGGGTACTTCATATGGTGAGTTTTGCAACACGTAAAGCAGACGTGGGAGAGGCATCATTTTGAACAGTGCCGCTCCTTCCATACGCGCCAGGGGGAGCGGGCGCCAATGTTTAGCATTATTTATGAACCTATCTAGCCGCCACGCTGCGTTACAACGATTACATTCGTCGGAATCCTGCATAATGTAGATCCCCAAATACTTAAAACCTTGCTCCTGCAGGGCCACTGCACATCTAGACGTCAATGTGGGAGCACCTCCAGCCAGTGGTAATAACAGTGATTTAACCCAGTTATTCTGGAATCCTGAATACTCCCCATAAAAGATCTCAAGGTTGTGGTCAATTGATTGCCTTGGTTTCCTCACGTATAATAAAATATCATCTGCATAGAGTGATATTCGGTCTTCCCGCTCTTCCCCCATCGGTATCCCCCAGATCAATGGGTCCTGGCGTACCCAAGCAGCAAGCGGCTGCAGAGCTAATGCGAACAAAACTGGAGACAGTGGGCATCCCTGTCTAGTGCCTCTCTGCAATGTGAATGTGCGGGAAACCATTGTGTTGACCCTCACTCTGTCCAGAGGCTGGTTATAGAGGAGCTTAACCCAACCTATGAATTTAGGACCCAAACCGAATCGTTCTAGGACTGCATACAGGGGATTCCACTCCACGCTATCGAAAGCCATGCTAGTATCAAGCGACAGGAGGGCAGCCTGCACCCTGAGGGATTTCTCTGTTATGTGTAATATTCCGTACAGCCAACAGAGGTTCAGCTCCTATGAGGCATAAACCTGGATGGATTAGGGCCTTAATGACACCAGCAAAGTGCGTGGCCAGGAGCTCTGCGAGCACTTTTACCTCAAAATTAAGTAGTGAGATTGGTCTGTATGAACCACATTTAGTGGGTTGTTTACCTGGTTTTGGGATCACAGTTATCCCCGAAGTCCGCTGGTCCGGCGGCCAAACACCCTCCTGAAGAGCCTGATTAAACGTGATTACCATGTGTTCTGCTGTTACATCCAGCATGGACTTGTACATCTCTACTGGCAGGCCATTAGGGCCTGCTGCTTTTCCGGATTGCAGGTCACAAGATGCTGAACTAATTTCATCCACTGTTAAGCCTTTTTCTAATCGTTCCTTGTCCTCTTCCGTGAGGTGCGGCAGAGAAACGTCCTGCAGAAAGACTCTGCAGTCCTCTTTAGTATGTCTTGCGTATGAAGTATAGATTCCTTCCTAATATTTTGCAAATTCCTCTGCTATTTCTGCCCTTGTTTCATATGTATTCCCCCATCTCATCTTTCAGACTAGGAACCCAGCTACCCTTCATCTGCCTGTTATGTAACCACGCTAGCAGTTAACCCCTACTTCGTAGAGCTGATGTTGCGTGGCTTATGCCCTGGCAGTGTCTTCTGCTAGATCTCCGAGTTCTTTTTGGCAAACTTGTAAGTGCTGTCTCTCTACTATCGCTTGTGGATCAGTTCCTGATGCTTGGGCTTCTAAACTGCGTATCTCATGCTCAGGGGTAGCACATTTTATGCAATTTTCTTTTTTAATGGCGCCTATTTTAGCATGCACCCTTCCTCAGATAACCGTTTTAAAGGCCTCCCAGAGGGTCACCACCAATTCAATTGATGCTACATTTTCTTCAAAGTATTGCTCCGTTCCACCCCCCCCCCTCATTTCATTTCTAAAATCCTCATCCTTGAAGAATCAGGGGTCATTCTTCAGTGGCAATGTGTGGTCCCACCCCGGGCTTGTCAACCTCACCTCTACAGAGGAGCGGTAAGATTTGCCCCTAGCCATATGTGCCGCCTCCCTAAATTCTCTTAGTCCTGGGACCTGCATTATGGTGTAGTCAAGCCTTGAGAGGCTGCCCGTTGCTGCTGAAAGATGTGTGTATTGTTTAATATCAATATATTGACGTCTCCAAATTACACCCAGGCCCATTGCCTCAAGGAAACCCCTCAGCTGACCTCATTGTCTCGTGGTACCCACCCGGTTGGGCCTCTACACAGCATATCTAGCTCAGCGTATATAATATTGTTCAAATCTCCTCCCAGGACCAGTCTACCCTCCGGTAGCTGCAATAGTACGGAGCCCACTGTAGACCAGGTGGAGAATAGACAGAGCAAAAATTGAGTCTGTTTCCCTCCAACATGCAGCTTATTGCTGCATATATTATCAGTCCACACATTGTATTCCACATTAGGGCATGCTCGTTTGATCTGAATCCCTACACCGCTGGAACTGGAGGTGTATCCCGCATGCACCCTCAGAGTGTATCCGTATCGATCTAGAGCCTTGCAGTGGTTTCCCCTGAGGTGTTTCCTGTAGGAGAGTGGAGTTTGATATATTGTAGCACTTTCGATCTTTTCTATTTCCCGTGTAGGCCATTAACATTCCAGGACCATAACTTGATCGGACATTGTGTTTGTCTATGGGTTGCCATCGAAATGTGTGTTCACTGTGGGAGTCTCCCTCTCCAGGTGGGCCCCTCATGCTACTACATATCCAATATCACTCATTTTGCGTAGTTCTGAGCTAACGTACCTAACTATGAACTCGCCCCCCAACTCTCCCACCCTGCTATCCTGCTTTTAAGGTTAAGGAAGCCCCAACTCTCCATCCAGCAGAGCGCCTGTCGCCCTTTAACACACATAACTGTTCTAGCTAATAGATTGGGGGGTGGTCGATCAAGCTGGACTGTTATTCAATCTAGTTGTTCTCTGCCCCCTCCGTCTCAGCCCTTCCACAGCTGTTAACTCCTGTGAGTCTCAGTGAAGAGTCTCTGCCAATTAGTTCAGTAACACACAGCCTAGAGTCTCCGTAGTCCCCAGCATCCCTCCTAGCGCTCTCACGATACAGTCTTACCTCCGCTTTGATTTCCCCCCTTTATTATTTCGGATCTGCTCCTGCACTCGTGGGATTGGCCTGGCTCAGTGATGTAGCTCGCTGATCTTGCTCGACATCTGTCTCACCACTTCTCTTAGACCATCCGGTTTTCCGATTTACATCCTTGCCCTGCTTCTTCCCGATGTAGCGCCACCCCTCCAGCCACTCTTCCGCCTCTTCTGAAGTTGCGATTGCCAAGTCTTTCCTTCTGCTATCACTCTCTCAGGCCCGCTGGCAAGAGCATCCTATATTTCAACTCTCTAGATCGCAGCTCCTTTTTCACCGGGTCATAACGCTTTCTCTGTCGCTGCACTTGGAGAGTAAAGTCCGGGAAGAACATGATCACTGTGTTTTTGAATGGCATGTGTCCTTTCATTCTGGCGGTCTGGAGTATTGCATCCCTGTCTCTGTGGTTAAATATTCTGGTGATTATAGTAGATGGTGGGGTTCCAGGCCTGGGAGAGGGTGCCGGTACTCTGAGCTCTCTCTCTGTAGGGATTTTTTTTTACAGGCGTGGGGTTTGCAGCTTATTAATGATAAGATCTTCAAGAAATAAGTGAATACACTTTGTCCCTCTGCTCCTTCCGGTATCCTCCTATGTTGTTCCTTCTTGCACTCTCTTCTTGGTCTTCCAGCCACGCCGCCATGTGTGTGGCTTTCTGTGTTAGAGTGTACACCTGTTCCTCAAGTCTTTTAGTCTTAGACTGAAGCTGGGCAATATTGGTTTTGACGATGGAGACTTTTTCAGTTAGTTTTGAAAGGTCCCTCTGGTGAGGGTCACCACAGTTCATTTTTTGTTCTAGAGAGCCTTTGACATCAAGTATCGCTGCCATTATTGTGGTTAATGACGACTCTTCAACTTCCCCTTACTCTTCAGCCGTCATGGCGGGTCGTTTGACCGCATAGTTGTGCATTTTGTTGGACTGGATTGGGCCTGCTCTTCTGGATTTCCCCATCTTTCCGATTGTTGCCGTTCGACTGTCACCATGAGGGGTCCGAGACCACCATCACGGAGCTTCTTACCAGAAGCAGCCTCTCACTCTTCATGGTCGGGAGTTCTTGCTTTGATATTCTGCGGTGGTGATCGGGCAGCCCTGCCAGAAACCGATCCACTGACCACAGGCGCTTCCGGACGTTCAAATTCTTCATTTTTGCCCTAAAGTGTTGTCTGGGCTCTCTACTCTGCTCCCGGTATGTTCCAATGTCCCTACCTCGGGTCTGTTGGAAGTTGTGGGCCACCAGCAACGCTACTTCGCACTATAGAACCAAGACGGCTATCGTACTCCTGTTGCAAAGTGGAGGTCGTCTGTCTTCCTCCACGCCCCTCTTATCGCCAGGGTCTGTGTGCATGTCAGTGCGCCCTCTGGCCTCCGGTGCTTCTCACCACCTCATTGTTACCTCCGGTGCAGAGCAGGATCTCATGAATCCAACCAAGGCCTCTTGTGTGGCTGCTGCGTGGTGTTCTGCCCTTCGTTAAATCCTCTCAAACAAATATGGTGGGAAATCATGTGTGGCATATCCTTCCTCATCGGTGGGTGTATCCCGGTTCTGTCAGTAATAACCTACTCCCTGTCGCCCTATCTCAAGGAGCGTCTGTGTCGAGGTTTCTTCTCCCCTGGGCAGCGGCTTCTCTTGGATACAGTCCCTTGGGTCCCCCTTGTGCCATTCCAGTTGCTGCCGCCAGACGTCTTATCCGGGACTCTGGGATATTGCCCATAGCCTCTGTTTCACCGTAGCGCCTGTAGCTGGTAATCCCCACCGGGGGTGATAGGCCCACATGTTTGCTTGCCTCCTCACCGGTGCTGCAATTTTCTCCGGTTTTCTGTCCCACAGTCACTCAAGCTGCACCAGCCCCCGTGTGTGTTTTCCGCGCCGGCACAGGCCCGCCGCGTTTATGATGGGCTCCGCCCCAGATCAAGGTAGCTGTCCACGGTGGAACTCGGGTTCCCAGTGGCCTCCGGAACACCGCTAGGGACGTCAGAGAGTCACCTCTTCCCTCGCCGACGCTCTCCAGCGAGGTTTCAACCTCCAGGAATCAGGATATCGACGGATAATTACGGGCCTGGACGGGAGCTCTGCTACTCTGCAGCTATCTTGGTCCGCGGCCAAGCCACTGTTTTCCAATATGCGGATTTTAATCTGGATTTTGGCTATTTACATAGGACAACTATAACTACCACTGTGAAAAAATGCGTTTAGGTGCCAGTCACTTAGGACATTTTAACATAACATTACATTTCAAATATCCTACTTCTAAATACCATGCTTCCAGCCATGTGGATTACAAGGCCTACATAGGGGTTTAATAATATTTAAAAGGGGAGGTTTGACTAAAAAGGGCTTCATTATGACACGTCGAAATGCAGTTTTGACACTGCTACAGTCATGCTACAATGTTAAGCCTGAAACCTTGTCTGCAATGCCAATGTAGAGAACGGCACATAAGGAACTACAGTCCACCAGTGGCTTTTTACTTTCAGGCCGTGGATACATTTTGTATATACTAGGAACTTATAGAAAAGTTAAATCAACAAATTAGAATTATACCAATTCGACGATGTTTAAAGGGGAAACACAGGCACTTTACCACTGGTTAGCAGTGAAGGTTTACCTTTACTTATTTTGAGAGTTTTGTAAACCATGTACACAACTCCAGGGTATCAGAAAATACACATGGTTATCACGGGAGGTTACAAATAATATTAATCATTTCAAATGGTAGGTTACGTATTTTAATATATTCATAAGCTCTCCCTATAGGTTGATGATTACATAGCATATGGTAGGTGGTAGGTTTCAGAATTTTAGTTGAGATTCATTTTGCAGCTTATAAGAGATTAGAAGGTGTTGTCCTTGTTGCCTTTGCGGCTGAGCCACTACTTGTCTTCCAGTCGTTGCATCTTTACCCATCTTACTGTGATGTTGTGTTAGACGGGAGTCTGAATGATCACTTTGCTGGAGGTTAGTGAAATGAGAGGATTTTATTTACTGGGTGGTCTTAGGTGTCTTTCCAAGGGGTAGTGCTTGGACACATCTATTGAATCTCGCTATAAAATAATTTTTGGGCAACTCCAGTGGAAGGGAGTTCCAGATTCTGGGTGCATTTTCAGTTAAGTAGCATGTGCAAGACTTTACTTTCTTGAATCTAAGCAGTCTGAATAGTAGCGTATTTGCGCTCCGTGGGGTGAGCTTCTTTCCTAACCTGGTCAATTCCCTTGCTAGGTATTCTGAAGTCCCCATGTGAAGGGCTTTGCGTGCAATGCAGGCTGTCTTAATGATACATCTTGCTTCAATCTGGAGCCATTCTAGCTTAATCATTGAGGGGGGTTTATGTGGCTAGAGTCACATTTACAGAGATGAGCTAAGATCACACCAAGGTCTAAATCACATTAAACGTCCGTCTCTGGGATAATGGGTTTAACCTTTTTGAGGCGCTTGAGGTTGTTCAAGGCATTTCTCGTTGTGGTGTTTGTGAGTAGTCATGCGCAGGCTCTTGTCTAGCGTGATCCTAAGACCTACAATTGAGAGCATCAAGGAGCGAGGTCCAGACTTGGATTGGTGAGGAGATGCCTTGTGGAGCGATTAGAAGAAATTCCATCTTCAGGGCGGTTGAACTTTAGTTGATTGCGAGCTAGCCCATACTGTACCTCTTTTAGGGTTAAAATCAGGTAGAGAACATACCTGAGAGAGATTTGTAGGTAAAGCAGAGAGTAGTTTGCATATATGTGATATGCATGGTTAGCATGATGCAGGATTGCAGTTAGAGGCTTCATGGAAAAGGTTGAAGAGGGTGGGTGGGAAAGAATTAGTCTTGGGGGACTCCTTAGGTTATTGGGTTGAATATGAGAGTAAGCCGAGTTTGATCTGTTTTGTGTGTTAGCTGAATAACTAGACAAACCAGTTTAAAACTGTGCTGCCAATGCCCATACATGATTTTCAGGTGTTTGAGTTTGTTGTGGGTGACCGTGCTAACTCCAAGAAGAGCTCAAAGAGTAAGAGTAGGCATGAGGCCACTTTAACAAATATCCTGAAGATGTCATCAGTGATGTTGAGGATTGCGGTTTCTGTGCTGCAGCCTGCCTGTAAGTCACGATAATCTGTCTGTTGACCGAATTGGACTAGTACACACATTTCCAGAACCTTGGCCAGGAAGGATAGGTTGGTCACGGGACAGAGGTTGCTAAGATCTTTGGGTCTGCCCCTGATTTCTTGAGGAGCTGGGTGATCTGTCCTGGCTTTAAACATTCTTGGATTGTTCATTGGGATAGTGAGGTGTTGATTTTTTTTATCTAAATAGATTCAATGATGTGGCGGAATATCTTGACCTCGGGTGAGGGAATGGGATAAGCTATGTGAGTCATTGAGTTTAGGTCTGACATGACTTTGATAAGTTTATAAGTTTATCTTCTGGGCGTGTCTTAAATTCACTCCACACTGCATTGTTCTTATGGGGTAGGTATGGAGCAGGGTATCTGGTGGTTTCCCCGGTTTTGTTTTCCTGACTTAACTTTGGGTGTGTAGTCACTGCAGACCAGCTACTGTCAAGGTAGTCGAACAGAATTTTGCACTATTGTCAGCGAAACATTCTGTGAAAACCTCACTGTGCTCCACTGTGGCGGTTGAATTTAGGATGGTAAGGGGGGTGATAATGGGGGTTGACTGATGTTGTAGAGTTTTTTTTTAGGTGGTTTTTAGCCATGTCTTGCTGCAAGGATAAGAAAGTGGATTTGCTTTGAAGATTGCTTTGAGGTTACCCTGTCTCTGAACAAATTGGCTGCATTACCTATTCTTTTTAACTTCAGGACAAGGTACTTGCAGGCACATGCATCATTGTTGGTGTAGGAGAGTAGGGTCTGCTATCCTATGGTCACCCCAAATTTTTGCTTTTTGCTTCACTGGTTTTCGACTACTGAGGCTGTGGGCCTGCTGATCAGACCCCCAGCCTGCTGTTCTCTCACTAAATTAATGATACATGTGCTATAGGCACATACCACAATTGGAAATGGACTCCTTGTCAGCCCCTGTATAATGCACTATAGGTGCCCAGGGCATAGGGGCCACCAAGGCCTACCAGGGGCTGCAGCATATCTTTTGCCACCCCTGGCTGGTTCTTAAATTGACACAACTGGCTGATCACTCAGCTGGGGTAAGGTGGTGTAATCACCCCTTACTTAGATATAGTATACCTATATCTAAACCTATATCTGGACACATATAAACCTGTGAGCCACTCCTATGGAAGGCCTCATCAATCCTGGAGGCAGAGTGCGTGGTTTAATGTGAGATGGAGCTCTAGCATGAGCTGAGCCTGTCTGCAGCTGTCGGGAACAACTCCCTAAGCTGTTTCAGGATAATGCCATACCATATACTCTTAAGTGCCTTATAATCCTCGCGGTTATATAGCAACTCTGGTTTGGCTTTATCAAAACATGTCGTGTAAGGTGTCATACGATTTGGAATACTATCCCCTCGCCAGTTCTGGCGACGGGGATAGCATTCCACCCCTCTAGAGGGGTAAGACATGTTCCTTTACTTTAATGCGGTTAATTTCTAAAAGGGCCTTAGATCCACAAAATGGATGCCTCTGCCACAGACAAGAGTCTGGACCCCTGCAGCTGACCGAAACTCAGCCAAATGGGGCCTGGACAAAGGATTTCCTGTCGCAGGAGGGTGTCACCACCCTCCAGACAGGAGATAGTGGATTGTAGCAGGGAGGTCTGAAAGAAACCAGACACTGCCTGGGGCGCACAAGGCTGCCCCTTGCATAATCCGGCCAAACCGGTTCTGGGGCACTCCAGCCCTCGTGCCAGGGTGGCCTGGATCAAAGGAAAGGGGTGTATCCACCCCCTTCCTGGGTCCCACCCATAGGGGGGGACCTAGCAGGTAATCACGCCCCCCAGATTCGAATAAGAGTGGGAGCAGTGCCAATGCACTTCAGATTTCCTGGAAGAAACATAAGAAACGAAACTCTGGACCCTTGGACCTCCTACTCAACGTGGAAGCCCGAAGAATCTCCCTTGTGGTCAAGGAGTGACCACCCTGCACCAGCAGGCACCATCCAGCCCTCGACGTCTACTTTGTTGCAGTTCCCGCTGGAACTCGAGCGACAGAGATCGACGAGATCAAGCTTGCCTGCCTTCCAACAGCCCGATCCACAGTCCCTGCAGAGCTGAGACCTGTGGAGGCGACCGGAAGCGTGGGGCACGCCATCTTGAATTGACCACGAGACGCTGACCGTGCAGCCCACGAGTGACCCTCGAAGCTGTGCACCGGGGTTTGAGAAGCCCCAACCCTGAGCCACTCTTGCACCGAAGCTCACCCCTCTACACTCATCGAGTGCTGCGTGGGACCCTTCTGCTACTTTTGGCTCAACGCGTTGGCCCATTCACTTGCCAGCCGGCTAGTGGCCCCTGTGCCAACGAAAACTTGAAACCGACTTGTGAATCTGGTTGCTCCAGATCTGCACCAGCTCCCCTGAAAAGGAGCCCCCACTCTGACCCTCCTGGTTCGAGTGAGAAGCAATCTCCTGGTTCCGCGTGGATTGCTTTTGCCAAGTGTTGTTTGCTCCAATCTTGAAGCGGACAGCGCCGACGGCGAGAGCCTGCGTGGGACAGATCGTGACCTGCTCCTGGACGTCGTAGATGCCCCAGAGCCCACGTGACAGCGGAGAGAAGCACCTCAACAGCGACCTGATTGCGCCCAACATTGCCTGGTTCCATCCTGGTTCCACCCTGGTCACTGCTGAGTGACCCAGACTCTGTCCCCTCTGCTTTCAGGTACTTTTCGACTCGAGTCCACCCTTGGACTCCACCGGACACTTCTCTTTCACCCCGCCTGCAGCCCTTTCAGCTCCAAGCACCAAGAGCCTGCGTGACGAAACCCGACTCAACTTCGACCCTGTGCACCCACTTCCTGTGGGTGAGGTAACTTTGCTCCGCCGGTGTTCCCACACTGGTACACATCTCTAGGGTCTGTGTCTTAAGTTTTGTCCCTCTAGGTTCAGCGGAAGTGTCCTTAAACTTTAACTTTACAACTTTTACGCACCATTGGTTAACATTGGTGCATGCGTGCGCTTTCCGCACTGCTCCCGAATCCCGTGGGCCTCTCCCGACTTCAGCACTGCTTGTCCTGACTGCTCCCAGCGATTCCCTAGGCCCTAGGCCTAACCACTGTTCGATTGGTATCTCTTATACCACTTGTTTAGTATATGGTTTGAGTGGCCACCCGCCCTCATCCATAATTGTGCAACTTGTATGTTTAAACTGTGCTTTTGATTTAACGCTTGTGCCCCTTTATTCATAAAGAATACTGGGGATTGTTTTTAGTAATAAACACATATATTTTTATAATATATACTTGTGTGGTGTCCTTTCATTTGATATTACAGGATTGTATGTGGCAAAACAGCTCGCTTAACACGACCTCTTAAGTTAAGCCTTTAGGCTGCTTAGTCCATGCTACCCCTAGGATAGCTTGTCTAACAAGGTTGACTTACAACCTGACACCATAAGGGATTGTTTGGTCTGATAATAGGTGGTTCCAGAATTGGAAACATCACCTATCAGGCCAACTTCTCACATTGGTGAGCAGCGGTGCGGATTTGAGCTTGCTGTTGTTTTACCATTGCAATCTTTTATCAAATTGAAAGATCACATCAAGTACCTCTAGGTACATATAAATCAAAAGCTTAGCATATTAAGTTCTACTGAACTTAGTAGTTGTAGATTAAAGGGATTAGCACACCCTGACTACAACTCACTAGCAAGGTACAGTAGGAAAACACTTAGTGTAGGTAAGTGCACCACTTACACCTCACTAGCAGTCATGTCTGACACAGGAAAAGCCTCAGGGTCTGCTCCTGTGACAGTTGACCTTACCAAGGCAACTTCCAGCTATGACAAACTAACCCGAAAGGACTTGATAGCCTTGTGCATATCAAGAGGGTTAAAAAGGGGCAGAAGTCCCACATGTCCTATCCCGATAGCCATTCTAGAGCAGGATGACTTAGAGAAGGGAAATGAACCCCCCTTAGAATCAGGAGAAGGAGTGAACCCCCCTGTAACTGATACCACTCCAGAGGAGGAAGAAGAAGAGGAGGAAGAGGAGGAGGAGGAGGACTCAGAAGTAGAGGACCCAGAGAATCAGGATCAGAGGGGTAGCCAGGTTCAAGTTGCCAGGCTTAACCAGGCCAACTTAGACCTACTGGGAAATGGAGAGGGCCAGCACCTCCCCAGATCCAACCATGTCATTCTCCCAGGCAACAGAAGAGTGAGATCTCCCTCAGGGGACTCTCATATTTCTAGTGCCTCCAGAGAATCTCAGAGAGGCATGACTGCTTCTCAGAAGACAGAGCATAGGACTCTGTATTTTTAGAACACTTCCTTGTGCACTAAAACAGCGCTCCTAGCGCTGCAACGAACGCTACCTGTCGCCATTACTGAGGGCGAGGCGCCACGGCGGACACGCCCACCTCAGCTGGCCACGCCCCCTCCTGTCACTATAAAGTGCGCGCAGCTGGAAAGCGCGACACTTTAATCTGGGAGTCTCCTGAGGCGGAAAGCCGGGAGTGAATCTGACTATTTTAAAAATTATTGTGTGATACTCTGTATTTTTAGAACACTTTCTTGTGCACTAAAACAGCGCTCCTAGCGCTGCAACGAACGCTACCTGTCGCCATTACTGAGGGCGAGGCGCCACGGCGGACACGCCCACCTCAGCTGGCCACGCCCCCTCCTGTCACTATAAAGTGCGCGCAGCTGGAAAGCGCGACACTTTAATCCGGGAGTCTCCTGAGGCGGAAAGCCGGGAGTGAATCTGACTATTTTAAAAATTATTGTGTGATACTCTTTATTTTTAGAACACTTCCTTGTGCACTAAAACAGCGCTCCTAGCGCTGCAACGAACGCTACCTGTCGCCATTACTGAGGGCGAGGCGCCACGGCGGACACGCCCACCTCAGCTGGCCACGCCCCCTCCTGTCACTATAAAGTGCGCGCAGCTGGAAAGCGCGACACTTTAATCCGGGAGTCTCCTGAGGCGGAAAGCCGGGAGTGAATCTGACTATTTTAAAAATTATTGTGTGATACTCTGTATTTTTAGAACACTTCCTTGTGCACTAAAACAGCGCTCCTAGCGCTGCAACGAACGCTACCTGTCGCCATTACTGAGGGCGAGGCGCCACGGCGGACACGCCCACCTCAGCTGGCCACGCCCCCTCCTGTCACTATAAAGTGCGCGCAGCTGGAAAGCGCGACACTTTAATCCGGGAGTCTCCTGAGGCGGAAAGCCGGGAGTGAATCTGACTATTTTAAAAATTATTGTGTGATACTCTGTATTTTTAGAACACTTCCTTGTGCACTAAAACAGCGCTCCTAGCGCTGCAACGAACGCTACCTGTCGCCATTACTGAGGGCGAGGCGCCACGGCGGACACGCCCACCTCAGCTGGCCACGCCCCCATGTCTCCTCTCCCACGTACATAAAAGATGTGTCTCGCTAGGAAGCGCAGCGGACGGGCGCAGCGGGCGCGCCGTCAGCGCGCCGAAGGCGCGCCTAAGGCAAGCCCGTCTGGGCCCGTCCGGGCCTTGACCGGGCCTAGGGCCAGTCCCCCTGCCTCCTCCATTAGCCCTGTCCGCACCTGCTGGACCCCTGCCCAACTTCACTTACTTAATACGCGCCTTTGCCCGACCAGCTCTCGCTGCTTCCCAAACCACCTGGAGACCGCTCATTACCATTGCTCACAATGCAATTTCTCTCTCCCGCCATGCCAACCATGTCTCTTCCCATACCCCCCACTACAGCTATCCTCCTCTTATCAGTACACCCTGCAAGCAGGTTTGATCAATTGCCGTTCTCTTCCCCGTCACGCCAATGACATCTGGATGTCCATCTCATCTGATGAATGGGATATTCTCTTTCTCACTGAGTCTTGGATCACAGACTCCTCCTCGCCGGATATCTATCTGGCTATCCCCCCAGGTTATGACATCAAATGCTTAAACTGGGCTGGAGGTAAGTCTGGAGGCGGTCTAGCCGTCATTTTTAAATCCTCTTTCCAGCTGACTTTCACTAAACTTGTGGATATAGGTACAATCGAAGCCATGTACTTCTCCGTTTCCGACTCTGCGGCAGTCATTCTGGCTGGCACATTAGTTTATAATCCCCCTCCCGCCACCTCCCCCTCCCTCACTGCCCTCGTCCACCAACTAGCTGACTTATCTATTAAACATCAAAACTTCATTGTCCTGGGTGATTTTAACCTTCACATAGACAACTTGTTCTGTGCGAAGGCAACCAACCTGGTGGATACTATGGAGAGCCTCAATCTCAAGCAACTAGTTGTAGGTCCCACGCATGTGGCAGGCCATACTCTGGACCTTATATTCGCCAATTTTCCACTCATCACTGTTCTCCAGCCTCTCCCTCTGACCTGGACCGATCATTACCTCATTCCATTCTCTCTCACCCTGGGACGAAAATCTGCCCCAATGGCCCCAAGGAAGGAGCTGGGAAGAAAGTGGCACAAGGTTACCTGCGCCACCTTGGACCCGCTATTCCACTTTCAGTCGGAGTACCTCTCCCCGGACATTGATAAAAATGTTTCTAGGTTGAATTCCACTCTCCTTGAAGCGATTGATTCTATCGCCCCCCAGAAAATTATCACCTCCACTAGGTCGCGACCCTCTGCTCCCTGGTTCTCCACTTCCCTTCGGGAGGAGAAAAGTAGATGCAAGGCTCTCGAACGTAAGTGGAGACTCAACTACGACCTCGAAGCCAAACATCTATATAGGACGGCCCTAAAACAATTCCTTAAACATAAAAAAAGCGCGATGAAAGACCACTTTGCCTTTCAAATTAATAAAGCTAAAAACTCTTCTAAAACGCTTTTTAGCATTGTTAAAGACTTTACTAACCCTCCGGCCAGGGCTCCCCAGAATACCGCTAGTCAGGCTCTCTGCGAGGGACTCTCAGACTACTTTCTTGAAAAGATCAACAAACTCTGTGTCTCCTTCCCCACAGAGTCTGTCACCCTGTCCTCTCCCACTAGTCCCTCAGAGTTACCGTCCTTTCTTTCATTTAATAAACTTAACCAGGACGAGGCTATCAGACTACTCATTCGTTGTAAATCCGGTGCCCCCTCTGATCTAATCCCCGCAAAAATCATGGGAGAACTGGCCTCACTTGCCTGCCCCTTCCTTTCCGTCTGGAATGCCTCCCTTCACCATGGCTTCTTCCCTACTACCTGGAAGGAGGCTCTGGTGATCCCTATTCTAAAAAAAGCAGACGCAGACCCCACTGTCTTCGCTAATTACCGTCCCATCTCCCTTCTTCCTAAACCCGCCAAAGTCCTGGAAAAAGCCGTGCAGCTTCAACTTACGGAATACTTAGAAGACCATTCTCTGCTGCATGGATCACAATCCCGATTCAGAGCCGGATTCAGCACTGAGACGGCCCTGCTGGAAGTATCTGAAACCATCCGAGAATGCGTGGACAGGGGCGAGGAGGCCATGCTGGTTCTCCTCGACCTGTCCGCAGCATTCGACACGGTCGATCACCACATCCTTCTTGACCGACTCAAGCAGATAGGCATTGGTGGCACTGCCCTCAGCTGGATCGAGTCCTTCCTCTCATCCAGAAGTCAAAGGGTATTGTTGCGTCCCTTTAAGTCAGAGAAAAAACCTCTGACATGTGGGGTGCCGCAGGGCTCCGCCCTCAGCCCCCTGTTCTTCAACGTCTATCTTACTCCCTTGGCTGACGTTGTGGAGTCTTGCGGAGTCAGGGTGGTCTCTTATGCTGACGACACACAGCTGGTGTTCTCCTTCAGGGACCACTCGGACTCCGCATTCATCAATTTTCGCCAATGCCTCAATAACATCAGTGTCTGGATGACCGTGAACCACCTCAGATTGAATGCAGATAAAACGGAGGTTCTGTTTTTCAATCAGAAAACCTCCATCCCCTCCTCTTGGTGGTGGCCCACGGCGCTTGATCCTGCCCCGTCCCCCGTTCACTCGGCGCGGAATCTTGGTTTTCAATTTGATGACTCCCTGTCATGCAAAACCCAGGTGAATAAAGTCACTTCCGCCTGCTTTATGAAACTACGCATGATCAGAAAAATCCTTCCCTATCTCCCCCTGGATTCCTGCCGTACAGTCACCCAAGCCCTCATCACGTCCCACTTGGACTATGCCAATAGTCTCTATGCTGGGGCCCCCCAGTACCTGATAGGCCGGCTGCAGATTATCCAGAATGCTGCAGCCAGACTGATCGGTAATATCCCGTACCGCCAATCTGTTTCTGCCTACCGGAGGGAACTCCACTGGCTTCCAGTGGCTAGCCGCATTCAGTTTAAGGTCCTCACCCTTACCTATCGAGCCGTCAACGGCTGCGGACCTACCTATTTGAAAAAACGGGTTTCGATATCCCGCTCCACCAGATCCCTGAGATCTAATGACCTCCGCCTTCTGATCTCGCCCCGTTTTAGACTATCTAGAACTGGTGGCAGAGGGTTCAGCGTCATTGCTGCCAGACTGTGGAACTCCCTCCCAATTGAGCTGAGATTCTGTCCCTCTGAATCCATCTTCCGAGCCAAACTTAAAACCTGGCTCTTCTCCGGACTTTAGTCTCTCCACTGTTCCTTCTGCTTCACTCCCCCTCTCCCTTGGTAAACTCTGGATTTTAGCGCCGGGACACCCCTTCGGGGGTAGCTGCGCGCTCTACAAACTACATAAAATAAAATAAAATAAATAAAATAAATAGGGCCAGAATGAGGGCTGTCAAACTCCAGATAGAGAGGGAGGATGTAGCCCTGGCTCAAGCTAAACTTACCTTGGCTCAAGCTAGACTTACCTTGGCAAGAGAACAGAAATTGAGTGGCTTAGATGCCACTGGTGGCAGCAATATTCCTAAAGAAAAAGACAGGGGCTATGATAATAGAAACCTGACAAAAATTGTGCCCCCCTACAAGGAAGGGGATGACATCCACAAATGGATGACTGCTCTTGAGAGAGCCTGCATGGTACAGCAGGTTCCTCAGGATCAGTGGGCTGCAATTTTATGGTACTCCTTTTCTGAGAAAGGGAGGGACAGGCTCCTCACAGTTAGACCTGAGGATGCCAAAAACTACACTGTCTTGAAGAGTGCTCTTATTGAAGGGTTTGGCCTAACCACTGAGCAATACAGGTTGTTGTTCAGAGACACCCAAAAAGCACAGACTCAAGACTGGACTGATTTCGTGGATTGTGCCACTAAGGCTCTGGAGGGTTGGTTGCAGGGAAGTAAAGTTTCAGACTATACAGGATTGTACAATCTTATAATGAGAGAGCAGATCCTTAATAACTGTACAAACCAGCTGTTGCATCAATACCTTATTGACTCTGATCTGACCTCTCCCCAAGAATTGGGAAAGAAGGCAGACAAATGGGTCAGAACAAGGATTAAGCAGAAACCCCAGAACCAAGGTGGTGACCAGAAGAAAACAGACCAGAAGGGTGGAAATCAGAAAGATAAAGATAAAGAAAAAGACCAGAAGTCTTCAGGCCCCCAAACTAATAGTAAGGAGGGTGGTTCCCAAAATGGAAACAAGAAGAAGAAGAATAAAGGTCCAAAGACACCTTGGTGTAATACCTGCAAATCAGTTTCACACTGGGGCAGTGAATGCACTAAGGCAAATCCAGTCTCCACCACTCCAGCTCCTAAAGCAACTGCAACCCCTAGTACAGTAAGCAGTGGTGGAACACAGTCCAAGGGTGTAGCTGGGTTGACCCTGGGTATTGAAGTAGGATCTGGCCTAGTCAGAACCCCTACACAGGCAGTTCTCTTATATGATGTGGACATAGATTTGCCCACTGCAGTAAGTCCCAGTAACCTGGGCAAATATAGGCAGACTCCCTTAATTAATGAGAAACTGGCTCAAGCCTACAGGGACACATGTGCCAGTGTCACAATGGTGACACCTGACTTTGTGGACCCTGGACAGATTGTACTAGGTGAGAGTTACCTAGTGACCAATGCAAGCAACTCCACTACTTCCCATAGTGTGGCAGTTGTGAACTTCTCCTGGGGAGGGGTAGATGGCCTAAAGAAAGTTGTTGTGAGTGCAGACCTACCAGTAGACTGTCTGTTAGGCAATGATCTTGAAAGCTCAGCTTGGTCAGAAGTGGAGTACAGGACTCATGCAGAAATGCTAGGGATTTCAGAGCATGTCCTTGCCATGACAAGGGCTCAGGCTAAGAAGTGCCTTCCTGAACCAGTGGTGGATCTTGGAACAATAGACCAACCACAACCCAAGAGAAGGAGCAAGAGAGGAAAGGCTGAGCCTTCCACCTTGCCCCAGGTTGAGGATCAAGTTTCAGAGGAAACTGATTCTGCAGTCCAAGAGGAGACTGTCCCTGAGGAACTTGAACCTGACCAGGTTGAGTTTCTGGGGACAGGGGGACCCTCAAGGGCAGACCTGTGGCAGGCTCAATTAGATTGCCCTTCCCTTGAACCCCTCAGACAGCAGGCTGCTGCTGAGGCTGCTGGGGATGCCCAAGGTACCCATACTGTGTATTGGGATGATGGACTCCTTTACTCAGAGGCTAGAGACCCCAAGCCTGGCATGACTAGGAGGTTGGTTATACCTCTGCAGTTTAGGGGGTTCCTCCTTACCTTGGCCCATGATATTCCCCTTGCAGGACACTTAGGCCAGAACAAGACGTGGGACAGGCTTGTTTCACACTTTCACTGGCCTCATATGTCAGAAAATGTCAAGGAGTTTTGTCGCTCCTGTGTCACTTGCCAAGCCAGTGGTAAGTCAGGTGGCACAACAAAGGCCCCCCTAATACCACTACCTGTGGTGGGGGTTCCCTTTGAAAGAGTTGGAATTGATATTGTGGGTCCCATGGACCCCCAAACAGCATCTGGGAACAGATTTATACTGGTGGTAGTGGATCATGCCACCAGGTATCCAGAGGCTATTCCCCTGAGGACCACCACAGCACCTGTGGTGGCAAAAGCCCTCATTGCAGTTTTCTCAAGAGTGGGCTTCCCAAAGGAGGTATTATCAGATAGGGGCACCAATTTTATGTCCAGCTATCTGAAAGCAATGTGGAAGGAGTGTGGGGTAAACTACAAGTTTACCACCCCCTACCATCCACAATGCAATGGGCTTGTGGAGAGATTTAACAAGACCCTAAAAGGCATGATAAAAGGATTACCAGAGAAGCTCAGGCGGAAATGGGACATTCTTTTACCTTGCCTGCTCTTTGCTTACAGAGAGGTCCCACAGAAGGGGGTTGGCTACAGCCCTTTTGAACTTTTGTTTGGCCACCCTGTGAGGGGTCCATTGTGTTTGGTGAAGGAAGGATGGGAGTTACCTCTCAAAAAGCCTAAGCTAGACATAGTGGACTATGTACTTGGTCTCCGCTCCAGGATGGCTGAATACATGGAAAGAGCATCCAAAAACCTGGAGGCCAGCCAAGAATTACAAAAAGCTTGGCATGACCAAAAGGCTGTACTGGTAGAGTTCCAACCAGGACAGAAGGTGTGGGTACTGGAGCCAGTGGCCCCAGCAGCACTCCAGGACAAATGGAGTGGACCCTATCCTATCATTGAGAAGAAGGGAGAAGTCACTTACTTGGTTGACTTTGGGTAATCCATGTGAATCGTTTGAAAGCATTTGTGGACAGGGAGGACATGAGCTTGCTCATGGCCACAGATGGGGATCAGGAGGAAGAGAGTGACCCTCTCCCAGACCTGCTTTCTCAGAACCCTGATGATGGTTCAGTTGATGGAGTAGCCTTGGCAGGCAGCCTCACTGACCAGCAACAGATGGACTGCAGACAAGTTTTGCAGGCCCACAGGCATTTGTTTTCACTCACACCCAGCCAGACTGACTGGTGTACCCATGTGGTGGACACTGGTGACAGTCTGCCTGTGAAGAATAAGATCTACAGGCAACCTGACCATGTCAGGGATTGCATCAAGGCTGAGGTGCAAAAGATGTTAGAGCTTGGAGTGATTGAGCAATCAGAGAGCCCATGGGCCAGCCCAGTAGTCCTTGTGCCAAAACCTCATACCCAAGATGGAAAGAGAGAAATGAGATTTTGCGTGGACTACAGGAGTCTCAATGCTGTCACTAGGACAGATGCTCACCCCATTCCAAGAGCAGATGAGCTCATTGACAGATTGGCTTCTGCCAAGTTTCTGAGCACATTTGATCTGACAGCTGGCTACTGGCAAATCAGACTAGCTGAGGAGTCAAAAGCCAAAACAGCATTCTCTACCCCTAGTGGACATTATCAGTTTGTGGTAATGCCCTTTGGTTTGAAGAATGCACCTGCCACTTTCCAAAGGTTGGTGAACCAAGTCCTTACTGGGTTGGATGACTTTTGTGCAGCATATCTAGATGATATTGCTGTCTTTAGCTCCACCTGGGAGGATCACCTGATCCACCTGAAGAAAGTTCTGGAGGCCCTGCAAAAGGCAGGCCTGACTATCAAGGCCACCAAGTGCCAGATAGGGCAGAGTAAGGTTGTATACCTGGGCCACCTACTAGGTGGAGGTCAGGTTCAGCCACTGGAGAGCAAGATCCAGGCCATACAGGACTGGGCTCCTCCAGTTACCCAGACACAAGTCAGAGCCTTCTTGGGCCTGACTGGGTATTACAGAAAGTTTGTGAAAAACTATGGGTCTATAGTGACACCATTAAATGACTTGACATTCAAGAAGATGCAAAAAAAGGTTCAGTGGACAGTTAGCTGTCAAAAGGCATTTGATGACCTGAAGAAGGCCATGTGCTCTGCACCTATCCTGAAGAGTCCTGACTACTCCAAACAGTTCATTGTACAGACAGATGCTTCTGAGTTGGGGGTGGGAGCTGTGCTCTCACAACTTAATCAAGATGGTCAAGACCAGCCCATTGCTTTCATTAGCAGAAGGCTGACCCCTAGAGAGAAACGTTGGTCAGCCATTGAGAGGGAGGCCTTTGCTGTGGTTTGGGCCCTGAAGAAGTTGAGGTCCTACTTGTTTGGAACTCACTTCCTAGTTCAGACAGACCATAAGCCCCTCTTATGGCTCAATCAGATGAAGGGTGAAAATCCCAAACTGCTCAGGTGGTCCATTTCCCTACAGGGGATGGACTTTACAGTGGAGCACCGCCCAGGGACTGACCATGGTAATGCAGATGGTCTCTCCAGGTACTTCCACTTAGAACATGAAGACTTATCTGGTCAAGGTTAGTTTAATGTCCCTGCATTTGGGGGGGGTTGTGTCGGAGAGTAGGGTCTGCTATCCTATGGTCACCCCAAATTTTTGCTTTTTGCTTCACTGGTTTTCGACTACTGAGGCTGTGGGCCTGCTGATCAGACCCCCAGCCTGCTGTTCTCTCACTAAATTAATGATACATGTGCTATAGGCACATACCACAATTGGAAATGGACTCCTTGTCAGCCCCTGTATAATGCACTATAGGTGCCCAGGGCATAGGGGCCACCAAGGCCTACCAGGGGCTGCAGCATATCTTTTGCCACCCCTGGCTGGTTCTTAAATTGACACAACTGGCTGATCACTCAGCTGGGGTAAGGTGGTGTAATCACCCCTTACTTAGATATAGTATACCTATATCTAAACCTATATCTGGACACATATAAACCTGTGAGCCACTCCTATGGAAGGCCTCATCAATCCAGGAGGCAGAGTGCATGGTTTAATGTGAGATGGAGCTCTAGCATGAGCTGAGCCTGTCTGCAGCTGTCGGGAACAACTCCCTAAGCTGTTTCAGGATAATGCCATACCATATACTCTTAAGTGCCTTATAATCCTCGCGGTTATATAGCAACTCTGGTTTGGCTTTATCAAAACATGTCGTGTAAGGTGTCATACGATTTGGAATACTATCCCCTCGCCAGTTCTGGCAACGGGGATAGCATTCCACCCCTCTAGAGGGGTAAGACATGTTCCTTTACTTTAATGCGGTTAATTTCTAAAAGGGCCTTAGATCCACAAAATGGATGCCTCTGCCACAGACAAGAGTCTGGACCCCTGCAGCTGACCGAAACTCAGCCAAATGGGGCCTGGACAAAGGGTTTCCTGTCGCAGGAGGGTGTCACCACCCTCCAGACAGGAGATAGTGGATTGTAGCAGGGAGGTCTGAAAGAAACCAGACACTGCCTGGGGCGCACCAGGCTGCCCCTTGCATAATCCGGCCAAACCGGTTCTGGGGCACTCCAGCCCTCGTGCCAGGGCAGCCTGGATCAAAGGAAAGGGGTGTATCCACCCCCTTCCTGGGTCCCACCCATAGGGGGGGACCTAGCAGGTAATCACGCCCCCCAGATTCGAATAAGAGTGGGAGCAGTGCCAATGCACTTCAGATTTCCTGGAAGAAACATAAGAAACGAAACTCTGGACCCTTGGACCTCCTACTCAACGTGGAAGCCCGAAGAATCTCCCTTGTGGTCAAGGAGTGACCACCCTGCACCAGCAGGCACCATCCAGCCCTCGACGTCTACTTTGTTGCAGTTCCCGCCGGAACTCGAGCGACAGAGATCGACGACATCAAGCTTGCCTGCCTTCCAACAGCCCGATCCACAGTCCCTGCAGAGCTGAGACCTGTGGAGGCGACCGGAAGCATGGGGCACGCCATCTTGAATTGACCACGAGACGCTGACCGTGCAGCCCACGAGTGACCCTCGAAGCTGTGCACCGGGGTTTGAGAAGCCCCAACCCTGAGCCACTCTTGCACCGAAGCTCACCCCTCTACACTCATTGAGTGCTGCGTGGGGCCCTTCTGCTACTTTTGGCTCAACGCGTTGGCCCGGTCACTTGCCAGCCGGCTAGTGGCCCCTGTGCCAACGAAAACTTGAAACTGACTTGTGAATCTGGTTGCTCCAGATCTGCACCAGCTCCCCTGAAAAGGAGCCCCCACTCTGACCCTCCTGGTTCGAGTGAGAAGCAATCTCCCGGTTCCGCGTGGATTGCTTTTGCCAAGTGTTGTTTGCTCCAATCTTGAAGCCGACAGCGCCGACGGCGAGAACCTGCGTGGGACAGATCGTGACCTGCTCCTGGACGTCGTAGATGCCCCAGAGCCCACGTGACAGCGGAGAGAAGCACCTCAAAAGCGACCTGATTGCGCCCGACATTGCCTGGTTCCATCCTGGTTCCACCCTGGTCACTGCTGAGTGACCCAGACTCTGTCCCCTCTGCTTTCAGGTACTTTTCGACTCGAGTCCACCCTTGGACTCCACCGGACACTTCTCTTTCACCCCGCCTGCAGCCCTTTCAGCTCCAAGCACCAAGAGCCTGCGTGACGAAACCCGACTCAACTTCGACCCTGTGCACCCACTTCCTGTGGGTGAGGTAACTTTGCTCCGCCGGTGTTCCCACACTGGTACACATCTCTAGGGTCTGTGTCTTAAGTTTTGTCCCTCTAGGTTCAGCGGAAGTGTCCTTAAACTTTAACTTTACAACTTTTACGCACCATTGGTTAACATTGGTGCATGCGTGCGCTTTCCGCACTGCTCCCGAATCCCGTGGGCCTCTCCCGACTTCAGCACTGCTTGTCCTGACTGCTCCCAGCGATTCCCTAGGCCCTAGGCCTAACCACTGTTCGATTGGTATCTCTTATACCACTTGTTTAGTATATGGTTTGAGTGGCCACCCGCCCTCATCCATAATTGTGCAACTTGTATGTTTAAACTGTGCTTTTGATTTAACGCTTGTGCCCCTTTATTCATAAAGAATACTGGGGATTGTTTTTAGTAATAAACACATATATTTTTATAATATATACTTGTGTGGTGTCCTTTCATTTGATATTACAGGATTGTATGTGGCAAAACAGCTCGCTTAACACGACCTCTTAAGTTAAGCCTTTAGGTTGCTTAGTCCATGCTACCCCTAGGATAGCTTGTCTAACAAGGTTGACTTACAACCTGACACCATAAGGGATTGTTTGGTCTGATAATAGGTGGTTCCAGAATTGGAAACATCACCTATCAGGCCAACTTCTCACAGTTGGCTATTGCGATTTCTTAATTGCGATTTTTAAGGAATCGCAACTAAGAAATTGCAAAAGCCTATGCATGAAGAAATCGCTGAAAATTTTGTGATTTCTTAAAATTCTTTAATTGCGACTCGCAAATTGTGAATCACAATTAAGGAATACCTCCCCATTCATTCATATGGGCCTAGAGGCCCATAGGACATGCCCTCAGGGCATGTGTGTGTGTGCACAACATGAAACTTTGAAAAATGCACAAAAGTGCATTTTTCAAAGTTTTCGCAAATTACCATGAGGTTCAACCTCATGGTAATTTGCTCCCCCTAAGTGCGAAATCACTATTTTTTAAACTTTAATGCAATCGCAATTTGAGAATTCACAAATATTTGCGAATTCTCAAATTGCGAGGGCCTTCACCCTTCATGCATCTCAAAAGCTGATTTTGTGATCGCAAACGGCCGATTTTTTCGAGTCGCACCGTTTGCGATCGCAAAAAGCTTTGATGCATGTGCCTGTAAGTTACTTTTTCCTGTAATTGCTGCCAGCGACATTTTTCTCAAATTGCTGTTAACCAATTAATTTTATTTATTTATTTGTGTAGCTCCAGAATTGACTCCCGAAGGAGTATCTCTGCGTTTCGAACGAGGAGCACAGGTAGAATGCAACTACAGCCTGAATCAACAAGAGAAGAGAATAGTCTTAAGCAGCTTCCTGAATTGGAAGTGAGTAGGGCACTGACGTAAATGTAGGGGGAGGTCATTCCAGTAGTCTTGCCCTCTTAATTCGGGGAACTTCTAACAAATGTTTAGAACACGGGCGGAGAGACCTAGAAGGACAGTAGAGCAAAAATTTCTCTGTCAGATAGGAGGGGACAAAATTAAAAAGCACCTTGTGAATGGTACAGCAGATTTTAAATTTTACCCTATGGCGTATCAGAAGCCAGCGAAGCTGAGCAAGACGAGGGCGGGAAGCAGTCCTAGGGGGCACATTAGGACTAGCCGTGCTGCCGTGTTCTGAAACACTTGTAGTCTGCTGATTGAGGACTCACTCGCAGAGATCAGCAGTCCAACATGCTTAGTATAAGTGCCTAAATCATTGTCTTTCTGGTGGAATCAGGAAGAAGAGAAAATACTCGACGAGGAAGTCCCAGAGGGTGTGGAAACAGACACCAGCTGTCTGAGTAATATGCTCTTTCAGAGTGATGGCTTGATCCACGCGAATGCCTATATTCTTAAAAGTGGATTTCAGGTCAGGAGGGGTGCCAAAATCAGGCGGTCACTACTCGGAAGACCACAATAAAGTGGCCTCCCCAAAGAGCAAAATCTCAGTTTTTCCGAAGTGACACTGGAGGAAATTACTCCTCATTCAGTGTGAGATAGCTCACATTCCCAAGGAGAAGGCCAACTGCACCGACGGTGTAAATTCGTCAAAAGGGAAAAGTAGCTGAGTATCGTCAACATATGATATTGGAGTAAACTCATGGGTCCTCAGGAGGGTGGCCGGGGGAGCAACATAGATATTGAAAAGTGAGAGGCTCAAGCATGATCCCTGAGGCACCCTCTTGGACAATTCCAGATGTGCCGAGCGATATGGGCCAAGATTGACAGTCTGAGAGCAACCGGCTAGGAAACTCGACAACCATTAGAAGGCCAAGCTTCTTAAACCAATCTGCTGCAGTCTTCTGAGTATTATTTGGTGTAAAACTGTGTCGAACGCGGCAGATAGGTCCAACAGCACCAACATCGTAGAGTGGCCTTTGTCTAGGGTCATCCTGATGTTATCAGTGCCCGCTAGCAGGGCTGATTCGGTGCTGTACTTGGGCCTACAGCCAGACTGGGAAGGATCAAGACAACCAGTAAGTTCGACATGGTTGGAGAGAGGAGTGTTAATATGTCTCTCCAGCAGTTTACTCAGAAAGGGGAGCAACGAGATGGGCCGGAGATTGACAGATCTGTCAAAGGGGCCTTGGTGTTTTCACGAATGGGCATCACCTGTGCTGCTTTCCATCATGCATGGACAAGGCTGTCTCTTAGTGAAAGGTTGAGCAGATATTCAATTGAGGGGAAAAGTTAGGTGGCCAGAGAGGTGACGACTTTGGCTGGGATGGTGTCATGGGGAGACCCGGATTTAATTCTGTGGATTAGAGTGATAACCTCTGCCGAGGTCAGCGGTGGAAAGCTTTCCAACATCTGAGAAGTAGCCGGTACAGGTGGATCCGCAACTGAGGGGGGCAGGTTCTGGCTATCTGACATTACAATTTTTTTAATAAATTTGTTCAATTTTCAGTGAGAAATATTATTGCATAGTGTTTTGTGAGTGCTTCGAGGTTTTCACAAGCCTTGGGATTGGTAAAAGACTGGAGGATACGATGTAGGGTATTAGGGGCATTGCCAGCCATGTCCAATCGGGAGGTGATAAAGGTTTTACGCGCTTCTTTTATATTATTGTGATATCTGGACAGAGCGGTCAGAAACTGAGTTTTATCGTACTTGTCATGAGTCGTGCGCCAGCACCTCTCATATTTCCTGCAAAGTTGTTTTTGCACACGCAGCTGAGGGGAGAACCAGGCAGCTACGTCCGTTTGGAGTGGTTAGGAAGAAGTTTCAATGGTGCAAGATAGTCAATCGTCTTGGAGAGTGCACAATTGTATTTAGCCAAGGCTTCTACTATATTATAGATCTGGTTGGACACCTAGTGAATTCCACAGTTTTAAACATGGCCAACGAGAACGTCGAGGCTGGTAGCCAAAAGCTGTTTGATAAACTGATGAGAGCCATTGATGTGGTTGCCCCGGCATAGAGGGTGAAATGGGTGGACAGAGGACCGGGGGCATCTTGGTTCGATGAGACCGTAAGAGCCAAGAAACAGGCCCTTCGGAGATTAGAAAGAGCCTGGAGAAGGGATTATAGCACGGTGGCACAGAACCTTTATGCACAGGAACTAGTGCTGTATAAAAAGGCCATCCTGACTCGCAAAGCAGCTTTCTTTGAGACAAGAATAGCGACAGCTCGGGTCCCACAGAAAGAAATCTTCAAAGTACTTAATGAACTGAAAAATGTTAAAGAACAGAAACCAGAGTTCTCCCAGGAAGACTGCCAGAACTTCCAGGATTTCTTTATAAGTAAAATTGAGGATCTTCAGGGTGAAATAGCCCGGACCCCAATTTTTGACTGTCCATCCCATGATGTACACCAATCTCTCGACACATTCCCCTTGATTACTAAGGAGAGGTTCCTCATTTTGGTGGAGAGAGTAAACTCAGGCTCTCAGGCAGATCCATGCCCCCCTAGTGTTTTTAAGATCGCTATTTCGGGTTGTGAAGGAGATGTTCTTACCCTCCTAAATAAGTCGCTGGAAATGGGACAGGTCCCGACGTCTTTCAAAGAAGCTCGGCTGATTCCGCTTCTAAAAAAAACCAGGGGCAGATGCTAAAAATTTAAAGAATTACAGGCCCATCTCCCAACTACCCTTTTTAGCCAAAGTAATCGAGCAGCATGTTTTGACACATCTGTCGCAACACCTGGAGACCAACGACCTACTAGAGCAAAATCAAGCTGGCTTTCGTAAACATCACAGTACTGAGCTGGTGATGGTGTCCATTTTGGATGAACTACGATGCAGAGCTGACAAGAAGATCCCCGGGGCCCTGGTGCTCTTAGATCTCTCCACCGCGTTTGATACGGTGTGTCACAATCTACTGTTGAAACGTTTGAGAGATCTGGGCATCGGGGGGACCGTGTTAGGCTGGCTAACTTCATTCCTGCAGGGAAGATCGCAGAGGGTCCAGCTGTCAGAGTCTGTCTCCACTGCAGCAGCCATAACCTGTGGAGTTCCGCAGGGGTCAGCTCTCTCACCGCTCCTTTTTAATATATACCTTCAGCCACTGATTTTTGCTCTTAACCACATGGACTGTCAGGTCTACAACTACGCCGACGACACCCAGATTATCATACAAATTGAGGATACATCTGGAGCCCAGGATAGATTGCATAACATCTTAAAGTTCACAAGCAATTGGATGTCCACCAACTCCTTAAAAATCAACCCAGAGAAGACCGAAGTGTTGCCCATCACCAGTTCAGGTAACCCGTGGAACGACTGTCTCTGGCCAAAGGAGTTGGGTAGGACGCCGGTACCAGCTGCGGTGGTGAAAAGCCTGGGCATCCATACTGATGGTAATCTGTCAATGAAAAATCAGGTGTCGTCGGTGGTGGGTACGTGCGTTGGCCTCCTCAGGCAGTTGCGCAAAATTTCGCAGATGTTGTCCTTTTCTACCTTAAGAACCGTGGTGTCTGCAACAATTCTAGGCCGTCTCGACTATGGAAACTCTCTTTATGTAGGACTGCCCCAGCAACAACTCTCAAGACTGCAAATTGTGATGAACGATGCAGCGAGATTGATTTTTGGAAAGACTAGAAGAGCACATGCCTCTCCTCTACTATGCCAATTACATTGGCTTCCAATTAGGCAGAGGATTTTATTCAAGGGCATGTGCATTGCGCATAAGGCAGTCCATGGCAATGCCCCCAGATATATTAAAGATAGGCTGGTACAATATTTCCCAAAAAGAACGCTGCGCTCATCCAAGGACTCGCTTTTGGTCTGCCCTCGCTATCGCATGACTACCTATGGTGGACGTGCTTTTTCAACCACTTTACCGGCAGTCTGGAATAAATTACCTCTCTGCCTGCGGAAAGAACCAAATTTACTGCCTTTTAGGCGTAAGCTAAAAACGATCCTCTTTCGAGAAGCTTGGGGCTTGGTCTGGTCTGGGCGCCTTCTCTTCTGTACTGATCAGTTTCACACTACAAGCGCTTAGAGACCTACTGGTGATAATTGCGCTATATAAATTGAATAAATAAAATAAAGAAATAAATTATCTGATGTGGTAGTCTGAGGTCTTGAGAAGGAGGCTTGAAAGCTCTCCGGGGTGACTTTCTCCCATTGTCCACAGATATGGTGGGTGGCCGGAGTTCGTCCCTTTATATCCCTTTGTCCCTGAATAGAGAATTCAATTAGCGCATGGTCGGGCCAGGTGAGTTGGAAGGGGGGCTCACAATGGACCTTGGGAGAACTGGAAAAAATAATGTCCAGTGTGTTGCCCGCTATATGAGTAGGGCCTTCATTGAGCTTAGATCAGAGCGCTTGCAGGACTTTGACTCGTGCAGGAGCGAGCTGGCCCAAGGGAAACTCCCTAGACCAATCAGAACGCTTTTTTTTAAACTGCAGCTCCCGCAAGAGTCTCTCAAGGCTCTCGTGGACCCAACAGTCCACGTATGCAATTCTTTTTCAGCCTTAAGTTATCTTAAACTACTGAACGGATTAACACCAAATCACAAACAGCACAATTTGCGGACCAAGGTCTAACTTCCTGCCTAGTTTGGTGCAATCCCACTCAGCAATTTATGCTGTGCCTGTCTTAAAGAAGTCTAGGGTAAATGTTTTTCTCGGCCCCTGCTAGATGGATCACCCCGAAACATTCCATGCACAAACTAGTCAAAAAGGAGCACCATAGGGGGGCTGTGGGTCAGAAGAGGAGCACACCCCCGACATGCATATTGTCCAACCGGTGTTATGTCTTCTTTGTTTGAAATGCAATACAAATGATTTAAACAAAAAAAAAAAGGAGCACCATTTGGAAAGTTTCATGGAGATTCATCAAACTGTCCCAAAGTTATTAGCAACACAAGAAATGCTTTTCCTATGGAACAGCAGACCTAACTAAAATACCTTGTGTCATCCACCACAGGGTAATATATATATGTTTTTTTTCCAGTGAATAAAACAAAGGTTATAGTATTGTTACAGTTAGGTGTAGTGTTCAGATTTAAACTCTAAAAACTATTGACATTCACCATTAAAGTTATCTCAAGTATCTCTAACTTGCGCCCTAGCCCTAAGGTAACTCTAACTCGTGCCCTCGCCATGTACAGTGATCTTATCAATGTCAAAGATGTAATGTATGATGTAATACCAAGGGTAACTAGTAGTGCATGGTGAGGGCGCGAGCTATAGTTGCCTCAGGCCCTGAGTTATAGTTACTTGAGATAACTATAGCTGGTGAATTTCAGTGGTTTTTAGAGTTTAAAACTGAACATTTTACCTAACTAAATGATACTTTAACCTTTGTTTGTTTTAGTGAATTTCAGTTTTTTTTCCTCAACTTAAAGTAACACTGTCCGGATTGATCCACAGGGCCTGGCTCTGGGGACCCCAAGGCCTTTTTTTTGTAAAAAGGAGGGAGCTGTTTGCACTCTTTCCCCGAACTTATTTTGGACCTGGGGACCCCATCCTCCAGGTCCACTAATTAAAGTTAAGAGGAGGGGGGACATGCAATCCCCCTCACAGGCCAATTTCGGCCCCATGGACCCCCCAGCCTCCTGGGCCCAGCACATATTTTGTGGCGGTAGTGGAGCACTTGCATAATCACAAACCACTTAAGGCTCAGGGATGCCTTTTGCGACCGGCCCGAGATGGGAGACATAACTCTGATGCTTCAAGTCTGCACCTAACTTTGAAACGGAAGACCCTAAGTGTAACGAGGAGGCCACAACCCCAGATTCTCTGTTAAGAACGAGCCCAGGCCCAAATCACTTGGAGGAGGACCGCAGTCATCCATCAGTTACAGCCCAAGATGTATCAATAAAGGGATCATCACAAGACCAGTTTGTGTGAAGGAACTTGCGTTACCACCCAAGAGGATTTGAACATACTTGCCCCGGTGACAGAACAAAGTATCTTGTTTTGAACATCATGTGGTTGTGACAAGATTCTCCCTAATCCACTCACCTGAAAATCAGTTCAAAAGTGTTGTCCTGATGAAGGTGGCAGCTACTTAATTCCACCAAAACGTGCGTTGACCAACCTGCCCGAACATTAACAAAACAACACCAAAGCGGATGCAAATTGCGATTTACTCAGCCCACTATCCCTGTGTCATTGGTGTATGTTAAAAAAATACTCCAGTTCCCCCACGTGATTTTGATGTGTGAATCTTGAGATGAGTGAGATTGCTTTTCGTTTGTGAGTGTGTTGTGTGAGAGGTGAGTGTTTGGATCTGAGGATAGTTGATGGGGGCTCCTTCTTTCTCTGCGAGATTGAATGATGAGGAGCAGATTCATGTGGCTACTGATGTATTTTATTTGTAAATATCATTATTTGTAGATGTGTCCTACATATGATAACGATAACGATTTGCTCAACATGTTTGTGCTGTTATTTGTACCGGCATATATGCTATGACTGTTAATTTTCAAAAAAAGATGATGAATAAAATAATACATTTTTGCACATATGACTATGGTGAGATTGATTTTTGGGGACTGCCCGTTTTGAGCCTTTAGCTGGCCACTGGTCAAATTAATATAGGTCTGACCAGAGCATATATTTCTGTGATTTAACAAGGCTTTACTCCCCCTGACTCCTGGATCTTAAAGTATGTTGAGGGGGTAGCCTTTTTCGGATAATTCAGGAGTGGGGCACTTGGCCACCCTCCCCAAGACACCGGGGACCCTATCCCTCCCACGCCCAGCACATTTTTAGTAACCCTGGGCACTTTTTTAGTAACCCTGGGCATAATACTACGCTACCCTAACGGAGCATGCAAAGTTTGTACTAACAAATTGCACGTAGTACAGTACCAAAACTGTGCTAATCGCATAGCGTAGCAGCTAAATCAACAACATCCTCGGATGCTTTGAAAAAGCAATCTTGCATGCTTAAAAGCATATAACCAATTCACAAAAGTGAACTTTTACAATGAAAACATTAGGCAATGAGAGAGCTGATGATTTTGGCCACCCCCCTAACCTAGGGGGAGGACCAAGCAGATGCCTTGAACACAAAGAGCATAAACAAAAAGCAAATTTTGTTGAACTTCAGTGGTGGTCCCATCCTCTTAGGACCACCCTAAGCACAGTTATTGTTAAAAAAAAAATCCCAACCAAAGGACCTGCAAAGCATTATGCGACGAGATTAGTAGTGGGCGGTGAATTTTATATCCAATATCAAAATAATTCTACAAAGAGCTGCATTTCACCTAGTTGTTACTAGATGTCCCTCACGAGTCAAATGCAAAACCATTGAAACCCTTTCATCAAGCATTTGCATTTGACTTGTGAGGGACATCTAGTAACCACCAGTTGAACTGCAGCTCTTTGTAGAATTATTTTGAAATTGGAGAACGCTTGGCTGGTGGCAGCAGCCTGGCCCTCGCGGAACCCTGCAAATCATTTTGCCGATAGCGCAGTTACTTGGCAGACACTGTCGTTGCTCCAGCGCGATTTAAGCGCCAGCGCGTTTGAAAGTTTTAATCTTCATTTAAATTGATAAAAGCACTGTTTTATTAGCACCTACAGATTGTACTGCTTATTCCTCTGTAGCCCACCCTGTTCCATCGCGGCTGGTGCCGTTTGCGTGGAGGGTGAGGCGAGCCGCCATCTTGGGTGGAGCTGGACCGGATCTAGCGGTCTAGTTCTCCCGGGAGGCAGGCCATAAAACATTTCCAGGTTCAGGGCCACTCGAGAACGCTTGGCTGGTGGCAGCAGCCTGGCCCTCGCGGAACCCTGCAAATCATTTTGCCGATAGCGCAGTTACTTGGCAGACACTGTCGTTGCTCCAGCGCGATTTAAGCGCCAGCGCGTTTGAAAGTTTTAATCTTCATTTAAATTGATAAAAGCACTGTTTTATTAGCACCTACCGATTGTACTGCTTATTCCTCTGTAGCCCGCCCTGTTCCATCGCGGCTGGTGCCGTTTGCGTGGAGGGTGAGGCGAGCCGCCATCTTGGGTGGAGCTGGACCGGATCTAGCGGTCTAGTTCTCCCGGGAGGCAGGCCATATAAACAATGTGTATTCAGGAGCGCAGCGGACGAGCGCAGCGGGCGCGACGAATGCGCACCGAAGTCGCGCATAAGTCGAGCCCCTCTGCGCCCGTCCGCGGCAGACCGGGGCCTGGGGCCAGAACCCCTGGCCTAAATTACAAATATTCCTCCTCTTCGTTGCTGTCACTTAGACCCTCTGATAGCGCTGGACTCGCCCCACCCGCTTACACCTTAAAGCGTGCCGCCATTTATGGTATCTTGAAGCCTGAATTCAATCTTGACAAAGCTCCCAAGCCTAAATCCTTGTTTCCCCCTTTGACCCCTCATGACTCTGAAATTACCCTCAAATGTCTATACTTAAATACCCGGTCCATGGTTAAACACTACTTGGATATCTTTCTCCTGCTCCAGGCCGAACAACCAGACTTTTTATTTCTCTCAGAGACCTGGCTTAATGTGGGATCCCTGCCTGACATTTTGGCTGCAGTTCCCTCGAACTATTACATCCTGCATGTCAACAGACCAGCCGGTAAAAGGGGCGGAGGGGTAGCTGCGATTATCCGCAACACCCATAAAGTCTCTTCCTTACCATCCCTTGATTTAATAGGATCAGACAACCTGATTTTTAAAATGGACATGAATACTGGATCACTACTTCTGATCCTCATATACCGCCCCCCTCAAAATATGCCCACTTTCACGGCATCCCTAGCAGAACAACTTGCCCCCTTGATAATTTCCCACAATAAAATCGTGCTGCTGGGAGATTTCAACCTCTGGCTGGACTCGGTTGAGTCTGACTCTCAGGCAGCTACGCTGAAAGAGACCCTCCTAGACATGAACCTCATCCAACATATTCACCTTTCAACGCATGATAAAGGGCATAGCCTAGACCAAATTTGGTCTCAAAACATCTCCCTGGCTATTAAGTCCATCACGCCCTGCATTTGGTCGGATCATTTTCTGATCAACTTCACCATGACCACTGAAAGAAGTAGAAAGCCCCTGCCCCAGCTAGGAGGAAAGACTAGAATGTGGAAGAATGTTGACATCCCCGCTTTTATTGGATCCTTAACCTCCTCCCTTCCTTCACTCGATCAGGGCATCGAAGAAATGGAAGAAGCCTTCTCTGAGTGGCTACTTCAGGCAGCTGATGCTCATGCTCCCTGTACCAACTTTCCCCGCTCTCGCCCCAATGACGCTCATAGGTGGTTTACACCTCATTTGAAAACTCTTAAACTCGAAGTCCGTCAAATGGAGCGAAAGTGGCGAACAGCCTACTCAGAACAAGACAGGGCTAACTACTGTAAGGCTCGTAAGGACTACCAAAAGCTTATTCTGAAACACAAAACTGACTACTTTTCGGAAAAAATTCTCAAGGCTCATAATAAATCAAGAGAATTGTTCAATATTGTGGAAAACCTTAGCACCAGTGACAGAACCTCTCTCCCGATGGTCCCCACCCAGGAGCTCTGCAACTCACTAAACGCCTTCTTTTTCGATAAAATCTGTACCATTAAATAAAGTATCCCTACTACTCAGCCTCCTCTTCTTTTTGCAGACACTTTTCATAATTGTGCTACCCTGGACTCCTATTCCCCTATTGAAAATGCCAATTTATCCAAACTCCTTACAAAGGTCAAATCCGGCTCCCCTGATGACATCTGCCCCCCTCACATTCTGAAAGAAGTGGGCGCCAGTTTCCCCGGGTGCTTACTTTCCATGCTGAATGGATCACTTACACAGGGTAAAGTCCCAAACAACTTCAAAAAAGCCCTCCTCATCCCCCTTATAAAAAAGGCAGGAGCTAACCCGCTAGATCCGCTCAACTACAGACCCATATCTTTGCTGCCATACTGTGCCAAACTTCTGGAGTCTCACGTCTGTGACAGCATTTCCACATTTCTGGAAAAATCAGAGTATCTTGCACCTAATCAGGCTGGCTTCCGCCCTTGCCATTCTACCGAAGCGGTCATTCTTTCGGTGCAGAATACTCTGAGGCGGAACACGGATGAAGGGATCCATCAGGCTCTGGTGCTACTGGACCTCTCTGCTGCGTTCGACACGGTCGACCACACCATCTTGGTTGACCGTGTCGAGCAGGCAGGCCTTAGGGGCCCTGCGCTGAGCTGGATCCGCTCATTTATCTCTGGCCGAACTCAATCGGTCAGACTGGGCTCCCCCACGGCTCCTACTATATCCACTATCTGCGGAGTACCTCAAGGCTCCTCGTTATCTCCTCTGCTTTTTAATTTGTACCTACGCCCCCTTTTGTACTCCCTCAGGAAAGCAAAGGTAACCATCTTCAACTATGCTGATGATTTGCAGCTCATCTTCCCTTTGAACACCAAGGACTCTGTGGTAGAATTTCAAAACACCATGTCCCACATTCTGAGTTGGATGAGCTGCAATCATCTGAAACTTAACCCAGGCAAGACCGAACTGGTCCTGCCTGGACAGAGTACACTTAGTTGGAATCCCAGCTTCTGGCCCTCCAGTATGGGCGCCTCCCCATCTAAGTCACCCTCGGTCAAGAGCCTAGGTATCTTCATCAGTGAGGATCTCTCTTTAAAAAAACAGGTGGGAGCAGTTGTGTCCTCCAGCTTCTTCCAGTTGAAGAAAATTTAAAAAATTGCCTGTTTCTTCTCCTCAGCGGCCCTTACACAGATCGTCATCTCCTGGGTCCTGTCCAGATTGGACTTCTCCAACAGTCTCTACCTTGGGCTCCAAACTGGAGAGCTTAAACGCCTCCAGCTGGTTCAGAACCAAGCAGCCAGACTTCTTTTGAACATCCCTAGGAGGCAATCAGTCAGACTTGGCCTGAAACAGCTACACTGGCTGCCGGTTGAGCAACGCGTGGCCTTCAAAGCCGGGTGCATTCTATTTAAGTCTTTACATAACATTGGCCCCCTATTCATTAGAGACTTATTTAAAAGATACAGTCCTTCCCGCAACCTCCGGTCCACCCATAAATCCCTCCTGACTGTTCCTCCGTATAAGAGGAAGCGTCTCGGAGGCAGCTGCTTTGACCACCTTGCAGCTGCCTTCTGGAACTCTCTTCCCCTTCATCTAAAACTGAGCGACAACATCCTCAGCTTTAGACATTCCCTGAAGACCTGGCTCTTCTCACAGGCACATCACTGAACTGCTTCATCTCTACTAATTGACTGTCGCGCCTTGTTCCTCTCTATAGCGCCATGAAGCCTCCGGGCGTACGAGCGCTCAACAAATGCTGATTAACATTAACATTAACATTAACTATATAATATTCACTGCCCACTGCTAATCTCATCCAATAATGCTTTGCAGGGCCTTTGGGTGGGAATGTTTTTTTGCCAATAACTGTGCTTGGGGTGGTCCTAAGAGGATGGGATCACCACCAAATTGTTCAATAAGATGTGCTATTTTGTTTTCAAGGCATCTGTTTGATACTCCCCCTAGGTTAGGGAGGATCCCAAAATCATTACCTCTCTCACTGCTTGCTAATTTTTCAGTTTCACTTTTGTGAAAGTACTATATGCACTTTAGCATATAAAGATAGAGATACTTATTTTTTATCATAACTTGCACTGTGCAGGATGCCTTTTGCAATTATTTTGCAATTGTTTTTTTACAGTGCAGACAAGTACAGAGTGTCATCAACTACGCTACGCAGACTACGTGTACTATGTGAATATCAAAGTATACCACGTGAAGCTACGTGTAGTGCTCCTATGCAAACTACGCCCAGGCCTAATTTTTAGGGGGCAATGGGGGCACGGTGCCCCCCTCAGGCCCCTTTTGGCCATGGGGATCACGTCCCGCGGGGTTCTTCAACATTATTTAAAGCAGAGGATGTCACACAACACCCCCATTTCCAGGGCCTTATTTATCCCCAGGGTACCAATCCCCTCGGGCCTGACTACATACATGAAGGGTGAGGTGGACATGCAGCCCTCATCTACGGGCTGATATTGGCCCGAGGAACCCCATCTCCCAGGCTCCATCTAGAAAGGCTGGGGCATGCGGTCCCCATCCCCAGGTTGCTTTCACCCCTGGGGAGCCTATCCCCTGTGGTCCAGCATAATGTTTAGGGGAGGGGGCCCGCAACCAGCCTTCCCGGACCGATTTGAGCCACAAAGACCACATCCCTTAAAGGCTCATTCTTAAACGTGGGTGCCCACCCAGGGCACTCACCATAATCTCATGTGGGACAGGGGGGGAGGCCCAATGCCCCCTCCGCATACAGCAGAAGCTGGCATTGCTCCCACCCACAGAGAGCAGTGACTAATGCTGTTCCCACCGTAGGGAGCAATATTTTGATCTGTTTCTCTGCCCGCTTTAGTGAAGGCAGGGAAACAGATCAAAAGTTTGCTCCCAGCGGGCGGGTGCATTTCAAAGGCTTCTGCCTGCTGGATTGGTGTCCGCTCCCACTTGTTAGGAGTTTTGAAAATGATCCAGCCAAGTAAAAAAGCAAGCACAAGTTTCGGCGCCGGGGGGTGGTGGGTTCCCCGGGGCACCTCATTTAAGCCATCCCACGGGATGGGTCCCCGGGGCCATTAATGGCTCAGGGAGGTCTGCCATCACTTGCGCCTTTTGAGGCTTTGGGGTGGCTGAACAGCTTCTATCCCCATTTTCAACAATTTCGGCCGCGGGGTGGACTTTGCGGGGACTCTGATCGTTCGGAGAGGGTGCCTCCCCCGCCCCCCTTTATGAATACAGCTCCGGGGGAGGGCTCCCCAGGGCTTATAGTGAATAAATGCGACCCAGCTACCATTTTGTGTTTTTCCTGTTCCCACAAGTCTCAAGGGATCGTGGTATTTTTTTGATGAGTTTTTTTTTCTTATTGTCCTGCCCTGTTATATTATTATTTTTACTTCAGGACAGGTTACTAAGTTCCTTATTCCTGCAATGGTTGTCAGACAATTTGTTGTACATGGACACCACATTAGTCAGGTAGATAAGTTCAAATATTTAGGGGTCCAGTTGGATTCTGGTTTAAACTGGCACCCACTTATAACCCAGAATGTGATGTCTTTTAACACAGCCACGTTTAGCATTGGTGATTTCTAACGCCACGTAGGGCGCACCCACTTTAAATCTGTCTTGAAAGTGCGTCCCATTAGCAATTTATGGCAGTGGAATATGGGGCGATGGCCCGGTAGACCCGATTCAAGTAGCAGAAAATGATTTTTAAGGGGCCTCCTGGGAGTCCCACAAAAAGTACCCTATGAAATTGTCCACGATGAACTGGGATTAGGTTACATTACTGATCAGATCCGACTTGCCCCTTTAAAACTCTGTTTATCAATATGGACAAAGGAGGAGCTTGGTTTTGACAGATTAATATTGCAGGATTGTTTAAAATTGGATAAGCCCTTTCTGATCCAGTGGTTGGCCTATATCTCCCATATTATGATGTCGATAGGGAGGCCCGATCTATATACTAATCCCAGCTTCTTAGTTAGCTTTGATCAAAAATGGGTGTAGCAGCATTTATGGGTAAGAAGGCAGCGGACCAGGAGAACTCTGCAATATTGAAACTTTCAGTCAGACATGCGATTGTAGTGAAAACCGTGGATAATTTAGAACCATATTTGTCTTGGAACATGACTCATCATCAGTGAGATTTATTGACTTATGTTAGGCTGAATTTATTTCCATGTTTAGTCTTTTTTAATCTTGGTTGTTGGATTCGGAATTGCCCTTATGTGACTGACAATGTCTCGGTGAATGACACTTTACACACGGTTATGATTTGATCTAAATTTAATATCCTATGATATAAGTTTTTGCGACCAATTTTAAAATTAATACATTTTACTCAAGTTAGGTCGGCTTTACTGTACTTACAGTTTTTTAATTTTCCCATAGTTTGTTCTTTCTTGTATGTTTTCTCTCTGGGTTGTAAAGCAAGTGTGATTATGTGCATGTTCATTTATGTTCTTTTTTAATTGATTTGTCTTTTATGATTTTATTTTTAAAATCGAATAAAGATTATGAACTGAACTACTGAACGGATTTAAACCAAATCACAAAAAGCACAATTTGCGGACCATAGTCTAGCTTCCTGCTGAATTTGAGGCAATTCCATTCAGGAGTTTTTTGCTCTAGCCTGTTTTAAATAAGTCTATGGAAAATGCAAGGGGATATTGCATTTCGGGACCCCCCCTTTCTTCTCGGACATCGCCTTATGGATCATCCCCCGACTTTCTATGCAAAAAACAAGTCAAAAAGGAGCACCTTTTTGGAAAGTTTTGTGGAGATTCATCAAACGGTCCCAAAGTTATTGGCAAGACAAAAAATGATTTTCCTATGGAAGAGCAGAAGTAACTAAATGAACCTAGTGGCATCACTGAAAAAAACTTTTAAAGTAACGTTATAGTTAGGTGAAATGTTCAGTTCTAAACTCTAAACACCACTGAAATTCACCATTATAGTTGTCTCAAATAACTACAACGTGTGCCCTAATGTTGTACTTTTATAAGGCTAAGGAGTTTGGTCCTAATAGGGTGAGGGGTAGGCTGGACCCTAATATATCATAAATCACAAAAAATGCCTACACCTGACAACTTTAACCAAAACTATTTTGATGGATAGGACAAACACAATTTCTGAGTTTGACCCGGTATTTTTTATTTTATACCTGGTTACTTTATCAGTTTTTTTCAAATTTTTATAAATTTCACAGAAAAGGAAAATATACATTTGTTCTATTTACATTACGATACAAGACTATTTACAACCACATATTTACAAATTTCATAAATTCCACAAAAAAACATTGTACAAATACACAAAAAACATTGTAATTTCATTAAATTGAATTGATCACTTTCCAAAGAAAAGACAAAGTCAATACAAAGGAGCAGAAACCAAAGGTAGAAATAACTTAGAGATCAGCCGTGGCTGATCTAAACTCTTAATGATATTCCTTGCTCCTTCTGGTGTGCCGACGCGTTTCTAGTCCAGGGAAACCAGTTCCCGGACTATCATCAGGGCTTTGTCAATTTTCTGTATAGAATGCAGAAAGACATTTAGGACTTATTAATTGATTGACACTTACTCCTATTTCTTATTATGCACTGTAAGTTATTAAAAAAAAGTACCTGGCATTAGCTGATAGCTTCACTTGGAAGTCGAGAAAAAAAGGGAGAGGGGCTCCGATTAGGCCTTTCTTATTCAAACTATAGACTGTTTCAGGACGTTAGGGCATTTTCATTATCTGTAATAAGGAAAACGATTTTTTTCTTATTGAGACCAATTTATTACGGAGTTTTATGAGGAACCACAGTTCCATGCATACCTTTTGGGAAAGTCAAGGAGGCCGGCGTCGCCGTCAAACGCTGTTTTATTCTGAAGCCACTGGAAAATTCTATCAAAGAGAATTCGAGCGTGTTTTAAAGAGACATGCTTACAACCATATGTGCATCACTATTTTGGATCAGTATGCTATCTCGTGTACCTTAAGACACATGCGAAGGATGTAATTATTCAATGCAGCCTGTGCAGGAGTGCGGATTCTCGGTATTTCATTTCAATGTCAACCAGATACAATCTAAAGCGAAAAAGATTCTGTAAAAATACAGCGCAAGTTTCACGCTATTTGCCAAAAAAAAATGGCACGTTTACCACAACATACCTGCTTGTATGCTGAGTTACTGGGTTTTTCAGAACCGGTACCGAACCGGTAACCCAGCGGTGTCAGGGTACACCCTAAGACCTCGAGTACTTTCCTGATTCAGACACAGAAACTCAGAGTCTTCTAGGTGAAGTCAAAGATCGAATTTATTGGCTGCAACCAAGTAACTGGCGTCCTAGAAGTACAACAACACGGTGTGTATATTCTCAGGAGACTGCTCAATCTTACAAAACCAGGCTTCTCTTTTTATACGAAATATTGTGCTTCAGGCAAACATTCTTCGAATTTACAGTACACCATTCACATGTTTTCACTACAAAGGAAAAGCAGAGTCATGATGACAGCCCACATTACAGTTCGTCCAGCCCACAACAAATTACCCGGCAAGGCCCAACATTTTCATCAGATATCGGTGTACCCCCAATAAAAACGGGCACCTCCTCATCATAAAGCGAGTGAGAGAAAAGAGCAGGGACAGGTGTGAGCAGGATTGGGCAGGGTGTGTGTGCGATGAAAAGGGTTTATGGCATGTTGTGCCTTGATGCTATCTCGTTCGGCCACTGGGAGAGGAACTGACCAAACAGGTTCGGCCTGGGGCAATGGTTTCAGCATGCCCAGGTCAGAGAGAAGTCAATTAAGGTGTACGTGTCCTTTGGAATCAAATTTAGCTGTATTATAAGCCTATGTGAGGGCAACCCACAAAATGGCTGCCGTACACAAAATGGAAGCCAAGGGTTCAAGACGGAAATGACGATTTCGAGGTGAAATCGTCACTCGAATATGACGAAAATGCTTGTACATAGTGTACTAGTCATTCTCGGTCTTTTGATATAAAAATCGTCATGCTACGACGAAGTTTTATTCACGAGTCCAGAATTTTCAGAACTACAGAAAGTGTAAAGTTCTGCTAAATTAGAGGAAAGGGGGGAAGGGAGGAGGTTGTCTTAAGGGGATAGTGGTTCAAGCAGCAGTTCTGAAATGTTGGGGGGTGAAGAGAAATGTAAGGGGTTTGCACAGAATTCGGGATAAAGGGAGAGGGAGAGGGGGAGGAAGAGAGGGGGGATAAGAAGGGAGAGCATACGGTGGAAACGTCACTGTGAGAGCTGGGAAATCAGCCTGTTGGAAAGATGGATTGGATAAGGGGTGATTAACTTGGTGAGGGGGGAAGTTTCTGCTGAATCTCAGGCTGGTACAGGGGTGTAAATGAGGGAGCAGGCCATTGGCTGGGAAGGAGTGTTGAAGGTAACATGCCAGATGGGGCAGGAGGGATTGGGGGCAGGGGAAGCAGGGGTGAAGGAGGGGAACGAGACTGCCAGGGGGGACGACTGTGCCACTTGAGAAGACTGCAAACTGGTATCCTGGTGGATAAGGGGAGGCGAGAGAGAATTGAGGGAGGAGTTAGATGAGGAGTCCGGAGGGATCGGAATGCCAGGGATGGAGAGCCGGGATGTAAATAGGTGGTCGATAAGAGAGAGACAAGTGTCTTCAGCTTGGATCAGGACTTTGCTGTTGTTGTAGAGTAAGATAGTGAGTGAACCATCGAAACAAGCTGAATCAAAGATTTTTAGCTGGTGCCCGTGTGGGATTGAGGAGGAGGAAGTAACATGGAAGGAGTTATTGAAAATGGCGGTCCATGATGAAATATTAAAGGTGAATAACATGAGTTTGGTTTTGAGCATTGCATATTGAACGCTATGGTATTTGTCAACGAAAAGGGAAACGGGAAATTGTGTTTGAGCCTGTTTGCTGATGCTTTGGACAAATTGGGGGGGGGGGGGGTGATCTTCAAACAGTTGGCTGCAGCCTTCACTTGTTTGGTCGACATAGTTGTAATATGGAATAGCTCATCCACTCCAGATTTTGTTTTGCTTTGTTGTAGTCGTGATTTTGTAACTGGATAATTGGGGCTACAATTACCAGAATGCACAGTAAACCCTAGACTGGATGAGCTACTCATGCATGGAACCGGGAAACATGAGTGGTCTGGTGTAGGCACTTTATAGAGGGTGCTAAAGTGTATTCTGGAGCTCCCGGTCACTTTCCTTATTTGCCTCATGATAGGAGGCGTTCCCAGATTCTATGCGTGTGCTGGTGCTCGTTGGCAGGTTTTTGTCTGAGAGGAGCTAGCCAAGTGCATTGTTTTTGTGGCAGATCTGGTACAAGTATTTATCTGCCTCCTGTTAGTAGAGGCGATGCAGGGGGACTGCCTTCGTGCACCTTGTTTTACCTGGTCAGGGGGAACTGTTCCTTCCTTCCTTCTTTTTACATTGGTACATTAAGGCCCGAACGGGGTCAGAGTGCCCCATAAAAATCATATGCATGTCCGATAAAATAAGAGTGCTTGGAAATTACACAGCATCAGGACATTATCATACCTGCCAACTCACATGATATTGGCTCCCATCACACGCATGAGAGAGCAACACACGGAGGGCCCGATTCACAGAACTAACTTAAAACAAAATCCTAAACTTACAACTTTTGGTATTCATAGAAGGCATTGAGTAGTAGTAAAGTTTGGATTTTGTCTTAAGTCTGTCTTAAGTCTGTATTAAGTCTGTCTTAAGTCTGTCCTAAGTTTGTCTTAAGACTGTCTTAAGTCTGTCTTAAGTCAAACTTAAGATAAAATCCTAAACTTACCTCTTTTGGTATTCACAGTATGCATTTAGTAGTAGTAAAGTTAGGATGTTGTCGTAAGCCTGTCTTAAGTCGGTCCTAAGTTTGTCTTAAGTTTGTCTTAAGTCTGTTTTAAGTCTGTCCTAAGTTTGTCTTAAGTTTGTCTTAAGACTGTCTTAAGTCTGTCTTAAGTCAGTCTTTCGTAAGTCAAACTTAAGTCAAACTTAAGACAAAATCCTAACTTTACTACTACCAAATGCCTTCTGTGGATACTAAAAGTAGTAAGTTTAGGATTTTGTCTTAAGTTAGTTCTGTGAATCGGGCCCGGTGGGTCTAGTCCCGAGTGGGTGGTACATTCCTGTTTGTGCAGTGAGTGGAATGTCAAGCTTCGAGGCTCACACCTTACCCTGCACCCTTCCCTTGAAACATTGTGGCAGATCAAACCTAGTGAAAGTTGCCTTGGGAGAAACTTGAAATGCATTTCAGATATATGTGAAATAGGGTGCAAAAAATATAAATGTTTGCATTTAATTCCTCATTTTCAAGAGGAGATTTCTGAACATAAGGGGTCAGTTTTACAAGGCGCTTGCGTCACTTTTCACATGTTAAAAATGAAGCAAAAGTGGCGCAAGGGGTTTGTAAATCTGCCCCCAGGTATTTACTGCACCCAGTAAATACCTCGCCCTTTTGCAGCCCACTTGTACTCAGGGCCTGAGGTCGCTGCCTCCTGATATGGACCAGCAGGCGTTAAGTACTCGCAGCTGGTCTGTCACAGTAGCCTGGCAGCGGCTCTCAACCTCAGCCCGGGGGAGGAGCGAGAGGAGGCCGCTGCATGCAGTTGGACTCAGTGGCCAAGTATTAGTAAAGCAAAGACCATCTGCACCATTGTGCACAGGCACACCTGCATGAGGCTGTACATAGGCCCTGAATAATCAATCAATCAATCAATCAATCAGGACACTTATAAAGCGCACTACATACCCGTGAGGGTCTCAAGGAGCTGAATAATGTGTAACCATAGAGACGTTGGTGTCAGTCGAGAGGTACCAGAGCATCTATTCTGCTCCCTTTGGAGCTATAACTGACCTTTGAACCCCTGCCATCCGTGTGACCTTCTGTCACCCCCTTTTTAGGTCTCGCTACGCAGTGCGTAAGCACTGCTTAGAGGTACCTCTTGTAATCGCTAAGCACTTTACTTGAAACTCGTGCATGTTTTGCATGGTTTCCTATCAGTGCACGTGCATGTATGGCCTTTTCCTCGCGGGAGTCAGCAGAAGCACCATCTGTTAGTAATGATCACGCTGGTTCCCGCGAGGTAAAAGCCCATACATGGACTTCCGGCTGCATGCGCCACTGATACACCTTTGAGTGGGGCCAACAGCGTTGCTTTAACCTTCGCGATCCCCCTTGTTTTTCACCGCTTGTTCTTTGTTGCAGCGCTGCTCTAGTCTCTATCTTTTTAAAGCGTAAATGCCCCCTCACTTTGCAAAAGAGCCCCAACAGTGCACATTAGGACATTGTGAGCGACAATGCCATCGTCAACACATACCGATTTGGGCGGCATTTGGGGATGTGATCCAGGGGCGTGTCATAGCCCCTGAAGGACAACGAAGCTTTGACTTGGCTTAGGACTAAGCAGAGAGAGTTCTTTCAAAGCCTCAACTTTCCATCAAGAAACGTGTTCACAGCAACCAATTTGCTTTCAAAGACATTTATTTGGCAGTCGCTGTCGTTTGAGTCTGGTTGTTGAAAAGGGTAATTCAACACTCTTGCCCTATGAGAAATGCGAATAATGAAAACGCCTCTACCAACAGCTGTAATTTTCTGGTGCAGAGTAGACGAATGCCTTCAAACTGCACCAAAAATTAATGCTAGATACCGGGGCGCTATGAGAACAGCTGCCACGGAGAAAAATGCCCCTGGAAAAACGAGCCAGACTCGTCCAAGTATGAGTTGTGGTTGCGTTAAACATCAGCTCTTCAGGACACAGCAGATTGATTATTTAGGTGTAATAATTACGAGCTATATAAGGTACACGTGGGTATAATCGTAATAATTTTATTTGCCGGTAAATCCAAGTAAAAACAATTTTTTAATAGAAATGACTGGAATAACGTTCTAGCAGATTTGGAAAAATTACATAGATTTAATTCCTTGATATTTGACCTTAGAACAGCCATACACCCTAGCCTGTGAAATGCACCACACGTAAAAGACATTTAAAGCAGGTTCACTAACATTGCGTCTGCCATTGGCTTGAGTTACTCAGATGAGGTGAGTACACAATGCTAATTCTTAGTACTGGGCCAACTCTCGAAGTTCACATAGGGCAGGCCATAACAAATATAAACAAGCATTGGCATAGCCAATAGGTCTCGCCTTTGGGACCTTATAAGTGTTTGGCCACACAACAGTTAATGTTGTTGCACCCAGGATATTGTGCTGCATAACTAAATACTTATAGGTCCAAAAGCGAGACCTATTGGCTATGCCAATGCTTGTTTTGTTTATTTCAGCAGGATTACTTCTGGTGGGACTTCTAGTGTCACTTTTTGTCTATATTAAATTAGCTTCACACACTCCCTTTATTGCTGGATTTTGAGACTCTTCACAGCCTGGACCCAGAGCACAAGAAACCATGGGGCTGCTGCAGGAGCCTTGCTGTCACTGGAGGGGGCGTGGCCAGCCACAGACATTTGCATAGCCAGAAGCCTCTGCGGCAAACACCCGATTCATTACTGCAGGTGACACAGGCGTTTGTTTAATAGTAGAAGGAGCGCCTGTAGGTGTGCACACACAGGCATTCATGGGGGTGACTGGTACGTCACCGGTGTAAGGTCACCCTACCAGGAGGAAGGTATATTTTTATGATCAAGGGCGGACGGCACTCAGAATGATCGTTTGTTCGCAGCTGCGCACTGTCCGTGTGTCACGCGCACCCCGAGTGGCCGTGACGCCGGGAGGCGAACACTGTAATTTTTGAAGGGTTTCTGCACAAGAAGCTCCGTGTGTGGGTGAAAATAACGGATTCGAGATCGGGAGATACATATGTGCAGGTTTGAAATGGGCTGATGTCCATGTGTTTACTCATGAATGCGCGAGGGAGCCGTCATGGGGGCGGTCAGGCCTCCTCGGCCGCTAAGGAGAGGAGCGCCTGCCGTTTCCCTCAGGAAGGCGCCATCACCGCGCGCGCAACACCGGTTGACGTAAGGCGTCACAACGTCACGTGACGCAGAACGAGGCGCCGTGCGTAAGGACTGGCGGGACTGTCGCTGGAGGTCAGGATGCGCCAGAGGAACCTTCAGCGCGTCACTCCTAATCTGCATACCCACAATCCTGTGCGCGCCTAATAAAGCTGCGTTACTTTCATATACATGCAGGGCTCTTTGTGGCATTGAAAACGAGAAAGAGCGGACATTTAAGAACGAGGGGGCCCGAGTATCAGTCCTCAAATTGGAAGGCACGAATCTAGGCACACTACGTTTCTAAGGGAAATTCCGGGTGATTAGTGTATTGTACTACATGTAATGCTTTGGCAGACCAAATAAAGCCCAATAGAGTGACCTTGAATGCTAAGTGTTACTGATGGATCAGAGTCAGAAATGACGCTCAGGCAAGGAAGGGAACAAATGAAGTGATGGACACCGACTCTAGACTGAATTTATGCATTTGGGATCACAAGAGTACAAGTCCCCATGGGGCTGCTGCAGGAGCCTTGCTGTCACTGGAGGGGGCGTGGCTAACCACAAATATTTGCATACCCAGAAGCCCCTGCGGCAAACTCCCGATTCATCACTGCAGCCGACACAGGCCCCTGTTTAATATTATAAGGAGTAACTGTACCAGTGCACACAGAGGCATTCATGAGAATGAATGGCACGTCACCGCTGCAAAGTCACCCTACTAGTAGTAAGTGATATTTTTATCGTGATTAAGCGAACAGATCAACAAGTGCGTGAAATTTTTGTCGGATTCCATTCGCTGATCACGTGCACTTCGAGGGGCCGTGAGAAGCGGAACTAGACCCAATTTTTGGAGGGTTTCTGTACAAGAAACTCCTTGAATGGTTGAAATGTGAGTTTACTGGTGGGCCTGTCCTTTTCGGCAGCTGAGGAGAGGAGCGCCCGCTGCTTCCCTCAGGAAGGCGTCACAGGTATAGTGTCCTGCCAGGACACAGTCTAGTTGTTTGCAGTGTAACCATACACTGTACACCCACCCACCCACCACAGACGTCACTGGGTCAGGTGACGCTGCGAATAAAAGAACCCGAGCGCACGTGCTCGTGGCCAGATCTACTATCCCCTAACTGGTGTCCTGCGTCTCATTCCTTTCACCATGCGGGCCTAGGGCCCCAACATTACATTGGCGACGAGGTCGGTAGTGAAGCCCGTGCGTGCCACTGCCAAACATCCTGGAGAAAGGGGGAGAGAGCTGCCCGCCTAGAAGGCACCCCCTGCACCACGGCGCGACGTGCCGAGAGGCCCGCGGGGCGTGTGCTAAGCCCCGGGCCGACACGACTGAGGAGGTGACCGGGAGCCGACCCCGCACCTCGTGAGGTGTCCCTGCCAGGAGGCGAAGAGAGAGCCGTGCGGAGCCTACCCGCATCGGCCGCAACACAGTGACCCACCGGTGCCGAGCGGACCGCCCAGTGCCCACCTGCGACGGCCGCGAGGCAGAGACCCCCACCGGAGAGGTGCACCGGCCGGGCGGAGCCCACCCACCACGACCGCGACAGAGCATCAGGCCTGCCAGCCGAAGGTGAGCCCCAGGGGCGAAGTGACTTTCATGAACTATGCCAAAAGTATAAGCAGGACCAGCGTAGCCCACCCGCGGCATGCCCGAGTCGTCCCCTGCCCCCGCCGCGTGTGTGACTGGAAGCGGTGGGGCCCAGAGACGAGCGACGGCGTGGGGGAATGTGTGGCCAGACCCGCAACTAACATAAACAACGAGGGGGAGGGAGCGGAGTAGCTAACCGCCTCCCGACCCCCCTCGCAACGTGGTCCGATTGAGCAGCGCCAGCGGAGCTCACCCGCGGCCTGCGAGAAGCATGGCAGGTCTCCGCCGCGCAGCATGTGCTAGTTGAAGCTGCTGCGGCGGGAGACCGGGGAAAGTGAAGCCTGCCGCACCGGACAATCACCAGCGTCTACATAGGCAGAGCCAGTGGAGCCCACCCGCGGCCTGCCTCGAGCGCCCCCGCCCAGGGAGGAGTGACGGGAGCGACGCGCTCCCCCGCCGGAGGAAAGCTCCAAACACCCCCCCCCCGTGCGAGGATTGCCGTGGCTGCCGCAGGCGGGGAGGGAAAAGCAGAAGAAGGCAGCGCCTGGAATGCAGCCAGCACCGCCAAGACACAAACTTCCAGTGTACACACCCCCCCCCTTCCGGCAGCGTGTGGACCAAGAAGCTGCTGCGGGGAGGCGGGAGAGCGACAGGAGGGCTCCCCAGCCGAGGAGCGGAGTCCCTGTGAGCGGCCAGCGCCGCCGATGTTAAAGTTGAAAACACACAAACAAACGTCAAAGTGCATGCGACAAGGAGCATTCCCCCCCCTGCACATATCCACAGAACTCACCATCATGCCTGCACCATCCTGCCTCAAAAAGTATAATGAAAATAAGAGAGACTCACCAGGTCACAGCAGCAGCTCCTGCCCCCTCATGTGCACCGAGATAATAGAGTGCTCAACAAGGGAAGACAGTCGTGAGCAAGGAGGAAGCAGGCATCACTGCCACCCAGTGGCCAAAAGGAAAAGCGCACCTGCCACCAGGAGAAATAAAACAAGCATTGCACAACACAAGATAAATCAGCAGCAGTAAGGGGCAACAGACTGAGTAACGCCCCAAGGAAAGCATCCAATCTCACGCAGCAAGCAAGTGCGCAACAGCGCAGAAGACACCCACACACACCAGCAAGGAGTCGGCAGATGCCACTTCCAGCGCAACGTGGGAAGAGGCACGAACGCCTCAGCGAGAACTCAAGCACTGACAGAACGTCTAGAGGGAAACGACTGCCAAGCACTGGAAGAACGTCCAGGGAAAAGACTGTTGCGATCAAAGGACGGAGAGAGCAACGACGCCTTGTGGCCACAGGTGTTCACCGCAGCATCAACTACTCCCGCCAACGGTCCAAAGCAGCAAGTCCCTGACAACAGCCAAAGCAGCAAGTACCCAACGACTCGCAACAGGCGTCCAAGAAATCCACGCACCAGACAGCACCAGTGCAAGCCCGCAACAACACAAAGAGAAACTGAGCAAACCGTGTGCAGCAACACTGCCACGCTCAAACGACGCCACGTCAATACGCAACCTCCTGAGGACAAAAGGGAGACTGCGCAGGAACGCGCCAGAAGCACAGAACCGTACCACAAAGCGCAAGAACGTGACAGGAGTGCAAGAACTCCACACCCGCACGCCAGAACCGCGCAGCACTGCGCCGGAACGTATCAAGAGCGCCAGAGTGACGCTGCACAGCGACACGCCAACGCCACGGGACAGAGCACAAAAGTCCCCAACGGAGACAGCGATGTCTCACAGCAACCAGAGCCATCGTCAGCACGCATGGAGGCATGCACCAGGAGCGGTGATGCAACCCTCCTCCGCGCAGACAAAGCGCGCCAACGCCAAAACACCGTGACGGTGAATAGCAACCACAAAGAAAATAGCACAGCATTGTCATGTATTCCTATAGGTTCTGAATCGATCCCCCTATTCCTGACCCTATTTTGGTTAAACTAACTATCAAGTTAACTAACAGTCAGCCCATGAGGCAAGAAAAACCCCCATGATGCAGATACCGTTATCTGACGCAGTCACACTACGGCACAGGAACGTGTTATCTGATTAGGTCATAACGCTTGAGATCTAATTAGACAAGCGACATTCCTCCAGCCCCTGATAAGGCATACGACGTTCTCATAACAAATCAAACCTATGACAACCTGGAAAATCCGTGCGCCATTGTTTTGATTTCACAGAGAACTTCAGTAAAAGAATGTGCTAACGAGCAAGTCGTATGACATCTTTATTGACGTATCTATGTCCATCCTTACGTCAATCTCGGCACCTTAAAGGTATAAATATTGCCGATCTTGCCCTATGCAAACACACGCGTGGTGACGAGACGGAGCAGCCATACTTGCCGAAGCCCAGAAGCAGAGCAGACCCCGCTGGCAGCAGCCCCGCCTTCCTGACGCGCTGAGAGACGCGCTGCTATCTCCTGCCGAGAGACCCAGCACCGGCGCTTTCGGGCAGCCCTCGCAGGCAGCCTGGAATATCGAGAGCAGAGAAAGAGATACCATTCCTCATTCATCCTAACTTCCAGGTACAGAACTGAATAACCCCTCACAGAGAATTCTTTAGTTATTCACTTGGCAAAAACAAACTTAACTTAAACTGTAACGTTCTATTCCCGCCCACGTATTAGACTTAGGTCAGGTACACGGGGTAGGCGTATTTAGAAACACCAGTTGAGTACGTTTAGTCAAATGTATATGTGTATGTAAATATATTTTATTCATTTTAAAACATCATATGGCTTAGAAACCATATCAATGTTTTTACAGTATTATTTTATACTATTGCTTCTAATGTATGCACTTTACTTAACTATAAGTATTGCAATAATATCGATCCATTTCTCTTGTACGAGAAAAGAGACTGATCAATAAATAACACCTTTTTATTGAACACGCCCGTCTCTTCCTTTTCTCTACAATCTGATGAGACTAAGAATGCACGTACTGACTGAGTAAAATAATTGCCTTGTGCTCACACGACTCTGGAGATACACTCTTGATTAGGGGAGAGCAAAGTTGTCATGTTCTATGGTTGTCAGAAACTAAATCCCTTCTTGTCTAATCAGGGAAGTTAAGTCCTACTTGAACATTCGAGAAAGTTTCTAGCGAACTCTGAGCTAAGCTGGCAAACCCAAAATTTAAGTCTAGTATCGACAGTAGTAGACCTAGTTAACGTCTGGTCTAGGCCTTTACTGCTGTAGGTATTATTCCAATGCGCAGAGCCTATTGGGAAGATAGGAACTACACTACATGGCGCCCAACGCGTTTGGAAAGGGCGATAAAACTAACGTAAGACATTTAGAGTAACTCAGTCGTGCTTTCTCACTCAGACCCCTTTTCCCAGATACTCCAAAGACTTCTGGAGTGGGTGAAAGGTAATATCCGCCAGACCTCGCAGGAGGGAACTCCTATGTATGGTTCTTGGTATTGTCAACGTTGAACGATAACAGTTCCAAAATATTGTGCATCTAATCTCTGTTTCCATAAGAAACCTGATCTGCAAACAAACATAATACCATCCTGTCGGTAAAATGGGAGACAGTGATGAAGAAAGAGAGGCAGTTAGATTAGCAGCTGAAATAGCAGCAGCTGATACTGCACTACAGGATGCAGACGCGGATATAATACTCATTCCGGTCAGCAAAAGGAAATCTATAACCTTAAAACTCATAGAAAATGGACTGACACCTAGAGGTGGCACAGTCATATTCGTAATTGAGGCACACGAATATCGGCAGACAGAGGTATACTATTCATGGATACATTTTCCAGCAGCAAATGCTGTAACAAAGTACTTCCACTATTACAAAATAGAGGTACCACCTGACATTTACACTCCTTTCGAGGAGGTGGAAGTACCACTCAAATTCCAAGAGCATTTGCTCTTATTTGATGGCGCCCTAAAACATAATAATCACATTACCAGGCTCGGTCCTTTAGGTAGACCAAGAGCAACGTGGCCGGTCTTAGCCGGATACACACCACACCCAGACAACGAAGGGATGTCTACAGGAGAGCTGTTAATACAGCTAAAACAATTACTAAAAATTCATAGACAATTAGTCCAGTATGTAATGCGGACTTCAACAATTCAGCCAGCGATTAAACTTCCACAGCTGACCCCTCACCAGGGGAACACAAATAAAATCACACCACAGAAAATCCAATCCTGCCTAGGTAAAGTACCGGCTAAACGGGAACAAATACCATTCTGGTTGGCACAGAAAATTACCCAAATAGAGGCGGTGTTTCCTGACACCACCCCATTAGAAAAACACAGGATTCTGACTATATGTCTCCCAATGGGAATCGCACCACACATAGAGGACTGTGACACTTGGGGTACAGTCTTTGCTTCCATCTACACAAAAACGCACGGTGTTCCATCCATTTCGGTGATACCAGATGTGCTAAAACAAATTCAAGACGAATACGGTCCAGAACCTGCTTTAACTCTTGGTATGAAATTACTAAAAGACTTCAAGCAGGTCTCGGCTATATTATTAGCCAACATAAAAGGTGAAGCAGCAAACGTGGCGATCCGCCAGAGGTTAAAAGAGACAGATATAGCAGACCAACCAGCTGAAATTGCCAGAATCATAGAAAAATCCTATGAGGAACTAGGTAGAGATAGTTTAGGTGGGATACCAGTAAAACCGCAACTGACTGAAAGTCCAGAAAAATTATTTTTTAATAATAATTCACCAAAAAAGAACTGGGATGGAAACAAACAATCCAATCCTAAAGAAAAGAAATTCCAGTCCAGAGGAAGGTCTCCTAGGCGAAGAGAAAAATCTCCAAACCGAAGACAGAGGTCACCGCAGAGTGACCCCTCTGGGAATAGATATAACCTTAGAAATAGGGATAATATTAAAAAACCTGATAGATATCAAGACATTGATACGCGTCCCTCTCAATCTTTTCAGACTTCCTCGCAGAAATCAGAAAGAAGAGGACGATCAGAACAAAGAGAAGAGCACGCCAAGTCCAAAGACAAGGAACCTGCTCAGCTAAAAAAGAAATTACAATTTCCAAAAAAGAAGGTAGCCAGTATCAAGGTAGTTAACAATGCCGAGAATACTGAGGACACAACTGAAAAACGGAGAGTGGGCTCAGACAATGCTAGACAGCGCAGCAGAGGTGAGCATAGCTTGCAAAGTCCTTATGAATCATCTGGAGACAGTGGACACGAATGAATATCTTCAAGTGGAAACTGCGGACACCAGAGTTAGCAAACCCCACAAGATATACGAGATAACATTACGTATAGAGGGAGATAAGACTAGGAAAATAAGGGGACTATTTTGGGATAACCTCTCCAAGGGTTATGACATCCTTCTAGCTGAAAAGGACTGGCCACCAGAGTTTGTCAGGGAGTGCCCTCATGGCGAAGAAGTAATTATGCCTGCCTTCTCAAATCAAATTCCAATTCATAAAAAATACACACTTGCTAGAAAGTGGGCAGTGGCTCTAGCACCTGCTTTATATAAAAATCATGTAGGATGGGATGAGGATTCTCCTCCTCACAAAATCCAGTTAAAATTACAACCTACTGCACAAAGGCAGTACCCAATTAAGCAAGAAGCTAAAAAACAGGTAAATGAAATACTAGATCAGCTAGAATACCAGGGGGTGATTGAAACTTGCACCTCACAAATGAACAACCCTTTGTTTCCGGTCTCCAAACCAGACAATTCATATCGTCTAGTTTTGGATTACCGACACCTTAACACATGTTGCAAAACTTTTGCAGTGCAAAACTCACACAGTGCTGCACTAATGAATAATATAGTGCGCAAAAAATACAAAACAACCTTGGACATCTCCAATGGATTCTTTTGTCAAAACATAGCACCAGAGAGCAGATATTTAACTGCATTTTCAGTAAATGGCACTCAAAAACAATTCTGTCGGTTAGCCCAGGGGTACAAGAACAGCCCGGGGGTATTCTCAGCGAGAGTAACAGAATTACTACAACTATATGATGATGAAGCATTATCTTATGTCGATGACATTTACTTAACAGATGATGACTTGGAGACTCACTTGAAAAGAGTGAACACCATAATACTTGGGTTCGCAGCAGAGGGTTACAAATTCAACTTTAAAAAATCCAGAATTGCCCATCTGACAGTCCTATTCTTAGGATATGAGTTATCAAGTGAAGGTAAAAGCCTGGCTGACAATTTCCTAGAGAAATGTGCCGTAATCCAAGCACCTAAAACACTAAAAAACCTACAGTCAATTCTAGGCTTCCTAAATTTCGGAAGAACATACATTGCAAATTACGCAGAAAGGGTCAAACCCCTTTATGATCTAATTAAACCAGACTTTAAAAGATCCAATTGGACTCAAACACACACAGAAATTTTGAGATCCTTACAAACAGACATGCTAATTAAAACAAAATTAGAAACACGTGATAACACACGCAATCTTGTGATTCGAGTCATCCCAGGGAGATGCGGATTCACATACCTGACCTCTAATGAGGGAGAAAAGGTACCAATTGCATTCAAATCACACTTGTACACAGAAGCTGAACAGAAATTCAGCAAAAAAGAAAAAATTGTTCATGCAGTTCAAACCGCAATAGCTAGAGAAAAAGACATAGCTGACGGTAGACATATCACAGTCAGAACAGCAAAATCAGCCTTTGAAGCATTAACAACACCGTGGAATTTACCAACAACAGCATTGAATCCGGAATGGATACAATGGGTGAATTCTATCACAACGGACAAAGTGTACTACTACTTTGATCCAGAACTAGAAGAATTAAAAAATCTAGAATATGAAAAAACATACCCTCTGCCATCCGACATTCTGCCTCTACGACATTACGCCTGTGTAATCTATACAGACGGACATGCTCAACCCTCCGTTTGGGGAGAACAAGCATACAACCCCACATGTGAGATTACAAAAGAAGTGTGGCGCGAAGGTAAATTAAAACCTCTATTAACAAAATCACACTCAGTCGAAACTAATTCAGAAAAACAAACTGAAATAATCGCATTGAAAATGGCGCTAGATAATGCGGATCGCGAATTCCCGACACTTATAGTGTCAGATTCATATTACTGCGTCAAATCATATAACAGCGATTTGCAGACATGGATTCAAAACGGTTACAAAGATGACACAGATGCACCAATAAAGCAGAAACTGCTCTGGGAACAAATAGCTCTTTTACAAAAAGAACTACCAAAGACTCACGTGACTCACTCACTGAGTCATCAGCGTGATGGCGTTCACGTTGTAGGGAATTCATTGGCTGAAACAGCCGCAGCGGCAGCCACTAAATCGGCTCCCGTAGTTCGAAAAAAGCGTACATTAAAATACATTGACGGTGAAACAGTGCTGGCAGTGAAAACGTCATCAAAGGGCGACTGCTCAGCGTTACCGATCAACTATCCACTCAATTATACATACATAACTGATGCAAACAATGTTCCTTTTGCTCGAATCCCTGGAGTGGGGGATAGGGCAATTCCAAACATGGAACATAGGTTAGGACTAATAATAGCGGCACACGAAGGGCTTGCTTCTATACATGCTGGCGTCTCAGCCACAGTATCATTATTAAAACAGAGATACTGGTGGCCACAAATGAGAAGACAAACGAGGAACTATGTTCTAGCATGTGAAATATGTCAAAAAATGAAAGTATCAACGGTGAGACGTCCAGCGCAGACGCCCCTTCTAATCTCGGATAAACCATTAGCCTGTATTTATCTAGACCACTGCGGTCCCTTACAAAGGGATGGTAACTATAAATATATCTTGGTCGCAGTGGATTCATGCACGAGATTTATATGGATGTGGCCCCAGCGAACGGCTGACGCCAGAACTGTTATAAAAGATTTGCGAGTCTTTATCGGCACATACGCAATTGGCATGCTGCATTCGGACAATGGTCCTGCTTTTAGCTCTCGGGCTTATAAGGAGGCCATGGTCAGCATGGGCGTGCAATTGCGGTACTCTTGTCCATTTCACCCTGAGGGGAACGGAATTGTTGAAAGAAAAAACCGTGACATAAAGCAATCTATAACGACAAAGGTATTAGGTTCGGGAGCTGGGTGGGTCAAACATCTAATAAGTGTCCAACGTAGTCTCAATAACTTGCCAAGAAATTCTCTGAAGGGATTCAGTCCGTACGAATTATTATTTGGAACTAGAATGATTATCTCTGACCTCGACAGTCAGACTTCAGTGGTTAAAGAAAAAAGCTTTGATGTCAAAGACCGTTTGGCTATTTTGCAGGACTTAAACAAAACAAGAAAAGACCTGAGCAACATAAAGTTGAAACAACAGCCAACAACCACTGAAGAACCACCACCTGTCCCAGCAAGACCTGTCTGGATTCCAAAAGTCGGGGATCTAGTCAGGGAGAAGATCGCGGTAAAGAAGGAATTTGGGCCTTCTTACAGAAAAGCAGTTCCTGTCTTGTCTGTCAACGGGACAAGATCAGTTGTACTACCGCCACTTGCTGGTAAAAAGGAGAACCGAGTTGTATCCATCGACCTGGTAAAACCACAACATGTGGCCGATAACAAACAGTAGGCCAAGTGGACTCCCAATAAGTAGCAGAACACCAAGGTTTGCTACCAGTACAGAGGTCCTAACAAAGAGGCTCATCACATTCGAAACGCCTACAGAAGAACAACAAGGACTATGCAGCAATGCAATAGAACTCAGACCTCTGAAAACCCAAATAAAAACATTTAGCAGAGACACACCAATCTATAATGAAGTACCAAGTGAAAATGCAAGAAACAAAAATCCTGAAGCAATTGGAACAATTGACAGAACTGCATCCGGCTACTTCATAAACTTCGATGATTCTTCTGAAGGCTTCAGTGAATCAAAGACACAGCCATCATCAAAATCCTTTAAAGACAAAGCTAAGGAACTTTTGAAACAACTGAAAGAAACATATATGATTTCTCCATGGATTGAATTTTGGGTGGGTTTTGGTGCATTTATCCTCATACTTTGGCTCATCATGGTATTTACTTTGGGACGCTTCATTGAGGGAAAATATGCTAAAATGGACACAGCAAGTCAGAACATCAACTTGATCCTCAAACCACAAACATCCTCACACGTCGAGAAAAGAGAACTTTCTTCAGCCAACTTCACAGCCAATCCTATACCTGGTGGGGTAGCATGGGACAACACTGACTATGAAATTTATGGTCCGGTCGAGATCCTGAAATATCCACACCAAATTAAGATCTCCTTGAGTGACTTTGTGAAACCAAACTCATTTGCTGATGATTGGGACTTCGAAAGCATTAACAACATGATGTCTGACTTAGTAATGTCTGCTAAATTTACCAAACATGATTATTTGCAGGGTTCAACAAATTATGATAGTATGTATTGCTATAACCACTATGGTAACCATTTTCTACATAAATCTGCACAACCTAGAAATGTTTTAAATTATAATCAATGGGAACATTGTGCTACACCTCCAAAAGGGAGCTCAAGAACCGTTTACGACAAATATTCATATTTTTTAGGTTTTAACACAAGTAATGCTGAAACATTTTATTTTAAATTGTCAAACAAGACAGGAACCAAAACCATGATAACCAACACAAAATTGTTATATTCAGACTCATTTTTCGAAAAAATGAATACTTTTGGATTTGATTATTGGGACAAAAATGTTGATTTGAAAAGTGTTTGGGGTACAAAAGAATGGCAAGTACAGGGTATAGAAGCTTTGTTTAGAGCCTGCATGATCCCAGAACAAATGATATTTTTAAATGACACTGTTCAACAAACCACCTGTCTTGGCTTAGCCAAAATCAAAGATTTAAATAAACCGTCTATTCCAAAGCCAATAATGTTTAGCAATAACTCTGATACAGATGAAGAGATAGACGTAAACCATATATTAAACCAAAACAGAACACATCCTGATTGGAAACAATGGTTGATCTGGCCCACAGATACTAATAACTGTCAAGACAGATTCCTGAACAAAACACAGGGTTTCAAAATGACCAGGCCAGACCCTAGATATCCCCAAAGACATCACCCAGGGATAATAACAACCTACAGTGTGGGCAAATTATGCCTTCAATGGCTACAAACTTCCACACTGCCTGAAATTAAGCAACACCTAACTTTACTTACTGATGGTGCTGACTTGCGTGATTTCATACTGGGACCACGCAAACAGCGTCAAAAGCGTTTCATAGCAGCCTCTGTATATGCAGCATACAATGAGGCCTGGAAGGTTACTCAAATTGATACAGCAGAAAGAATACGGGAAATTGACCGTATTAATTTGGAAAAATCACTTTCTGTAGTGGACAATGGGTTAATGACTCTGTCCTCCAGAATTTTTTCTTTGGACAGCATTGTGTCTTCAGCAATCGACATATTATCGCAAGACTTACTGTTATTACAACATGGTCAGTCACAATTGCGTTCTATTGTACAGCTTGGCTGGACGTTACAAAATCTGCGTTCAGGCTATGTGCCTTGGCGTTTAATCAATACAACGTCATTATTCCAAATCTTTAACCTTACTGATAGACAAATCAGTATGGCGCAAAAGGGTGCTGATTATACAATCTTGAGCATTGAAAAACTAGAAAGATTACCAATGACAATGTCAGAACGACCTGTCAGTGAATGGATAATCCACGGAATCATAAATATTCCAATCTCAACCTTCAGGTTTCAATACTGCCAAAAATATATACAGGCTGGCATGTACGAGAAATTGGGAAAGGGGTACCTTAAAACAACATGGAACCTGCCCTATTCACATGCATGTGTCAGTAATAAAGGACAGAAAGTGTTTCTTAGTGGCAACAATTGTGCGATGTCACTAAGCGGCACGCTTCTGTGTAACGGAATTAGTTTGCATGGAGCCTGTGAAGGGAATTCATACAACCTTTCATGTCACCAGCAAGGCGCACCTGCAACTGAAATAGAACCATTCTTTCAAAGACTCTATAATGGGAGTTACATTCTTATTGTAGACCGCAGATGTTGTAGTCTTATGCCCGGGACTCCTTATCTAGTAACTACGACTGCGAAGGTCAAGTGCTGTGGACGTTCCTTGTTCCCCAGCTCCTTTCCAGACAGGGAGGCAAGGGCATGGCCCAATTTGAAAATTACTTCTATTCGAATAGATACTTTAAGCAGAATGAAAACAGTGCTTCTTCAGACGCCTACCAGGCTCACGTCATCAAAAGAAACGTATGATCTACAAGTCGCAAGGACGACTGCAGAGATACATACATTATTATCAACTAATTCCCCCGTACATTTTGCGGAAATCCTGAGCGAAATCTTAAATATTTCTGATACCACTGGGGTCTCAAAGTTATTTAAGACAGTATTTTCGATGGCATTAACACCATTCAAAGCCATACTGGGTATTTTTCCAGATTTCGTCCATTCGATTTTTGGCGGACTTCCCCTGATCCTGGGACTAATTGCAGGAATCCTATTCTTAGTCCTTATTTTTCGTTATGGCAACCCATGTCACAGACCAAACTCTCGCGACGATGGAAGAAACAATCCTAGCCATTGGATACCGGGACCGGATATCAAAAATCCTGGGACTCTCCCGGCTTAGAGACCTGAACATGACTTGGTTTCTATCATTTCGACCAATGTGGCAAAGATGTGTTTTACCTGTATTAAGGTGTCTGCTATGCGGAGAAGAATGCGTGTTAGACACCTGTCTGACGCTACAATCGGATGCGCCAGTGGATGCAGATACATTGTTGGTTCCTACCAAGGTTCACGCTTTGTGCTGTCCTCAAAGGCTGCCAATCCTGATGACGGCATTCGTGGAATCTTCACCACTACGATTGAAGAGTAGTGAAGTTCAAGATGAAAGCAGCATCGATCAGGTACGACCTTCTGTCAGCAATGCGAATCAGAATGTCAATGGAGACAATCATGCGCATGAATGCATGATTACACCTATTTCCGACTTAGTGGAACTTTCCCATGAAGCTGTTGACAGTTTTTTCGAAAGCCTAAATGATATGATGTTCTCTCCAGAACAGAAATAGAGACTTTTGAGCAAGCTCGCACACGGCGTTCCCTGAATTCGGCCTTCAACTTTAAAAATAAGGTCACATGAACAAATTTCCCTCCAGTTCACGGACAGCAATTTTTTAGCAGCCCCAAATTGATTTTTACTAAATTTCGGGACACTATCTTCTGCTTAAAGTAAGAAACTATTCCTAGAGAACTAAGATTTCTATTTTTAGATACTTTATAGACTTTAGCTGCCCGCTGGTATGTTCACAACTATTTTATTATGTGATGGAATGGTCTCGAACTTTCTTTCTGTATAGCCATATTGAGAGCCATTTCATGTGTAATTCTCATATACAAATGCGTTTACTTTAGCATTATTATACAGCTTGAGTGCATACAATATATATGTCTGCAAATTTTCAGTATATTTGAAAAATTTCGAAATGCATTTATGTATTTTGGGGTGGTAAGGTATACACTATACTCTATAGTATGTTGTACTATGTTATACTATGCATAGATTAGTAAATATGACCATAGTTAGCGTGGAGTGGGTGTCATGTATTCCTATAGGTTCTGAATCGATCCCCCTATTCCTGACCCTATTTTGGTTAAACTAACTATCAAGTTAACTAACAGTCAGCCCATGAGGCAAGAAAAACCCCCATGATGCAGATACCGTTATCTGACGCAGTCACACTACGGCACAGGAACGTGTTATCTGATTAGGTCATAACGCTTGAGATCTAATTAGACAAGCGACATTCCTCCAGCCCCTGATAAGGCATACGACGTTCTCATAACAAATCAAACCTATGACAACCTGGAAAATCCGTGCGGCCATTGTTTTGATTTCACAGAGAACTTCAGTAAAAGAATGTGCTAACGAGCAAGTCGTATGACATCTTTATTGACGTATCTATGTCCATCCTTATGTCAATCTCGGCACCTTAAAGGTATAAATATTGCCGATCTTGCCCTATGCAAACACACGCGTGGTGACGAGACGGAGCAGCCATACTTGCCGAAGCCCAGAAGCAGAGCAGACCCCGCTGGCAGCAGCTCCGCCTTCCTGACGCGCTGAGAGACGCGCTGCTATCTCCTTCCGAGAGACCCAGCACCGGCGCTTTCGGGCAGCCCTCGCAGGCAGCCTGGAATATCGAGAGCAGAGAAAGAGATACCATTCCTCATTCATCCTAACTTCCAGGTACAGAACTGAATAACCCCTCACAGAGAATTCTTTAGTTATTCACTTGGCAAAAACAAACTTAACTTAAACTGTAACGTTCTATTCCCGCCCACGTATTAGACTTAGGTCAGGTACACGGGGTAGGCGTATTTAGAAACACCAGTTGAGTACGTTTAGTCAAATGTATATGTGTATGTAAATATATTTTATTCATTTTAAAACATCATATGGCTTAGAAACCATATCAATGTTTTACAGTATTATTTTATACTATTGCTTCTAATGTATGCACTTTACTTAACTATAAGTATTGCAATAATATCGATCCATTTCTCTTGTACGAGAAAAGAGACTGATCAATAAATAACACCTTTTTATTGAACACGCCCGTCTCTTCCTTTTCTCTACAATCTGATGAGACTAAGAATGCACGTACTGACTGAGTAAAATAATTGCCTTGTGCTCACACGACTCTGGAGATACACTCTTGATTAGGGGAGAGCAAAGTTGTCATGTTCTATGGTTGTCAGAAACTAAATCCCTTCTTGTCTAATCAGGGAAGTTAAGTCCTACTTGAACATTCGAGAAAGTTTCTAGCGAACTCTGAGCTAAGCTGGCAAACCCAAAACTTTAAGTCTAGTATCGACAGTAGTAGACCTAGTTAACGTCTGGTCTAGGCCTTTACTGCTGTAGGTATTATTCCAATGCGCAGAGCCTATTGGGAAGATAGGAACTACACTACAGCATGACAACTCATGCCCAAGATGAAAGCCGACCACCCAGTCTGGTCACCAAGGAAAGAAAAGCAGCAACAGAGAAGATCGCGACAAACGGTCCAGTCCGAGAAGAGAAGAGCACCATGCTGGAGAGCTATGCCCAAACCAGAAAGAAACAGGTGGAGTGCACGCCGCCTGGGGAAGACTGGTCGGGAAGGCCAACGACAGCAAGAGGACCAGACCACGTTGCAAGAAGGAACATGGAAAGGAAGGGCGCGACACCATAAAGAAAAGGAAGAAGGGACAGGAAGACACGACGACAGGTCTAGTCATCAAGCCAAGTGAAGACAGTGTCCTACCACATGGACAAGACCAAGGGGACGACATGTAGAGGGCCCGCTACATGGAGAAGCCTGGTTAGCATGAGTAAGCAAGAAAGAAGACTGGACCGCGTTGAAGAAGAGAACGTAGAGGAAGAATGGAGTATCACAACATCACTCCACAGAGGAAGAGAGAGAACCACAGCACACAGGAACATCGGTGCTGTCCAAGGAGCATCGTAACAGTCAGCACACAGGAACATCAGTGCTGGACAAGGAACATCGCAACATCCGTGTGGATCCCAGTAATCCTTACAACCTGCATTCGAGGAGACCAACCACTGAAGAACCGCATGGGTGCCCCGTGAACCTGAAGTTTGCCGAAGCAGAGCATACCCGAGCACTAGACAATCCACCCTTGTGGACTACACACGCAGCGACCCGCACAGCCCACGCGATCATGTGGCAGTCCAGGGGACAAGGGCCTCGGCCGCATGTCCTGTGAGAGAGGAATCCGGATGGGAGAGGTGCAGCAACGGCAGCTCCACGACAGGCAACAGGAAGCATGAAGGCCCCAGGTAAACACCTGGCACCGAGAAACGGTCTGGTGAAGACACTGAACCCATGTCCTAACAGCAAGACCATCCTGGCGGATGACATCAACACCCCCGAGGACATCATGAGAGACTTGGCGGTGAGTCCGTTGGCAGTTCGGCAGCGATGCCTTTGCGCGGCTCATGCGAAGCCCGCACGGTCCACCCGGTCCCATCGTGTCCGGCAAGAGGGTCCTCCCAGCGTCTCTAGTGAGAGAAGAGTCAAAGCAGTAGAGGCCAGTCTTCGAGGCTCCAGTGAGAGAGGAGTCCGGCAAGGAAGGCAAGTCGGGAGTTACTTGGCCGGACGGAGGTGTGAAGGCATCAAGATCAGCAAATCCAAAGAAAGACCTCTCGTGCCATAGTCGTCTCCTACAACCAACAAGCGTTGTCATCCACTGGACTGGGAATACCTGCGAGACCCCTCAAGGGTCACACCCATTCTGCTCCCGATGCTCCAAGTGATGAACACTGTATATAAGCGTCAACACAGCAAGAAAAGGATGATCTGAAGTACACCGCCGAGGTGAAGCTCATCTGACTGACTTTGTAGTCCTGGAACTTTCAACATTCTCCCAGCTGATCGCCTGAAGAAGATCTGTTGGGGCTATCAAATGTTATTGTTCTGTTTTCTTGCAGGTTGGACATTCGCTTTTCCTTTCATTAAAGTTTGGGAGGAATGTAGTGTCCTGCCAGGACACAGTCTAGTTGTTTGCAGTGTAACCATACACTGTACACCCACCCACCACAGACGTCACTGGGTCAGGTGACGCTGCGATAAAAGAACCTGAGCGCACGTGCTCGTGGCCAGATCTACTATCCCCTAACTGGTGTCCTGCGTCTCATTCCTTTCACCATGCTGGCCTAGGGCCCCAACATTACAACAGGGTCACGTGACGCAGAACGAGGCGCCGTGCGTAAGGACTGACGCGTGCCTGCGGGAGTGCAACGCTCCCTCCTGACGCTAGAGGTCAGGAGGCTCGAGAGGAAGAGTCACCGCATCACTAGCAATCTGCATACCCACAATCCTGTGCGCGCCTCATAATGCTGCTTTACTTTCATACTAAATGCAGGGCTCTTTGTGGCATTGAATATGATAAAGAGCGGACATTTAAGAATGAGGGGCCAGAGTATCAGCCCGCTAGTAGGAAGGCACGAACCGTAGTTAGGCACACTACTTTTCTAAGGGAAGTTTCTGGGTAATTTGCTTCTAGTGTGACATCTTATTAAGCATTGGAAACATCAATAAACTCCATAAATGAAATTAGTATCCTTTACAGAATGCTTGGTAGTGGCCGCCTCGCGACTAAAAGCAGCAACAACAATAAAGTGGGGAAGAACTGTGATGGGGCAGATTTACAATAACTGGACCATCCCTTTATATCAGCAGGGATGCGCCAATTATTGTGCGCCATGGCTTCGCCACCATGGATGCGCCGCCACGGGGCAAAAACGGCACAGATGCGTGACGCATCTGTGACGCGTCTGTGCCGTAAACGCGGCTCATTGCTGGAGTCACGTCGCAAGCGTGATGCAGCTCCAGCAATGCTCTGGGGGCCCCATCTGTCCAATGCTGCGTCAATCCTTACGCCTGCTTCAAGCAGGCGCAGTGTTTGGACGCAGCATGGACGTAAAAGTGACTCAGTATTTCACTCAGCCACTTTTAGGAGGCGTTCCTGCACCAGAACGCCACCCCTGCGCCGGAACGCCTCCTTCTGGCGCATGGCTTTACAATTTGACGCATCTCCCAGATGCGTCACGTTGTAAATACCCCGCACCATGGTGCATCTTTTGTGCCGCCGCTGTGTCACAAAAGTGACGCAACAGCAGCGTAAAAGAGGCGCATGGGGCTTGTAAATCTGCCCCTTACTCTACAAGGTGGAAATGTAACTTTTTTTGTATAAATAAGAAGGCATATAATCAAGGGCTTATCGCCAAGTTAGCAGCCAAAGTAGCGTGCTAACATCCAATATCACCAATTTCCCTGCGATAGCAACCGCAAAAAGCATCGCCACAGATGAAAACCGTCAAATATCGCTAATGAGATGCAGAGTAGGCGTTCCCGTGCAAAAAGGCGCGACAACAACACTTCTTAACATTCTCAACGACCACCCAAATCGGCCATAAGAACACAAAACATGCGGATAGGAGCGTTAGCAGCAGGAATTTAACACCTGCTCTTACCTGGTGAAAGTCAGACAACAACCTGAACAAGACAGGGAGTGAGAGAAAGAGAAAGAGGGAGAGAGAAAGAGAGGGAGAGAGGGAGAGAGAGAAAGAGAGCGAGAGGGAGAGAGAGAGAGAGAGAAAGAAAGAGGGAGAGAGAAAGAGAGGAAGAGAGAGAAAGAGAGGGAGAGGGAAAGAGAGGGAGAGAGAGCCGACACTGAGGACCCAGGCCTCACTGCTCACCTGCTACCACCGGTGTGTGTCCAACCACGTGCCGGTATACACTGCAGTCCACCAGGTCCCTTATCTGAAACAGAGTCCACAGTCATGAATGGCAGAGTCCATACAGTTGCACACGCCATCATCGCTTGCCCGCCCCTGCGCACACAGGCTGCTGCACCCCAGCCCCTCCCACCGCCCAGCGATAATTGCACGCCCTTGTGCATCCAGGCCTCACTGGTCACCTTCCGACACCGGCGGGTGTCCAAGAGGGCCCACCACGTGCCGGTGCAAGCTTCAAGCCTGGGGCCCGTGCCCATGGCAGCCTCAGCATCATGCAGCCCCACACCACAGGCCACCAGGTCACACACTTGAGTCTGGGTCTTGATTTCGCAATGGCAGAGATCATATCAGTGCACACGGCATCATCGCAGGCTGCACACCTGCTCAGCCCTTTAGGTGCCACTACATCTGTTTGCCCGAGAGGCAATGCCACGTGACAGTAGGCCCGCACTGCCCGCTGCCTCAGGCCTACACTGCAGTCCAGCAGGCTCACCAAATCCTTACTAGTCCGGACCGCCAGGATGGGGTATCATCGCAGGCTGCACACCCGCTTAGCTCTTTAGGTGCCCCTACCTCAGTGCACTGAAAGTCACCATCCCGAAGCGGTGTGCCTGTGCCAGCCGCAGTGTATCCAGTGCCACCAAGTCTGTGCCCCACAAGTCATGGACCCTTTATGATTGAGTCTTGTGGTGCGGACACCATCATGTCACCTCCGGCACTGGGGAATGTGATGTGGTAGGGCCCTAGTCCCTCATGCATAAATAATAACCACACGGATACACCCAGATAGAGAGTGGAAATGTTGTCCAGCACGTGCGTCCTGCCCTTTTAATTGGCAGGGTCACATGTCCTGTGAAGCATGTCCCGGATGGGTGTGGTGTGGGTGTAAACCATAAACAAAGTAGAATCCACTCTAGTGGTGGTGGTGATCCCTACAGTGGTGGGGAGCACACAGTGTTGTGTTGTGTAGAATACCCCTCACACACCAACAGGCCCCTTGGTGTCATGCTTCATCATCGGGGTCTTCGCACCCCTGTATGGGATGCGGCGTGCTGCGACTTACGACTACGTAGTGAAGTGGTGAGAGGTGAAAGTTAAAAAATACCTGGCTTTAACTTTCACCTCTCACCACTTCACTACTCACACAATAAACCCCCCCCACACTCACCAACACATAGTTCACTTCAAGTGCTCCTACGTACTCGTAAGTCGCAGCACGCCGCATCCCGTAGAGGGGTGCAAAGACCCCGATGATGAAGCATGACACCAAGGGGCCTGTTGGTGTGTGAGGGGTAATCTACACAACACTGTGTGCTCCCCACCACTGTAGGGATCACCACCACTAGAGTGGATTCTACTTTGTTTATGTAAATTGCCAGGGTAGATTGAATCCACTTACCCTCTCCCTCCCTCCTTTGTTAAAAACTTGTGGGTGTAAACCAGCCATGAGTGAGTGACTGTGACATGCCGACAACTAGACCTGTGATCAGCAGATCACTACAGGGAAGACCTGGGACATGAAGCGTTGTTGCCACGCCAGTGAGCGTAAGAGGAGTGGGCTGGCCTGGCGTATGCCAGTCCAACGCAAGGGTGTGAACAATGACCCCGGGGCTCTGGGCGTGATTACATCCTGGGCTGAACAAGGAAGTAATAAATGCGTGTATCTCTGTTTTAGTGTCGCGCCACCTGGACCGCAATTGGCAAAGTATCTCCCTGTGACCCAAATCCCACAACATGAGCAACATGGACGTAAGGGGGAACCACTGACCCTACATTCATCCGTACTTCCACACGTGAAAGATCATAGACATGACACATCTGTGTGAATATGAATGTTTAATGCACATTCAGTGGAGTGTTGCAGCTGGAGCAGTACAGGGCGATGCAAACCCCACTTTACATTGTTGGCCCGTGGAGGGCCAGCCAGAGTCATTTAGGGAATGACAAGTTCATCAGAAGAGGAAGAGTACAGTCCGCAGTCTGAATGCTGTGTCATTGGTGACCAAACAGAATATGGCAGTCCATGTCGAGGTCCAAGGTGAGTGTCGCAGAGTGTATCGGGGGACAGTGGAAGGTGATGATGTTAAGGGCAGAAACCAGCCATATGGTGGAGATGAATGCTACTGCGTCCTGCTTACCACGAAGGCAGATTCATCCGCATCGTCATCCTCTGCTGTTTCATGTGCCTCACATGTGGGTGGTGTTCTGTCTCCAGCACTGTGTGGCAGTGATACCTCTGGGGCCGGAGGTGGAATGTCTGCCACACTGTGTGGCACGGACACTTCAGGGGGCGGAGATGTGGATGTAGTCGTAACAGCAGCATATATCATCGCAAGGCCTTGTGGCAGCAATGTCATGAGGAGGGTGTTTAGGGCAATGAGGATCCCAGATACCTCTCGCTGGTGTGCAGCCGTGGCAGCCGCTCTTTCCGCCTGCGTCCGCTCCATGGTCTCCATTATCCTCTCCATGTGTCCCAACTCCCGGGTGACATCGCCAGAGCAACTCTGACTAGACAGTTGTTCTTGTCTCTGAGTGAGGACTCCAGAGATGTCAGCCATGGATCATTGAAGGACATGGAGCGGACTGGGGGTGTCCGTTAGGGACTGTGAGTGGCCCCTGATGGGACTTAGATACCCACGTACGGCAACTAGTTTGGCTGTCATGAAGTCGAACCCCGCCCGCACCTGTTCAGCCAGTTTCTCCTGGCACCCCAATACACGGCGTTGGAAGGCCAGGTGTTCTTCGTGGGAGTCCTGGGAGGCAGCCGTGGTGGTGCCTGCTGAGTGGTCTGTGCAGGGGGTGGGGTATCCTAGATGCATCTGCAATGCCCTGCTCCTGGAGGTGGGGTGCGGGGGCTGTCAATGAACTCTTGGATGGCGTCGGTGTCGAAGGGTTGGTGGTCCTCTTCATCATCAGAGAAGAGAGGTTCTGCCTGCTCTGCAGAGGTGTTGGTTTTCCCTCTGCAATGTGATGGGGAAATGCAGTGTAACATTGTGTTCGCATGTATGTTGTCGCATTGTACATGTTTACACACAGAATGCATGACAGTGTACATTGTGACTGTTTGGGAGGAGCTGCCTATTTGATGCGGGACAGTGGACATTTCGACAACATCACAGATGTGTGTTTGTACATTGTCAACTTATATTTCCCTGCTATGCCAAATGTGATTGGCCAGTATATACACACAAGCGGCACCAGTTGTGTCCTCTGTTCTGTTGTGGACGTGTTGCGGTTTGTAACACATTGTTGTCAATGGTGATGTGCTCAGCAGTTTATGTGTTTGAGCTGCATTTTGGGATAGTCACCCCTGCAGCTCTGATTTTGCTGCCCCTTATCCTTTTCATGCAGTGTGCCTTTCACTTCTCTGCTTCTACAGTGCTGAGATGTTGCAGACTTGGGTACATTGGTCTCTTGTTGTGAATTTGGGGTCTGGGGCAATGTTTGTCTGCAGATGTGCTATACTTAGTTGTGCATTTGTGCCATTGTGCCCATCTCTCCCGTCCCCCCAGTCCCTGGTCGTTACTCACCCTGGTGCTGTTGTGTCAGGTCATGTTGAGCGGTGTCCGGTCCCCCCCACTCCTGCCACCGTCTCCCCACTGATGATGGTGGACACCATTTCCTCCATCTCGTCCAGCTCCTCCTGTGGCGCTAGACTCCCAACTCCAGTCTGCATTGCTGCCTTCTGGTTGTTAGCGAGTTTCTGCTAGGTTTTACGCTTCACATTCTTCCAGCGCCTCTTTACCTCTTCCATTGTCCTCTTCAGCACTCCAACTGCATTCACCTTGTCCACGATTGACTGCCATATTCCATTTTTTGTTGCCAATGACACAGTGGAGGTGACAAACTGTTGTTGATGGTGTTCTACCTCCTCCGTTATCAGGATCCTGTTTTCCTGCGGACTGAACTGCTTCTTCCTCTTCTTCTTGTCCTTGGCCTTCCCTGACCCCAAGGTCCCAGGCTGTTCCTCCGTGGGGCTTGTGGGGTTCTGGTTGTGCTCTGTACTTGCTCCAGCTACCTCCATTGTGCTTCTCTGATGTTTTGCTTTTGTTTGTATGTTTTTTTCTACTTTTATAGTGATTTTTCCCACCTGCCGTGTGTGACTTGCAGGCCTGGCGAAGATTATTGCTGATTTATTTATCGCGGTTGACCCCATCGCAACTTCATTTGCATTGAGGTTTACATTTTTATCGCTGTCCTGTTGACTTTATCGCGGACATTTGACGCGTTATCAGGAACATATCGCATTTAATCGCCGTGTTGTAAAAAAACGTTAACACAGAGTTATTTTCCCAAGATGGACGGCGATATGAAACATTGCGATAACCGATTTCGCCGATGATTATCACATGTTCCTGAGAAGATCCCCATCAGATGTGAAGAGATAAGCCATATACCAAGAAAATGGACGAGGATATGAATTGGGCTGGACAAATGGAAGACCTACTTAACCCAACGGATATAGTACCAAAGCGAGTGACTACCATTAATGCAGCCAACGTGGATGCAGAGGACAGAAGCAGGAGGGACCTACCTCTGGTTCTAACGAAGATAACGAATGAATACAGTAAACAAATGCATGGCTCGAACTGGGCTCCCCTGCTGCACCTCGGTTAGACAACATAAAGTATGCACTCTCCACACTCTTACAACTCTCAGAGTTTCAAGATTTATTGCCAGTCACTTAAGGAAAGAACATTTTACTTTAACATTTGATCTACGCCCGGCCTTTAAAGGGTAAGAGGTTAAAGTGTGCAACACATGTTGGCAGAAGAATCAGTGGATGTCCTTAGCAGACCAACACCAGCTGGACAGGGTATGGAAAGGAACAATGTGCAGGCACAGAAAGACCTGAAATGTGTGGTGCTGCCCCACTGACATCCCTGAGTGCACTCACAAATAGCTAAAAAGACTGTACATTTGAAGGAGCAGTTTGCACAAAATGTATCTTATTGGGGTAGGCGGGTGGATAAATAGGGCAAATGATCTTGACAGTAGGGGAGATGTGGCCACCACTATGGCTTAGCAATCCTTGCTGCTGACTCAGGGAGCTGTAATCCATCCGTGTAACTTTTTCATTAGTAGATTCACACACACTGTGCTCTGGAGATTCAGGAGTGATCCACTGACTGCCAGTGGCTAGGATTTTCTGGATTAAAATGAACAAAAACTAATGTCAGATATTACACCCTTAGATAACAGAAGCGCTTCCGACGCTATTAATTAAATACTGTTCAGGGCTTAGTATGTCAATTAGGGATGCACTGAACTGGGACGCCTATGGCACAGAACTGGATGGTGCCTCGGGGCCCAACTGTGCCACATATGACTTTGAAAAATACATTTTTGTGCATTTCCAATGCATGTGGATATTACCATCAACTTGAAGCTGAAGGTAATCAGCGTTTTCTAAATGCGCAGTTTGCATTTAGGCTACAAGCATCAGCATTAGGGAATGACAAATTGCAATTTTGCAATATAGGTGATCGCAAAAAAGTGCAATTACCTAATTTGCAAATACAAAGCCTTTCATGCTTCAGAAAAGTCCTTTTTGCCCTCACGAGGGCAAATATGCTTGATGCATGTGGCTCTTTGTCTTCTAAAGCTATAACTCTGGGGCTTGACCTGTGTGATTTCCGACAGGTCCATTGAGAGTGTTTTAAGTAGCATCAAAGGTAATTATCCACGACACGATGTTCGGAAAAGCAGTAAACTGAGGGCCATATTATCAAGAGAGGGCCATACATTATCGCCGCTTTTATCAGCAGGAAACTGCCGCTAAAGCGGCGATAATGGGCTTAATAATATGCCCTTGTGAATTCCCATAGAAGCCCAGGTAATTGTGTTAACCTGGGCTTCTATTGGAATTCACAAGGGCATATTATCAAGCCCATCATCGCCACTTTAGCGGCAGTTTCCTGCCGATAAAAGCGGCGATAATTTATCTCTGAATGTTTTCATATGTGCTTGAAGTGAAATTCCCAAAACGTGCGCACCGAAAATAACAAGAGACAAAAAAGGGGTTCCAAATCCCCAAATAGCAAAGAAAGCTTTGGGGATTTGTGGCTAGGTGAACAATAAAACACTTTAAAATATAAGCACTTCATAAGGAAGAAAGTAAGGAAAGAGGATAAAGGCATTCAAGCAGCATGCACTGCGCTGCTCGATCCAGAGGCAATACTCCATGGGAGTTAACTTGACCCTACCAGGTAGGTCGCTCTCCCTCCGCACAGCACCGCCTGTGTGTCCCTGCCCCAGCCGCCGCTGCTGAGGAAGGTTGAGGCCCCCCTCAACCCGCAGGCTACCACCGGTGCCTCATTCCTGGTGGCCAGTGGTACGCCATAGATTTGTTCATCTCTGCTATTTTTCCGCTATTTATTGTATTGTATTCACTGTATTGCCTGTATTGCCTTTCTTGTTTTTTTTTGTGCCTGTGACTGCTGTTCTCTGTCTTCCCCTGTTGCCGGTACTTGATCTGTGCCATATTTTCCCTCTGTTCCCCTCGCTGTCCCAGTGTCTCTCTGCCTGGTTTTACCTTCTGTACCCCTCGCTGTCTCTCTGTCTTCCTGCCCGTCTTTGCCTTTTGTTCCTTAAGCTGCCCCTGTAACCCTTTGCCCTTTTTTGCCTTCTGTTCCATTTTTTGCCCTTGCATTTCCTTGCCCTTTTGCCTTCTGTTCCACTCGTTGCCCCTCTATTTTGTGCCCTTTGCCTTCTGTTCCCTTAGTTGCCCCTCACCGCTCCTGCCGCTGCGCTCCCTGTGGCCCGGCCCCCCTGACTGCCCACTCGATGCCCCCACCTCCCACCTCCCAGCTTCTCCTCCCTCCCACCTCCCCATATATGCTGGCCGCTGCGCGGTGAGGAGAACGACCCTTGACCCTACCAGATAGGACGTTCCCCCTCCGCACCGCACCGCCTGTGTGTCCCTGCCCCAGCCGCCGCTGCTGAGGAAGCTTGAGGCCCTCCTCCACCCGCTGGCTCCCACCTGCGCCTGATCTCTGGTGGCCAGTGGTAGGCCATAGGTTTGTTCATCTCTGCTATTTTTCCGCTATTCATTGTATTGTAGTGTATTGTATTCACTGTATTGCCGTTATTGTCATTGCTGTGCCTGTGACTGCTGCTTTCTTTCCTCCCCCGCTGCCGGTACTTGATCTGTGCCGTTTTTTCCCTCTGTTCCCCTCGCTGTCCCCCGTGTCTCTCTGCCCGGTTTTACCTTCTGTACCCCTCGCTGTCTCTGTGTCTCTCTGCCCGTCTTTGCCTTTTGGTCCTTAAGCTGCCCCTGTAACCCTCTGCCCTTTGTAGGTCTCGTGTTGGACAGCGCATGCGCCGCGTGCGCTGTCTCAGCGGGACTAAAGTAATGTAAATGTTGAGTGAAATTCCGCCTATTGGCAGCTAATGTGTGCTGCTGCTTGCCATTTGCTGAACATTGTATTGCTCTTTCTTATCTTGCTTATGGTTGGTTTGGGATGCAAAACGTAACTTCCTTTGTGCTGCCGTTTTGCAGGAAGCAGCACCGACTAACTACTGTTTAGTTACGCTGCTGGGCTGTAATCAGTCTATTTAGGGACTACTTTTTCTTAGCTCAGATCCCGTTTTATGGCCGCCATCTGCTTCTACTTACATACAGAGGTTTTGCCCTCCCCTAACCCCCATCAAGCTCTTCTGTTCCGCTGGCACGCTCGCTGCTCCCATTTCACGGCCGCTGTTTATTTTATTTTTTTGGGACCTCCCCCGATCCCATGTGCGAAAGTGGCAGGGCTCGCTAACCCCGGGATGTACTCCGCTGGCGCTGCTCTGACTAATCTCAGTCAGCGTCCAAGGGGGGAGGGGGCTTTCTGCTTCGTCATTTTGCTCGCGGCTCCCATTCACGGCCCCTCTGCCCGAGAAAGAATTGAAAGTATGCCGACTGGACACGTCATGGGGATTGTGGGTAAAAGCAGGCCGGTTAGATCTCTTTTTGTCTGGAAAAGCAGGTTTTGTGTGATCTTCGGCAGCGTGGTGATGTTCCTTTGCCTATGAAGCTGCAGCAGGTCAGGGGGCAGCTGCATCCGAGGTAGGAGTGAGGCATCGCCGCAGAGGAGGAATCAGGCTGGCTGCTGGGCACTGAGCAGTGAAAAACCCAGGAGCAGCAACCCCCACCCCCCCCACCTCCGGAGTCCGGTTCGTTTCATTCTTCTCTCATTTCTGTGCCTGTCCCCTTGCTCAGCGCTCTGTCTTTTTCTGCTCATCCTCCCTCTCTCAGTTTATTCAGTAGAGCTTCGCTGGCGTGACTTGTTGCCGACCTTTTGATTTTTTGCTTAAAATACAATTCCCGTACATTCCATCATTAACGGGGACACTTTTCATAGAAAGAAATGCATGAACTGTCCAGCTGATACCAGGGGGCCATTCACTAAAAATAGATCCAGCACATATTGTGAAAGTGTACTACTCAGTTCTGGGCTGTCAGCGCTCTCATTGCAGACTGTTCTGGTGCAGGTCTCACCGCACACTCCTATCAGACCTGTCTTATCACTTATGTCAAAGAGCAAAACATGCTCGAGGCAACAACAGATGTCGCTACAAATAGTCATCGCTGCTCTACAAGGCGGGGCCACGTCCTCCGCGGTTCGAGGTCTCTATATCTGTACACATATACAGGAGGTTGGTGAGTGCCCCATATCCTGTGTAAAATATTGTGCGCTTTGTACACACACATTGTAATGACACTCTTGGAGGCATCCGTATGGTAATGTTAATATAGCCTTATAGCCCACCGTAGAGGGCTATACCGGCTATTAAAGGCCCTCTCCAGCGTTCAAGGGAGAGGGACTTTAACAAGGGAGAGGCACTTTAATAGCCGGTATAGCCCAGCTACGAAGGGCTATAAGGCTATTAGAACATTCTGCCACTAGAGGACAGAATGTTCTAACAAAAAAGAACAAAGCCTTATGGGAGCGTGAGGGGATTGGAATCCCCTCAGGCTCCCTGAAGCCTTTGTTCACAGCCAGAGCTGTGAACAAAGAAGCATTGGAATGATGGAGCTCGGGGCTTATACCAGCCATTATAAGCCCGGAGCACTCCATTGTTTTCAATGGAGCTCCCAACATTCTAATGTTCTAATGAGTGTTAACCAGTCACCACTCGCTTTCTATGTAGGTAGATGCAAGTGCCACGTGGCGTATTTAGAAGTCCTTGAGTGGTAGAAAGAATAAATCACAACTCCACTTGGGTAGGAGCCACCTCCTCGTGCTTCAGCGTTCGCCCAAACATGCCGCCAGCAGTGATCCCTCCTGCAGGCATCTCACTGAGCCGCATTACAGAATGAATGATGCTGTTGATGTTGACCGGCGACTCCCAAAGGGTTAATATCTGCAGCATACTCAAGTGGCACTTTGACAGCGTCTTTCCAGTGAGCGTTTGCTTCAGGGCACTTTGGAGAGACAAGTGACACGACGGAAAGTTTGGAAAAGACCGGTTTTAATCAGTCCTAATAAACACTAAGAACAGAAAATGAATTCCACAGGAAAGATCCTCATCTGCTGCTCTTAAGAGACTTTCAACTCCAGTGCTTAATTTGTAAAAAAAAAATAGTGCCAGGGTTCTCCTCAGGAGGCCGCTGCAGCTTGCACCACACATTGCCCCGGCTGGTGCTGCCTATGATAGTAACAACACAACTGCTAACTATCACAATCTTACAAGCGTGACAATTCGGACTATTCCAGGCCCCCAAAGCTATAAGAATGGTTTGAGCGGCAAGTAATAGTCATTTTTATTGTATACTGAATTAATAATTGACTGTTGTTGTGGTCATCTCAGACAGCACCACTTTGTGGCACACTGCTACAAGCGCTGCTGGTGTTGACAATTAAGTTCTGGTGCTGAGCACTGGAAACCTCCGGCTCAAATTAAGCACTGCTCAATTCTAATCAGGGTCGGACTGCCCTATTGGGAAATCAGGCAGTGCCTGATGGGCTGATCTGAAAGGTCAGTATATGGGCCAGTGTTTTGACATTCACCGCAGCCTCTGGCCAGTGCGGGCTGATCCACTCTTCCTGGCTCCCTCGACTCCCGTCCACTTCCTTCCACGCAAGTCACGAGTTTGTTGCAGAGAGAACTATACCTCCCGTCGGAGGAATGTGTTTTTTCAGAGCAGAATCGTTAACGTCATCGCATAGCACCTAAATCGTATTTAATATCGGTATAAAGCCGAAAATGTTATTTGCCAATTAAGGACTGGAGTGTCAGCAAATCATATTTTCTTGAAAATAAGGCGCACTTCGAAATAAGAGTGTATGTGCCTGTGTGCTTGCTTCTTTGCGCATATGTACATTTCTTTCTTGCAGGCAACATGCAGTTCTTTTACAGGATAAGTAAACATACATATATTGTTCTGCTTTAAAATAATTTCTTCCTCTAAGAGTGAGAAGTATCGTACGCTTCGCTGAAAAATAATCCCTTTCAACAAAGTTTAATGAAATAGGTGAAATTATTTACATTTATAAAAAAAATCATTGAAATAATTGAGTAAAAGAGATTATGCGATGTTCTAATTCATGCAACTGTTTACTAAAAGAAAACAAAACATTATTCTAATGTACATATTTTGGAAACCATCTAAAAAACCACTATGGCCTTATATGCATGATTACACTTAAGGCTCCAGAAAAGGAAAAACAGCACACGCTCCACAAAATGCTTACATTCTGGTAGGGATGGTTGTGGAAAAGTCAGCCCATAAAACACCTGATGCCCAGGCTACTGGCGCAGGACGCCTCTTAGTTCCCATCTTGAACGATTACAAAATAAAGAGACGGGCGCTGGAAGCAGGAATACAAGAATAGAGTTTTATTTCTCATGAGGAGAGCCTGTCATTTCGGACACTCGCATAGTGTCTTCAGGAGGTGCTCTAACAAGTTTCTCTGAGGCTTCGTCTTTTATACATAGGTCTATGGCACACAGACATTCTTCATTACAATCAAGACTTTGTGAAGTATGAAGATATTCCAACACGTGGCTACAGTAGGGGCCCTGATCCTCCATACAATAGGAGGGGGCTGTCACGCAGCTGAGTGTTCTGCTGATTCCTTTGGAATGCGTGCGCCTGATCGAATCTCAGGGGGTGGGGCGGTCATGATCAATAGTAGCCCCCTTTGAAGAGGGGCGAGTGCATACAGTAGTGGGCAATGAACTGTACCCTCAGGCTGAGGGATGACCAGTGGTCCGTGCAAACGATCAGGCTCAGAGGAAGGGGTCATAAAAGGAGGGGTATTCATGGAAGAAAGGAGGTGTTGGTCAGGCGCGGGGTGTGATTCTCAGAGACAGAGTCATGCGGGAGGGGAGGGGTGTTCTTGGGAGGAAATGGGGGGGGTGTGGGTCAAGCAGGAGTGCTACTTTTAGAGCAGGATCACGCAGAGGGAGAGGGTCTTGTGGTCGATGCATGAGCAGTGCACGCGGGGAGGGGTGCCGGGGGTTTAGTAAACGGTCAGAGAGGCCATGGTGCCTACAATAGCTGTCGTGTACATGTGTGCATGGGTCTTATGCTGGCGGGATAACACAGTCAGTGTTTCGTAATCATTTGTTCTGCTTACAACAAGGGGTACAGTGAACACAAATGAACGCCGATTATGTACACATACATTGCCATTTTCAACAGTCGCCGCTTTTTTACATAAGCAAGTTCAATTTCTATATAGTCGATGCGATAGGCAGAATGCAATACATGTTAATTTACATTTGTTGGGTTCTTCATATAAGTCTAGAGATCGGCATAATATTTAGTCGGAGTCAATCAAGAAAAGAGGTTCCGAAACATTATAGAATCAAGTCCAGACTTTCTTTCCGGTGACATCAACATATAGTAAGAGTACTCTGATACCTTCGGGTCTTATCAGTGTTATAAGAAACTTTTGGAAAACTAGATATATGGGTGACCGATGAAACATTTTAAAAGAAAAAATGGCTGAGGGAGGAGTTCAAGTTGATACAAGCAATTTGGTCAAGGGGGTGAGTAGAAAGTTCAGGAAGGGGGGGTTTTCGTCACAATGTCTTTTTAACGGAGTCCGTCTTCTTTTGTTAGCGCTGTTGAGCACCGGCGGTGGAGCTATAGGTCCAGCTCGGATTCATCCTTACACGTTGCAGGGTGCGATCAGTCCTCTGCTGTTAGATCACAGTCCTGTTTCTTAACTCATTTTCTTAGGGGTGCCTCATGCTGGGCACCTGCGTGTCTTTCTTTTTCCGTGGCAAACCTCATTCCATAGTCAAAAAGCTTATATGAAATAGTTTATTGAATAATCGAGGGAAGAGAGGGCGGAGTGGGGCCAGATCTTTGAACACACCAAAGGACCAAGGGAGCAAAGAATAACGAGCAGGCAGGCCCATTGGTCGGGCTCAAAAAGGACAGGGACTTCAGGCACGAGTGGGGCAGCAAATCGAGGGCTTCAAGGCGGCCCTTTATTCCTTACTCTGCCGAGTTTGAGAGTGGTGCCTCGTCCCGCGTCTCGTGGCTTGGTGGCTCCACCTTTGGTCGCGGTCACACGTGCTTCATGATCTGTGGCCAGGCTGTGCGTCACGTCCAGCTCCTCTCCTCCGGTGATCGTATCTTTGAATGGGTAGAAAATAAGTTTTAGAAAAACTGGCAGGAGAAGACATTTATATCTCTCAATTCTGTCCCCAATCCTATGTAGGTGGGGGATAAGTTCATCGGTCACAGTCAGAAGTCTTTATTTATGGAGTATGTAGGAGAGCATTATCATTGAATTCATAAAACCTGTTTGGTGTTCATTCGTGACGTATGTGGAGAGAAATTGGACCTTTATACACAGTGTATTATATCAAAACTCAAAATCGAGTCCTTATGTAGAGACTCGCCCTTCCCTTTAACCCAAGTATCGACAATCTTACATTTCCCTTCGGGGTCGGCTAACTCTTGTAAGCAGGGGCGTTATGTCATGAAGAAGGGGGAGGGGGCAGATGTTAAACATGCTCTTCTTGGGGAGCGACCATTAATCAAGGTCATCAATTACGCTTCAAGGGTAGCTGACACGGAGCTGGGGTTCATCGGGGGAAACGGGGACGCTTTGGACAGGGAGCTGGGGTTGATCGGGAGAAGTGGGGTACTCTGGACATCCGCACTCAAGTGCAGAGGAGCGAAGTAATCTGTGCATTGGGAATTGCATTTCTAGTGAACTGAGAAACAGAAAGCCATTGACGTTATAGTCCCCCCATAAAAGGCCAGATTAGGGGACATCCGTCGTTTTACCTGTCCTTTTCTTGATTACCAACTTGGGTTCTATCGTTTTGCAGAAAAGGAGAGGTAGTAATATGGCAAGTCACAATCGTTTTAGTTCCTGTCAATTTTGCTGAACACCTTTGTGTTCGAGGAGACCCAATTAAATCGGGAACAGGGGCTTTTGGAGGGATAGAGAGAGAGAGAGAGAGAGAGAGAGAGAGAGAGAGAGAAAGAGAGAGAGAGAGAGAGAGAGAGAGAGAGAGAGAGAGAGAGAGAGAGAGCGCACTCTAAGTGGTCCATTCGGTACACGTATGACATGGAGAGAGAAAAAGAGAGAGAGAGAGAGAGACGTGTACAATAATGGATCATTCAGCGCACACACAACACAGAACAACAGGGGTGAAGTAATACGGAAACACAGGCAGAGGGATGACGTAGATCCATGCATCACGTATACACAAACTCAGACGGGGAAGACAGTACATGTATTATGTACAAAAAATCCAAGACAAAACATAGAACCGTTATTGGCCATAATGATCTCTTCCTGTATGCTGCGTATCCTTAGCATCCTAAGCTCTTTTTACCCTTTTCTTTCCTTTTATTGTCGGCTGCCTTTACTGGTGGCTTTGATTGTACACACTTACGCCTTTGGCAGTTGGTCATGAACTAACCTGGTCGGGCTAATGCTCACGGTGGTATTTTCGAGTCATTTTAGTAAATGTGTTTCCAGGCTGAGACAACAGTTGGTGTCGATTGGAGAATAATGGGGCAGCTTTGAGTTTCCGGTCCATGAGGGTGTGGAAGGGACGTAGTAATTTCTATACACTGACAACATTCCTAGTCCTCCAAGCGGAGGATACCTGTGTAAACCTTACCTCGGAATATTCCTTTAAACTTTCCCTATTTAGTTAAGTGTGGAGTGCTTAACCATATGTGCACATTATTTTTGGTTGTATTATTCGGGGTGCGTGGGCACCATAATCGAACGCCTTTTTCCCGTCTCTTCGTCCGTTAGATCACCTTTTTCTATTTCGTATTTTTAATCGATGTTCCAAAGTGACCTGCAGAAAAGAGGGAAAAAGAAGGGGGGCAGAGGCTACATTGATAGACATATCAGTGCGCATAAACCCAGAAAGGCGTTTACTTACTGCATACTCGGCCTATCTCCACGGGATGCAGTCCCTGCCAACTGGGCGTTCAAGCCCAGGTGGACCGTTAGTGTGACTTTTCTTACACAAAAGGGAAAAATACACAACTAAAACTTGGACCCCCCATATCTGCAATATCTCTATATATTATACCTTTTAACCTTTAACCAATCGAGCTGACTCATTTCACCTGTACTTTAGTTATATCGGAAACAGTGATCATTTATTTGAAACTTATCAATCTACGCGTGACAACTTCGTTTGCTTTTTCCAAAAATCTTTAATAAGAATGTCGGTGCACAAATACGGGTCTACAACTCGGGGGTTGTTTATTTTATAATAAAAAGTACGACTAGTGCAATGAAAACATGTCGAGAATTCAGTGTGGGCGAGTATCATAAGTGTTTAAAATTCGAACTTGCAATAATCATGAGGCGCCAAAACTTAACAACAATTCATTGTCCGAATGTTCAATCGGTACCCATCTCATGTCAATTCATTGTCATTCATTGTCCGAACACATAATCAGTACCCATCCTATATCAATTCATTGTCCGAACTGACAGTATACATCCTATATCAATCCATTGTCCGAACATATAATCAGTACACATCCTATATCAATCCACATGTTTAAAAACTACATACATATCCCATGACACCAAGGCTGAGCAATCGGGGTACAACAAGGAGTTGAAGGTTTCATTTGTACCGACGCCATTTTGGGTGCGACCAGGCAGATCCAGGCATAGTCTAAATCTCCACTAACTCGTGATTGGCCCAGGGCCTCTTTCGGCAGTCCAAGAGTTCCGTTAAAGGGCAAAAGAAAAAGGGATCGGTGGTCTGAACCATCAGTCAAAAGGGGGAGGGAGGCACCAATTTTCCCTACCGGGTCATACTGGGTTTTTCACCGGAACTGTTCCGAACTGTAGTCTGCAGGATTTTAGTCATTCAAATTGAGGCTGGCGTCAGCATGGGAGCGCCAACGTCCTGCGGCTACATTTCCATCGTTCCGTGGGCAATCATGGCAGTCATTCCCCATCGGGGGTATCTGCGGGTGTCGGGGACTCCCGCGGCTCCTCTAGAATCTTCAAGGTCGAGGAGAACTTTTATGATGGTGGAATCAACAAGCAACCGGGCCATTCCTTCATGCTGGGCCCGCTCTTGCAAGGTCGACCGCCATTTTGAGAGTTCGGCAGCTACCGGCAATCGCGGGGTCAAATGAGCAGACGGGCTCCAACCTGCCGGGCGAGGTGTCGCAGCATCGCCACAGTGGACGAACCCTTTGCCGGGTGCGAGGAGCGTCGAGGGTGCAGCTGGGGAGCCTCCACCTGGGGAGGGTGGGAGAGGCTCGTTCACGCCACCTCTCCCTCCCGGTGCACACCACGGCGTCTCGCTTGACATTTGTTATGGCTGGACCAGGCGATGAAGACGGGGGGGGGGTCGGAGGCATGTGCAAGACATCCCCCCCCAGTGTTGTCGCAGCCATTATTGAAGAAGTGGCGCCTAGTACGTTTCGGGCCGGGCCTCCGGTTGATGGCGGCCGGACGCTCTTCGCCCTGGCCCCAGGAACGGGTCCCTTGGTTCATCCGGTGGGACAGGCCTTGGCGTGTGGCGCCGCCTTCGGGCTATTCGCGTAGTGGTCCTTCCACCCTACCGCCCCTGACGGGTTTTTGTAGACTTTAAAATGCCCAAAAACTACTAGAAAGTGGCCCAAAGTAGCCCAACATTGCTACTTTGGGGAAGGAAGGACTGGAACGGCGTCAGGCAGACGGCGAAATGCATTGTGGGTTTCGTTTGCCGTTGCAGCCGTTTGTCATGTAAATAGTTGCTTAAATGTTTTTTTTGTTTGTTAAAAATAAAACGTTTTCACCTGTTACTTCACTATAGTGTTGTATATTTTCTATTATTCGCCTAAGGTTTGTCGTAAATTGGGCGGGGTGGGTGGTGAAGCCAAGCTGTCTCGAAGTCATAGCGTTAAGTTCGGCTTTCCTCACCAGTTTCATATTTCCTGAGGGGTTGTTCCCTATGTTTCCATTTCAGCGAGGTTGAAAAGAGATCTAATCAGCGGCCTACTGATTTCACTCCATTCCTTTTCTTTTCCCTAACGATTTTTATATATATATTTTTCTCTTTTATTTGCTAGCACGATACAGCGGTTAACCCGTATTTTTATATTTGTCCTTTTGTATTAGGGGTACCCTCCCGGTCGAGCCAGATGACCTACCTCCAATAAATGGTCCGGGTGGAACTGGTTTATCAATCAGTGGGGAGTAGATAGGCATGACAGATTACAACGGGGGACAAAGGTCCGCATTACCTACCCTTCCTTACTTGCAAAGACTAGACAGAACATTTCTATTCCACGTCATTTGCAAACAGAGAATGCCTCGAAAGAACTATTCCTTGAACAATAAATGTCCAGACAATCAATCAATCAGTGGGGAGAAAAAAACAGGCATGACGGATTACAATGGGGACAAAAGTCCGCATTACCTATCCTTCACTATCTGCAAAGGGAGGCAGAATATTCCTATTCTTCCTCGTTTGCAGGCAGGGAATATCTCAAAGAGCAATAATCGATAAAAATCGATAACAAACAGTCAATGCGGAGAAAAGATAGGCATGACGGATTACAACGGGGACAAAAGTCTGCATTACCTACCCTTCACTATCTGCAAAGAGAGACAGAATATTCCTATTCTTCCCCGTTTGTAGACAGCGAATGTCTCAAAGAGCAACAGAGCAACCAATCAATCAGTGGGGAGAAAAATAGGCATGACGGATTACAACGGGGGACAAAAGTCCGCATTACCTATCCTTCACTATTTGCAAAGAGAGAGGAACGTTCCTATTCGTCGCTGTTTGCAAACAGAGAATGTCTCCAAGAGAACCAATACTTCAAGTAGCAACCGAGGCTAAATGAACCAATCAATGAACAATACCAGTAGTTTAAGTACTGTTTCCAAAACAATCAATCAATCAATCAGATGGGTAAACCATCCTACCAATCAGACGTAAAGACGTCCTACTTAACCTTACCCGGACCGGACCATGTGGGCAATTCTTCGTCTTCCTTCCTCCAGCGCCTCTTTTCTCCATGTTTTTATCACAGCATTCCCGTGGGATTCCAGTCAGGACAGTAGGTCACTCAAGAGAGGTCCGTTCAGAATCGGTGAAGTTCATTCAATTGCAGCCGGACGAGGGCCCTCTCAAGGCAGGTATACTCCAATCGTTTAGATGTTCACCCCATCGTCTGGACCTCTCTTACCGGACCTTATGTCGCTGATGGACCCCGCGTTAGGGCGCCAATTGTGGAAAAGTCAGCCCATAACACACCTGATGCCCAGGCTACTGGCGTAGGACGCCTCTTAGTTCCCATCTTGAACGATTACAAAATAAAGAGACGGGCGCTGGAAGCAGGAATACAAGAATAGAGTTTTATTTCTCATGAGGAGAGCCTGTCATTTCGGACACTCGCATAGAGTCTTCAGGAGGTGCTCTTACAAGTTTCTCTGAGGCTTCGTCTTTTATACACAGGTCTATGGCACACAGACATTCTTCATTACAATCAAGACTTTGTGAAGTATGAAGATATTCCAACACGTGGCTACAGTAGGGGCCCTGATCCTCCATACAATAGGAGGGGGCTGTCACGCAGCTGAGTGTTCTGCTGATTCCTTTGGAATGCGTGCGCCTGATCGAATCTCAGGGGGTGGGGCGGTCATGATCAATAGTAGCCCCCTTTGAAGAGGGGCGAGTGCATACAGTAGTGGGCAATGAACTGTACCCTCAGGCTGAGGGATGACCAGTGGTCCGTGCAAACGATCAGGCTCAGAGGAAGGGGTCATAAAAGGAGGGGTATTCATGGAAGAAAGGAGGTGTTGGTCAGGCGCGGGGTGTGATTCTCAGAGACAGAGTCATGCGGGAGGGGAGGGTTGTTCTTGGGAGGAAATGGGGGGGGTGTAGGTCAAGCAGGAGTGCTACTTTTAGAGCAGGGTCACGCAGAGGGAGAGGGTCTTGTGGTCGATGCATGAGCAGTGCACGCGGGGAGGGGTGCCGGGGGTTTAGTAAATGGTCAGAGAGGCCATGGTGCCTAAAATAGCTGTGGTGTACATGTGTGCATGGGTCTTATGCTAGCGGGATAACACAGTCAGTGTTTCGTAATCATTTGTTCTGCTTACAACAAGGGGTACAGTGAACACAAATGAACGCCGCTTATGTACACATACATTGCCATTTTCAACATGGTGACAGTTCTGTGCTTTGTGACATTGTACATATGTCATACACATAGTACATTGCAGAAAAATAGCATATGTACAGCAGTTTCTACTTCTTCGTCGCACAAGCAACTCAATCTTTTCAACCATAATAATATGAGCCATCTGCCTTTAACTTCTAAAGCTCACAAATAAAAACTCATCAGTAATAAAAGTTGCAAATTTACATATGTAGCAGACCCTAAACGTCATAAACAAGGGAGCAAAATGGCCTATACATTTTTCAGAGGATAAATAATGCAGATTATTTATGTGAAGCCAGGCCTTTATTCTTAAAGGATGCCTTTAACAACAAGCATTGAAAATGCAATAGGTCTCGCCTTTGATTAAGTTAAAGCCATTTGCTTTGCTCATGGCATTCTATAGCAAAGCAAATGGCTTTAACAATGCAATAAGTCTTGCATTTCTGAATGTTTGAGCTATTGGTGTTGTATTATTATTAGCAATGCCAAAAGCTCAAACTTTATTAATGCGAGACCTATTGCATTGCAAATGCTTCTTTGCTGTCTGGTCCATTCATTGCCCCTGCATTTTCGTGCCCTTTTGCCTTCTGTTCCACTCGCTGCCCCACTATTTTGTGCCCTTTGCTTTCTGTTCCCTTAGTCGCCCCGCTCCCGCTGCTGCATCCCCTGTGGCCCCGCCCCAATCGCTGCCCCCACCTCCCAGCTGCCTCCTCCCTCCCACCTCCCCATATATGCCGGCCGTTGCATGGCCGCGCGCAGCGGGCGTGCCACTAGAGCGCCAAAGGCTCGCCTAAGGCAAGCCCGTCTGTGCCCGTCCGCGCCTGGACCACGCCCAGCGCCAGAACCCCTGGTCCCCGCACCCACCACAAGGAATGCTGCCACTACGATGATAGCACTTTGCACGCCCTCAACCCCGGATGGACCCACACCTGCCTCAAGGCCGCCCCGAAACGCACACACGGCCCCTTCACCTGCCAGAACTGCAGCTACACCAGCCTCAGACCCAACGAACCACCTGCCAAGAAATACCTCAACCACCTCCAATGCATTCTACTAGACATCCGCTCTGCACGCAAACACGCCGTCGAGCTCTGGGACCTGCTTGACACAACATCCCCAGACGGCGCCTAACTGACAGAGACGTGGATGAACGACTCCTCCGCACCCAACATCGCCATAGCCATCCCAGACGACTACAAGATCACCCGCAGAGACCGCACAAATGGAGTCGGAGGAGCAATTGCCATCATCCACAAGAACACCATCAGCGTCTCGTCCAGCACCGATGACACTCTCAGCACCGCCAAACACATGCATTTCCAGAACAACACAGACCCCAACTCCACCCTCAGAGGCCCCCTCGTCTACCGACCCCCAGGACTCTGCCCCCAGTACAGCGACTCCATCGCCGACTTCATCAGCACGCACACCATGACCTCCTCTGACTACATCCACCTCGGAGACCTGAACTTTCACCTTGAGAACAACAACGACAGCAACTCCACAACCCTAATCGATAACCTCACCAACCTCGGACTGAGACAACTCGTCACAACGCCCACCCACTCCGCCGGCCACATGCTTGACCCCGTCTTCTACTCTAGCCTGCACGTCTCCTTCAACCACACCACCGAACTCCTCTGGACCGATCACCGCTGCATCCACTTCACCTTCCAGAAACCCACCATTTACCATCACATCCAACATATCCCCCACCGCTGCTGGAGCAATATCACCTGAAGACCAACTACATGCAAACCTTGCTCTCAGCCCACCCACTGTACCCTCCAACACCTACAACGCTGCCCACAGCCTCAGACGCTGGATCGAGGACTTCGCCAACACCCTCATCCCGCTGAAGAAACCCCCCCACAGAGACACCAACAAGAGGACCAGCTGGTTCACCCCAGAACTCCTAGCCTCCAAGCGAGCTTGCCGGAAACTAGAGAAGAAATGGCAAAATGAACAGACCCCGGACAGCCATGCAGCACACAAGGACGCCATCCGCAACCACCACCATCTCATCAGGGCTGCCAAGAGGACATCCTTCAAAGACCGACTCGACAACACTGCACACAATAGCAAAGAGCTCTTCAACATCGTGAAGGAACTCTTTAACCTCAGCTCCAACACCAACGACATACCACCGTTGCAAGCCCTGTGCGACTCCCTCGCCACTTTCTTCTACCGCAAGATAGCAGACATCCACGTCAGCTTCAACACCCAGACAGCCCCAACAGACAGCAACACAACAGACTCTCAGCACATCATCGACCACGACCCCATGCTAGCCTAGGCCAGCGTGAGCACTGATGACACCATCAAGACCATGAGCGCTATCCACTCGGCTCTCCGTTAGACCCACTCCCGCACCACGTCTTCAACAAAGCAAGCAGCTCCATCACACCCCACATGCGCAATGCCATCAACCTCTCCCTCAAGACCGTGACCTTCCCAGAGAGCTGGAAACATGCCGAGATCAACGCCCTACTCAAAAAACCCAAGGCTGACCCAAGAGACCTCAAGAACTTCTGGCCCATCTCTCTGCTCCCATTCCCGGCCAAGGTCATCAAGAAGATCATCAACAGACAGCTAACTTGATACCTCGAAAACAACAGAATCCTGGACCCTTACCAGTTAGGGTTCCGCAGCAACCACTGCATCGAGACCGCCCTCATCGCCGCCACCGACGACATCAGGATCATGCTGGACAACGGTGAGACTGCAGCACTCATCCTCTTAGTTTCTTGCTGGTCTGCACCAAAGCCATTCTCGACATTCTACGTGGATTGCGCCTGCCAAGGCTTGTTGGGTCCAATTCGGAATCCGACACTGCAGTCAACCAGATAGATCCTTTGTGGAACAGCTCGAATCCAGCTCCTAGTTGTCGCCTCCTGGACCACGTGGCTGAAGAGACAAACTTCACCTCTTTCACCTGAATTTACCCGACATTGGTTGGCAGCTTCCCATCGCCATCCTAGTCACTGGCTAGTGACCCAGACTATGTCCCCTCTGCTTTCAGGTTCTTCAGATCTTCGATCCACCCTTGGATCCACCTGGACACTTTTCCTCTGGTTGCCTGCAGCACTTCTTCGCAGCTCTCCATTGGAATCGACGACGAAATCTAACACCAAAAGGCACCTATGCACCCGGCTTCCCTGGGTGAGGTAACACGAGTACTCCGATGCTACCATGGGTCTTGACTCTCAATGTGTTCTAGTCTAAAAGGGTTCCATCATAGTTAACCTAGAAGTGTCCTTAAATTGTAAATTTGTAACTTGTTCGTTCTCCATAAATAGTCAATGGTAACTGAGGAAAATTGAATTTTGCCTTGTTGTGTGTCCCTACGTGTTCCACATCCTATGTTATATGTGCATGATTAATATGCATATATCCCTGCCATGCCCGAATAAAGACGCACTTATGGTTGTGTCCAACGTTAGTAGGTCAATTATCCAGTCCCCCCTGAAAGCAATGTGAATTAGGCTTCTAGGCCTATGTTGTCCTCTTTGCAGTGTGCACATTAAAGTTATCGAGTTGCACCCGTTTCTAGGCCTCGAAGGGCCCGGACACCAGTTTCAAGCTCCAGTCTCCTGAACTCACTCAGAGGAGCGAAGCAGCCCCCACCTGCATTCCTGACCCTTCGCTTACTTTCTGCCAAGCAGCGCGGTGCCCGGCCTGTCTGCCTGCCTGCCAAGAATATGTTATGCCTCTAGTTATCAGTTCACCTCCTCGTCTTCACATTCCTAAGCTAACGAACTGCATAAACATCTTCAGTTATAGTCTAGTCTTTCTGACTCCATGTAAGAGAATTACTGTATTAGTTTCCATAGAAGATCATAGCACACTCAACACATAAAGAATATATGCATGCACCAGCCTTAGTGCCGAGTAACTTTTGCCCTGCTAGCCTTTAGATTCAAGCAACATGTTCTCCAAACACAAGATATCAGATATGCCATAGGTACATGTCGTCCTGACATCCCAGACTTTAGTCTGCTCTTCTAGTGTAGAAGTCAGAGCCCCCAGTTCTCCTTAGTTATACGTCATGCCCGTTTGCGCGCACCACTAGGTTAAAGGTTCCAGCTGCCCAGGTAGCCCCCTCCATGTATCCACCCATTCATGACACTTCTGTGACGTTCTCATCACATGTCTTTGTGTACGCCCTGTGCACGCCTTCTTGTTACGCCCATGTGTTCTTATCTTTCGCGTCTGTTACAAGTTACGCCTACTGTATGCAATGTAATTGTACTGTTTTACTATATATATATCGTGTAATGTTAATGAGACGCTGCAGCTGCCATTCTTTTCATTCCAGTACAGGCTGTCCCGTTCCTGTCCCTTCCCTTATGCCTGATTAAAGCCTGTTAGACTCAGATACCTCGAATCCTGTCTCTTATTTATTGAGCTATCTGTTTTATTTAATATATTGAAAAATAGTACCGGTATTTAATTATTTATTTACCACATAAATGGCGCCCGAACAGGGACTTGCCCCTTCCCCACGCGCCGGAGATACGACGCAGACCCCCTGACCCTTCTACAGCCGTGACGGACCTCTACCGTGCACGTGCAGATATTTCTGCTTCAAGTTTCCCTCAGGCCCACGGAGGAGACGGAGACTGCGGTCCGGCATCCAGACGAGGCGGTGAGGAATGCGGCGAGTCCCGACCAGAGCCGAAGCCAAGAGAACAAGGTCCGAGGTATCCGGAGGCCCACCTGTAACCGAAGTCCGAAGAGCATGCGTGGTCCGTAACCAGACGTCGTAGCAGTCCAGTCCAGTCCGAGGCCTTCCGTTTGCTGCCCGGTGAGTACCGTTGCTGGGGTAGTATCTAGACAGGGTCATTAATTTGTCTCTGGTCCGATGGGTTTGGGTACACAGATCCAGTCCGAAGTGTCCACCTAGGTGGACACGGTCCGACGTGTCTCTTTAAGAGACCGGTCTGTACTGTTTAGCAGTGCATCTGTACTGTTTTAGCAGTGCATCAAGTAATTCTAGTAAATCTGTTCTTCTCGAGAAATTCCGGTATTATGTTTTTCAAGTATCATGTTTTCAATGTATCAGGTAGTATCTGTTCAAACTGTTATTAATGTGTTCTTGATGTCGTGGTATGAGTGATTTGTTTGCTGTTCATTATTGTGTTTATTGTGTATTAGTGTTCAAGTCCTAGAGCGGTACAGACATGCCGCTGTTTTCAAAGTTACGTCAGATAGGAACCCGGAAAGGGTTACTCGAAGAATCAGTTCCTGTCCCTCCCAGGGACAGTCCAGGACATTTCATGTATCAGAAACATGGCTTAAGTGCCATATTGTATCTAGACTTATGGGTGGAGTACACTAAAGGTCTCGAGGAGAAGTATAGATGGCCCGTTTCAGGAACGTGGGATGCCGAGTGCATCATGAGAGTAGAGGAAGCATTATGGAAAAAGAAAGCCAGACAATCCCAGAAAGATGCCATAGAGTTATGGCGTAAAGAATCGCACAAAAGATCAGAAAAAGAATTCAGAAAAGTAGAATCAAGTAGAGAATCATCCGAGAAAGCCCGTGAAAGGGAACTTCTAGAAGAAGGTGAACGAGTTAGATCAGAACAGTCCGACAGACAGAGGAACGCCCTTATTAAGGGTATGTATCCTCTTCTCGCCGAGGGCTTGCCGAAGGCAACCCCGGAAGTATCTTGTAATTTTCCGCCACCATTGGTCCCGACTAAGCTGCGTCATAAACCGACCGCAGCTGAAATTTTCCTTTCTTCCTATTTAGACGATACGTCCCCGAATATGCAAATCCGAGTTCTACTCCGCCTGTTCAATGCCAGCACCCTGTCAATAACGTAATTCCTGTTCCTCCAGCCACTGGTCCCGGGAACCCTGTCCATGTGCCAGTACCCCCGGACCAGCCCGTATTACGTGTGCCTGTTTTACCAGTCACTTTACCAGCACCCGCACATTCAGTATTAATTGACGATTCCAGTCCAGGGGGAGCGGCATGAGGTGCTCCTACCACCCCGCCTCAAGTAAAACGACTGACACTGAGAGAAGTAGCGTTACTGCGTACGCCAAAGGTCACTACACATGCAGCCCTCAAGCAATACCTTACAGATTGTATATATGATCCAGTGCCAGGTGAAGGGCACATGATATTATATTCCGTACGTTTACGAAGAGTGGCCGACTTTTTGGTTACTCTGCCAGAAATGAAAGAACATCTAGACAGAATATATCATTTTATCCGTACAGGGGAGAATTCAGAAAGTATTCACGAAGCTTTGGCACACAGAAAAGTAGAGATTCAAGGTATGATTTTACAGTTCTTGATTAACTGTTTAATAAGAGAACAAGATCATCCTGATAAAGACAAAGATGAAATGAAAGTCCTGACAAGGTGGAGTGACAATATAGCAGATGGAAAACACAAGACACAAAATAGTATAGAAACAATGTACAGGAAAATCCGTAAGGAAATTCTAGACATACACGAAAAGGAAAGAGCAGTGAAAGAAACCGAGAAAGAGGATAGTGAATCCGATGAAGATTTAGACATCGAGAATCCCTCCAGAATAGCGTATGTAGGTAGAACTAGATTTTCCGACAGACACACCCGCCCAGATCACAAGAAAGTTTTCCTTCCTTCAGTACCAGAACAGTGTTCCCTTGAGCACTTATTCCAGGCTACCGACAAAATTCTGAAATTACGAATAGGTTATAGTGAACTTAGTACCATGCATGAACAGGAATTAGCGCGATCAGCAGTCCGATGGACTAGTGATTCTACCACCTTCCCAGACGAAATGGTGGCCCAAATGTTTCTAAAACTGCCCCCAGGCGAGCAGCGACTGGTGGGTATGTACATGATCCAGCACCTCATTACACTGTACGAAAATCAGCATTCTGATCCAGGTCCGTTATATGATGTTCTGAATGAGTTACTCCTAAACAGATGGAAAGGTCTAGGTACCGATTTAATTAATATCATTCTAGAACAACGCCACAAGTACAGTACGTTCCTGACTCCGCATTTTGTCTCTGTTCCACCCCCAGTAAGAAAACCATTTTATATAGACAGACAGAATCCTTTGCGAGAAGTGCATCCTGTTAAGACACAGGCAGATGGATCAAGCCCTGATCTTTGGACTGGGTAAGAGTGGTCTGCTTAATTCAGACACTCTGTTCATCACCACCCCCTTTTCTGAATCGTTTTTGGCCACTATAGGTGTGGCAGGGTATACTCAGACATGAGTCCCTTTCTCACTGCTCCATCAGGATTCAAGCAAGCCGGGCCGAAGAGGCTGAAATGCCAGAAACCGGTCCCCGGTAGCTTGTCTCCTTTCTGGTGAAGAATTGGCTTGGTATTTTGGTCTGCCCTGTTCCCATGATGCACTGGGCCAGGGACAGACTAATTTGCATATAGCCAGGTTCTGAGCTGGGATGGGGCAGTGAGATAAATAACGGTGATGGATCAAGCCCTGATCTTTGGACTGGGTAAGAGTGGTCTGCTTAATTCAGACACTCTGTTCATCACCACCCCCTTTTCTGAATCGTTTTTGGCCACTATAGGTGTGGCAGGGTATACTCAGACATGAGTCCCTTTCTCACTGCTCCATCAGGATTCAAGCAAGCCGGGCCGAAGAGGCTGAAATGCCAGAAACCGGTCCCCGGTAGCTTGTCTCCTTTCTGGTGAAGAATTGGCTTGGTAGTTTGGTCTGCCCTGTTCCCATGATGCACTGGGCCAGGGACAGACTAATTTGCATATAGCCAGGTTCTGAGCTGGGATGGGGCAGTGAGATAAATAACGGTGATGGATCAAGCCCTGATCTTTGGACTGGGTAAGAGTGGTCTGCTTAATTCAGACACTCTGTTCATCACCACCCCCTTTTCTGAATCGTTTTTGGCCACTATAGGTGTGGCAGGGTATACTCAGACATGAGTCCCTTTCTCACTGCTCCATCAGGATTCAAGCAAGCCGGGCCGAAGAGGCTGAAATGCCAGAAACCGGTCCCCGGTAGCTTGTCTCCTTTCTGGTGAAGAATTGGCTTGGTAGTTTGGTCTGCCCTGTTCCCATGATGCACTGGGCCAGGGACAGACTAATTTGCATATAGCCAGGTTCTGAGCTGGGATGGGGCAGTGAGATAAATAACGGTGATGGATCAAGCCCTGATCTTTGGACTGGGTAAGAGTGGTCTGCTTAATTCAGACACTCTGTTCATCACCACCCCCTTTTCTGAATCGTTTTTGGCCACTATAGGTGTGGCAGGGTATACTCAGACATGAGTCCCTTTCTCACTGCTCCATCAGGATTCAAGCAAGCCGGGCCGAAGAGGCTGAAATGCCAGAAACCGGTCCCCGGTAGCTTGTCTCCTTTCTGGTGAAGAATTGGCTTGGTAGTTTGGTCTGCCCTGTTCCCATGATGCACTGGGCCAGGGACAGACTAATTTGCATATAGCCAGGTTCTGAGCTGGGATGGGGCAGTGAGATAAATAACGGTGATGGATCAAGCCCTGATCTTTGGACTGGGTAAGAGTGGTCTGCTTAATTCAGACACCCTGTTCATCACCACCCCCTTTTCTGAATCGTTTTTGGCCACTATAGGTGTGGCAGGGTATACTCAGACATGAGTCCCTTTCTCACTGCTCCATCAGGATTCAAGCAAGCCGGGCCGAAGAGGCTGAAATGCCAGAAACCGGTCCCCGGTAGCTTGTCTCCTTTCTGGTGAAGAATTGGCTTGGTAGTTTGGTCTGCCCTGTTCCCATGATGCACTGGGCCAGGGACAGACTAATTTGCATATAGCCAGGTTCTGAGCTGGGATGGGGCAGTGAGATAAATAACGGTGATGGATCAAGCCCTGATCTTTGGACTGGGTAAGAGTGGTCTGCTTAATTCAGACACTCTGTTCATCACCACCCCCTTTTCTGAATCGTTTTTGGCCACTATAGGTGTGGCAGGGTATACTCAGACATGAGTCCCTTTCTCACTGCTCCATCAGGATTCAAGCAAGCCGGGCCGAAGAGGCTGAAATGCCAGAAACCGGTCCCCGGTAGCTTGTCTCCTTTCTGGTGAAGAATTGGCTTGGTAGTTTGGTCTGCCCTGTTCCCATGATGCACTGGGCCAGGGACAGACTAATTTGCATATAGCCAGGTTCTGAGCTGGAATGGGGCAGTGAGATAAATAACGGTGATGGATCAAGCCCTGATCTTTGGACTGGGTAAGAGTGGTCTGCTTAATTCAGACACTCTGTTCATCACCACCCCCTTTTCTGAATCGTCCTGTTAAGACACAGGCAGGTGAACTCCAACGAGTATTTGTTTACACCCCCCTAACGAAAATAGAACTACTAGAAATGAAAAAGTTGGTGCCCTGTCACGATAAAGATCCAGCAGGGTTCCACCGTGAATTAAAAGACATGCTCCGTATGGGAGAATACACGTATCCTGATATCCTTAAAATGTTAAAGGTCCTGTTGCCTGCGGGCATATAAGAAAAACTCAAAGAGAAAGAATGGGAGGTGGGAGAGAAAAAGATTGATTGGACCGCATTAGAGAACGAAGATAACACACGAGTTCCAGGTACCGGTCTTGGGGCAATGGCTAAAGCCTTGCCCGAACTGTTAATACAAGTCTTGCCCAGATTATTAACTACGAAAAAGGAAGACTGGGATGCTATCTCAGCCTGTAAACAGAAACAAGACGAAGACACTAGTGATTTGAGAAATGTTTTATTATTAATAGTGGTTTGAAAACAAGTAGTGAGTCATATCCACATCTTTTTGTTACCAAACTAGTTGAAAATTCTTTGCCTCAAGTCAAAAATAGGGTACTGAAAGTCGAGAGTACTTGGCAAGCTAATACTCCGTCACAGATGCTCCAGATGCTCCAGTATCACCAGAATAGAATCAGGGAAGAGCAAGAACATGAAAGGAGACGTATGAAAGATACGAAAATGAAAGTACTAGTTGCACAGTCTGTTCCAGCAGACACCCAGAAGAGGGGTACGAATCAGACCAGTCATTCTGCAGCTCCCGTTAAAGGGACATGCAATTATTGTAAACAGCCAGGTCATTATATAAACGAGTGTGCCGTTCTGAAACATAACATAGCTACTGGTAAGACAAAGAGAGACCACGTCCGCCTAGACAAGAACTTGTTCCGCAGAATACACAGTTACCGCAGAACGCACAACAGACAGTTACAGTACCGCAGCCTATAGCTGCCACACAACACGTCACACAGCAAATGTATCAGTATGCACAGTCTGACTATCCAGAATATCAGCAGTATTCATGAAACAGCCTAGAGGGGGAGGTAGGTTTGCCTCTCATTGAAGTTCCTGTAGATCAAGAGGGTCCCTATGTACACAGTCAAGTATTAGGGAAAGACAGAAAGTTTCTGATTGATACAGGTGCAAGTAGGACTACCATCAGTCATGACGAGGTTCCAGGGGCTCCTCTCTCAGGCTCTAGAAATGTTTCCCTTGGTTTTTCAGGAAAGCCTATTGTTAATGAAATATCGAAACCAGTTTCTCTAGAAGTAGGTCCATTGTCCCGAACTACAGACTTGTTACTTACGAAATCATGTCCAGAAAATCTGTTAGGAATTAAGACATTGAAAGAATTAGGTGCCATAATATGTTGCTCCCCAGAAGGAGTAAGACTGTTTTTGCGTGACTTTAAAGGTCACTATGTGTTGAGAGATTTTGATCCAAGATTATTGAATGTACCACAGCATTTATGGGCGCAAGGTCCAACTGATGTAGGTTGTATGCACATTACACCCTATCGTGTCACTCTGAAACAAGGTGTTGTATTACCACGAATCCGACAGTACAAATTGCCACCTGAGGCTGTAGCAGCCTTATCCAAAATTATTGACGAGCTCATTGCTCAAGGAGTGGTTGTAGAAACTGACTCCAATGTATGTAATTCTCCTATCATTCCAATTCTTAAACGTACTGATCCAAATGCACCTCCAGTTTATCGATTAGTGATTGACCTTTGAGAACTTAATAAATGTATCATTCCCCAGTACCCAGTGGTCCCAGATATCTCTTCCCTATTGACTGCCATTGATTCCGAAGCTACGTTCTTTACTGTTATTGATCTCAAGAACGCATTCTTCAGTGTTCCCATACATCCAGACAGCCAGTTCTTTTTTGGTTTCAGTTTAAATGGAAGAAGCTATAAATTTACACGAGCTCCTCAAGGTTTTACAGAAAGTCCCAGTATTTACAGTCAAGCTCTTAAAAGACAACTAGACAATATTCGCATGCCAACTGACACTGCCCTGCTCCAGTATGTCGATGATCTATTGATCACAGCCCGTACTGAACGTGACTGCGAACGTGCGTCACTGACAGTCCTGTATTTCCTGGCCGAGATGGGGCACAAGGTGTCCCCTTCGAAGCTACAGTTCTGTGTCCAGCAAGTGGTATACCTTGGACACTTACTGTCCAAGAGGGGTAGGCAGTTGACACCAGACCGAATCCAGCTAATAGCACATCTTCCACAGCCCAAGACACAGAAGGAGGTACGAGCTTTTATTGGCCTCACTTCTTACTGCAGACAATGGATCCCTCAGTACGCATATCTAGCCAAACCCCTGATACAGCTAACGACACAGGAGGCAGCCACATCGACTGTCCTCCCTTGGACCCAAGAACATACACTTGTTTTTAATGAGTTAAAGAAAGCTCTATGCCAAGCACCTGTCCTAGCAACACCGAATTACAGTAAGCCTTTTACACTTTTTGTTACAGAACGTGATGGTACAGCGTTGTCTGTTCTCACACAAGATCAAGCAGGACAACACAAGCCATGTGCTTATTTTTCTAGCACATTAGATCCAGTAGCCCAGGCTTTGCCTGCGTGCCTCAAGTCAGTTGCAGCCACAGCTCTAGCAATCAGACAAAGTGATTCCATAGTGTTAGGACATTCCCTGACAGTACAAGTTCCACATTCCGTGGAAGTTCTTTTAAACCGAACCCAGACTCAGCACTTGACTATTGCACGACTGACAGGTTATGAACTGACACTATTTCAGCCACACATAGAAATCAGACGCTGCAACCTTTTAAATCCTGCCACATTGTTACCTTCAGTCACTTCAAGCCCTGCCACACATGACTGTGTGGAAGTTGTTAACAGTATGACAAAGCCAAGACAAGATTTGACAGGCATTGCATTACCTGATCCGGACCTGACACTTTATGTGGATGGTTCATGTATGAGAACAAGTACAGGAGAGTTAGTAGCCGCGTATGCCGTGACTACTGAAACCGAAGTTATAGAGACACACCGTATTGACACCCTGTCTGCTCAAGCAGCAGAGCTCATTGCTCTGACCCAAGCCTGCATACGAGCCAAGAACCTGAAAGTAAACATATACACAGATTCACGTTATGCATTCGGAGTCGTACACGACTTTGGAGTACTCTGGCAAGAAAGAGGTTTCATGACCTCTCATGGAACCAAGATTCAGCATGGCCCCCTCATTCAAGCTCTGTTAGATGCTATACATTTACCGACATCTATTGCCATTATGAAGTGCAAGGCACATACGAAAGTTACTGACACCATTTCCCAAGGTAACGATCTGGCAGATCGAACAGCTAAGCATACAGCTCAGACTCCAGACATTCCAGTAAACACGACAAAGTCAGACGTCCCAGTTCAGACAACTTGTATGACAGTGAAAGACCCGACACAAGACGTATTAGACATACAGTCACATGCTACTCCCGATGAAGTAAAGAAATGGTCCGAACAAGGAGGGGTCCAGACAGATCAAGGATGGTTGACGAAGGGAAAAGCCACATGGTTTCTCCCCGACTCTATGGTTCAAGTCATTATTACTACTGCACATAGTCCTGCACATTTAGGAGAGAAAGCTATGCTAGACAGCATCCAGAACATTTGGTTTAACAAGCATTTACGAGCTGCAGCCAAGCAGAAAGTACGTACCTGTATGATCTGTTTTCAGTTCAATCCAGGTAAAAGTGTTCCGGTGGAACAAGGTGGATTCCATCCTCCTGACCACCCTTTTGAAGTCCTCCAGATGGATTATATTCAGATGGATCGATGTCGAGGTTTCAAGTATGTCCTCGTAGTTGTATGCGCTTTGTCCAGATGGACAGAAGCATATCCGGTCCCAGATTACACTGCCGCGACCACTGCCAGGCAGTTGGTTCGTGAGTTTTTCCCTCGTTATGGTTTGCCGAGAGTCGTATATTCAGACAACGGCCAGCCATTCTCATCTGAACTCATGAAGCAAGTATCCCTTCTGTTAGGGTACCAGTGGAAGTTCCACTGTGTACGACACCCCGAGGCAGCCGGTCTCGTTGAGAGACATAATCAGACATTGAAAATCCGCATTGCAAAGGTATGCGCAGAGAAAGGCGTAGACTGGTTGGTAGCACTGCCAGTTGCCCTTTTCTACATGAGAATGGTTGCACATTCCCGTTCAGGTTTATCTCCTTTTGAGGTCGTATTCGGCCGTCCTCCAAATATGTGGGGTACACCTATGCCCCGAAAGATTACAGACGTAGACAGTAATATGCTGACAGATTACCTAGCTTCCTTGATGTCTGCCCTGCTCTCTTGTCGTTCACAGGTCGCCGCAGCTTTTCCAGACAACACCCAAGTGAAACCGCATGAGGTCATACCAGGCGACCTAGTCTTGATTAGGAACTTTGATCGTTCAAGTCCGCTGGAGCCCCGCTGGAAGGAGCCACGTCTTGTCCTCCTCACCACAAGGACCGCCGTCAAGATCGAGGGCAGAAAAGGCTGGCTGCACTCCAGCCACGTCAAGAAATTCCATGGATTACGACCAAAGACATTTTTCAAAGACTGCCCCGTTCTCAAGGACTGCCCAGATACAGACTCTAAACTTCCCCTGTTAGAGAAAACTCCGCAGCAGGAGTATAAACAGAAATTGAGGTCTAGCAAGTCAGACAGTTTAATTGTTTAAGTCCCTCTCGGGTGAAGCGGTTAGACAGGTTCCTGACATGTATAAGATAGACCCACCTAGTGAGAGAGTTAGTCGAAACTCCAAGAAAATACGTTATTGTAAGGATCTGCACAGCAGATGTATTTGTACTTTATTACTTCTATTGTTTCTGAGTCTTACGATTACAGGCATAAGTTATGTTTTACATGTATATTTTCCTCCTCTTGATTCACATGTACATTCTTCCTCTAATGTTACAGTAGAGCACACATTTAGTGAACTGCCTCCTCACGAGTTATCCTATCGTCTTGCTATGCGCAATAACACTTTTATCCGAATGTTACACTATTCACACCAGACCAGCAATGCCACAAATTGTTGGGTATGTGGTCGACTCCCCCCTTACCAGATACCGAAGGGAGTTCTGCCTCTTTTTCCCTATCCGTTTTCACACAATGGTTCGTGTGGAGCATGGTCCACGTTAACGTCATCCTCAGACGATAAGTCCCTTTTGAATAGAACATGTTTTCCAGACAAGGATAGCCTCCCCCATAGAACAGGGTCAGATCTAGAAAATTAAGTATATGATTTAGGTAATTATTCCTCGAACCTCATGATTTTGAATGTTCAGTCCGAGACTACTCCAGACTTACCTGCTATTTCAGTTCTACCAATGAAAGGTGAATTATGTGTCAGAAGAAATGGTTCAGTACATCTAGGACACAGTGATTGTACTACTGTGGTCGAGTATAGTGACAGTGGGAAGTCTAATTTCAAAGCCTCACGTCATTCGTATTTTGTATGTGGTCAGACCGCATATGTACGTCTGCCCATCGATTGGGATGGAACATGTTATATTGCCTTCCTACTGCCACCAGTTTTTCTAGCCCCATCCGATTATCACAGAAATACACATCTAGTACACGTTAGACATAGAAGGGAGACCGAGTCCCCAATTGTCGATCAGACTGAAACAGCATTAGAACAGTATCAAGACTTCAATAAAGGTTTCTTTTTCTTCATAGGTCCTGTCCAGAATAGTAAGCTAATCCGTAGGTTAACCAGAACTCTTGAAGCAGTAGTGAATGAGACTACTTCTGCCCTAGGTAACTTAACCGAAGAGCAATCTGCTATGCGTTTTGTCGTTCTTCAAAACCGCCTTGTCCTTGACGTCATACTGGCCGATAGGGGCGGAGCGTGTAGAGTCATCGGATCTAGTTGCTGCATTTTCATTCCTAATAACGCACCGTCTGTATATTCAGCTATAACCAGACTTCATAAAATTGCCCATCAGTTGCACCAGGATCCAGGCACCTGGACATGGTCCGGTTGGCTCTGGAGTATAATATCTGCCTGGGGATGGAAAGTACTGTCATTTCTGGGTATAGCAGTAATGATCATATTCAGTTGCTGTCTCTGTTTACAATGTGGCCCTGCGATTTGTGGTTTATGTGCCACTTCCTGTATTCCTAGTCCAAAGTCCCGTTCTAAGAAGACTAGTAACGAGCAAATGATGCTATATGAAATGATAGATGGTATCATGAATATTGATGTTTCCTGATGGAAACGTAGGGTCAAGGAGGGAATGAGGAAAATTGAATTTTGCCTTGTTGTGTGTCCCTACGTGTTCCACATCCTATGTTATATGTGCATGATTAATATGCATATATCCCTGCCATGCCCGAATAAAGACGCACTTATGGTTGTGTCCAACGTTAGTAGGTCAATTATCCAGTCCCCCCTGAAAGCAATGTGAATTAGGCTTCTAGGCCTATGTTGTCCTCTTTGCAGTGTGCACATTAAAGTTATCGAGTTGCACCCGTTTCTAGGCCTCAAAGGGCCCGGACACCAGTTTCAAGCTCAAGTCTCCTGACTCACTCAGAGGAGCGAAGCAGCCCCCACCTGCATTCCTGACCCTTCGCTTACTTTCTGCCAAGCAGCGCGGTGCCCGGCCTGTCTGCCTGCCTGCCAAGAATATGTTATGCCTCTAGTTATCAGTTCAGCTCCTCGTCTTCACATTCCTAAGCTAACGAACCGCATAAACATCTTCAGTTATAGTCTAGTCTTTCTGACTCCATGTAAGAGAATTACTGTATTAGTTTCCATAGAAGATCATAGCACACTCAATACATAAAGAATATATGCATGCACCAGCCTTAGTGCCGAGTAACTTTTGCCCTGCTAGCCTTTAGATTCAAGCAACATGTTCTCCAAACACAAGATATCAGATATGCCATAGGTACATGTCGTCCTGACATCCCAGACTTTAGTCTCCTATTCTAGTGTAGAAGTCAGAGCCCCCAGTTCTCCTTAGTTATACGTCATGCCCGTTTGCGCGCACCACTAGGTTAAAGGTTCCAGCTGCCCAGGTAGCCCCCTCCATGTATCCACCCATTCATGACACTTCTGTGACGTTCTCATCACATGTCTTTGTGTACGCCCTGTGCACGCCTTCTTGTTACGCCCATGTGTTCTTATCTTTCGCGTCTGTTACAAGTTACGCCTACTGTATGCAATGTAATTGTACTGTTTTACTATATATATATCGTGTAATGTTAATGAGACGCTGCAGCTGCCATTCTTTTCATTCCAGTACAGGCTGTCCCGTTCCTGTCCCTTCCCTTATGCCTGATTAAAGCCTGTTAGACTCAGATACCTCGAATCCTGTCTCTTATTTATTGAGCTATCTGTTTTATTTAATATATTGAAAAATAGTACCGGTATTTAATTATTTATTTACCACATAAACCACAGCTGTGTTTAGACACTGCACGCATCTCCCGTGGGTCTCCTACTTCCTAACCTTTGGCTGTCCTGAATAGCCCCAGCGATTCCACAGGCCCTAGGCCTGCTTTCTATTCCAGACGTGGTTCTTATACCACTATTTTATTATATGGTTTGTGAGGCCCCTAGGGCATAACATATACTGTGCAACTTATCGTATGCTAATTAAGCTCCTTTTTTTGTACTTTTACCTCTGACCTCATAAAGAGTGCAGAGGGGTTGTGTTTAGAATAAATACATATATATTTTATTTATACCTTGTGTGGTGTGCTTTCATTTGATCATTCAAGAGATTATAATTGGTAAAAACAACTTGCTTAACTCGTCTCCAAGTCTTAGCCTGAAGGCTGCTCTCCACAGCTACCACTAGGCTACCTTTCTATAAGGTTGACTTTATAACCTACCATCAATAAGGGTCGTTTGGACTGGTGCAAGGTGCCCTCTAGAATAGTGGACATCATATACCAGGCCACCTTCTCACATGCACTACATACCCATGAGGGTCTCAAGGCGCTGAATAATGTGGAACCATAGAGACGCTGTTGACAGTTGAGAGGTACCAGAGCGACTATTCTGCTCATTTTGGAGCCATAACTGACCTTTGAACGCCTGCCATCCGTGTGACCTTCAGTCACTCCTTTTTTAGGTCTTGCTTAGGCAGCACGAATGCGCTGCTCTAGGAAAAATGACCTCTTGGAATCGTTCTGGACTTCCGGCCTACGGCTTGCTGTTACGTGCATCGGCTCGCAAGTACTGGTGCACCACTCGCGGGACCTCCGGCCTTTGGCTTGCTGTTATGAGCAACGTCTCGCAAGCGTACGCTCACCAATCGCGGGACGCTGCAGTTGTATTCGCGGCTGGGCTTGTTTTAAATCAAATACGTGAATTGTTCCCACTTTGCTGTGTCTTTCTTGTCTACATGTGTAAGTGCATGCATTCCTCAAGCTAGGGAGGGCGGGTGTTTCCCTTCTCACTCTTGCTTACTTACACCAGCTGTCACAATGGGGATCACTGGGTCAGTATTCAGGGCTGGCTAATCTTCACACTTCGGCAACACTGACCGATATATACCAGTCGGTACCTGTTGAACCACTGTGTGCACAGATGCTGCAAGGCTGCCGTGCTTTGCCGTTCATTGACTCTCTCAAAGATGAAGTGTCCTGACCAGGGAGTTACTTTTGACCAGTTTGAGGGGTGTGTGTGCTGAAGCTCTTGTTATGGGTGTTGGGATACACGTGTCCTATCCGTGGGAGACTGCAGCGAAGAATACAGTTCTGTCCCGGGAGCTGGGCGCTCTGTGAGCAGAAAACGAAGTCCCCTGAAAACACGAAACCCCTTTTATCTAGACTCTGTTCTGTTTAAGCACAGTTTGTTTTAGTTTCTGACATGTAAATGGCACATTTGGGATGCCCTGACTTTGCACTCATGTTCTTCACTGTAGCACAACTTGGCAGGCGTAAAGTTCAAAAGAAAGAGCCAACTTTTGCCATTGCAAATGGTACATGTAGAGGGTGGCTTTGCAGCTGGTAAATATTGTCTAGGTGCTCCAGTGTGTTTTTTTGGTTTTTTTGCATCTGGGAGAAGTGGGGGCTGGGATATAAGCTCGTTGCTCCGAAGCCCACATTTTAGTCATGTGGAGATGAGTGGATTGGAGTCTAGATGCCCTTCGGCAGTCTTCAGTGTGGCCGCTCCACTCACTGCCTTTCTGTATAGCCCACACATGGGTGCATGGTAATGAACCCTGTCTCCATAGGCAGACCATGCAGTATGTGCCCCAGTTTTTGTGTCTCTTTTAATTTCTGAAACTGGGTTCTTTAGATATATATTGGCGACCCAGTTAGCTTGTGTCGTAGGTGACTGCCTAGTACTCATATACGGCTGCACCACTCCCGTGTAAACCTTCATATGGGTGATTCCACCATAAAGGCAGAAACAAGCATGGTCCTTCATAACATCAAACATAGAATTCTGTTTTTGATTGCATTTTTTTTCTGTCTCTTGTTCCACCTAGCTTCTGTGAAGTGCCATTTCAGCGGCCTGCACGTTTAAGTGCTGGGTTAAGTGTGGTCTCCTTAACAAATGATAAAATGCCTGTGAGCACTGACAGCATTGGCATTTGTAAAACATCACTAGTAAAACAACCACAAGTTGCTGTTTTTACACTGCACATTTTTATTGCAAGCATATGATATGGGGGCAGTGTTTATCATTTGCTTTCAGTTTGTGACACATGCTTCCAATAAAACTAAGAGTTCCACCTTGCCAAGGCTAGCACCATTGGTTTTGCAAATGCTTGCTTGATCTTGTTATTAGCTCCTGTTGGTAAGAACTCCTGCAGCAAGCTAGAGCCTCGAAGCATGAATCGAGGGATTTGTTATTTGTAGACGTGCAATGAAGTCTGTGCTGGCCAGCCTGTGGCATGTTTATGCAGACTCGAGGGGGTGCTTTTCCTACAGTCCCCACTTTGTTTCTGGAACTCAGAGTTTGTTGCTTCGCCTGCACGGGAGGGCTCTCAGGGGGTGCTGTAGATGGTAATCCCCATCCCAGGTGACCCCTAAATGTACATCATTCAAGGTGATCAGTAAAAGGCGATGTTGATGAGATGGTGTCTGAAGGGTGTGATCCAAACCTTGGCTTCTCCACTTGACCACGATTGCATGAACCTGTGACACGAATGTCTCGTCCTGCACCTCTGGCTCTCTACCTGGCGAGCCCCGGCAGCAGACTGAGTCTCAACTTCAAGAGTATCTGTTTGGACCAGCCACGCCTAGAAGTGTCTCCCTTGCCTTATATTGTACAAGTCTCACTATTCACCATCTGGTGAAGTGAGACCACGAGAGCTGTTTCGTTTGCTACAATAATAACCTTTATGAAGCGCTGCGCCGGCGTCTAGGCGCTGTTCATCGGGTGAGGTGCATGCTAGGTGGAGGCCATCGATCATGAAAGGCTTCTGCTGTGTCTTAAGAGGTTAGCGAGATGCTGCTTTCTTGCGCTGCCGCAGTCCACAGGTGACCGGCCACTTTGACGTGTACAGTCGGAGTTGTAGGCTGTGCGTGCCGTGCGGTGCATCCGGCTTTTTCCTTCCACACCGGCTGTTTTTGAGTGGAGTGGGAGTTCTAGTCCGTGTGTGCTGTGCGGTGCATCCTGCTTTGTCCCTCCGCACCGGCAGCTTTTGAGTGGAGTGGGAGTTGTAGGCCGGGTGTGTTGTGCGGTGCATCCTGCTTTTTCCTTCCACACCGGCTGCTTTTGAGTGGAGTGGGAGTTGTAGCCGGTGTGTGCTGTGCGGTGCATCCTGCTTTTTCCTTCCTCACCGGCTGTTTTTGAGTGGAGTGGGAGTTGTAGGCCGTGTGTGCTGTGCGCTGCATCCTGCTTTTTCCTTCCACACCGGCTGCTTTTGAGTGGAGTGGGAGTTGTAGGCCGTGTGTGCTGTGCAGTGCATCCGGCTTTTTCCTTCCACACCGGCTGTTTTTGAGTGGAGTGGGAGTTCTAGTCCGTGTGTGCTGTGCGGTGCATCCTGCTTTGTCCTTCCGCACGGGCAGCTTTTGAGTGGAGTGGGAGTTGTAGGCCGTGTGTGTTGTGCGGTGCATCCTGCTTTTTCCTTCCACACCGGCTGCTTTTGAGTGGAGTGGGAGTTGTAGTCGGTGTGTGCTGTGCGGTGCATCCTGCTTTTTCCTTCCTCACCGGCTGTTTTTGAGTGGAGTGGGAGTTGTAGGCCGTGTGTGCTGTGCGGTGCATCCTGCTTTTTCCTTCCACACCGGCTGCTTTTGAGTGGAGTGGGAGTTGTAGGCCGTGTGTGCTGTGCAGTGCATCCTGCTTTTTCCATCCACACCGGCTGCTTTTGAGTGGAGTGGGAGTTGTAGGCCGTGTGTGCTGTGTGGTGTATCCTGCTTTTTCCTTCCACCCCGGCTGCTTTTGAGTGGAGTGGGAGTTGTAGTCTGTGTGTGCTGTGCGGTGCATCCTGCTTTTTCCTTCCACACCGGCTGCTTTTGAGTGGAGTGGGAGTTGTAGGCCGTGTGTGCTGTGCGGTGCATCCTGCTTTTTCCTTCCACACCGGCTGCTTTTGAGTGGAGTGGGAGTTGTAGTCTGTGTGTACTGTGCGGTGCATCCTGCTTTTTCCTTCCACACCGGCTGCTTTTGAGTGGAGTGGGAGTTGTAGTCCGTGTGTGCTGTGCGGTGCATCCTGCTTTTTCCTTCCAAACTGGCTGCTTTTGAGTGGAGTGGGAGTTGTAGTCCGTGTGTGCTGTGCGGTGCATCCTGCTTTTTCCTTCCACACCGGCTGTTTTTGAGTGGAGTGGGGGTTGTAGGCCGTGTGTGCTGTGCGGTGCATCCTGCTTTTTCCATCCACACCGGCTGCTTTTGAGTGGAGTGGGAGTTGTAGGCCGTGTGTGCTGAGCAGTGCATCCTGCTTTTTCCATCCACACCGGCTGCTTTTGAGTGGAGTGGGAGTTGTAGGCCGTGTGTGCTGTGCGGTGCATCCTGCTTTTTCATTCCACACTGGCTGCTTTTGAGTGGAGTGGGAGTTGTAGTCCGTGTGTGCTGTGCGGTGCATCCTGCTTTTTCCTTCCACACCGGCTGTTTTTGAGTGGAGTGGGAGTTTTAGTCCGTGTGTGCTGTGCTGTGCATCCTGCTTTTTCCTTCCACACTGGCTGTTTTTGAGTGGAGTGGGAGTTGTAGTCCGTGTGTGCTGTGCGGTGCATCCTGCTTTTTCCTTCCACACCGGCTGCTTTTGAGTGGAGTGGGAGTTGTAGTCCGTGTGTGCTGTGCAGTGCATCCTGCTTTTTCCTTCCTCACCGGCTGCTTTTGAGTGGAGTGGGTGCCGAAGGCCTTGTAGCTACCTGCTGGTGTCCCTTCTATCCACCTGGCCCACCCCCTCCCATGCATACTGTTTGCACTACGCGCCTGCACCACTGAAATCCTTGCACTGCCCCTACCTGCCCCCCACTGCCAGGGCATCGAGCTCTGGTGTCCATTGCAGGGCAGAAAGGCAAATTCCTCTTCTTGCCTCTACATCTTCACTGGATGGGGCTTGGAATAAACCAGATCCTTCTCTGCACCCCTCTTCTCAGTCAGTCATCTATTAAACTTTACTCCTCCCAGAGCAGGCTCTGCTATCTACCCCTGCTAGGGGAGCTCCTGTTGCTCCGGTGTGGACCTTACAAAGCATGTTAACAATTTGCTGTATTTAGTGCATGCCTTCGGGTCCCTCACCACTGTCCTGAGTAGACTCTGCCATGGATGCGGTATTCTGTCCTTGCCGTTGGGTGGACAGAGTAGAGAATTTACCGTCTTTAGCCTGTCCCTGTAGAGAGTGCTTCACCGTCACGCCGGTGTGGCCCCGGTACAGCTTTACAGGCTGCCTGTAGTTACTGTATGACATGGGTTAGTGGAGTTGTTTTTTAGGTCGAGCCTGTCCCATTCCGCAGGAATGGATAGGATCGAATTCATGTCGGCAAAATCCTCTTCAAACTAAGGGCTTTCAGCCCGGCGTTTTCTTGCAGTTCACGTGAACATGCACGAGCATTCACGGCCAGGGCTTCTCCTCCCCTAGCAGCACTCCTCCCACACCAGCAACTCCCCCCTCCCACACCAGCATCTCCCCTCTCTCTCCCCGCAAACACAGCCTTGCCGTAGCAGCACTCCTCCCACACCAGCACCTCCCCCCTCCCCAGCACCTCCCCTCTCTCTCCCTGCAAACACAGCCTTTCCTTTCATTTCTCCTCCCCCTCCCCTAATTGATTCATGGCCGGCCGCAGGCCGGCCGTACTTTCGTTTACCTTTTCTCGTTTGTATGAAGCACTACATTATAGTGTGTGTGTGTTTGAGACATCCACCTAGAGTACAACTCTGCCAGTTCACCTCGTGTTGCTCGCTTTCACATGCATCTTCCGTGTTGCTTTCCCTCAACCGGTGTTGCCTTTGCTCCCCGCCCCCGCCCCCCGCCCCCACACCCGTTGTTTTCCTATCCCCTCTAACCCTAACCTCTTGCTTTTGCATCCCCTTCCTTTGTTCCTTTGAAACCTTTGCATCGCAGAACCAATGTCACTTGTGGCATGCTTATGATCAACTTCATGGCATTGGTGCCCAGCCCTCAACTCTTTGAGCTGGTTTCCAATTGAAGGTAGAACGACATAGAAGATAGCATGTATCATTGCAAACTCCTGCACCACGATTACACACACTACCTAGCCAAGAAACTGATTGTAAAAACCTGTATGTCTTTCTATTATACATAGCCTGGTCTATTCGTTTGCTCTTCACTGTACATTTGTCCATCACAATTGTTATGTGATTAAGGCCTCAAATAAGATAACTGTAAAGTGCTCTGTAGCTCTCGGCCGTGAGCGCACCATATGAAAACTCTAAATAAATACATTGCAAAGCGGTATGAATCTGGTCGACCTGGGCAGAAATACTCAACAATCTGAAGACATTCTCTTGTTGAGGATATATTAACGGGTGGGAGATGCAGAGTGAGTTTGCCGGAAATGTTTTTCCTTGTTGAGAGTTTTGTGAACAAGATGGCAAGTTCTGTTGCAACGGTCGGGGCAACGCTAAAATATTTACGAGGACCCTGCGGTGGGCGTCACATCCTGCCGGTGCCTGATCTGATCGCAGATGTGCTTTCGTGCTAGATAGCGATCACCGACTCGAAGAGCGCGCCGAAGCCACTCTGGTGGAGTCAGCATGTCTGTGCGTGTTGCCGTTTGATGAGATTATCGTCCGTTGAGGGGCCATTTGGGAAGCAAACTGTTCTTTTTTCTGCATTCAAATGTACTCGCATTAAAACACGCCTGCTGGATTGACTGTTGCCATGATTCAATTAGCCCCTTCGCGACAGGCCAACACACCGCAGTAGTGCTCAGAAGCTTCAAGAACAACAAGCCGTCAGTCTAGAGTTTTAGGCTGCGCGTGGCATCCTCAAATAGCATGGCATGCGCCTTTCAAATATATTAAGGTTTCTATTTCACAGCACTGTGAAAAATTAATCTCTGTTTTATCGACCTAAAGAATAAATGTCTGGGTTGCACAGCTCGGATTCGAACCTGTGTATGGGTTATGCAGAGCAGTGAGAACTACTCACTGAGGTTAAAGTAGGGCGTGGCTCAGTTAACAAGCATTGGCATAGCCAATAGGTCTCGCTTGTGGGACCTTAGAAGTATTTAGTTACAAGGATATTGTGCTGCAAAACAAAATACTTATAAGGTCCCACAAGCGAGACCTATTGGCTATGCCAATGCTTGTTTTCTTTATTCCTGGGTGGAGTAAACCGGAGCAATAAAATTCTGACATTTCCATTTCACTTATAATTGGTGATCATAACTAACTCACTCTCAATAACTCACTCACTAACTCTCTCACTCACACTAACTAAATCTCACACTCTCTCACTAACTCAATAACTCTCTCTCACTAACTAACTCACTCGCTAACTCTCTCACTCTCACTAACTCTCTCACTAATTTTATCACTCTTATTAACTAACTCTCTCAATCTCTCACTAACTATCTCTCACTAATTAACTCACTAAATCTATCACTCTCACTAACTAACTAAGTAACCTTCACTCTCCTGTTATTTATACCCACCCCTTTAACAATAAACACCTTAAAAAGCCACGATTAGAACAGGCAGATACAAGTTGCCAGCATTCAAACATAAAAAACCACAAATCATTACTTCTAATTAATAGTTTTTTATCATCGTCATTTTGTTGTACATTATACATCATAAGTGACAAAAATGCTTCTCACACTTCTTTATTATAACATTTCAGCATACTGCAGACTTCTGCACAACACAGCTTAAAAACAAACACAAACTCAATATCTCTGCCTTAACACTTATTAGTTCCCAAAGGCAAGACCTATTGGCTATGCCAATGCTTGTTTTGTTTATTTCAGAAGGATTACTTCTGGTGGGACTTCTAGTGTCACTTTTTGTCACTATTAAATTAGCTTCCCACATTCCCTTTATTGCTGGATTTTGAGACTCTTCACCCCCTGGACCCAGAGCACAAGTCCCCATGGGGCTGCTGCAGGAGCCTTGCTGTCACTGGAGGAGGCGTGGCCAGCCACAAATATTTGCATACCCAGAAGCCTCTGCGTCAAACACCCGATTCATCAGTACAGGCGACGCAGGCGTTTGTGTAAAAGGAGAAGGAGCGCCTGTATCTGTGCACGCAAAGGCATTCATGAGAGTGAACGGCACGTCACCGCTGCAAAGTCACCCTACCAGTAGTAAGTGATCTTTTTTATCGTTATTGCGCGAACAGTTGAACAACTTATACTATTTATTATGCTTTACGTTTCGCTGATCACGCGCACTCTCGAGGGGCCGTGAGAAGCGGAAAACATGCATCAATTTTTGGAGGGTTTCTGTACAAGAAACTTTGTTATTGGTCAGAAATGTGAGCTTCCTGGGGCGGTCAGGCTTCCTCGGCTGCTGAGGAGAGGAGGCGTCACAGGCTCACGGACGCAGTACGAGGCGCCGTGCATAAATGTGCGCCTGCGCGAAGGAGCGGGAGGTGCAACGCTCCCTCCTGTCGCTAGAGGTCGGGAGGCTCGAGAGGAAGAGTCAGCGCGTCACCGGCACTCTGCATACCCACAATCCTGTGCGCGCCTCATAATGCTGCTTTACTCTCATCCTAAATACAGGGCTCTTTGTGGCATTGAAAACGATAAAGAGCGGCCATTTAAGAACGAAGGGGCAGAGTATCAGCCCGCTAGTAGGAAGAAACGAACCGTAGTTAGGCATACTACTTTTCTAAGGGAGGGTTCTGGGTAATTTGCTTCTTATGTGACATTTTGTTAAGGATTTGGTAAAATCAATAATAATCACTCCTTTGACCTCCTACATGAAAGGTGCATCTGGGGCGGCGCGGCCAGGCCAGCCTGTCCAGAGAGTGCATCGAGGCGCTTCGAGGGTCCCTTCGAAGCCTCTGCCACAACGAGTGTCACTGCTGCCCCCCTACCGGCCCCTGCAGCAGTGGAGCGCGCCTATCGCCCGCTGTTCCTGGCCTGGCACACAAAGGGTGCCCCTTCATCCGTCCTGAAGACAAAGAGACCAGCAGAGGATTTCAAAGCCCACGGCCCCAGCTCGTTTGTCTAAACAGCACAAAGCCCCTCAAGCCGAGGCCCTCCTGGGCACGGCATGCCTGCAGCGCCACCCAGCGACCGACACAGGTACTGCAGCCTGCAAAGAAAAGGATTTCTCTTCGTTTGCACACCTCTGCCATATGACAGGCAGACCTGCCCTTGGGGCATGTATGCCTGCCACATGGCACCCGAGCCTGTTTTGGGGGTGCCAGAGGGTGTCAAAGTGACACCCCCTGCACCCTTGTGTAATTCGGTATTTACCGATTCGGTAAATACCGAATCGGTAATGCCCATTCAAAGCCCATAGGAATGAATGGGCATTACCAGTCGGTATTTACCGAATCGGTAAATACAGATTTTTACCGATTCGGTAAAAAACACTTCTGGATGCTCCTACATGTCCCCCCTTCTTATTTACCGATTCTTAATTACCGAATCGGTAAAGGTAATTAAGAATCGGTAAATAAGTCCTACCTACATCAGGCCCTTAATGTGCAGGCTAGAGATCTGAAACGCATGGCTGAATATAACAAGCAGGGAATCTATGACTTCACCTTCGCCAAAGAAGAAACATGCAACACTTTCATGCAAAATGTGATGTTTAACTCTGAAAAGACAAAGGGGCATATTATCAAGGGGGTTTATCTCTGCTTTTTTGGCTTTAAAAGCCAAGAAAGCGGAGATAAAATTATCTCCCTATTACCTAGCTGTCGCTAACACCAGTTAGCGACAGCTAGTAGGAGATAGCGACCATCTTGGGCCCCTCTTTGCATGTCAGTGATATTAATCACTAATGACATGCAAAGTGGGCGTGCCAAGATGTTAGCGACTGGAAACAGTCGCTAACATCGCTATCTCCTATTACCAACTTTTGGAGATATTCGCGCTAAGCGCGAATATCTCCAAAAGCTAACACCTGCCCCTGAGCAGTTCTTAGCCATGTTATCCAATGGTAGGTGGATAACATGGCTAAGTGCATTAGCTTGGTAATGCATGAATATCGCTGACTTTTCAGCGATATTCATGCATAGCAGCCGTTTTTATCGCATTTGCGATAAAAATCGCCGCAGCTCTGCGGTCAATTTTTGTCTCTAACCAAGCAATAGCGATAATTATCGCTATTGCTTGGTAATATGCCCCAAAGGGCTATAAAATCACCTCACTGTCCGCACCCGCGGAAATTACTGTATACGTGTACATGTACAACCATTGGGTCTCCCCTTGGGAAATTGACAAATTCCTGCAAAGATACTGCTCCAAGGTAAGGGGAGGGATGGAACTCAGAAACCAATGGGGGGTGTGGAATACGCGCAGAAAGTTCACAGTAACCCTAAAAATAGATCCACTAGGCCTAGGGGGAGTTTGCCATCTACCAAACACCTTTGCCATAGGACCAAACAATGGGTACCTATACTACCTAGGGCAACCAATATTTTGCAGAAAATGTAGAAAGTTCGGGCACAGCAAAGAAGAATGCACAAACAATGGGTGCCGAAACTGTGGCCAAGACTCACACCCCACACACGAATGCCCAGTCCCAAAGGGGTGCAACTTATGTGGTTTGACAAGCCATTTGTACTGGAACTGCCCTGATAGGGGAAAATCCTACGCATCAGCAGCAAGCAACAAGGAATCATTCTGGGGGGAGAAAATGTATGACCGCCTAAAAAGCCAAACAAAGGACCAACAACCACCCAAGACCGATTATATGTCTATCATAATCCCGCCTAGCGCTACCTCAAAGCAACACCCTCCTCCTGCGCAACAGCAAGAAAACAACTGAACCAAAACAACAAAGACCCCCTCCAAGCCAAAAAAAGCAAACGGAGAACCTGAGTCAGACAAAGACGCAGAAACAGACACAAGCAAAAGGCCAGAAACCACGGAAACAGATGAGATGTTACAAGATTCCCTACAGGATCAACCTCTATATGAGGAAGTAATAGAGGAGACACAAACAGAAGACCAAATGGAAGCCCCTACTCTTTCCCAAACAACCTCAGCAGTCCCAGAGACACAAGAAGAGCTCCCCAGAACCCAAATAGAAATATCTTCTGGAGAGATGGAAACCCCTACCCTGATCCTGGAAGATACGCAAACCCCGTCCATCCTAGAAGAGGAATCAGACTCAGAATCTGAGTCAAACATAGAAGCAACACCACAAATTTTCAAGTCCTTCCCCAAGAAATGGGAAAAAGTGAATAGCAACAAAATAACCAAAGCCAAAAACAGAGGAGAAGAAGAAGAAGAAAAAACCCAAAACAGAACAACAAGAAACCAAAAGAAAACGGAAAAAAGACTGCCAATCACAGCAAAGAAAAGAACTACAAACACAAACAAGAACCGCTACGCACCTCTATCTGACCTACCAGACACAGAGATGGAGAACCCTCCAAACAAGATTGAAACCTCCAAAACCACTCTCCAGCAACAGACAAAAGAAACCCTCTTTGTGACTTCCCCCTGGTTAGGGAGCATAGAGGAGGTACATGCACAAAATCAAGAAACACAGTCCGGGACGAAACTGGAAGCAAGCAACAAATAAGAAAGTACACACAAACCCTACCTTTATGATGGATACCCCAAGAGAACTCACAGTAGCAACTCTAAATGTCAGAGGAATGAAACAGACGTTCAAAAGAGCCGCCATCCTAGAGCATTGCAGAACTCTCGAAGCAGACATCATTTGTCTTCAAGAATGCAACCTGCCTGTAATCGCGGCGGGACTGGAGCGGAGAGCAGAGAAGGGCAGCAGTCGGGTTCTGGTAACAATGGGCTTTATTGAGCTAAACAAATTGTCAGAACAAGTCTTTCTTGTAAGGGTGGTGCGTCGGGGAGAACGACTTCGGGACTTCCTAGGTCGGCTCTTCTCTCCGTACGGGGTCCTCCGATAGCGGGTCTGGCTTCTTCGGGGTTTGGTTTCGTCCGGATCCGTCTTGACACCGTCTCGCCTCAGGACCGATGGAAACAAAAGAAAAGGGCAGCTTGAGAGGCAGGTGTCCTACTCAGACTGATCACTTCGGGAAAAGGGAGTGAGGAAGCAAACTCACACGTGCTCTGAACCTATGTACAAGTGGTGAAGACGCAAGGGGTGGGTGTGCTCAGGATAGGGGGAAACCGGGAACCAGGGAATCCGCTAGTTTACAACAGGACCTCCTTTCCGTCCCACCCAGCCTCTGATACGGTCACGCACCTGGTTGAGCCACACACCTCCCCTGGGTGAGTGGCTGGGCGACGCGTTGAATCGGGTGCCTCCTGGCGTTCTCTCCACGAAGGGGTCTTCTCCTCCAGTCTGCGACTCCTTCGTCCAGCTCGCTTCCGTCTCTCTCCGCACTTTTTCCTCGTCTTCTCTCCAGGCGAACAAACACGACTCTTCTCTCTCTGTTTCCGCATTTGACGGCGTTCCTCCCTCCTGAAGCTCCGCCCATTCGTCCACATTCCGATAATTAAAGGGCCAGCTCTGTTCTCCGTCTCGGCCAGAGGCGGTCTCGGATCCAGCCCCTCGGTAGTCCATCTGCTGAGGGACACAAGAGGGAGGAGTTGTACAATGTCTCAAAGGCAATGGGGAGCAATCGGGTCCAATGTCTACAACGGGGATCGCTGTCGGAGACACCCCGTTTCACTGCCCAAAGTGCAGAACTACCAAAGTTAAGCCAAAGAATGGCACGAAGGACCCTCTGCATGGTCAGGGGGAGGAAACAAGAACGCAGGCATGGCCATACTATGCAAAAACAAGGACATCCTTTTCACCAGTGAAACAAACGTAAGCCCAGGAAGATCCCTAATGGTGAACACTAAAATAGGAGAACAACTCCTCAGAATATACAACATATATGCACCTGCAGATAAGAACGGAAGAATAGAACTTTTTGAAAACACCTCCTTCTTCCTGACAGGGACTACACCCACATTTGTTGTCGGAGACGTCAACTGCATAATGCACCCAAGAGACAGGAAGGGTACCAGCACAGACTACAAACTAGACAAATCTTCCACAACATCGCTGAAAATAGCGCAAGACCTCTCTTTAAAAGACCTCTATGGAGAGAACAACCCTAAAGGCTCAGGAATGACATGGAAGTCAGATAGAGGAGACACATCCTCCAGAATAGACTTTGTTTTTGCCTCCAACTCAATCTCCTACGTTAGTGCACACACAGGGACCAGCGCACTTACAGACCACGAAACCCTTCTCATACACTGCAGACTTAACTTTGACCACAGCAAAGGCCCTGGACATGGAAGCTCAACATATCCATCCTAGAAGAGGAAGAGGTGGTCGCAAACTACAAAAAGGAGTACAAAGTATGGCGCAATGCACAACAAAATTTCATATCCAAAGCTCAATGGTGGGAATGGGTGAAGAAGAAGAGCAAACCCTTCTTTATCAACGCAAGCAAACAAAAAGCCCAGGAAAAAAGAGAATTATACCAATCTATCCAAGACAAATTACACCTTCTGGAAAAATGTAAAGATTCGGGAGTAGATGTAGCAGAAGAACTCCAAGAAACCCAAAACAAGCTACAAAAATGGTTTACAGAAAAAGGCAAACAAACTATCTTCAACTCAAGAGTCAAGATCTTCGAGGAAGACGGAAATTGCACAAGATTCTTTTTCAAAAAGAACAACCACACACCCAAGGAAATGAATGAAATTTGGAATAATGAAGGAATACTACAAAAAGGCAGAACAAACATACAGAACACTGTACACGACTATTACAACGTCCTATATAAAGAGAAAGCGATAACATCACAAGAAGGCTCAAACTACCTAGCCTCCATTGAAAAAACTCTATCACAAGAAGAACAAAACTACCTACAAACCCCCCTAGATGGAGAAGAATTCCTGGGAGCGCTATCCCAATGCGCCCCGCTCTCCTCCCCTGTAGAAGGCGGCCTCCCATGGGAATATTACAAAAAATGTTGGTCAACACTATGCGCAGATTTCATGAGTATGATAGAAGAATGCATGGAGACAAAGGCTTTCCCCCATCCTTCTCTAAAGGAGTTATCTCCCTAATATACAAGAAAGGTAGGAAAGAAGACCTAAAAAACTGGAGGCCCATCTCACTACTAAATGTGGATAGTAAATTAGTGACAAAAGTGTTAACAAACAGACTGAAAAGAGTCTTAAATTCACTTATAAATGAAGACCAATCGTGCGCAGTCCCCCAAAGGAAGGTATGGGACAGCCTCATGACAACAAGGGAAACGATCAGGCTCGCGGTAGAACATAACCAACCCTTAGGCGTCCTGTCCTTAGACCTACAAAAAGCCTTTGACAACATCTCACATGATTTCCTCTTTAGAGTCCTTGAGGACATGGGTATCCCCACTTCCTTCACAGGTATTGTCCAATCACTATACAAAGATGCAGTTAGCCAAATTCTGATCAATGGGTCACTAACAGAGAAGATCCCAATCAGACCTGGGGTAAGACAGGGATGCCCGCTACCACCAGCCCTTTTCATCTGTGCCATTGAACCTCTGCTAAATAAAATCAGACAGGACCCAAACATCAAAGGACACTTTGTCCCGGGAGGGGAAGGGAAGAGAGTTAAATGCACCAGCTACATGGACGATGTAACTATCTTCTGTAACGACGCTCAAGAAGTAAACAGAGTCATCGCACATGCCTCCTCCTTCACCAAAGCCTCTGCCCTAGAAATAAATAAAGACAAATCTATCTGCATGATCATAGGCCAATGGGACCACCTGGCAAAAACCCCGGTCACAGTCACAAGAGACCCCATTAAAATACTAGGGTCCATTTCAGTACAGACATAGCTGGGGAACAAAATTGGCCACCAGTAAAAGAAAAAATATTAAAGAAATTCTACTTTTGGAAGTTAAGAAACCTTTCCATGGAAGGCAAAGTTTTGATTATTAAAGCTATTGTATTGCCTATTCTGCTGTACCTTGCGGTGGTGTTTCCACCAAAAAAAAGTAATGTTAAATAGCCTTCAAAAAATGATTTTCAACTCTGTTTGGAACTCCAAAATGGAGAAACTCAAGAGAGAGCACATGTATAAACCTAAGGAGAAAGGGGGAAAAGATGTTCCCAACCTAAAAATGTTTTTGTCCTCAAAGTACTTGCACTCATGCATGAATGCCCTAGAAAGAAAAACCAGATTTGTAGCGTACTATATTACATACTCAACCACCTTAATGTTGAAAAAGTATGATCTGGTACACTACAAGAACACGACCCCCCACTGTTTTTCAACACCAGAGATCTTTGAACATTTTAAGACAATCATTGAACATTGCAGAACGAAAGACATTGACCTCAAAGCCTGTGTTGACACAAATTGTCGGAAGCACGAACTCAGAGACGCTGAAACAGTCCTCATAGTCAACAACTTATCAGAAATTCAATCAAAAGCAGTATGGGAACAGACAAGCAACAAATGCCTATCCAACCACCAAAAAGACATTGCATGGACGGCAGTAACAAAATGCCTACCAGTAAAGGCATTTCAACACAAGAGAAACTTAGCCAAAGACTCAAAATGCCCCAGATCAACATGCGCCGGAGACGAGACCATCTTCCACTTCCTGTGGAACTGTGCCTTTGCACGGGAAATCTGGAAGAAAACGGGGAAACTCATCAAAAGAATCACCAAACAATCATCACTCTCTTACGAACTTATCTTATATGGTATTGGCATGTCATGCCCAAAGGAGAAAAAAGACGCACTGTGGAGACTGATAAACTGCATCAAAGAAAGCCTGTGGTCCTCCAGAAACCTAAAACTATTCAAACACAAAGAAATCTCCCCCGAGGAATGCATCAAAATGGCACTTGACAAAGTGCAGACCTATGTATTTGTAGATATAAGAAGGAAAGGACAAGAATGGGCACTTGACAACTGGAATCAAAAAGACTGGTCAAAACTAATAAACAAACCATAGGCAGTAAAGGTATCTGTGCAATAGGCAAATAAAATAATCTCGATGTACATTTTGCACATGACTGAGCTGCGTCTCTAACATGAATGCAAAATCCAAAATGATGCCACCATATTGGATTGGCTAACATGTAAATATGTAAAGTTTTAAATAAAGTCCGTTGAAACTAAAAAAAAAAAAAAACAGAGACCTTGGTGCAATTGATGTATCTGAGCCAGAAACGACCCCTGACAAGGAAGGACAAACAGTGTAATTGCTTTGTATTGTAAACATGCTGTATTGTTAGCAACTTTGTAGATATTAAACTATAATTATTATATGTTTTTTATGGCTATGTATGCACTCCACCATCCTTTTGGAATGTACAGTTATTATTATATTATTATATTTAATTTTATACAGCGCACAGCTACCTGGAGGTTTCCCGGCGCTAAACATAAAGAGAGAGAGCGGGGTAGTTACAAAGGACAGAACTTTTACCAACATAAAGGGTCTATAAGTTAAATAACCAGGTCTTAAGGTCTCTGCGGAACCTTAGATAGCAGGATTCAGTGCGTAAGGAGAGAGGTAGAGTATTCCACAAGGAAGGAGCCAAATAAGCGAATGAGTGGCCGCCCATTCTGGCTCTCCTAATACGAGGCACCTGATATCTATGCTGGGTAGACAAACGAAGAGTGCGGGGGGACAATAGTGGTGAACCAGAGTGCTTAAATAAAGAGGGGCAGTACCTGACTTGATACAGTGCATAATGCAGAGGGCTTTAAATTTAGAGCGGCTTTCGATTCGAAGCCAGTGTAGACTGCGCAAAGAAGCCGAGGTAGAAGAGGTTCTGGGGAGATTGCAGAGTAATCGAACAGCCATGTTTTGGACCGTCTGAAGTTTGCGAGTAACCTCCTTACATGCACCCAGAAGGAGGACATTCCCATAGTCCAACCGAGATGTAATTAACGCTTGGACTACGGTTCTCTGGGTGTCATGGGGAAGCATCCATATGATCTTTCTCAGCCACTTGAGGATGGTAATACAGGTGGCCGAGACCTTGATCACATGTTGCCTCCTCGACAGCTGATCATCAAATATGATTCCTAGGTTGCGAGCTGTTTTGGAGGGAACGGGTAGGGGACCCATTTGCTGTGGCCAATGGTGGGGGCCCCAGAGTGTGGTGTTGTGGCCAAACAGGAGAAGCTGTGAGTTGAGGGATGTGATAACAATGAAAGGGGCAGAGAGGGAGGTGGGCACAGAGAGAGAGGTGGGCACATAGAGAGAGGTGGGCACAGAGAGAGAGGTGGGCACAGAGAGGGAGGTGGGCACAGAGAGAGAGGTGGGCACAGAGAGAGAGGTGGGCACATATCCAGAAGCCTCTGCGGCAAACACCCGATTCATTACTGCAGGTGACACAGGCGTTTGTTTAATAGGAGAAGGAGCGCCTGTACCTGTGCACACACAGGTATTCATGAAAGTGACCGGCACGTCACCGGTGTAAAGTCACTCTACCATTAGGAAGTGATATTTTTTATCGTGATTGCGTGAACAGATCGTCTGCAAGCTTATAATTTACATTTTCTATTTCTCGGATCATGCGCACTTCGAGGGGCCATGAGAGGCGGAAGACATTCTTAATTTTCGGAGGGTTTCTGTACAAGAAGCTCCGTGACTGGGTGAAATGCCCCTTGGTTCAGACCCACACTCCCCAGGGGGAGGGGGACAGTGGCTGGACCGGGGGTCTCAGTGGAGGCCTCCCCCGGGAAGCAGAGCCCGGGCACCAATAAGGATTGGCTGGAGATAAGGAAGGAGAAAGAGCGGGCCCACCAGAGAATGGGCTGGGCCAGCTCAGCTGTAAATCTAGGGTTAGGAATGTAGCAGGGGGTAGGGGTATTTAAAGGTGGGCACCGGGCGCAAGGCCCTCTTTCTCCGGGGAATATTGTCAGGAGAAGAGGTGCGGCGTCGACAAAGTGCGAGGGTGAGGTGAGGTGAGGTGTTGGCTTAGGGGGTTGTAATATGGGGGGTGTAGGAGAGAATGAGTGGGAGAAGGGCACTGGGCATAAGGGGAGTGGCTTGGTGGCGGTGGCTGGGAGTGCGGAGAGCGAGGCGCAAGGAGAGGGGTAGATGGTGCAATGCAAGTAAATGTTAAGAGCGGGCGGTGGGCAGGCCTGGGCTATTCTGGGGGTTGGTTTCTGGGTGGACAAATTCAAGGCTCTTTGCGGCTGGAATGGGGTGCTGTTCGAGGGGCTCGTGCCGCGCACGGGCAAGGATATCGCAGTGTTTCCAAATAATGGTGACAAAGGCATCGCGCACAGAGATGGTCGAATACGCGTCTTGCGAGACAGTGGCGTGCGTCAGAATGGGGCAGGGTTGCCATGGTGCTCAGGCAATAATCATAACAGCAGAGGGGGTGAGGCCGAGCGCATGAGAGTAGGTGTGAAGTCTGGGAGAGGCGGGCCTCGGGACTTGTGCGCAGGGAGTGGCGCTCGGGAAAGGGTGCCTGCTTGTAAAGTGTTGGGGGCGCAGGGGGGGTTCGTGGATGCGTGGTTGGGGTCGGGAGCACGAGGGTGGGTTGGCAGGACAGTGGGGAGTGGTGTTGGGTGGAGGGGCGGGTGAGGGCTTGTGGGCAGAACTGCAGACACGGGGTGAGGCCGCAGGGTGCCGCGCAGACTGTGGCCTTCAACAATAAGGGAAGAAAATAAATAACGGCACGGAGGGCTCGATGTCAGAGGGACCAGGAGTAAGGGTGTGCTCTGCCACAGAGCGGGTGGGTACGGTTGCGCCTAGGGCCGTGATTCAAGGACAAGAAAGGGGTGGGTGGGGATGCAGGCCAGGTGGGGGAAATGTAAATGCCGGTTGGGCATGCGAGACACGCAGGGTGTCAGGTTTGCTGGAGGTGTGCGTGTTGAGAAGTACTCATTTGTAGGCGGGGGCGACTCTCGAATAAGAGGGGGCTCTGTTTTGGAAAGGAGGGCTCGGGAGGTGACAAGAGGTGGATGGGCGCAGGGCGGGCGGCGGTGGGGTCCCGGACTGCGGGGGTCAAGGGAAGTAATGCTGGGGGGCGGGTTGGAAAGACGGATCGGTGGACGTAAGTCAGGGGGGGATGGTCTACGTCTAGATGTTAAGTGCGGTTTAAAGGGATCGTGATGTTCTTGGTTGCGGTTACACGGGGAGGGAACGTCATTTGAGTAGGAGGGCGATGTCAACTCTTAAATATAATAACCGGAAGGTAGATAAGGAAGGTGCGGAGTGACTATGGGATGCGCAAGAACGTACATGCAGGGATATCGAAAAAGGGCGCCAAGCGGGTAGCCATGGAGGAGGCATAATGGGGGTCGGATTGCGGGGTAAAGGAGGGATGAATGGGGTTGGGGGGAGGGGGCCGTCCAGGAGAAAGAATGTAGAGAGACAGGGTTATGGGCGCGGGCGAGAGACGTACAGTTAGGTGCCATTCGGAGAATAGGCCTCCGATGCAAAGGGAGCGGAATTAAGAAGAGCTATACAGGTGTAGCATCAGCATATCGTTTGCTTGGCACTCGTGGCGAATAGGCACTAAAGGTATACTGCAGGAATTAGGTATAGATTGTGTAGCACGGAACTTGGTGGCCTTTGGGGGGTCCTAGCATAGTGAACGAGAAAAGGTTTCACTTTGCCATGAAGGGATAACGATATGAAATTAAGGTGGGTTTGGGCTGGAGGAGGGTTGGGGGAGGGGGGTTAGGGTGCAAAAGGAACAGGGGGCGGGGGGACGGTAAGGGCGCCTGTAGGAAGGTGGCTACCTGACTATGGTTACCCCGGATTTTTGCCTGTGTTTAGCTGGTTTTTTGACTTAGTTCACCTGGTCCCCTGCTAATCAGGGCCCCAGGCCTTCTGCTCTCTCTGTAAAATGGACTCCATGTACCCTAGGTACATACCAATTGGAAATGGACTCCTTGTCAGCCCCTGTAGAAAGCACTATAGGTGCACAGGGCATAGGAGCCACTAAGGCCTACCAGGGGCTGCAGCATATCTTTTGCCACCCCTGGCTGGTTCTTAAATTGACACAACTGGCTGATCACTCAGCTGGGGTAAGGTGGTGTAAACACCCCTTGCTTAGGTATAGTATATCTATATCTAAACCTATATCTGGACACATGTAAACCTGTGAGCCACTCCTATAGTAGGCCTCATCAATCCTGGAGGCTGAGTGCGTGGTTTTATGTGAGATGGAGCTCTAGCATGAGCTGAGCCTGTCTGCAGCCGTCGGGAACAAATCCCTAAGCTGTTTCAGGATAATGCCATACCATATACTATTAAGTGCCTTATAATCCTCGCGGTTATTTAGCAACTTTGGTTTGGCTTTATCAAAACATGTCGTGTAAGGTGTCATATGCTTTGGAATACCATCCCCTCGCCAGTTCTGGCGACGGGGATGGCATTCCACCCCTCTAGAGGGGTAAGACATGTTACTTTACTTTAATGCGGTTGATTTCTCCAAAGGCCTTAGGATCCACAAAATGGATGCCTCTGCCACAGACAAATGTCTGGACCCCTGCAGTCGACTGAAACTCGACCAAATGGGTCCTGGACAAAGGGTTTCCTGTCACAGGAGGGTGTCACCGCCCTCCAGACAGGAGATAGTGTATTGTAGCAGGGAGGTTTGAAAGAAACCAGACACTGCTTGGGGCGCACAAGGCTGCCCCTTGCATAATCCGGCCAAACCGGTTCTGGGGCACTCCAGCCCTCGTGCCAGGGCGGCCTGGATCAAAGGAAGGGGGTGTATCCACCCACTTCCTGGGTCCCACCCATAGGAGGGGACCTAGCAGGTAATCACGCCCCCCAGATTCGAATAAGAGTGGGAGCAGTGCCAATGCACATCAGATTTCCTGGAAGAAACATTTGAAACGATATTCTGGACCCTTCGCCCTCCATCTCAACGTGGAAGCCCGAAGAATCTCCCTTGTGGTCAAGGAGTGACCACCCTGCAGCAGCAGGCACCATCCAGCCCTCGACGTCTACTTAGTTGCAGTTCCCGCTGGAACTCGAGCGACTGAGATCAACGAGATCAAGCCTGCCTGCCTTCTAACAGCCCGATCCACAGTCCCTGGAAAGCTGAGACCCGTGGAGGCGACCGGAAGCGTGGGGCACGCCATCTTGAATTGACCACGAGACGCTGACCGTGCAGCCCACGAGTGACCCTCGAAGCTGTGCACCGGGGTTTGAGAAGCCCCCACCCTGAGCTACTCCTGAGCCGAAGTTCAGCCCTCCACACTCGACGAGTGCTGCGTGGGGCCCTTTGGCACTATTTGGCTCAACGCGTTGGCCCGGTCACTTGCCAGCTGGCTTGTGGTCCCTGTGCCGACGAACTACCTAAGAAGACTCGTGAATCTGGTTGCCCCAGATCCACACCAGCTCCCCTGAAAAGGAGCCCCGACTCTGACCTTCCTGGTCCGAGTGAGAAGCAATCTTCCGATCCCGCGTGGATTGCTCTTGCCAAGGCTTGTTTGCTCCAAACTTGAAGCCGACTGCACCGACGGTGAGAGCCTGCGTGGGACAGATCGTGACCTGCTCCTGGACGTCGCAGATGCCCCAGAGCCCACGTGACAGCGGAGAGAAGCTCCTCGACGACCACCTGATTGCGCCCGACATTGCCTGGTTCCGTCCTGGTTCCACCCTGGTCACTGCTGAGTGACCCAGACTCTGTCCCCTCTGCTTTCAGGTACTCTACAACTTGAGTCCACCCTTGGACTCCACCGGACACTTCATCTTTAACCCGCCTGCAGCCCTTTCAGCTTCAAGCACCAAGAGCCTGCGAGTCAAAACCCGACGCCACTTCGACCCTGTGCACCCACTTCCTGTGGGTGAGGTAACTTTGCTCCGCCGGTGTTCCCACACTGGTGCACACCTCTAGGGTCTGTGTGTTAAGTTTTGTTCCTCTAGGTTCAGCGGAAGTGTCCTTTAACTTTAACTTTCCAACTTTTACGCACCATTGGTTAACATTGGTGCGTGCGTGCGCTTTCCGCACATCTCCCGAATCCCGAGGGCCATTCCCGACTTCAGCATTGCTTGTCCTGACTGCTCCCAGCGATTCCCTAGGCCCTAGGCCTAACCACTGCTCGAGTGGCACCTCTTATACCACTTGTTTAGTATATGGTTTGAGTGGCCCCCTGCCCTCATCCATAATTGTGCAACTTTGTATGTTTAAACAGTGCTTTTGATTTAACGCTTGTGCCCCTTTATTCATAAAGAATAGTGGGGATTGTTTTTAGTAATAAACACATATATTTTTATAATATATACTTGTGTGGTGTCCTTTCATTTGGTATTACAGGATTGTATGTGGTAAAACAGCTCGCTTAACACGACCTCTTAAGTTAAGCCTTTAGGCTGCTTAGTCCATGCTACCCCTAGGATAGCTTGTCTAATAAGGTTGACTTACAACCAGACACCATAAGGGATTGTTTGGTCAGGTAGTAGGTGGTTCCAGAATTGGAAACATCCCCTACCAGGCCAACTTCTCACAGCGCCACAAGGTAGGGGGCAGGATGGGGCTCCATCGCAGGCAGACAGGGAAGACACAGCGTAGGGGTTAGTGTCAATTGGCCCAAAGTATATGGAGAAACGCCTGGCCTTTTATGTCCCGAGGAGGACGCTCCAGTCGGCCTTGTTAGCCAAAGCCGTTGTTCCCCCGATTAAACTTGCCCGGATCGGAGGGCGTTCCTTCCGATATTTGGTCCCGCGCTGCTGGAATGAGCTACCTGTCTCCTTAAGAAAGTCAAATAGTCTCCTTGCTTTCAGAAAGGAGCTGAAACCTGGCTCTTTTCAGTATGATTTTCTGGTTGGGCCTCTGTGAGCTGCTGTGTTGTGTTTCTCCTCTACAGTTCTCTTTGCCAAAGCGCCGGGACACCCCTTGTGGTAGCCGTGCACTATAAAAGAGACCTAAACATAACATAACATAACAGTGACAGGAGGGAGGGAATCAGCAAAGGCAAGGAATTTGTAAGATGAGGAGAGCAGGGAGGGCCGCCGATGGTAAGGGCTGGCGAATTGGGGAGGGGGGGGGGGGCCTGCTCCACCAGGCATGGCAGGGAGCGGCAGATAAGGGGGTGGGGGAGGAGAGGGTGAAGGGTGCAGGGAGCTTGGAGAAGTGGCGGCCAGGAGTAGTGGAATAAGGAGGCAAAGGTCAGCACAACAGAGATACGTATGGCTACAGAACAAGTCGAGAGAGTGAAGGTCCCAGTCCTGGCATCGGCGGGGAAGAGCGCGATGAGCGAAAGTTAAAATCCGAAGCATTGTTTCCAAGAAGAGTGTGTGGGGGCATTTAGGACAATGGCACGAGCAATGTGCCCACGGGCCGCCATAAGTGTGGCAGGGTATGCTCAGACATGAGTCCCTTGCTCACTTTGCCACTGGATTCAAGCAAGCCGGGCTGAAGACGGCTGGAATGCCAGAAACCGGTCCTCGGAAGCTTGTTTCCGGTCCAGGGAAGGCATGGCTTGGCAGTTCGGGTTGGATTGTTCCCATGAGGCACAGGGTCAGACTGATTTGTATATGGCCATGTCCGAACTGGGGTGGCGGAGTGGGCTAAAGAACTGTGATGGATTAAACCCAGATCTTTTGACTGGGTGTGAGTGTTTGATTGGTTCAGATGCTCCGTCCATCACCACCCCCTTTTGTACAACGGGGGCGGGGGAACACAGATCGGCAGTTAAAGTGAGCACAATAGTGGATAGAGAAGGGTGGGAAGCAAGGCACAACGCTGGCGGCCTCAACGCTTCATTGCTCTACTAGGGTCTCGTTCCGACACAAGCGAGGACTGGGGCCCAGACGGTGTAATGTCTAAAGGATCACTTCAGAGTTGGCAGTATAGGAAAGGTAGGTACGGAGGGCGTGTGCACCCTGTGTGTAACGTGGATGTGCTGGTGAAATACAACGCGACTGTGCAAATTGAACAAAACTCTTTACGAATTAATAAACTATATAAGACCGTTCACTCTATACCCTTCACATGTCGGATGGTGTTCAACGCGTGCTGCTGGACACAACTGATACGCTGGCTGCCGATAGTATTTTGTGTTTACTTTTGGATACATTATTGCTGTAGATCCTCAGTAACATTTGTTATGGTGTCTTAAGAGTTGATGTTTGGGTTTGAATGCTCTTTGTAGCATTACGTACGGTTCATGCATTTTAATTTAAAAATGGTATTCACCATGGGATCCAAAAGTTAATAATGGGGTTATGTTATCTAGTTATATAAATGCCAAACTTCAGCAGATGTTACATTTTATGTTTCTGGGCTGTGATGTTCGAAAGGTAATTCAGTCACTGGGGGTCACCAACGTCAGCGAGTCCCTGTCACTCAGACCCCAGGGGGCCCCAGGTGCTGGTCTTAAAGTTCAGGGGCTGGTCCTTGTAATAGGATCTGTTTAAAGACCAGAAGGTGACACAGGGGATGTCCCCTCTGACCCGTCAGAGCTCTTACATGCTGTGGGTGTAACACATATGATAATAGTCTGAGACTGGGTTCAAATGCTGAGCCGTTGTCATACCTTTGCCCCTCGGCCACCATCGTCTCAACTACAGTCCCACCTCCTCTATAAAAGAGGCCTGACAGGAATGCAGTCTGAGGGGTCAGAGGGCAATAAGAGGTTACAGGGCCATAGTTGTATCAAGGAGGGGTGTTTACCTCCGGGGTCCTGGGGCCTCCGTACTCTGGGCCCCCAAACTAGGGACCAGGCCCCCCTTTAACACTTGACTCAGAATAACAAGACAGGGCAGCAGAAAGCTTACAGGTATGAAAGGAACACAGGAGGATATTAAACTGCACCCTGACCCTATTAGTGCACACTTTTACATGTATGAAAGGAACACAGGAGGATATTAAACTGCACTCTGACCCCATCAGTGCACACATTTACATGTATGGAAGGAACACAGGAGGATATTAAACTGCACCCTGACCCTATTAGTGCACACTTTTACATGTATGAAAGGAACACAGGAGGACATTAAACTGCACCCTGACCCTATTGGTGCACACTTTTACATGTATGAAAGGAACACAGGAGGATATTAAACTGCACCCTGACCCTATTAGTGCACACTTTTACATGTATGAAAGGAACACAGGAGGGTATTAAACTGCACCCTGACCCGATTAGTGCACACTTTTACATGTATGAAAGGAACACAGGATGATATTAAACTGCACCCTGACCCCATCAGTGCACACTTTTACATGTATGAAAGGAACACAGGAGGACATGAAACTGCACCCTGACCCCATCAGTGCATACTTTTACACGTATGGAAGGAACACAGGAGGATATTAAACTGCACCCTGACCCCATCAGTGCACACTTTTACATGTATGGAAGGAACACAGGAGGACATTAAACTGCACCCTGACCCCATCAGTGCACGCTTTTACATGTATGAAAGGAACACAGGAGGACATTAAACTGCACCCTGACCCCATTAGTGCACGCTTTTACATGTATGAAAGGAACACAGGAGGATATTAAACTGCACCCTGACCCCATTAGTGCACACTTTTACATGTATGAAAGGAACACAGGGGGATATTAAACTGCACCCTGACCCCATCAGTGCACACTTTTACATGTATGAAAGGAACACAGAAGGACATTAAACTGCACCCTGATCCCATCAGTGCACACTTTTACATGTATGAAAGGAACACAGAAGGATATTAAACTGCACCCTGACCCCATCAGTGCACACTTTTACATGTATGAAAGGAACACAGGAGGATATTAAACTGCACCCTGACCCCATCAGTGCACACTTTTACATGTATGAAAGGAACATAGGAGGATATTAAACTGCACCCTGACCCCATCAGTGCACACTTTTACATGTATGAAAGGAACACAGGAGGACATTAAACTGCACCCTGACCCTATTAGTGCACACTTTTACATGTATGAAAGGAACACATGAGGATATTAAACTGCACCCTGACCCTATTAGTGCACACTTTTACATGTATGAAAGGAACACAGGAGGATATTAAACTGCACCCTGACCCCATCAGTGCACACTTTTACATGTATGAAAGGAACACAGGAGGACATTAAACTGCACCCTGACCCCATTAGTGCACGCTTTTACATGTATGAAAGGAACACAGGGCGATATTAAGCTGCACCCTGACCCCATCAGTGCACACTTTTACATGTATGAAAGGAACACAGAAGGAAATTAAACTGCACCCTGACCCCATCAGTGCACACTTTTACATGTATGAAAGGAACACAGAAGGATATTAAACTGCACCCTGACCCCATCAGTGCACACTTTTACATGTATGAAAGGAACACAGGAGGATATTAAACTGCACCCTGACCCCATCAGTGCACACTTTTACATGTATGAAAGGAACACAGGAGGATATTAAACTGCACCCTGACCCCATCAGTGCACACTTTTACATGTATGAAAGGAACACAGGAGGACATTAAACTGCACCCTGACCCCATTAGTGCACACTTTTACATGTATGAAAGGAACACAGGGCGATATTAAGCTGCACCCTGACCCCATCAGTGCACACTTTTACATGTATGAAAGGAACACAGAAGGAAATTAAACTGCACCCTGACCCCATCAGTGCACACTTTTACATGTATGAAAGGAACACAGAAGGATATTAAACTGCACCCTGACCCCATCAGTGCACACTTTTACATGTATGAAAGGAACACAGGAGGATATTAAACTGCACCCTGACCCCATCAGTGCACACTTTTACATGTATGAAAGGAACACAGGAGGATATTAAACTGCACCCTGACCCCATCAGTGCACACTTTTACATGTATGAAAGGAACACAGGAGGACATTAAACTGCACCCTGACCCTATTAGTGCACACTTTTACATGTATGAAAGGAACACAGGAGGATATTAAACTGCACCCTGACCCTATTAGTGCACACTTTTACATGTATGAAAGGAACACAGGAGGATATTAAACTGCACCCTGACCCCATCAGTGCACATTTTTACATGTATGAAAGGAACACAGGAGGACATTAAACTGCACCCTGACCCCATGAGTGCACGCTTTTACATGTCTGAAAGGAACACCGGAGGATATTAAACTGCACCCTGACCCCATTAGTGCACACTTTTACATGTATGAAAGGAACACAGGGGGATATTAAACTGCACCCTGACCCCATCAGTGCACACTTTTACATGTATGAAAGGAACACAGAAGGACATTAAACTGCACCCTGACCCCATCAGTGCACACTTTTACATGTATGAAAGGAACACAGAAGGATATTAAACTGCACCCTGACCCCATCAGTGCACACTTTTACATGTATGAAAGGAACACAGGAGGATATTAAACTGCACCCTGACCCCATCAGTGCACACTTTTACATGTATGAAAGGAACACAGGAGGATATTAAACTGCACCCTGACCCCATCAGTGCACACTTTTACATGTATGAAAGGAACACAGGAGGACATTAAACTGCACCCTGACCCCATTAGTGCACACTTTTACATGTATGAAAGGAACACAGGGCGATATTAAGCTGCACCCTGACCCCATCAGTGCACACTTTTACATGTATGAAAGGAACACAGAAGGAAATTAAACTGCACCCTGACCCCATCAGTGCACACTTTTACATGTATGAAAGGAACACAGAAGGATATTAAACTGCACCCTGACCCCATCAGTGCACACTTTTACATGTATGAAAGGAACACAGGAGGATATTAAACTGCACCCTGACCCCATCAGTGCACACTTTTACATGTATGAAAGGAACACAGGAGGATATTAAACTGCACCCTGACCCCATCAGTGCACACTTTTACATGTATGAAAGGAACACAGGAGGACATTAAACTGCACCCTGACCCTATTAGTGCACACTTTTACATGTATGAAAGGAACACAGGAGGATATTAAACTGCACCCTGACCCTATTAGTGCACACTTTTACATGTATGAAAGGAACACAGGAGGATATTAAACTGCACCCTGACCCCATCAGTGCACATTTTTACATGTATGAAAGGAACACAGGAGGACATTAAACTGCACCCTGACCCCATGAGTGCACGCTTTTACATGTCTGAAAGGAACACCGGAGGATATTAAACTGCACCCTGACCCCATTAGTGCACACTTTTACATGTATGAAAGGAACACAGGGGGATATTAAACTGCACCCTGACCCCATCAGTGCACACTTTTACATGTATGAAAGGAACACAGAAGGACATTAAACTGCACCCTGACCCCATCAGTGCACACTTTTACATGTATGAAAGGAACACAGAAGGATATTAAACTGCACCCTGACCCCATCAGTGCACACTTTTACATGTATGAAAGGAACACAGGAGGATATTAAACTGCACCCTGACCCCATCAGTGCACACTTTTACATGTATGAAAGGAACATAGGAGGATATTAAACTGCACCCTGACCCCATCAGTGCACACTTTTACATGTATGAAAGGAACACAGGAGGACATTAAACTGCACCCTGACCCTATTAGTGCACACTTTTACATGTATGAAAGGAACACATGAGGATATTAAACTGCACCCTGACCCTATTAGTGCACACTTTTACATGTATGAAAGGAACACAGGAGGATATTAAACTGCACCCTGACCCCATCAGTGCACACTTTTACATGTATGAAAGGAACACAGGAGGACATTAAACTGCACCCTGACCCCATTAGTGCACGCTTTTACATGTATGAAAGGAACACAGGGCGATATTAAGCTGCACCCTGACCCCATCAGTGCACACTTTTACATGTATGAAAGGAACACAGAAGGAAATTAAACTGCACCCTGACCCCATCAGTGCACACTTTTACATGTATGAAAGGAACACAGAAGGATATTAAACTGCACCCTGACCCCATCAGTGCACACTTTTACATGTATGAAAGGAACACAGGAGGATATTAAACTGCACCCTGACCCCATCAGTGCACACTTTTACATGTATGAAAGGAACACAGGAGGATATTAAACTGCACCCTGACCCCATCAGTGCACACTTTTACATGTATGAAAGGAACACAGGAGGACATTAAACTGCACCCTGACCCCATTAGTGCACACTTTTACATGTATGAAAGGAACACAGGGCGATATTAAGCTGCACCCTGACCCCATCAGTGCACACTTTTACATGTATGAAAGGAACACAGAAGGAAATTAAACTGCACCCTGACCCCATCAGTGCACACTTTTACATGTATGAAAGGAACACAGAAGGATATTAAACTGCACCCTGACCCCATCAGTGCACACTTTTACATGTATGAAAGGAACACAGGAGGATATTAAACTGCACCCTGACCCCATCAGTGCACACTTTTACATGTATGAAAGGAACACAGGAGGATATTAAACTGCACCCTGACCCCATCAGTGCACACTTTTACATGTATGAAAGGAACACAGGAGGACATTAAACTGCACCCTGACCCTATTAGTGCACACTTTTACATGTATGAAAGGAACACAGGAGGATATTAAACTGCACCCTGACCCTATTAGTGCACACTTTTACATGTATGAAAGGAACACAGGAGGATATTAAACTGCACCCTGACCCCATCAGTGCACATTTTTACATGTATGAAAGGAACACAGGAGGACATTAAACTGCACCCTGACCCCATGAGTGCACGCTTTTACATGTCTGAAAGGAACACCGGAGGATATTAAACTGCACCCTGACCCCATTAGTGCACACTTTTACATGTATGAAAGGAACACAGGGGGATATTAAACTGCACCCTGACCCCATCAGTGCACACTTTTACATGTATGAAAGGAACACAGAAGGACATTAAACTGCACCCTGACCCCATCAGTGCACACTTTTACATGTATGAAAGGAACACAGAAGGATATTAAACTGCACCCTGACCCCATCAGTGCACACTTTTACATGTATTAAAGGAACACAGGAGGATATTAAACTGCACCCTGACCCCATCAGTGTACACTTTTACATGTATGAAAGGAACACAGGAGGATATTAAACTGCACCCTGACCCCATCAGTGCACACTTTTACATGTATGAAAGGAACACAGGAGGACATTAAACTGCACCCTGACCCTATTAGTGCACACTTTTACATATATGAAAGGAACACAGGAGGATATGAAACTGCACACTGACCCCATCAGTGCACACTTTTACATGTATGAAAGGAACACAGGAGGATATTAAACTGCACCCTGACCCCATCAGTGCACACTTTTACATATATGAAAGGAACACAGGAGGATATGAAACTGCACACTGACCCCATCGGTGCACACTTTTACATGTATGAAAGGAACACAGGAGGATATGAAACTGCACCCTGACCCCATCGGTGCACACTTTTACATGTATGAAAGGAACGGAGGATATGAAACTGCACCCTGACCCCATTAGTGCACACTTTTACATGTATGAAAGGAACACAGGAGGATATTAAACTGCACCCTGACCCTATTAGTGCACACTTTTACATGTATGAAAGGAACACAGGAGGGTATTAAACTGCACCCTGACCCGATTAGTGCACACTTTTACATGTATGAAAGGAACACAGGATGATATTAAACTGCACCCTGACCCCACCAGTGCACACTTTTACATGTATGAAAGGAACACAGGAGGACATGAAACTGCACCCTGACCCCATCAGTGCATACTTTTACACGTATGGAAGGAACACAGGAGGATATTAAACTGCACCCTGACCCCATCAGTGCACACTTTTACACGTATGGAAGGAACACAGGAGGACATTAAACTGCACCCTGACCCCATCAGTGCACGCTTTTACATGTATGAAAGGAACACAGGAGGACATTAAACTGCACCCTGACCCCATTAGTGCACGCTTTTACATGTATGAAAGGAACACAGGAGGATATTAAACTGCACCCTGACCCCATTAGTGCACACTTTTACATGTATGAAAGGAACACAGGGGGATATTAAACTGCACCCTGACCCCATCAGTGCACACTTTTACATGTATGAAAGGAACACAGAAGGACATTAAACTGCACCCTGACCCCATCAGTGCACACTTTTACATGTATGAAAGGAACACAGAAGGATATTAAACTGCACCCTGACCCCATCAGTGCACACTTTTACATGTATGAAAGGAACACAGGAGGATATTAAACTGCACCCTGACCCCATCAGTGCACACTTTTACATGTATGAAAGGAACACAGGAGGATATTAAACTGCACCCTGACCCCATCAGTGCACTCTTTTACATGTATGAAAGGAACACAGGAGGACATTAAACTGCACCCTGACCCTATTAGTGCACACTTTTACATGTATGAAAGGAACACAGGAGGATATTAAACTGCACCCTGACCCTATTAGTGCACACTTTTACATGTATGAAAGGAACACAGGAGGATATTAAACTGCACCCTGACCCCATCAGTGCACGCTTTTACATGTATGAAAGGAACACAGGAGGACATTAAACTGCACCCTGACCCCATTAGTGCATGCTTTTACATGTCTGAAAGGAACACAGGAGGATATTAAACTGCACCCTGACCCCATTAGTGCACACTTTTACATGTATGAAAGGAACACAGGGGGATATTAAACTGCACCCTGACCCCATCAGTGCACACTTTTACATGTATGAGAGGAACACAGAAGGACATTAAACTGCACCCTGACCCCATCAGTGCACACTTTTACATGTATGAAAGGAACACAGAAGGATATTAAACTGCACCCTGACCCCATCAGTGCACACTTTTACATGTATGAAAGGAACACAGGAGGATATTAAACTGCACCCTGACCCCATCAGTGCACACTTTTACATGTATGAAAGGAACACAGGAGGACATTAAACTGCACCCTGACCCTATTAGTGCACACTTTTACATGTATGAAAGGAACACAGGAGGATATTAAACTGCACCCTGACCCTATTAGTGCACACTTTTACATGTATGAAAGGAACACAGGAGGATATTAAACTGCACCCTGACCCCATCAGTGCACATTTTTACATGTATGAAAGGAACACAGGAGGACATTAAACTGCACCCTGACCCCATTAGTGCACGCTTTTACATGTCTGAAAGGAACACAGGAGGATATTAAACTGCACCCTGACCCCATTAGTGCACACTTTTACATGTATGGAAGGAACACAGGGGGATATTAAACTGCACCCTGACCCCATCAGTGCACACTTTTACATGTATGAAAGGAACACAAAAGGACATTAAACTACACCCTGACCCCATCAGTGCACACTTTTACATGTATGAAAGGAACACAGAAGGATATTAAACTGCACCCTGACCCCATCAGTGCACACTTTTACATGTATGAAAGGAACACAGGAGGATATTAAACTGCACCCTGACCCCATCAGTGCACACTTTTACATGTATGAAAGGAACACAGGAGGATATTAAACTGCACCCTGACCCCATCAGTGCACACTTTTACATGTATGAAAGGAACACAGGAGGACATTAAACTGCACCCTGACCCTATTAGTGCACACTTTTACATATATGAAAGGAACACAGGAGGATATGAAACTGCACACTGACCCCATCAGTGCACACTTTTACATGTATGAAAGGAACACAGGAGGAGATTAAACTGCACCCTGACCCCATCAGTGCACACTTTTACATATATGAAAGGAACACAGGAGGATATGAAACTGCACACTGACCCCATCAGTGCACACTTTTACATGTATGAAAGGAACACAGGAGGATATTAAACTGCACCCTGACCCCATTAGTGCACACTTTTACATATATGAAAGGAACACAGGGGGATATTAAACAGCACCCTGACCCTATTGGTGCACACTTTTACATATATGAAAGGAACACAGGAGGACATTAAACTGCACCCTGACCCTATTAGTGCACACTTTTACATCTGGTGTAAATATGGGTGCATGTTTTGATGCATAACTTGTTTACATTGGACATGAATAAATATGGAAACATTTGCATTGATGAGTGTTTCATCTGCCCCCCCCCCCAGGCTGCAGGCGGATTCTACCTGTTTTAAAAGTTTCTCCATTCGATGCTTTTAAATTGAAATGATGTCAAAAGGAAGAACACAACAGAGAGTGATTAGTACTTGCTTGGACGCTGCTTGGACTCGTCGAATTCATTTGGATCCGGATTTAATCTCGAGTGGACACGCCAAATACTGTTTGTGTTCCTGACTCTACCACCAGCCAACCGATGTGACGGCACCTCCAATTACAGGTTCGCGAGTTGGAGGTTTAAGCATCTACGTCCCCCTAATTCTGAAGGTTCCACGGGTTCCTTAAAGCTGACGTCATATGTTCTAGCTTTTCTCCTCATTCAAAGATTGTTTCTCCTGGAAACCCTTCCTGCCGTGACCACCGGTGCTTTATGTTTTCTCTAGCGCGGTGGTCCTTCATTAGAGAAGCTCCCCTGACCCTTGGGTCCCACGTAGGCCCGTGGACAGCACTATCTGTGCCGCCTGGGCCCTGATGAGAATCTCTGCTGAATTAAAGGAGATTCGAAACGCGTAGGCCTAATATCTCCGTGGTCTGCTTTCCAGTATAGGAGTTGATTTGTTAACCCCTTACAATTTTCTAGTACATTAACCATGTGTTTCAAGCTAAAACGAATGTTTTGAAAACGTAAATTTATAGGTTTTGTACTTCCTTCCAAAAATTGCTTTTCATCTGTTATTTAATTTCAGCAGACCGCTTTCTTTCCTTTGTTCTTTTACTTAGAGTGCTAGAGCCACGTTTGAATGTGTGGTGAATGTGACATGATTGGATGTTTGAATGTGTGATTTTTTCACTTGAATGTAATATATTGTGTCCGTCCATTTTGGATTTCCTTCCTCTTTTCTTCTCTGATGTATAGTAAAATTTGCATTAAAATTGGTGATTTTTTGTATAAAATAAAATTGCAACTAAAACAGCAATACCCTCTCTGGAATTAATCTTCTGTTTGTGGTTGACTAATATTTGCATAGAATAAATGTTTTCAGCACTGGCATTTTCCTTTGTTGCTTAATTACCAAAGGTGGACACTAAAGTGCCACACCTGCCTGCCATTACAAAAGGTGGACACTAAAGTGCCACACCTGCCTGCCATTACCAAAGGTGGACACTAAAGTGCCACACCTGCCTGCCATTTCCAAAGGTGGACACTACCCAGTATGTATGACCAGTGTTTATTTACCCCCGCACAGACTGTTCAAATGTTTACACTGTCTACAGCAAAATGGTGACAACATTGAATTAATTTACAATCAGACTACAAAGGTACTCATAGGATCCCAATAGCTCATAAGCAAATTACCCAGAACCCTCCCTTAGAAAAGTAGTGTGCCTAACTACGGTTCTTCCTACTAGCGGGCTGATACTCTGCCCCTTCGTTCTTAAATGGCCGCTCTTCATCGTTTTTAATGCCACAAAGAGCCCTGCATGTATATGAAAGTAAAGCAGCATTATGAGGCGCGCACAGGATTGTGGGTATGCAGAGTGCTGGTGACGCGCTGACTCTCCCTCTGGAGCCTCCCGACCTCTAGCGACAGGAGGGAGCGTTGCACCACTCAGTCCTTCGCACAGGCACCTGGCTCTGCATCACGTGACCCTGTGACGTCTTCCGGTGGCGCCCGCGGGAGCCTCCTCTCCTCTCCTCAGCAGCCGAGAAGGCCCGACCGCCTCAGTATCTCTCATTTCAGCCAATCACGGAGTTTCTTGTACAGAAACCCTTCAAAAATTAGAAATGACCTCTGCTTCTCACGGCCCCTCGAAGTGCACGTGATCCGCGGAAGAAACTGTATAAATATTCTACTTGATGATCTGTTCGCGCAATTACAATAAAAAATATCACGTACTACTAGTAGGGTGACTTTACAGCGGTGACGTGTCAGTCACTCTCATAAATGCCTGTGAGTGCACAGCTACAAATACTCCTTCTCCTATTAAACAAACGCCTGTGTCACCTGTACTGATGAATCGGGTGTTTGCCGCAGAGGCTTCTGGGTATGCAAATGATCGTGCCTGGCCACGCCCCCTCCAGTGCCAGCAAGGCTCATGCAGCAGCCCCATGGTTTCTTGTGCTCTGGGTCCAGGCTGAGAAACTCAGGGCGGTATAACACTCCATCTTTTGCTTCTGCACAAACCTTAGAATTCTTATTATCCGGAGATAGCATGACCGCACCTGGCAAAAGATCGCCCTCTCAGCAGCAGTGAACAGAAAACAAGGACTGCACATTTCCTATGCCACCTATGAAAGATTCCAGCTGAGCGGAGACTGGAGCCACCACACCAGGCATCTAACCATGAACAGAGTGTACAGATCAAGCCTGCTGAATGAAATGCAGAATGGCAGGGCTCTTCGGTGGAAAGAGCTGCACAAAGTGAACAGCTACATTCAGACTAGTGAAGGGATTTCAGAATGGCGGTCAGGTTTGTGTTACACACTTCCAAACTTGGTCATTCATCTGCTGTTGGCTGAGAAAAGGCACAATGTGCATTGCCCTTCCTAAATCCAGAGCTCATGCAACGCCCTAAGGAAGACACTTTGCTTTACTCAGAGCTTTCTGATACTACAGGTAAAAACAAAGGTTGTGTTCGCCACACTAGTCAGACCTGTGAATTCCCAGCAGAGAGGAGTGGTGCAAAGCATCTGTCACTTAATACCCATCTCCTCTCCCAGCCTATCTCGGGTAGGAAAAAAGCTCACCCATATTACCTCAAAATGGCTGAAATGTCATCAGACTGGAGAGGTACTGTAACGCTAAGCATCAGCCTACATGTTGCCATTCCCACCATCTTCTCAAGCCTGAACCAACACAGCCTTTGATAAAACACCTTTCTCGTGGCTTCCTGAGATGCCCACTGTTAAAACAAGAATCATTACACGGAGTAGGACTGGGTCAGTCAGTTAGGACAGATGCAGCCTCAGAAGGCTATTCACACGCTGTTACAGTTCTGACTGAAAGGTAGAACGAGCATTAACCAAAGAATCCAGCCGCAGTCCCAGCGATGCGAAGCAGGACACTATGCAGCCCTGCCTCAAGCTCGGGAGGCAGAGAACGGCAAACACATCTAGGGAGGGCAAGGGCTGCCCACGCATGCGTGCTACATGTTACTTTCGCGTGCCCTGCAGCTCGCGCGTGCGGCCGTTGTAGGCAGTGCCTGTCCCCTTCCGGGGCTCCCATGATGAAGAGGGAGCCCCGGCGCCAAAGAGGAAATGAAGTGCGGGAGCTGAAGTCCCGGGAGAGTGGCAGATACCAGTGCGGGGCTCCCATGCCTAAGGAGGCAGCCCCGCATCGTGCTGACAGAAATTTGGAGAAGCTGGAGTGCTTCCCGTACCGCGCCACAGCCAGCGCCACACCGGGTGAGTTTGGAGGAATCTTCATTTGTGCCGATGAAGGCACTGTGGCAATTTTTATTTACTGAGTGAGCCCGCAAGGGCCGCTCCTACGATGGTGCGAGTTTTCACAAAAGTGAAAGTGAAACTGCATGCTGACTTGCCTCCCAAGGATATTCGATATGTAAAGTACCCCCCCTCCTTCAAGCGCCCTTGAGACCCCCTGGGTGAGTAGTGCGCTATACAAATTTCAAACTTGAACTTGAACTTGAAGGGGGACAGGAGATGTGCGCCGCGTTCACATTTCCAGTCCGGCCTGCGCATGCCCATCTCTTGTCTCCCTTGAGAGGCAAGTTGACAACAATAGATCTCGCTGGCGACAGTGCTTTCGCGAGAACTAAAAACTCTGTCCCTTTCCTTTTGTTTCCAGAGAAGGCAAGCACAGTGTCAAGTTCTCCTGATCTGCCTCTGGCTGCTGCCCTCCTCCCCTCTCTCGTTATTCCTCCATCTCTTTCTGTCTCTCTCCTCCATACTTGCTGATTTTAAGAGACAGCTCTTATGTACTCTCTCTTGCCTCTCCTTTTCTTTATTTGTTCCCCTGTGAAATGGATCCAAAAAAGGGGGAACACTTTGGCTGGAAATGTCCTCATTTTCTGACCGTTTTCCATTCAAAAGAAAAACCTCAGGACGGAGAGAAAAATATTTAAATACCTAAATAAAGCAATACAGAGTGGGCAGCAGACAGGCCAGATTGTTATTTACAGCCACACACATTAGCGCCACTTTACAGAGTTTGCCAGTGAAAGCGCTACTTTCTTTTTATCTTCTTTCTTTAAACAATATTGTTTTCCCAGGGTGGGGAAGTGCACCATTCCTAAAGGGACTGCAATACCTGGTTGATGGGTGGAGTGGAAACGCTTAATGTGATTGTTTTCAACTGTTTTAATTATTTTAGCTTATAAAATGTGGCTCTGTGTTCGGGATGTGGTATTTTTTAAACCAAACTGCTTACATTTTGAAAGGATATAAGCAATGGAGATTGAAACGGGTCCCTTCCTGGTCCTGTAGCCATGTCCTGAAATTTTCAGGCAAAATTACTCACTGATTTCTGAATAATGAGTTTTAAACAGTTACGGTAACAATGTTGTTACTGATTACAGTTCACAAGCTTTGCTTATGTTTGTATTCCCTATGAGTGTTTGCTTTTTCCAGGGTGTTATTCTTTTTTTTCAGGCAGCATTTTGTTGTTGTCTAGTGCATAATTTGAATTCAGTCGCAGCACACTTGATTTGTAGCTGAAGGCAGTGCAAGTTTCTCTCAGTGGGGCAGTATGGTGTTCAGTTAGGGAGAGAATGTGGCACTCTGGCCAGAGCTGCTGAATTTGGAACTGGAGAACCAAGTTCAGCCTTCATGACCTGTCCACCAGACCACACTTCTGACAGAGCTCATTTCGATGCTACACCTTAGAAGGCCCGATAGACCTTAGAAGCCCTGGTGTGTTAGCACCCGCAGGTGGACCCTAACGGTGGCAAGTGTGAGTTAACCTTGAAGGCCTCTCTACCACAATCCAATGTGCAGTTCACCTCTAGTCTTGCGAGCAGGCATACGAAGAAGCACACCCTAGATCGACCGTGACTCTGTCACTGAGGTCACAAGACCCTTGAGGATAGCCCACCTCACACATTGGTACCTCCATTGGCCTTTTTCAGCAGTAGTAGTGCAACTTACCAGGTGTTGGCAATGTAGGATTTGCATGCACACCAAACTTAGGGGGTGATTATAATGACAGTGAGAATGCCACGTCACCACGTCAGTAGCTGTCCCACCGCCATCAGTGACTGCATCACCGCCCGCCATATTACAGTGGTGGGTGGTTCCCTGGCAGTCAAAAGGCCAACCACCACACACCCGACTGGCTCCTTGAGCCCACCAGTGAGGCGGAGTGGCTTGTGGTTCCTACAATGCTGGTGGTGCCTATCAGGCACCGCACTAGGGATTATGATGTCCCTTACCAGCCAGCCTAACCATGGCGGTTCACCCGCCATGGAAAAGCAGGCGGAAAGGGACATTGGGGGCCGTAGCAGGCCCCTTTCCCCCAGACATGGGACCTGGGTATCACTGCACCATGTGGCAAGCACCGCATTTTGCCTGCCACGTAGTGCAGTGAAATATGTAACATATCCCTTTTTTTACATTGCCGCGGATGATGCAGCTAGCAGCACCTGCTGCAATGTAAAAGATATGCACTGTGAACGCCGTAGTGGCGGTCGCACTGTAAGGCCTATCATGGGGCCACCACCTTGAAGGCCAGTGGTCCCATTCCCCAATTCGATGGCGAACAGACTGAAGTCCGTCTGCCATCGTAATCAGCCCCTAAGTTTGCAAACTTCTTGGTGTCTGCTTCATGCACAGACACGTTTAACATGTGCAGCATGCTTTCGGGCCACTGGAGTTAGGCAGCAATGGAGACCAAAATTATGTTGCAGTGTTGACTAAATGATGCATCAATAAAAAAGGCTGCAGTGTAATGCGGTACATTTTATGATACTTTATTATTGTGACATATTTACACATACTAACAGCCTCTGCAAAGCTTTTGCCTCATTAGTACCTGTGTAACATACAAATGCAGCAGTGGGAAAGCTAAAAGGTCAGCCTTTCCAAAGGGCCCTACACTTCGCAGTAACATAAGTCACATTTCGTTTAATAATTTTTGATACGTTTGAGCTACAAAATTGTTTTGGGTGAAATTGTTAGATTATGCAGCAGATGATGTATTATGTAGCAAATATGATATACGTATTAGGGAGGATAGGAAAATTCCGACCTTGTTAGTGAGTGCACACTTCACTTGACATTCAAGTCTTTTCAACCTTTTCTATTTACAAATCAGTCTGAGTCGCTTTTCCTGAAAAATATTATTTATTTCATATTTCCTTAGGTCATTCAGTAGTTTTGCAGATTATATTTCATCAGTTTCATTTTGCCATCATGTTTCCACATATACCCAATGCATTTCGGGTCGTAAGGGAGACCCTTCCTCAGGGGTCTGTCAATACATGGCCGATACACAAAAATTAGAGTGCACCGACGGACTCAAAAATTTAGCAAATATGATACATCCATAGTTAAGGGGAAAACATTTTTCCTCTTAACCTAATGTTGCCCCAACATTGTAGTTGATCAATTTGTAAGTTCCCCAAACCCAAAAGTTGAGTTTGGGCACAATTAGCATTTTAAAAGCAGTCCTACAACACAGGGCTACTTCTAAACTGACCTCAGGCTTCAGCAGTGCAGAGAGGGCTGCTGGCCTCTAAACCGACATGCCCTATTATATTCTAGGGACTTATAAGGTAGTTCTAATACCCCTTCCCTATTATGTACTAGGGCCCAATAGGATAGGTCATGCCAATGATAGGGGAACCCTAGTGTATGTAGGTGTTTTCACTGTAAGTGTCTCTTTCAGAACAGCACTGGCCCTGTACCTGGTTAGTCTGAGGCCAGGGTCTGTCAGAGTCAGGTACCACCAGCACCAGTCAGCAAAAGTTGGGGAGTGCCAGGGCACAGGGCGGCTTTGCAACACTAGAGAAGCACAAACTCAGAAATTAAAACATAACACCATGGTTGGGGGGTTCTATTTAATAATCAGAATTGATTTTTATCCTAATGAACCCATTTTCCAACCTTAGGATAATGAAAGACTGGGAAAAAATCATAAGATTCTAATCTATACCTTGAAGTTTTCATGCAGCTCTTTGATGACGGTTAATAGCTCTCTGTTCAATGTTAGGATTTTAACTTCTAAACTGCAAATACCAAAAGATTCTCTCAGACAAAAGCAGTAGATCACTGACCTATGGTACACGTTCTTTGCAGCAGGCATATTAACCCCCTGTGCCTACCTTACCATGAGCCAAAACTTCCACTAGACAAACCTCCGATCTCTCTCAATAAAGAACATTAATCACCAAAGTTATCTTCACATTTTATTGTTACCTGAAAATTGCTGGAGACAAGGAATACAGCAGCAGGTATTTTTCAAACCACAATGCACTTGCAAACACGACGCCCCCACCCTAAGTCAGCGACCTTTGTTTGCTTGGTGAATGAAGATGCAAGATTCATATACATGTTTTTTTAACATTTGGTCTGATTACTATATGAATGTAAATAACAATAAAGCATAATGGAAAATGATTACATAACTGCTTTTCTCAATATTTCACTTCAAAAGTATGCGATTGTATTTGTTTAGCGGGTGGCGATTTGTATGGGGTCTGAGGAAAGTCCACAAGGTTGTCCCTTCCCCCCCAGAATTTTAGTGTCTCCTACACCCCTGGTGAAGAGTCTCAAAATCCAGCAATAAAGGGAATGTGTGAAGCTAATTTAATAGTGACAAAAAGTGACCCTAGAAGTCCCACCAGAAGTAATCCTGCTGAAATACACAGAACAAGCATTGGCATAGCCAATAGGTCTTGCCTTTGGGAACTAATAAGTGTTACGGCAGAGATATTGAGTTTCTGTTTGTTTTTAAGCTGTGTTGTGCAGAAGTCTGCAGTATGCTGAAATGTTATAATAAAGAAGTGTGAGAAGCATTTTTGTTAGTTTACTTTTGATGTATAATGTACAACAAAATGACGATGATAAAAAACTATTAATTAGAAGTAATGATTTGAGGTATTTTTTATTTTTGAATGCTGGCAACTTGTATCTGCCTGTTCTAATCGTTGCTTTTTAAGGTGTTTATTGTTAAAGCGGTGGGTATAAATAACAGGAGAGTGAAGGTTACTCAGTTAGTTAGTGAGAGTGACAGATTTAGTGAGTTAATTAGTGAGAGATAGTTAGTGAGAGATTGAGAGAGTTAGTAAGAGTGATAAAATTAGTGAGAGAGTTAGTGAGAGCGAGAGAGTTAGCGAGTGAGTGAGTTAGTGAGAGAGAGTTATTGAGTTAGTGAGAGTGAGTGAGATTTAGTTAGTGAGAGTGAGATAGTTAGCGAGTGAGTTATTGAGAGTGAGTTAGTTAGTGAGAGAGAGTTGAGTTAGTGAGAGAGTGTGAGATTTAGTTAGTGAGAGTGAGAGAGTTAGCGAGTGAGTTATTGAGAGTGAGTTAGTTATGATCACCAATTATAAGTGAAATGGAAATGTCAGAATTTCATTGCTCCGGTTTACTCCACCCAGGAGTAAAGAAATAAACAACTCCACTAACCCATGTCATACACTAACTACAGACAGCCACTAAAGCTGTACCGGGGCCACACCGGCGTGACGGTGAAGCACCCTCTACAGGGACAGGCTACAGACGGTAAATTCTCTACTCTGTCCATCCGACGGCAAGGACAGGATACAGCATCCAAGGCCGAGTCTACTCAGGACAGAGGTGAGGGACCCGAAGGCATGCACAAAATACAGCAATTTGTTAACATGCTTTGTAAGGTCCACCCCGGAGCATCTCCCCTAGCAGGGGTGGATAGCAGACCCTGCTCTGGGAGGAGTAAAGTTTAATAGATGACTGACTGAGAAGAGGGGTGCAGAGAAGGATCTGGTTTATTCCAAGCCCCATCCAGTGAAGATGTAATGGTAAGAAGAGGAATTTGCCTTTCTGCCCTGCAACAAACACCAGAGCTCGATGCCCTGGCGGGCAGGTAGGGGCAGTGCAAGGATTTCAGTGGTGCAGGCGCGTAGTGCAAACAGTATGCATGGGAGGGGGTGGGCCAGGTGGATAGCAGGGACACCAGCATGTATCTACAAGGCCTTCAACACCCACTCCACTCAAAAGCAGCCGGTGTTGAAGGAAAAAGCAGGATGCACCGCACAGCACACATGGACTATGTTGGACTTGGGCCTTAGGGCAGGTTCACCCCTAGACTTTTTGCTTGAAATGGTGTCCTGGCAATGGTGATTTTTGGGATTCTGCGCACTTTCACTGTGTCCCAGTGGAAAGTGCGTGCGCACTCTGAGTGCATGTGCTGAGCTAGGCCTGCCCGCCCATAGGAATGCATGGGGAATGTATGTGTCCCTGGTAGTTCCTGATGCGTGGGGTGTACAGGCTTGAGTCTGGTATGTGTGAACTCGTGAGAGTGAAGGCTGCGAGATGGTGTATGCAGCATGTATGTGTCTAGTAGGGAAGCGCCATTTCTAGACATGGCTGTACGGGTGCTGGCGTGTGATTGGCTGGAGCTGGCTGGCATGCCAGGCTCCAGGAAGTCTGGATGGGTCTGCCCGGTGGTGAGTGTGAGATTAGCATGAGTGATGTGTGGGAGGAGTGTACCTGTGTCCTGGATGGGCTGGGTTTTCCCCACACAATGCTGGCTCCACCCCCCTGTGGTGCGTCTAATGACCGAAGCTCTGCCAGTGAATAGAGAGGGTGGTTGAGGTAAACAGAGTACTCAAGAACCAGCTGCGACTGGTTCCGCCCCCACCCTGCACCTTCAGACAAAGGAAAATGGTGTATAAAAATGGGGCTGTGTCCCCAAAGAGGTTGTTCTTTCCTGATCCTACTTGAGGGGGCTGCTGCTGCTGGGGCCAGGAGGAACCGCCACTTGGACTGCCTCCCTGCCTGGAGGGCCAGTGAGCTGGCCCCTGGACCAGCCTTGCCCCCCCTGCCTGCCAAGGAGGACTTTTGCTGGGCTTATTAGCCCCTAGCGCCTGGGAGCGCTTTTTATTGCCTTTTGGCGCTTGAGAGCGCTTTATGGTGACCCAGCGCTTAAGAGCGCTTTAATTGCTTTTGTAGCGCTTGGGAGCACTTTAGCAAGAGGCCGGTGCCCACCCGGCATTGCCCCGTTCTTGGCCGATTTTGAGGCCCCTTAGCAGGTGCCCACCCTGCCAGGGACATTGCCCCCGTAGCGAGAGCCCACCTCGCTTTATATCTAAATTAGAGGGTCACCGCCGCAGCCCGGAGTGTTTTGAAAACGTTGCCGGGCCGCTGCCAAGTGCGACCCTGAAGTGCCCGCCTCCCTGCTCGGGGCCGCGCTGTTATTGGCGGACACCCGAGGCAGGAAGTCAGGCAAACTCAGAGAAGACGCCCGGACGAGGACGGGACCGGCGAGTCTCCCTTCCGCTTCCCCCGGTCTGGGGAAGCCTAGCAGTGCGTCTGGAGCAGGCCCCGGAAGTCCCTCCCCCCTCAGGACGAGTGAGAGGAGAGCCTGGAAGCCCCGTGTGGCCGCCGGTGAAAAGGAGACGACCGGCAGCCTCGCAGAGCGGGTGAGTGAAGCAGTTTTGCCAGAAGAGGGGGGCCGTCGGGGCACATTGTCGGTGCCCACGCCCCCCCCCTCTGGCGTGTAGAGCCTGTTGAGGCTCAGGGGGCATATCTCTGTGTCCGAGCCCACGAGCGGGTCTCCTACGTTGCCGGCATTACCTGGGGGCATTGGTGTCTCTAGAGTCCCCCGAGTGGGACTCCAACATAGAGGGGCAGTCCTTCTTTGAGCCAAGAGGGCTCCAGAAGGGGGCATTGTTTGTTTTGAGCCCTGAAGGCTAGCAGTGGCCGCATTTTTACAAGAGTCCAAGGGGCTCTTGGGGCATTTGTTCTACAGAGCCTGCGAGGCTCCACAGCACCCAAGGGCATTGTTGGTTTACGAGCCCAGAGAAGGCTCAAGGTGCCCCCTTTTGTTTTAGAGCCTAGAGAGGCTCCTTGGGGGCCATGTGTGTTTAGAGCCCAGAGGAGGCTCCAGGGGGCATTTCCTTTTGCCCCACCAGTGTGCTTGAGCCCACAAGGCTCCATCGTGTTGCCCCATCTTCACCCAGCTGCCCAGCACTTTGTGGGCAGCTGCCACGTTTAGGACCCTGGACACTGGACACAGGGCGTCCTAGCCCCAGAGAGGCCAGTTGGCCTAGGGACAGTCACAGGTGGTGACTTACGTGAGTTTGGCGCAATTGTACTTTCTATGCACCTCTGAATGTATTGTTTATGCGTCATGTGCCTTTACACCTCTGAATGAATGTTATGCATTGCATCATGTGTTTTGTTCTTACACCCCTACAGGTATTGTGATACATAGGTGGTTGTTTTCTCCCTAGTACAGGTGGTGCTAGTGAGGTCCTGTTACCAGTGATTACTGGTTGTGTGCTCTATTTTTATATTGTGTGCTAAAGTAATTTTACATTCAAAGTGCTATTTCTGAGAGTGTTACTTCTGATTCCTGACAGTGGTCCAGGTGGCCCTGTCTTGTAAACATCCCCTGTAAATTCTGCCCGTGCCCCTGGCACATTGTAAAGTGTGTGTTTTATCTAATGTGTTTTGGTGTAATACAAAGGCTATTTTTTATATAACCTTGTGTGGAGTTTCCTTTGTGGTGGGTCCTGGGTGTTGTTGCTGGGGTGCATGCGCAAATACATAACTTACATCGCCTCCAAGTTTAGCCTTGCTGCTCGCGCCACGTTACCTAGAGGGTGAGTAGGGGTTATCTTGGCGTGTAACTCCCTTGCCCTGACTTGGGAGTGGTGGTCTCTGACTGACTTTGGCGAAAGCCCTGGCCAGCCGGGGATCCCATTTCCAACAGACTACAACTCCCACTCCACTCAAAAGCAGCCGGTGTGGAAGGAAAAAGCAGGATACACCGCACAGCACACATGGCCTACAACTCCCACTCCACTCAAAAGCAGCCGGTGTGGAAGGAAAAAGCAGGATGCACCGCACAGCACACAAGGACTACAACTCCCACTCCACTCAAAAGCAGCCGGTGTTGAAGGAAAAAGCAGGATGCACCGCACAGCACACATGGACTACAACTCCCACTGTACATGTCGAAGTGGCCGGTCACCTGTGGACTGCGGCAGCGCAAGCAAGCAGCATCTCGCCAACCTCTTAATACACAGCAGAAGCCTTTCATGATTGTGGCCTCCACCTAGCATGCACCTCACCTGATGAACAGCGCCTAGACGCCGGCGCAGCGCTTCATAAAGGTTATTATTGTAGCAGACGAGACAGCTCTCGTGGTCTCACTTCACCAGATGGTGAATAGTGAGACTAGTACAATATAAGGCAAGGGAGACACTTCTAGGCGTGGCTGGTCCAAACAGACACTCTTGATGTTGAGGTTCAGTCTGCTGCCGGTGCTCGCCAGGTAAAGAGCCAGAGGTGCAGGACGAGACATTCGTGTCACAGGTTCATGCAATCGTGGTCAAGTGGAGAAGCCAAGGTTTGGATCACACCCTTCAGACACCATCTCATCAACATCGCCTTTTACTGATCACCTTGAATGATGTACATTTAGGGGTCACCTGGGGTGGGTATTACCATCCACAACGCCCCCTGGGAGCGCCGCCATGCAGGCCGAAGCAACAAACTCTGAGTTCCAGAAACAAAGTGGGGACTATAGGAAAAGCACCCCCTCGAGTCTGCATAAACATGCCACAGGCTGGCCAGCACAGACTTCATTGCACGTCTACAAATAACAAATCCCCCGATTCATGCTTCGAGGCTTTAACTTGCTGCATGAGTTCTTACCAACAGGAGCTAATAACAAGATCAAGCAAGCATTTGCAAAACCAATGCTGCTAGCCTTGCAAGACGGTGGAACTCTTAGTTTTATTGGAAGCATGTCTCACAAACTGAAAACAAATGATAAACACTGCCCCCATGTGCTTGCAATAAAAATGTGCAGTGTAAAAACAGCAACTCGTGGTTGTTTTACTAGTGATGTTTTAAAAATGCCAATGCTTTCAGTTCTCACAGGCATTTTATCATTTGTTAAGGAGACCACACTTAACCCAGCACTTAAACTGCAGGCAGCTAAAATGGCACTTCACAGAAGCTAGTTGGAACAAGAGACGGAAAAAAAAATGCAATCAAAAACAGAATTCTAAGTTTCGTGTTATGAAGGACCGGGCTGGTTTCTACCTTCATGGTGCAATCACCCAGATGAAGGTTTACACGGGAGTGGTGCAGCCGTATGAGAGTACTAGACAGTCACCTAAGACACAAGCTAACTGGGTCCCCAATATATATCTAAAGAACCCAGTTCCAGAAATTAAAAGAGACACAAAAACTGGGGCACATACTGCATGGTCTGCCTATGGAGATAGGGTTCATTACCATGCACCCATGTGTGGGCTACACAGAAAGGCAGTGAGTGGAGCGGCCACACTGAAGACTGCCGAAGGGCATCTAGACTCCAATCCACTCATCTCCACATGACCAAAATGTGGGCTTCGGAGCAAAGAGCTTATCTCCCAGCCCCCACTTCTCCCAGATGCAAAAAAACAAAAAAACACACTGGAGCACCTAGACAATATTTACCAGCTGCCAAGCCACCCTCTACGTGTACCATTTGCAATGGCAAAAGTTGGCTCTTTCTTTTGAACTTTACACCTGCCAAGTTGTGCTACACTGAAGAACACGAGTGCAAAGTCAGGGCATCCCAAATGTGCCATTTACACGTCAGAAAATAAAACAAACTGTGCGTAATCAGAGCAGAGTCTGGATAAAAGGGGTTTCCTGTTTTCGGGGGACTTCGTTTTCTGCTCACAGAGCACCCAGCTCCCAGGACAGAACTGTATTCTTCACTGCAGTCTCCCACGGATAGGACACGCGTATCCCAACACCCATAACAAGAGCTTCAGCACACACACCACTCACACTGGACAAAAGTAACTCCCTGGTGAGGACACATCATCTTTGAGAGAGTCAACGGACGGCAAAGCACGGCGGCCTTCCAGCATCTGTGGACAAAGTGGTTCAACAGGTACCGACTGGTATATATCGGTCAGTGTTGCCGAAGTGTGAAGATTAGCCAGCCCTGAATACTGACCCAGTGATCCCCATTGTGACAGCTGGTGTAAGTAAGCAAGAGTGAGAAGGGAGACGCCCGCCCTCCCCCTCCCTAGCTTGAGGAATGCATGCACTTACACAAGTAGACAAGAAAGGTACAGCAAAGTGGGAACAATTCACGTATTTGATTTAAAACAAGCCCAGCCGCGAATACAACTGCAGCGTCCCGCGAGTGGTGCGCGTACGCTTGCGAGACGCTGCTCATAACAGCTCTTTTTGCTCTTTTTGTTCTCCCCCCTTCAGGGTTTTCACTGTAATAACTGCAGTTTCTCCTTAGGGAGGATGAGCAGATGTAAAAGGAGGAAAGGACCACCTCCACAGGGCTCAACGGCTGCCACTAAAACCCTTCCCACCCCATCTAAACTGCATTTCTAGAGTATAAATTGTCGATCCCTTCCCAAGCATCAAAATCATATTCATGATTTTCTTATCGACGAGAAACCAGATGCCATTTTCCTAACGGAAACATGGCTTCAGGCAAGCTCAGGACCGGATATTGCTTTTGCAATTCCTCCTGGCTATGTCATGGTAAATAGAGATAGAGATGTAGGTAGGGGTGGCTGTATTGCCATAATATATAAATCAATTTACAACTGCAAATTTGAGGCTTTTCCGCTCCAGGGCTGTGAGCCTGCTTTATTTAAATTAGCTATCAGTGCCCAGATTACTTTATCTGGTTTACTGATATATCGTCCCCCTGGGAATTCTACCACCTGGGTAACGATCTTTTCAGAAACCATTGCCCCATTGGTCTTGAAAGCCGCAAATTTTACTATTCTAGGAGATCTGAATCTACATCTGGAAGATCCCCTATGTTCAACCAGCAACATCTTTTTGGCCGACTTAGAAGCGCTTAACATCTCGCTTCACAACTCTGGACCTACTCATTCGGTAGGGCACCTGTTGGATCCTGTTTTATCCAATCTTGTGTTCGACTGCGAACCAGCTGCTCGTCCACTGGAATGGTCGGATCATATGGCTGTTAATTTTTCCCTCCCTTGTACTACGAACATAACATCTGATGTTGATTCTGGTGACAAATCACGTGTTGGGGTAAACTTAATATTACTGAACTTAACAGGTACCTATTTAACACTTTGCCAATTGATAATCCATGTTTCCTGGCATCAGAAGCAGCAGTCTCCGATTGGCTGACTTCTGCCGTGAATAAACTTGTTCCTCCTACGCCCTTGTATGTTCTGCCACATCGTCACGCTGCAGCCTGGTTTTCGGAGAATTTAAAATCTACAAAGTCCAAATGCAAGGTACTTCAGAGGAAATGGAGATGTTCCTACTCGCCCTCTCGTAAGATGGCATATAAGGTAGCGCTCAGAGACTACCATAAACAATGTAAGATGGCAAGAGCCACTCATATTGCCAATACCATCTCACATGCCCAGAACTGTCCACGTACATTATTCTCAGTAGTGAAAAAACTAACTGGAGCTGATTCCATTCCTGCCCCTCCAGCTTTGAATGAGGAACAGTGTAACTCAGTAGCTGACTATTTTATCACCAAGTTAGAACGGATCTATGACTCGTTGGGTATTTGCCCTTTGAGCACAGATTTATATTCCACTCTAGTGTCCCCTGTGCCTGCCCAAGACTGTCAACTACCCATGATAATTAAACTCTCTGAGTGGCTGCCTTTTGATGACATCTCCTTTGTCAACTGCCTTAAGAGTATTAAATCCGGTTCTCCCTGTGACCCTCTTCCGGCAAAAATGTTAAAACAACTTGATTTAAACTCCCGTTGCGTATTGATGAAGCTCCTGAATTCTTCATTGGCAGAATCATATGTTCCACAGAGGTGGAAACACGCAATGGTAGTTCCCCTGCTGAAAAAAGCAGGTGCGGATACCTCAAATTTATCCAATTATAGACCCATCTCACTGCTGCCTATTTTCTCCAAAATCTTAGAGAGGTATATTAACTCCCAACTATCCCATCTAGTGGAGAGTTCGGGCTACCTACATCCCTCACAATCCAGTTTTAGGGCCCATCACTCCACCGAAACCACTCTTCTGGGGGTTACAGAGAATTTGAGACACAGTATCGATCGTGGCGAGACATCGGCGCTTATCCTGTTGGATTTAAGCGCTGCTTTCGATACTGTGTCTCATTCCATTCTTCTCTCATCCCTCAAGTCCTTGGGAGTTGGGGGCTCGGCCTTAACCTGGATAGCCTCTTTCTTGAGAGGGCGCACCTTCCAGGTTTTCTCGGCCAAAGCATCATCTAAAATCTGTGCATCGGCATACGGCGTGCCCCAGAGGTCTATTCTTAGTCCATTACTCTTCAACATCTATGTTAGACCCCTGGCCACTATTGTGGAAGAAGCTGGCTTAACTTTATTTTCGTACGCCGATGACACACAAATAATTTTTTCTCTATCTGGAGGCGATGGCAGCAGTGCCTCGGCTCATAAATTGGGTTGTCACGAGATTGTAATCCTGGGTAAAGACAAAGATCTCTGGGGCCCACAACATTGGCCCGAGAGTATGGGTCCTACTCCCAAGCCTGTGACCCAGGTTCGCAATCTCGGATTTTTAATTGATGAGAAACTCACAATGCGACAACAGGCCGTTAAAGTGGCTGCCATTTGCTTTGCTACCATAAAATGGCTTCAGAAAATTTTGTGGATGCTGCTGACCGCCACCCAAAGGACGGTGGTCCAGGCCTTGATAACATCTCGCCTGGACTACGGGAATGTCCTGTATCTTGGTGCAGTTTTGACAATGGTGAGAAAACTCCAGGTTGTTCAAAACGCGGCCGCTCGGTTGCTACGCAATGTTCCCCGGAAATCATCCGCGTTTCCAGCCCTTCGCGATTTGCATTGGCTAGAAATTAAAAATAGAATCAAATTTAAGGCTTTATGCTATATTTTTAAGATAAAACAGGGTTCTGCTCCCAAGTACCTTCAAAGTCTTATTCATCCCTACACTCCTAGCCGTACCCTCAGATCCGCAGGTAAAGGAGACTTTGTCGTTCCTAGATTTAGGCTGGTGAAGATGGGCGGCCGCTCTTTTTCGCATCTGGCCACGAAAACTTGGAATGCCTTGCCTGTTAGACTGAAGTTGGAAACGGATCTTGTTAGGTTCCGCAAGGGATTAAAAACTTGGCTTTTTCAGCAATAGTTCAGCAACAATTATTCTCTGAACAGACTCTTAAAGCTTTGTAGTTCTTTCTCCTTCAGTCTATCCCTTGGCGCCGGGAAACCCATTGCGGGTAGCTGTGCGCCTTATACGTTTAAATAAATAAATAAAATAAGCCATAGGCCGGAAGTCCCGCAAGTGGTGCACGAGCACTTGTGAGCCGATGCACGTAACAGCAAGCCATAGACCGGAAGTCCAGAGCGATTCCAAGAGGTCATTTTTCCTAGCGCAGCACATGCGTGCTGCCTAGGCAAGACCTAAAAAAGGAGTGACTGAAGGTCACATGGATGGCAGGCGTTCAAAGGTCAGTTATGGCTCCAAAATGAGCAGAATAGTCGCTCTGGTACCGCTCAACTGTCAACAGGGTCTCTATAGTTCCACATTATTCAGCGCTTTGAGACCCTCATGGGTATGTAGTGTGTGTGGGAAGTTGGCCTGGTATATGATGTCCACTATTCTAGTGGGCACCTTGCACCAGTCCAATCGACCCCTATTGATGGTAGGTTATAAAGTCAACCTTATAGAAAGCTATCCTAGTGGTAGCTGTGGAGAACAGCCTTCAGGCTAAGACTTGGAGACGAGTTAAGCAAGTTGTTTTTACCAATTATAATCTCTTGAATGATCAAATGAAAGCACACCACACAAGGTATATATCAAATGTATATGTATTTATTCTGAACACAACCCCTCTGCACTCTTTATGAGGTCAGAGGTAAAAGTACAATAAAAGGAACTTAATTAGCATACGATAAGTTGCACAGTATATGTTATGCCCTAGGGGCCTCACAAACCATATAATAAAATAGTGGTATAAGAACCACGTCTGGAATAGAAAGCAGACCTAGGGCCTGTGGAATCGCTGGGGCTATTCAGGACAACCAAAGGTTAGGAAGTAGGAGACCCACGGGAGATGCGTGCAGTGTCTAAACACAGCTGTGGGTTACCATTGACTATTTATGGAGAACGAACAAGTTACAAATTTACAGTTTAAGGACATTTCTAGGTTAACTACGATGGAACACTTTTAGACTAGAACACTTTGAGAGTCAAGACCCACGGTAGCATCGGAGTACTCGTGTTACCTCACCCAGGGAAGCCGGGTGCATAGGTGCCTTTTGGTGTCAAGTTTCGTCGTCGATTTCCAATGGAGAGCTGCGAAGAAGTGCTGCAGGCAACCAGAGGAAAAGTGCCCAGGTGGATCTAAGGGTGGATCGAAGATCTGAAGAACCTGAAAGCAGAAGGGACATAGTCTTGGTCACTAGCCAGTGACCAGGATGGCGATGGGAAGCTGCCAACCAATGTCGGGTAAATTCAGGTGAAAGAGGTGAAGTTTGTCTCTTCAGCCATGTGGTCCAGGAGGCGAGATGACAACTAGGAGCTGGATTCGAGCTGTTCCACAAAGGATCTATCTGGTTGACTGCAGCGTCGGATTCCGAATTGGACCCAACAAGCCTTGGCAGGCGCAATCCACGCAGAATGTCGAGAATGGCTTCAGTGCAGACCAGCAAGAAACTAAGAGGATGAGTGCTGCAGTCTCACCGTTGTCCAGCATGGTCCTGATGTCGTCGGTGGTGGCGATGAGGGTGGTCTCGGTGCTGTGGTTGCTGCGGCACCCTGACTGGGAAGGGTCCAGGATTCTGTTGTCTTCGAGGTATCGAGTTAGCTGTCTGTTGACGATCTTCTCGATGACCTTGGCCGGGAATGGGAGCAGAGGGATGGGCCAGAAGTTCTTGAGGTCCCTTGGGTCTGCCTTGGGTTTTTTGAGTAGGGCGTTGATCTCGGCATGTTTCCATCTCTCTGGGAAGGTCACGGTCTTGAGGGAGAGGTTGATGACGTTGCGCAGGTGGGGTGTGATGGAGCTGCTTGCTTTGTTGAAGACGTGGTGCCGGAGTGGGTCTAACGGAGAGCTGAGTGGATTGTGCTCATGGTCTTGATGGTGTCATGGAACTCACGCTGGCCGAGGCTAGCAAGGGGTCGTGGTCGATAATGTGCTGAGAGTCTGTTGTGTTGCTGTCTGTTGGGGCTGTCTGGGTGTTGAAGCTGTCGTGGATGTCTGCTATCTTGCGGTAGAAGAAAGTGGCGAGGGAGTCGCACAGGGCTTGCAACGGTGGTATGTCGGTGTTGGAGCTGGGGTTAAAGAGTTCCTTCACGATGTTGAAGAGCTCTTTGCTATTGTGTGCAGTGTCGAGTCGGTCTTTGAAGGATGTCCTCTTGGCAGCCCTGATGAGATGGTGGTGGTTGCGGATGGCGTCCTTGTGTGCTGCGTGGCTGTCCGGGGTCTGTTCACTTTGCCATTTCTTCTAAAGTTTCCGGCAAGCTCGCTTGGAGGCTAGGAGTTCTGGGGTGAATCAGCTGGCCCTCTTGTTGGTGTCTCTGTGGGGGGGTTTCTTCAGCGGAATGAGGGTGTTGGCGCAGTCCTCGATCCAGCATCTGAGGCTGTGGGCAGCGTCGTCGGTGTTGGAGGGTACAGTGGGTGGGCTGAGAGCGAGGTTTGCATGTAGTTGGTCTTCGGTGATATTGCTCCAGCAGCGGTGGGGGATCTGTTGGATGTGATGGTGAGTGGTGGGTTTCTGGAAGGTGAAGTGGATGCAGCGGTGATCGGTCCAGAGGAGTTCGGTGGTGTGGTTGAAGGAGACGTGCAGGCTAGAGTAGAAGACGGGGTCAAGCGTGTGGCCAGCGGAGTGGGTGGGCGTTGTGACGAGTTGTCTCAGTCCGAGGTTGGTGAGGTTATCCATTAGGGTTGTGGAGTTGCTGTCGTTGTTGTTCTCAAGGTGAAAGTTCTGGTCTCCGAGGAGGATGTAGTCAGAGGAGGTCAGGGTGTGCTTGCTGATGAAGTCGGCGATGGAGTCGCTGTACTGGGGGCGGAGTCCTGGGGGTCGGGAGACGAGAGGACCTCTGAGGGTGGAGTTGGGGTCTGTGTGGTTCTGGAAATGCATTTGTTTGGCGGTGCTGAGAGTGTCATCGGTGTTGGACGAGACGCTGATGGTGTTCTTGTGGATGATGGCAATTCCTACTCCGACTCTGTTTGTGCGGTCTCTGCGGGTGATCTTGTAGTCGTCTGGGATGGCTATGGTGATGTCGGATGCAGAGGAGTCGTTCATCCACGTCTCTGTCAGTTAGGCGACGTCTGGGGATGTTGTGTCAAGCAGGTCCCAGAGCTCGACGGCGTGTTTGCGTGCAGAGCGGGTGTTTAAGTGCTGGCATCATAGTGGCAGCATTCCTTGTGGTGGGTGCGGGGACCAGGTGTTCTGGTGCTGGGCGTGGTCCAGGCGCGGACGGGCACAGACGGGCTTGCCTTAGGCGAGCCTTTGGCGCTCCAGTGGCATGCGCGCTGTGCGCGGCCATGCAATGGCCGGCATATATGGGGAGGTGGGAGGGAGGAGGCAGCTGGGAGGTGGGGGCAGCGAATGGGGCGGGGCCACAGGGGATGCAGCAGCGGGAGCGGGGCGACTAAGGGAACAGAAAGCAAAGGGCACAAAATAGTGGGGCAGCGAGTGGAACAGAAGGCAAAAGGGCACGAAAATGAATGGACCAGAAGGCAAACAAGCATTTGCAATGCAATAGGTCTCGCATTTATAAAGTTTGAGCTTTTGGCATTGCTAATAATAATGCAACACCAATAGCTCAAACATTCAGTAATGCAAGACCTATTGCATTGTTAAAGCCATTTGCTTTGCTATACAATGCCATTAGCAAAGCAAATGGCTTTAACTTAATCAAAGGCGAGACCTATTGCTGGTTGTTAAAGGCATCCATTAAGAATAAAGGCCTGGCTTCACATAATTAATCTGCATTATTTATCCTCTGAAAAATGTATAGGCCATTTTGCTCCCTTGTTTATGACGCTTAGGGTCTGCTACATATGTAAATTTGCAACTTTTATTACTGATGAGTTTTCATTTGTGAGCTTTAGAAGTTAAGGGCAGATGGCTCATATTATTATGGTTGAAAAGATTGTGTTGCTTGTGCGACGAAGAAGTAGAAACTGCTGTACATATGCTATTTTTCTGCAATGTACTATGTGTATGACATATGTACAATGTCACAAAGCACAGAACTGTCACCATCCGTACCAGAATTTAAGCATTTTGCGGAGAGTGTGCTGTTTTTCCTTTTCTGGAGCCTTAAGTGTAATCATGCATATACGGCTGTAGTGGTTTTTTAGATGGTTTCCAAAATATGTACATTAGAATAATATTTTGTTTTCTTTTAGTAAACAGTTGCATGAATTAGAACATCGCATAATCTCTTTTACTCAATTATTTCAACGATTTTTTACAAATGTAAATAATTTCACCTATTTCATTAAACTTTGTTGAAAGGGATTATTTTTCAGCGAAGCGTACGATACTTCTCACTCTTAGAGGAAGAAAATATTTTAAAGCCGAACAATATATGTATGTTTACTTATCCTGTAAAAGAACTGCATGTTGCCTGCAAGAAAGAAATGTACATATGCGCAAAGAAGCAATCACACAGACACATACTCTCTTACTTCGAAGTGCGCCTTATTTTCAAGAAAATATGATTTGCTGACACTCCAGTCCTTAATTGGCAAATAACATTTTCGGCTTTATACCGATATTAAATACGATTTAGGTGTTATGCGATAACGTTAACAATTAAAAATAACTTTCGCAACTGCCTTATCAAATTAGTGCAGGTTCCAACGACGGAGGATACTTGGCTGGTCATTGAGAGCTCCTGGTCGATCTTAATACCAAGGCTCTTTACGCTAGGGCATGGCTTTGGGGTCGGTCCAAGCTCTTGGGGCCAAAACAGATCACATAGTAAAATATACTAAGAATATAAATAATAAATGTAAAATATAAATGAATAATGTAAATAATAATAATAATAATGTTAACACTCATTAGAACATTGGAATGTTGGGAGCTCCATTGAAAACATAAATGAATGTAATATAAATGTAAAATAATCATTTTGAATGATTACAGGTAGGGTAGCTCTGAAAAGAGCTTTTGGGTTCTGTGGCTGTTTTAGGTACCTACAAGTGTGTCCCACACACACCCACATGCACACAACCCCACACCCACACACCCACACACTCCCCACACACACTTAACACACGCACACCTCCACCCACACTCAAACACCCCACACCCCCACATCGACACCTTACACATCCACACCCACACCCACATCCCACATCCCACACACCCACACTCAAACACACACTACCAGGACCACCGTTTTATCTGGGTTAATTTTTAGCAAATTCGTCGTCATCCAGCTCACCGTGAACCTTAGTATATTCTGGGCCATGGTCTGAGCCGATGTTGTATTATCGATACTCAGCAACAGCTGAGTATCATCGGCATAGTAAAAGTCTCTTAAGAGCAGCAGATGAGGATCTTTCCTGTGGAATTCATTTTCTGTTCCTAGTGTTTATTAATACTGATTAAAACCGGTCTTTTCCAAACTTTTCGTCATGTCACTTGTCTCTCCAAAGTGCCCTGAAGCAAACGCTCACTGGAAAGACGCTGTCAAAGTGCCACTTGAGTATGCTGCAGATATTAACCCTTTGGGAGTCGCCGGTCAACATCAACAACATCATTCATTCTGTAATGAGGCTCAGTGAGATGCCTGCAGGAGGGATCACTGCTGGCGGCATGTTTGGGCGAACGCTGAAGCACGAGTAGCTGGCTCCTACCCAAGTGGAGTTGTGATTTATTCTTTCTACCACTCAAGGACTTCTAAATACACCGCGTGGCACTTGCATCTACATTCAGAGAAAGCGAGTGGTGAATGGTTAACACTCATTAGAACATTACAATGTTGGGAGCTCCATTGAAAACAATGGAGTGCTCCGGGCTTATAATGGCTGGTATAAGCCCGGAGCTCCATCATTCCAATGCTTCTTTGTTCACAGCTCTGGCTGTGAACAAAGGCTTCAGGGAGCCTGAGGGGATTCCAATCCCCTCACGCTCCAATAAGGCTTTGTTCTTTTTTGTTAGAACATTCTGTCATCTAGTGGCAGAATGTTCTAATAGCCTTATAGCCCTTCGTAGCTGGGCTATACCGGCTATTAAAGTCCCTCTCCCTTGTTAAAGGCCCGAGCCGAAGGCCTTTAATAGCCGGTATAGCCCTCTACGGCGGGCTATAGGGCTATATTAACATTACCATACGGACACCTCCAAGAGTGTCATTACAATGTGTGTGTACAAAGCGCACAATATTTTACACAGGATGTGGGGCACTCACCAACCTCCTGTATATGTGTACAGATATAGAGACCTCGAACCGCGGAGGACGTGGCCCCGCCTTGTAGAGCAGCGATGACTATTTGTAGCGACATCTGTTGTTGCCTCGAGCATGTTTTGCTCTTTGACATAAGTGATAAGACAGGTCTGATAGGAGTGTGCGGTGAGACCTGCACCAGAACAGTCTGCAATGAGAGCGCTGACAGCCCAGAACTGAGTAGTACACTTTCACAATATGTGCTGGATCTATTTTTAGTGAATGGCCCCCTGGTATCAGCTGGACAGTTCATGCATTTCTTTCTATGAAAAGTGTCCCCGTTAATGATGGAATGTACGGGAATTGTATTTTAAGCAAAAAATCAAAAGGTCGGCAACAAGTCACGCCAGCGAAGCTCTACTGAATAAACTGAGAGAGGGAGGATGAGCAGAAAAAGACAGAGCGCTGAGCAAGGGGACAGGCACAGAAATGAGACAAGAATGAAACGAACCGGACTCCGGAGGTGGGGGGGTGGGGGTTGCTGCTCCTGGGTTTTTCACTGCTCAGTGCCCAGCAGCCAGCCTGATTCCTCCTCTGCGGCGATGCCTCACTCCTACCTCGGATGCAGCTGCCCCCTGACCTGCTGCAGCTTCATAGGCAAAGGAACATCACCACGCTGCCGAAGATCACACAAAACCTGCTTTTCCAGACAAAAAGAGATCTAACCGGCCTGCTTTTACCCACAATCCCCATGACGTGTCCAGTCGGCATACTTTCAATTCTTTCTCGGGCAGAGGGGCCGTGAATGGGAGCCGCGAGCAAAATGACGAAGCAGAAAGCCCCCTCCCCCCTTGGACGCTGACTGAGATTAGTCAGAGCAGCGCCAGCGGAGTACATCCCGGGGTTAGCGAGCCCTGCCACTTTCGCACATGGGATCGGGGGAGGTCCCAAAAAAATAAAATAAACAGCGGCCGTGAAATGGGAGCAGCGAGCGTGCCAGCGGAACAGAAGAGCTTGATGGGGGCTAGGGGAGGGCAAAACCTCCGTAAGTAAGTAGAAGCAGATGGCGACCATAAAACGGGATCTGAGCTAAGAAAAAGTAGTCCCTAAATAGACTGATTACAGCCCAGCAGCGTAACTAAACAGTAGTTAGTCGGTGCTGCTTCCTGCAAAACGGCAGCACAAAGGAAGTTACGTTTTGCATCCCAAACCAACCATAAGCAAGATAAGAAAGAGCAATACAATGTTCAGCAAATGGCAAGCAGCAGCACACATTAGCTGCCAATAGGCGGAGTTTCACTCAACATTTACATTACTTTAGTCCCGCTGAGACAGCGCATGCGGCGCATGCGTTGTCCAACACGAGACCTAAAAAGGGCAGAGGGTTACAGGGGCAGATTAAGGACCAAAAGGCAAAGACGGGCAGAGAGACACAGAGACAGCGAGGGGTACAGAAGGTAAAACCAGGCAGAGAGACACGGGGACAGCGAGGGGAACAGAGGGAAAAAATGGCACAGATCAAGTGCCGGCAGCGGGGGAGGACAGAAAACAGCAGTCACAGGCACAACAATGACAATAACGGCAATACAGTGAATACAATACACTACAATACAGTAAATAGCGGAAAAATAGCAGAGATGAACAAACCTATGGCCTAGCACCGGCCAGCATGGATGAGGCGCAGGAGGGAGCCAGCGGGTGGAGGAGGGCCTCAAGCTTCCTCAGCAGCGGCGGCTGGGGCAGGGACACACAGGCGGTGCTGTGCAGAGGGGGAGTGACCTATCTGGTAGGGTCAAGGGTCGTTCTCCTCATCGCGCAGCGGGCAGCATATATGGGGAGGTGGGATGGAGGAGAAGCTGGGAGGCGGGAGATGGGGGCAGTGAATGGGCAGTGAGGGGGACCGGGCCACAGGGGGCGCAGCGGCAACAGCGGTGAGGGGTGACTAAGGGAACAGAAGGCAAAGTGCACAAAATAGAGGGGCAACGAGTAGAACAGAAGGCAAAAGGGCACGCCAAAGCAGGGGCAACAAATGGAACAGAAGGCAAAAACGGGCAAAGGGTTACAGGGGCAGCTTAAGGAAGAAAAGGCAAAGACGGGCAGAGAGACACAGAGACAGCGAGGGGTACAGAAGGTAAAACCGGGCAGAGAGACACTGGGACAGCGAGGTGAACAGAGGGAAAAAATGGCACAGATCAAGTACCGGCAGCAGGGGAAGACAGAGAACAGCAGTCACAGACACAAAAAAAATGACAAAAAAGGCAATAACATATTTACAACAAGGGGTGGTGAGGGACAGAGTCTCTGAATTAAGCAGAATACTCTCACCCAGTCAAGAGATCTGGGCTAGATCCAACACCGTTTTTTAGCTCATTGCACCATCCCAGTTTCAGAACCTGGCTGTATGCAAATTAGTCTGTCCCTGGCCCAGTGCATCATGGGAACAGGGCAGACCAGACTACAAAAGCCAATTCTTACACTGGGAAGGAAACAAGCTTCCGGGGACCGGTTTCTGGCATTACAGCCGTCTTCGGCCCGGCTTGCTTGAATCCTGATGGTGCAATGAGCAAGGGACTCATGTCTGAGTATACCCTTCCACGCTTAGGGTGGACAAAAATATTTACAACAAGGGGTGGTGAGGGACAGAGTCTCTGAATTAAGCAGAATACTCTCACCCAGTCAAGAGATCTGGGCTAGATCCAACACCGTTTTTTAGCTCATTGCACCATCCCAGTTTCAGAACCTGGCTGTATGCAAATTAGTCTGTCCCTGGCCCAGTGCATCATGGGAACAGGGCAGACCAGACTACAAAAGCAAATTCTTACACTGGGAAGGAAACAAGCTTCCGGGGACCGGTTTCTGGCATTACAGCCGTCTTCGGCCCGGCTTGCTTGAATCCTGATGGTGCAATGACCAAGGGACTCATGTCTGAGTATACCCTTCCACGCTTAGGGTGGACAAAAATATTTACAACAAGGGGTGGTGAGGGACAGAGTCTCTGAATTAAGCAGAATACTCTCACCCAGTCAAGAGATCTGGGCTAGATCCAACACCGTTTTTTAGCTCATTGCACCATCCCAGTTTCAGAACCTGGCTGTATGCAAATTAGTCTGTCCCTGGCCCAGTGCATCATGGGAACAGGGCAGACCAGACTACAAAAGCCAATTCTTACACTGGGAAGGAAACAAGCTTCCGGGGACCGGTTTCTGGCATTACAGCCGTCTTCGGCCCGGCTTGCTTGAATCCTGATGGTGCAATGAGCAAGGGACTCATGTCTGAGTATGCCCTTCCACGCTTAGGGTGGACAAAAATATTTACAACAAGGGGTGGTGAGGGACAGAGCCTCTGAATTAAGCAGAATACTCTCACCCAGTCAAGAGATCTGGGCTAGATCCAACACCGTTTTTTAAGGCAATAACGGCAATACAGTGAATACAATACAATAAATAGCGGAAAAATAGCAGAGATGAACAAACCTATGGCCTACCACTGGCCACCAGGAATGAGGCACAGGTGGTAAGCTTGCGGGTTGAGGGGGGCCTCAACCTTCCTCAGCAGCGGCGGCTGGGGCAGGGACACACAGGCGGTGCTGTGCGGAGGGGGAACGACCTACCTGGTAGGGTCGAGTTAACTCCCAGTGAGTATTGCCTCTGGATCGAGCAGCGCCGTACATGCTGCTTGAATGCCTTTATCCTCTTTCCTTTCTTTCTTCCTTATGAAGAGCTTATATTTTAAAGTGTTTTATTGTTAACCTAGCCACAAATCCCCACGTTTTGGGAATAGCACTATAAGCAGATATGAAAACATGCAGTTTACTGCTTTTCCAAACATCATGTTGTGGATAATTACCTTTGATGCTACTTAAAACACTCTCAATGAACCTGTCGGAAATCACACAGGTCAAGCCCCCGAGTTATAGCTTTAGAAGACCAAGAGCCAAATGCATCACACATTTTTGCCCTCGCGAGGGAAAAAAGGACTTTTCTGAAGCATGAAAGGCTTTGGGGCAGATTTATGAAGGCCTTGCGCCGCCGGTGCGTCACTTTTTCCCATGTTAAAAATGACGCACCGGCGGCGCAAGGCCTTCATAAATCTTCCCCTTTGTATTTGCAAATTAGGTAATTGCACTTTTTTGCGATCACCTATATTGCGAATGCATTTAGGAAATTGCAATTGGTCATTCCCTAATGCCGATGCATGTAGCCTAAATGTGAACTGTGCATTTAGAAAACGCTGATTACCTTCAGCTTCAAGTTGATGGTAATTTGCACATGGATTGAAAATGCACAAAAATGCATTTTTCAAAGTGATATGTGGCACAGTTGGGGCCCGAGGCACCATCCAGTTCTGTGCATTTGGCGTCCCAGTTCAGTCCATCCCTAATTGACATACCAAGCCCTGAACAGTATTTTTTTAATGGGGTCGGAAACGCTTCTGTTATCTAAAGGTGTAATATCTGACATTAGTTTTTGTCCATTTTAATCCAGAAAATCCTAGTCACTGGCAGTCGGTGGATCACTCCTGAATCTCCAGAGCTCAGTGTGTATGAATCTACTAATGAAAAAGTTTGCACGGATGGATTACAGCTCCCTGAGTCAGCAGCAAGGTTTGCTAAGCCATAGTGGTGGCCACATCTCCCCTAATGTCAAGATCATTTGCCCTACCAATCCACCCGCCTACCACAACAAGATACATTTTGTGCAAACTGTTCCTTCAAATGTACAGTGGGCCTCATTTATGAAAAGTGACGCATCACTGCGTGAAAACAGCGATGCGTCACTTTTCATTGCGCCCTCCTTGCGACATGCTGGATGCGTGATATTTATAATATGACGCATCATGTCGCAAGGAGTTACAGATATGTCAGTATTTCTGACGTATCTGTAGGCGCAAAAGTGACTCATTGCTGGAGTGTGTCACAAAAGTGACGCAACTCCAGCAATGTGTCCTTTCACATGGGGCAAGCCTGCGTCAGTCTTACGCCTGCTGTTAGGCAGGCTTAAGAAATTGATGCATTTGTGTCCTAGAAGTGGCGCAGTGAAATCTCATAGCTTTCACTGCGTCACTTCTACGACCCTTTCTTGCGTCAATATGCCCCCCTTGCATACATTATACCTGGTGCAGGTATAATTTGGCGCAGGGGTTTACAAAGTTACGCATCTACCTAGATGCGTCACTTTGTAAATATGGCGCAACAAGGTGCATTTTTTACGCCACTGGTGCATCACAAAAAGTGACGAACTGGCGGCGTAAAAGTGACGCACAGCCTCATAAATGAGGCCCAGTCTTTTTAGCTATTTGTGCGTGCACTCAGGGATGTCAGTGGGGCAGCAACACACATTTCAGTTCTTTCTGTGCCTTCACATTGTTCCTTTCCATACCTTGTCCAGCTGGTGATAGTCTGCTAAGGACATCCACTGATTCTTCTGTCCACATGTTTTGCACACTTTAACCTCTTACACTTTAAAGGCCGGGCGTAGATCAAATGTTAAAGTAAAATGTTCTTTCCTGAAGTGACTGGCAATAAATCGTGAAACTCTGAGAGTTGTAAGAGTGTGAAGAGTGCATACTTTATTTTGTCTAACCGAGATGCAGCAGGGGAGCCCAGTTCGAGCCGTGCATTTGTTTACTGTATTCATTTGTTATCTTCATTAGAGCCAGAGGTTGGTCCCTCCTGCTTCTGTCCTCTGCATCCACGTTGGCTGCGTTCATGATAGTCACTCGCTTTGGTACTCTATCAGTTGGGTTAAGTAGGTCTTCCATTTGTCCAGCCCAATTCATGTCCTCGTCCATTTTCTTGGTATAGGGCTTATTTCTTCGCATCTCAGGGGGATCTTCTCAAAAACGTCTGATAATCATCGGCAAAATCGGTTATCGCAATGTTTCATATCGCCGTCTTTCATGGGAAAAAAACTCTGTGTTAACGTTCTATTTCCATGACGGCGATTACATGCGATATGTTCCCGATAACGTGTCAAATGTTCGCAATAAAGTCACCAGGACGGCGATAAAAAGTAAACCCCAGTGCAAATGAAGTTGCGATGGGGTCAACCGTGATAAATAAATCAGCAATAATCTTCGCCCGCACAAAAGATGACACAGCGGCGGTGCAAAAGATGCACCATGGTGCGGGCTATTTACAACGTGACGCATCTGGGAGATGCGTCAAATTTTAAAGCCCTGCTCCAGAAGGAGGCGTTCCGGCGCAGGGGGGGGGGGCGTTCTGGTGCAGGAACGCCTCCTAAAAGTGGCTGAGTGAAATACTGAGTCACTTTTACGTCCATGCTGCGTCCAAACCCTGCACCTGCTTGAAGCAGGCGTAAGGATTGACGCAGCATTGAACAGATAGGACCCTCTGGGCCTTACTGGAGCTGCGTCACGCTTGCGACGTGACTTCAGCAATGAGCCGCATTTACGGGTGGCGCACAATAAAGGGATGGTCCAATTATTGTAAATCTGCCCCCTCACAGTTCTTCCCCACTTTTCTGTTGTTGCTTTTACTGCCCAGTGAATTGCGCAAGCGGACACTTTCAGGCATTCCTCAAAGAATACTAATATCATTTGTTGATTTTATCGATTTTACCAATGATTAATAAAATGTCACACAAGAAGCAAATTACCCAGCAACTTCCCTTGGTAAAGTAGTGTGCCTAACTATGGTTCAAGCCTTCCTACTAGCGGGCTGATACTCTGCCCCCTTCGTTCTTAAATGTCCGCTCTTTATCATATTCAATGCCACAAAGAGCCCTGCATTTAGTATGAAAGTAAAGCAGCATTATGAGGCGCGCACAGGATTGTGGGTATGCAGATTGCTGCTGACGCGGTGACTCTTCCTGTCGAGCCTCCCGACCTCTAGCGACAGGAGGGAGCGTTGCACCTCCCGCTCCTTCGCGCAGGTCACTGAGTCTGAGTCACGTGACCCTGTGACGCCTTCCGATGGCGCCTCGGGAGCCTCCTCCCCTCAACTGCCGAGGAGGCCGAAACCCACCAGTAAACTCACATTTCACCCATTCACAGAGTTTCTTGTACAGAAACCCTCCAAAAATTGGGTCTAGGTCCGCTTCACACGGCCCCTCGGAGTGCACGTGATCAGCGGAAATACGACAAAAATTTCACGCTGTTGTTGATCTGTTCGCTTAAGCACGATAAAAATATCACTTATTACTAGTAGGGTGACTTTGCAGTGGCGACGTGCCGTTCACTTTCATGAATGCCTCTGTGTGCACAGGTACCGATACTCCTTATAATATTAAACAGAGGCCTGTGTCGGCTGCAGTGATGAATCGGGAGTTTGCCGCACAGGCTTCTGGGTATGCAAATGTCTGTGGCTGGCCACGCCCCCTCCAGTGACAGCAGGGCACCTGCAGCAGCCCCATGGGGACTTGTGCTCTTGTGATCTCACATGCATAAATTCCGTCGACTAGTGACGGTTTCCAGCAATGGGGGGGATGCACTTCACTGTTTCCTTCCTTGCCTGAGCGTCATTTCTGACTCCGATGCGTTAGTTACACGAGAGTATTCACGATCCCTCTATTGGGTTTTATTTACTCTGCCAAAGCTTCGTTTTCATAATCAAGTAGGATTTTGCACAATACACTAATCAACCGGAATTTCCCTTAGAAACGTAGTGTGCCACGATTCGTGCCTTCCAACTTGAGGATTGAAACTCTGGCCCCCTCGTTCTTAAATGTCCGCTCTTTCTCGTTTTCAATGCCACAAAGAGCCCTGCATTTATATGAAAGTAACGCAGCTTTATTATGCGCGCACAGGATTGTGGGTATGCAGATTAGGAGTGACGCGCTGAAGGTTCCTCTGGCGCATCCTAACCTCCAGCGACAGTCCCGCCAGTCCTTACGCACGGCGCCTCGTTCTGCGTCACGTGACGTTGTGACGCCTCACGTCACCCGGTGTTGCGCGCGCGGCGATGGCGCCTTCCTGAGGGAAGCAGCGGGCGCTCCTCTCCTCAGCGGCCGAGGAGGCCCAACCGCCCCCATGACGGCTCCCTCGCGCATTCATGAGTAAACACATGGACATCAGCCCATTTCAAACCTGCACATATGTATCTCCCGATCTCGAATCCGTTATTTTCACCCACACACGGAGCTTCTTGTGCAGAAACCCTTCAAACATTACAGCATTCGCCTCCCGGCGTCACGGCCACTCTGGGTGCGCGTGACACACGGACAGTGCGCAGCTGCGAACAAACGATCATTGTGAGTGCCGTCCGCCCTTGTTAGTAAAAATATACCTTCCTCCTGGTAGGGTGACCTTACACCGGTGACGTACCAGTCACCCCCATGAATGCCTGTGAGTGCACAGCTACAGGCGCTCCTTTTACTATTAAACAAACGCCTGTGTCATCTGCAGTAATGAATCCGGTGTTTGCCGCAGAGGCTTCTGGGTATGCAAATGAGGGTGCCTGTCCACGCCCCCTCTAGCGCCAGCAAGGCTCCTGCTGCAGCCCCATGGTGACTTGTTCTCTGGGTCCAGGCTGTGAAGAGTCTCAAAATCCAGCAATAAAGGGAATGCCTGAAGCTAATTTAATAGTGACAAAAAGTGACACTAGAAGTCCCACCAGAAGTAATCCTGCCGAAATAAACAAAACAAGCATTGGCATAGCCAATAGGTCTCGCTTTTGGACCTATAAGTATTTAGTTATGCAGCACAATATCCTGGGTGCAACAACATTAACTGTTGCGTGGCCAAACACTTATAAGGTCCCAAAGGCGAGACCTGTTGGCTATGCCAATGCTTGTTTATATTTGTTATGGCCTGCCCTATGTGAACTTCGAGAGTTGGCCCAGTACTAAGAATTAGCATTGTGTACTCACCTCATCTGAGTAACTTAAGCCAATGGCAGACGCAATGTTAGTGAACCTGCTTTAAATGTCTTACGTGTGGTGCATTTCACAGGCTAGGGTGTATGGCTGTTCTAAGGTCAAATATAAAGGAATTAAATCTGTGTTATTTCCAAATCTGCTAGAACGTTATTCCAGTCATTTTTATTAAAAAATTGTTTTTACTTGGATTTACCGACATATAAAATTATTACGATTATACCCACATGTACCTTATATAGCTCGTAATTATTCCACCTAAATAATCAATCTGCTGTGTCCTGAAGAGCTGATGTTTAACGCAACCACAACTCATACTTGGACGAGTCTGGCTCGTTTTTCCAGGGGCATTTTTCTCCGTGGCAGCTGTTCTCATAGCGCCCCGGGATCTAGCATTAATTTTTGGTGCAGTCTGAAGGCATTCGTCTACTCTGCACCAGAACATTACAGCTGTTGGTAGAGGCGTTTTCATTATTCGCATTTCTCATAGGGCAAGAGTGTTGAATTACCCTTTTCAACAACCAGACTCAAACGACAGCGACTGCCAAATAAATGTCTTTGAAAGCAAATTGGTTGCTGTGAACACGTTTCTTGATGGAAAGTTGAGGCTTCGAAAGAACTCTCTCTGCTTAGTCCTAAGCCAAGTCAAAGCTTCGTTGTCCTTCAGGGGCTATGACACTCCCCTGGATCACATCCCCAAATGCCACCCAAATCTGTATGTGTTGACGATGGCATTGTCGCTCACAATGTCCTAATGTGCACTGTTGGGGCTCTTTTGCAAAGTGAGGGGGCAGTTACGCTTTAAAAAGATAGAGACTAGAGCAGCGCTGCAACAACGAACAAGCGGTGAAAAACAAGCGGGATTGCGAAAGTTAAAGCAACGCTGTTGGACCCACTCAAAGGTGTTTCAGTGGTGCATGCAGCCGGAAGTCCATGTGTGGCATTTACCTCGTGGGAGCCAGCGCGATCATTACTAACAGGTGGCGCTGCTGCTGACTCCCGCGAGGAAAACGCCATACATGCACGCGCACTGATAGGAAACCATGCAAAACATGCACGAGTTTCAAGTAAAGTGCTGAGCGATTACAAGAGATCCCTCTAAGCAGTGCTTACGCACTGCGTAGCGAGGCCTAAAAAGGGGGTGAAAGAAGGTCACACGGATGGCAGGAGTTCAAAGGTCAGTTATAGCTCCAAAGGGAGCAGAATAGATGCTCTGGTACCTCTCGACTGACACCAACGTCTCTATGGTTACACATTATGCAGCTCCTTGAGACCCTCACGGGTATGTAGTGCGCTTTATAAGTGTCCTGATTGATTGATTGATTGATTGATTTTTCAGGGCCTATGTACAGCCTCATGCAGGTGTGCCTGTGCACAATGGTGCAGATGGTCTTTGCTTTACTAATACTTTACTAATACTTGGCCACTGAGTCCCACTGGCTACAGGGGCCTCCTCCCGCTCCCCCCGGGCTGAGGTTGAGAGCCGCTACCAGGCTACTGTGACAGACCATCTGCGAGTACTTAACGCCTTTTGGTCCATATCACGAGGCAGCGACCTCAGGCCCTGAGTACAAGTGGGTTGCAAAAGGGCGAGGTATTTACTGGGTGCAGTAAATACCTGGGGGCAGATTTACAAACCCCATGCGCCACTTTTGCGTCATTGGTAACATGGGAAAAGTGACGCAAGGGGCTTGTAAATCTGCCCCTAATGTTCAGAAATCTCCTCTTGAAAAATGAGGAATTAAATGCAAACATTTATATTTTTTGCACCATATTTTGCATTTATCTGAATTAATTTCATGTTCTTCCAAGGAACATTTCACTAAGTTTGATCTGCCACAATGTTTCATGGGAAAGTTGCAGGGTGAGGTGTGAGCCTCGAAGCTTGACATTCCACTCACTGCACAAACAGGAATGTACCACCCACTCGGGACCAGGTTCTCCGTATGTTGCTCTCTCATGCGTATGATGGGAGCCCATATCATGTGTCACACGGTGACACCGTGTGAGTTAGCAGGTATGATAATGTCCTGATGTTGTGTAATTCCCACGCACTCTTATTTTACCGGACATGCATATGATTCTTATGAGGCACTCTGACCCCATTAGGGCCTTAATGTACTCATGTAAAAGGAAGGAAAGAATAGTCCCCCCCCATACCAGGTATAACAAGGTGCACAAAGGCAGTCCCCCTGCCCCACCTCTACTAACAGGATGCAGATAAATACTTGTACGGGATCTGCCACAACAACAATGCGCATAGCTAGCTCCTCTCAGACAAAAACCTACCCATGAGCACCAGCGCATGCACAGCACCAGGAAAGCCTCCTATGATGAGGCACCTAAGCAAAGTAAACAGAAATGCCCCATGACCCCGTGCTCCAGAAAGCACTTTGCATCCTCTATAAAGTGCCTACACCAGACCACTCATGTTTCCCGGTTCCATGCATGAGTAGCTCATCCAGTCTAGGTTTTACTGTGCATTCTGGTAATTGTAGTCCCAATTATCCAGTTACAAAATCATGACTACAACAAAGCAAAACAAAATCTGTAGTGGATGAGCTATTCCATATTACATATTTGGGGGACGCAGAGCTTAGGACACGCGCCGTGAGGGCAACGGCTGGCTCCTACCTGTCCCTGGACGAAGACACCCTCTTCTCCACCTTCCACACCGTGAGGGCAACGGCTTCTGTTACTTCATCGCCAGTCCCATTTGCAGCGGGAAACTACAGCTCCCAGCTGCCCCGGGCTCCGGCGCTGCACTGTGACACCTTCCCTGCGCCCAGAGGCGCTACAAGTCTAAGGAGAGCCGAGTGCTCTAGGGGGACGCAGAGCTTAGGGCACGCGCCGTGAGGGCAACGGCTGGCTCCTACCTGTCCCTGGACAAACGACATCCTCTTCTCCACCTTCCATGCCGTGAGGGCAACGGCTGCTGTTTCTTCATCGCCAGTCCCGTTTGCAGTGGGAAACTACAGCTCCCAGCTGCCCCGGGCTCCAGCGCTGCACAGTGGCACTATCCCTGCGCCCGGAGGCGCTACAAGTCTAAGGAGAGCCGAGTGCTCTAGGGGGACGCAGAGCTTAGGGCACGGCCGTGAGGGCAACGGCTGGCTCCTATCTGTCCCTGGACAAACGACATCCTCTTCTCCACCTTCCACACCGTGAGGGCAACGGCTGCTGTTACTTCATCGCCAGTCCCATTTGCAGCGGGAAACTACAGCTCCCAGCTGCCCCGGGCTCTGGCGCTGCACTGTGACACCTTCCCTGCGCCCAGAGGCGCTACAAGTCTAAGGAGAGCCGAGTGCTCTAGGGGGACGCAGAGCTTAGGGCACGCGCCGTGAGGGCAACGGCTGGCTCCTACCTGTCCCAGGACAAACTACACCCTCTACTCCACCTTCCACCTTCGTGAGGGCAACGGCTGCTGTTTCTTCATCGCCAGTCCTGTTTGCAGCGGGAAACTACACCTCCCAGCTGCCCCGGGCTCCGGCGCTGCACTGTGACACCTTCCCTGCGCCCAGAGGTGCTACAAGTCTAAGGAGAGCCGAGTGCTCTAGGGGGACGCAGAGCTTAGGATACGCGCCGTGAGGGCAACGGCTGGCTCCTACTTGTCCCTGGACAAACACCATCCTCTTCTCCACCTTCCACGCTGTGAGGGCAACGGCTGCTGTTTCTTCATCGCCAGTCCCATTTGCAGTGGGAAACTGCAGCTCCCAGCTGCCCCGGGCTCCGGCGCTGCACAGTGACACCATCCCTGTGCCCGGAGGCGCTACAAGTCTAAGGAGAGCCGAGTGCTCTAGGGGGACGCAGAGCTTAGGACACGCGCCGTGAGGGCAATGGCTGGCTCCTACCTTTCCCTGGACAAACGACATCCTCTTCTCCACCTTCCACGCCGTGAGGGCAACGGCTGGCTCCTACCTGTCCCTGGACAAACGACATCCTCTTCTCCACCTTCCATGCCGTGAGGGCAACGGCTGCTGTTTCTTCATCGCCAGTCCCGTTTGCAATGGGAAACTACAGCTCCCAGCTGCCCCGGGAGCCGGCGCTGCACAGTGACACCATCCCTGCGCCCGGAGGCGCTACATGTCTAAGGAAAGCCGAGTGCTCTAGGGGGACGCAGAGCTTAGAACACGCGCCGTGAGGGCAACGGCTGGCTCCTACCTGTCCCTGGACAAACTACACCCTCTACTCCACCTTCCACGCCGTGAGGGCAACGGCTGCTGTTTCTTCATCGCCAGTCCCATTTGCAGCGGGAAACTACACCTCCCAGCAGCCCCGGGCTCCGGTGCTGCACAGTGACACCATCCCTGTGCCCGGAGGCGCTACAAGTCTAAGGAGTTCCTCCCGCCCCACGGGACGCACGCGGGCGGCGCCGGGCTAAGCCCAGGCAAAGGGCGGGCCATCTGTGGCCGTCAGTGAATGGAAGAGGACGGGACGGGCCACCCCCCTTACTTTTGCCAAGGGCAATCTCTAGGTGAGGACAATCCATAAAAGGTAATGTTACTTGGATTCAATTCCCGCGGCCTAAAACGCACTACACCAGCAATTTACTCTGCAACCTTAAGGGAGCTAGCCTATCTGATTGGGCTCTTGCTGCTTTATTTCATCCCCACCTAGTACTACTGATCCCCTTAGAATGAGTGAAGTGGGGAAAAAACAAACACCAGCAGCTACATGACCAAACACTAGACTGCAAGCGGCAGTACCACATCCCCTTCCTAGCTTAATAAGATGTTACAAAAAACTATTGGGGTTGTGGTTACAGCACTCGAAAACACTCAGAGAAGGTTATCAATCACACCCACTCTATCACTGCAAAGCCAGGAGGGTGAATGTTCAGTTATTGCAACTGACATCCCGGATCAAAACTCCTATTTAACATCATCTTATGTACAACTGCCCTGTACACAGGTATCCATAGAGACCCCTGTAGTTGTAGAGGATTCACCCATTGTTTGGATCCCCCCCACCCCCCAGGAAAACTCCCTCAGTAGGCAAACCACGCCCCAGGAGAAAGAAAGAGAGCCCCCCCAAAAAATCGGGCAAAAAGAACTCGATCAATCATAACCTGGTGACCCCAATTCCCAATACGTCATATCCGAATCTAGGAATTCCGTGCTGGGTCACTAACTTGGTGGCTGATTTGCAAGCATGCCTGGAGCGGACTATTGTTGCGCACATTAAACCCCTGGTGTCAAAGCTCAACAGATTATTCTCTAACTTAAATAATTAGGGGGCAGGGATAACAAACTCAGTAAATCCCTTGGGAAACCCTGCATCCTTACCTGATTCTGATTGTGGTGGCAGACTTAATAGTATGCCTAGTGCTAGGGTTGCTTTACAAAAAAACACCTCAAAACAGACTAAAAACCCAGTAATACCAATAACCCACACGTTGGGCCCTTTTCACAGAACTAACTTAAGACAAAATCCTAAACTTACTATCATTTTGGTATTCACAGAAGACACTTACTCATTTCAGTATTCACAGAAGTTAGGACTCCTAACTTTAGAACTCCTAAATGCATTCTGTGAATACCGAAAGTCTTAAAATCAGGATTTTTCTCAATTTAGTAGTAGTAAAGTTAGGACTCCTAACTTTAGGACTCCTAAATGCCTTCGGTGAATACCTAAAGTCTTAAAATCAGGATTTTTCTCAATTTAGTAGTAGTAAAGTTAGGAGTCCTAACTTTAGGACTCCTAAAGGCCTTCTGTGAATACTGAAAGTCTTAAAATTACGATTTTTCTCAGTTTAGGATACCTAAAGTTAGGAGTCCTAACTTTACTTCTAGTAAATTGAGAAAAATCCTGATTTTAAGACTTTCGGTATTCACAGAATGCATTTAGGAGTCCTAAAGTTAGGAGTCCTAACTTCTGTGAATACCGAAATGAGTAAGTGCCTTCTGTGAATACGAAAATGGTAGTAAGTTTAGGATTTTGTCTTAAGTTAGTTCTGTGAATCGGGCCATGAGTCTGCACATATTTCACCATCCCTTCCTCCTAATAGTAACACACATGGCCAAACGCATGTGACAGCGGGAAGTTCCACTGCCAATTTGGATAAAACTGATTCAAAGCCAAAGGGGGGTAAAAATGAAAGTAAAACTAGTATTATAACGACCAGGAACGTTCCACCCAAAGCCTCTTCCTGCCAGTTACCAATAATCAACCTACCCCCGGAAGCACAACCATATGTGGTAGCCCTTACAGGAGTCCCAGTTCTAAGTGATGGGAAAAGAGAAAAGGAGATTGACCTTAGAAATAAGTGCATTCAATGGTTAAGCACAAACAGACCCTTACCTCCAAATGTCTCAGGAGAAATACTGGCAGTTAGAAGAATGGACTGGATAGGGAGGGGACCTAAAACAGTGTCAGGAGACGTTGTAATAATACATTTCAGGGACACCTCCGCTGTGGATTACAGCTGCAATGCCCCCTATCGCAGATCAAATTCCCAAATATGCCCATTACATTTATCATTATTCTACCCTACCCCCACTTGGAGATCAACCCACCCCAACGGGATCCACTGTAACAGGGGAATCCACTTACCAACAAGCAGAATGCAATATAGGCCAACATTTGGGGTGGATTTGTTTCCACATAATCCTACACACCTCCTTCGACCCCATTGGAATAGGTTCAGTGTGCTTGAGGAGGTGGATTGACTTAAAATTAAGGGGAACTCCCCATTACAAATTACTAATAAAGAGGCCATTGGGCGATGGGCAGTGGAGGAAAAGGTTACATTCACCACTACAGGGGACGATTCAATACTTTACTCCTAGGAGAAGGAGGGGACCAGAGAAAAGGGGAACCCGGATCCCCCCCCTGTAAATGGAGGGAGGGAAGCTCAAGGCTTAGACAAACCAGTGGAAGGTTGTTTAAAAATAATCTCCTGGAATATAGCCGGGCTAAAAAATAAATTGCATACACCAGAGTGGCATTCTTTTATGGCTGCTCACGATATCTGCCTTATGCAGGAGACCTGGGCAATGGAGCAGAGCAATAGCCCGGCCTTTGCAACCTATGATATTCTAGCAGTATCGACAGGAAGAGGCCGCCCTTCCGGCGGACTATCGATATGCATTGGTACCCACTTGGGCATCCAGGCAAAACAAATGCAAACTAATTCCCTGGATGTCCAGTGTGTCCTACTAACACCCCAAAGTAACCCACAAGTAGCCATAATAAACATCTACTCAAGGCCAGTTAAAAAGGGGCAGGAATAAAATACAATTAAAGCACTTGATCAATTTATCCAAGGTTTGGACCCCTCTATTGCGATAATCTTGGGTGGTGATTTTAACTGCCAATTCGAGCCTCTGGGTAGCATGGAGGGTAGCGAACAATACGAGGTAGACTCATTCTGGCATATCCCAGACCCGAAGATCACCCCAGTGAGAGCATGGACACCGTTGGTGCTCCAGATATAATCCTTCACCCTTGCAACATCTATGCGGTCGTGCAATGGGAGATTGGACCCCGACTGTCCAGGAGTAGTCACCTACAATAGGGCAAATCATACCTCCATCATAGATTACATCATGATGGAGGCAAAACATTGGGATAGACTGAAAGAATTGAGGGTTGTACCAAGGCATGATAGTGATCATAATTCCTTGGTTCTAACCCTCAAGCCTGGGTCTTTTGGTCTTACAAATCCTGCCTCTTAGAAACGGGACCCCTGGCTGGCCAAGGCTTGCGCCAAGGTCAGTCAGAGACCACCACTTCCAAGGTCAGGGCAAGGGAGTCACACACCAAGATAACCCCCGCTCACCCTCTAGGTAACGTGGCGCGAGCAGCAAGGCTAATCTCAGAGGCGATGTGTAAAGCGTTTGCGCGCGCACCCCAGCGACAACAACCAAAGGCCCACCACAAAGGAAACTCCACACAAGGTTATATCAAAAATAGCCTTTGTATTATAATAATAAAAACACATTAGATAACACACACACTTTACAATGTGCCAACAGGCACGGGCAAGATTTACAAGGGATTATGTACAGGACAGGGCCACCTGGACCACTGTCAGGGGTATGCACTTATTAGAAATAATACTTGTAGGTATAACACTTTAGCACATCAACATATAATGACTGTAACACAGAAATAGAAAATGTAGCATACAACCAGTAACTACTGGTAAAGGGAAAATACTTCCTACGCCACCCTAAACACTGTAGGGAAATCACGCAGGGAACTAGGACCTTATCATCAGGACCTATGGAAGGAAAACCTATCACCTAAGCAAGTCACATTTAGCAAAGGGAAGGAAACCTAAAATAATCACCTAGGCAAGTAACATTTAGCAAAGGCAATAAAACATCAACATTCCTCTAAGCAGGTCACTTTTAGCAAAGGGGAATAAAAGCACAAGGCATTACCTAAGCAGGTCACTTTTAGCAAAGGTAATGACACCAACAATCCTCTAAGCAGGTAACTTTTAGCAAAGGGGAATTAAAACATAAAGAATCACCTAAGCAGGTCACTTTTAGCAAAGGTAATAACAAACAATTGCACATGAAACATTACAACACATTCAGAGGTGCAGGTAGGACATTTGCGCAGAAATCAAATTAGCAGTAAATCATAAATTGCGCAGGGTGCACATGGCACAACACCAGAATTGTCCCCCAGGCCAACTGGCCTCGAAAGGGGCTGAATGCCCTGAGTCTCAATGTCAGGGAAGGCTGCGCAGGCAGCACAGCACACAAAAGCCTAAACGTAGCAACTGTCCACTAAGTGCTGGACAGTTGTGAATAGCAGGTAGGCAAACGTTGGAGCCTCGAGGGCTCAAGAACACAATGGGGCACAAACACCGTGTGGGAGCCACGGGGCTCGAACCACTAACTGCCCCTCAAGAACCTCGCTGGGTTCTTAAACAAATACAATGTCACCCAAGAGCCTCTCTGGGGCTCTAAACAAAATGTGGCACCCAAGAGCTTCAGCGCTCTCAAATGATATGGGCGGGGAGCCTCTCTGGCTCAAAGAACAACAGGCACCTCAGAGCCTCGTGGGGCTCGCAAACACAAGGAAATGCCCTGAGCCTCTCAGGCTCGATGAGCCGATTGCCCCCAGGAGCCTCGTGGCTCCAATCAACCAAGATGCGGGCAGGGAGCCTCTCGTGGGCTCAAAGGAAATGAGGTGCCCCCGGGGCCCTCGTGGGCCGAACAAGAAATGCGGCAGACGTTGGAGCGGCCCTCTGCCAACTGGGGCCGCTCGAAGGATCAGGAGGACCCGCCCCCGCACTCACCGGGACTTCACTGGTGCTGCGGGGGCGGGAAGCACGGCGGGCTCACCTCTATTGCCGCGCCGGGCTCCTCTCCTCACGGGAGCCTCCTGGACACGGCCGGCGGCTTCTCTCCTCGCTGCAGGGGCGGGACTTCCGGTCGGCCTCTCAGGGGCCGCGCTGCGATTGGCCGGTCGGCCAGAACACTTCCGGGTCGTCGCGGGCAGCGCGGCGGCCCGTTCCAGGTAGGCAGGCGGGCTCCCAGTACCCGAGGAGTGGGCTCCCTCGAGGTA